>NC_059340.1:25382834-26007834 GCF_018350155.1 Leopardus geoffroyi
ACTTTAAAACATCTGAAGTGCTGCCAGCCTGGGACATAGGGCTTGTGAGACTCAGCCTCGAGAAAGCTCTGAGAGCATAAGTATTTTCCCAAGGAAAGAGGTAGATACAAAAGAAGGGGGACCATTGAATAATCGGGGCTGGACTTCCCATCAGATCTGAAAACATTGTGCTCTGGCTTGAGGTCATCAGTTGCCTCTACACTCCTGTGGAATGGGGGCATCTCACAGAAGGGGACCAGAAGGGAAGAAAGAGATCTGACCTTCTGGCACTTGCTGATGGATCATCTGTTTACATTGATTTTCCCCTCCTTATCTGCTGGGCATGTTAAAAGCCTTCAGGTTCTGCTGTGTCAGGTCATCAAAGATGCTCTTATGTGGAGGGCCGTTTGGGTAAATGGGATTAGGGCTTCTTTGGGAGGCCCATCTGTTCTGTCCTTACCTGAAGGCCTAGGCGCCAGGATTTGGAGGAAGCTGGTACAAGGAAGCATCTGTCCCGTGGGGGTGGGGATGAGGGTGAGTGGCCTGGGGTAGGTGGGTCAGACAGAGGCCAGGAAATCCTCTTACTCTGCCAGGTACCCGGGCCTCCCTCTGCAGCAGGAGCTGAGCAGCAAACCCTGGTGAGTCAGCATGCCTGGGAATTAGAGCTGCCAGTCTGTGAGCATGTGGGGTTTGTATGAGTTTGGGCCTTTTGTTTCTTTTAGCACTGTAGTCTTTAGAAACACCAATCTGGAAACCAGACCCTCCACATGGTATAGTCCTGCTTGTTTTGAGATAATTCGGCTCCAACAGTTGCTTTCCTTGCATGCTGGTCTTCCAAGAATTAACCCCTTGCCTTTTAAAATTTTAAATAGCTTGTTCTTATGGCTTATTTGCTGTACTATTAAGGCACAGAAAGACTTAAGGAAACTTAATTGGATCTTTCCCCACACCAAAACCCTTCAGCCTTTCAGTGTTTTTTTTGAAGCCTAAGTGGAACTGCAAGTCTTTTGAGGGCACGTATGGGCATGTCTTTCTGTCAATTTATTCTCTTTGAGGGTGGAGAATAGGACACACCCTGATACAGTTGAGTCTCCGATAACTATAAGAGTGATCCTGGTGGTCATTTTAAACTTGTACATCCAGAATTTACCTGTAGAATTCCTTATGAAGATAGCCCCAAATGTATCTAGGCACTATTTGGAGGAGAGGAAAGTTCTTTAGGTAAAGTTTAAGCTCCAACCTTCCATGAAAAGCACCCTTCTGCCCCACTGCCCGTCTCCTAAGAGCTTTGAATTTGGATCATAAAGGTCCATGAACGCTTCCTAGAGCAGAGCAGGCATGGGACTGACATGGATTTTGGTCCACTTTACCTGCTGTACTTCTGGCTCCTGGTCTGAAGTTCTGTTAACATTGTAACTTTGGTGGCCGCAATTACTATGGCAGGTGGTAGTATTTTACAGATAATAAGTTGTGGCTGGATCTTCTTGTGGACTAGTTAAGACACAGTTTGCAGAGAAATCACCTCACCCCTGGCCAGGAAATTTCTAACAATGTTTTAAAAACACACAAAACACACTTTTAAATAACGTAAGTAATAAACCACCATGAGGAGTTTGTATCAGCGCACACTCTTGTTTTTTAGCTAGCAATTATCCTACTATTTAGAGATTATATTGAGGTAAATCAGCACTTCTTTTAAGATGGAGACCTCCTCTTGGAGGACTGAGCTTGCAGGTCTTCTAGGACCTTCCATTTTAGTGTGGACTTGGCTTGCACTCTACATACAGCCTTGAGGAGGACCTGAGTGGGGAGAGAGAGAAACTGGAAGACCAGGAACCTTGGCATGGAGTACAGGCTTGATGTTTGGCTCCTGTGGGTGGGCAGAGGAAGGGTGGAGAAAGGGCATTTCACTTACTGCGTGAGAGAGTCCCAGAGAGGAATTTGAAGAGATCAGAGACAGATTTTACTTAGCTATTTGGCTAGGACACTGTAGTCTTGACTCCACAAATCCTTTACCTCATCTTCAGGCCATTATGAAACTCTTAAATGTGGCTACCCTTTCTCCCTACTCATCCTACTTAAAAAGAAAATCTGAGGATTTTGACATTAGAAACTAGGAGATGAACTTTTTATTTGCACCTTCTGGCTGAATCCAGGACCAAACAACTTTCTTATGTGATGGCAAGTTGGCAAGACAGATTTCCTCTGGAATATTTCTGGCAAAACTGCAGTCTTCCCTGATGTGTTCTGCACATGAATCAACCTCTTTGTAACCTATGTTACCTTAAGAATTTTAGGAATTTTCCTTATTGATTCTCCATATGTGCCCAGCCCTGCATTTCCAGTGTGAAGGTACAGAGCTTATGGGGAGGTGGTGATGAACTCTGGGTCTCTCATGGTTGGCTCAATGAAAGAGAATGGGGCCCCGGGGCGCAGTCCCTGTACTCCTGTCTCCTTATCCAGTGGTAACTGTTCTCTGATTTTCTTCTAGGTTGGCTAGCTCCTCTGGCTGATGGCATGTTGAGGCACATGGGCCAGTGGCAGCGAGGGCATCTGATCCAGAGGGGGCCACTCTAGAGGCCAGGCCACCAGCACCATGGGCCAGTGCGTCACCAAGTGCAAGAATCCCTCATCAACCCTGGGCAGCAAGAATGGAGACCGTGACCCCAGCAGCAAGTCACACAGCAGGCGGGGTGCAGGCCACCGCGAGGAACAGCCACCAGCCTGTGGCAAGCCAGGTGGGGATATCCTTGTCAATGGGACCAAGAAGGCAGAGGCTGTCACCGAACCCTGCCAGCTGCCAACGTCCTCTGGAGATGCTGGGAGGGAGCCCAAGTCCAATGCCGAGGAGTCTTCCCTGCAGAGGTTGGAAGAACTGTTCAGGCGTTACAAGGACGAGCGGGAGGATGCAATTTTGGAGGAAGGCATGGAGCGCTTTTGCAATGACTTATGTGTTGACCCCACGGAATTTCGAGTGCTGCTCTTGGCTTGGAAGTTCCAGGCTGCTACCATGTGCAAATTCACCAGGTTAGTCACAAATACTTAATGTCACCAGGTGAGCAGAGGAGGGAGAACGTACTACTGGGCAGTAGTGCCCAGCTGGGGTAGAACTGGGTTGGCTTCTTAGGGTTTTGGGTAAGTCTGTCTTTTTCTGACTGATTTCTCTAAAGCAATTCAGCTTTGCCTAAAGTTAAGCGAGGAATAACCCACGTGGAGCTCTGCTGCCCAGCCCCACTGCTGCCCCAGACGTTTATCTCTTCTTTCACTCCTTCACTTGTCGTTTCCCTCACTTCCTCACTCACTCGATACTTACCATGCACCTCTCCTGTGCCAGGCGCTGTGAGTGCCAGTTTGGGGAGCACCTTTGGTGTCTGCTTCTGTCACTGCGTGAAGCCAGTTGCCCCTTCTAGCTTTGCATACATGCCCCTTAGCCAGCATGCGCACCAAAAAGGACAGCGGGCCCCCGTGACCAAGCAGTAGTTGTGCACATCTCCATGGTCGTGCGTCCCTGTAGAGGTTGTTTGTGGGGACGGAGGGGCAGGGTCACCTCAAGGTGTGGTTTCCAGAGCACTGGGTTATAAATAAGAAGTGACTTTGAGATCCGCCCCCCACCTCCACCCCCCATTTTCCAGCCCCTGGGTAGATTACCCGACAGACTTTAGATGCCTTATATCTTTAGCTGATACAGCAATCTCTGAGAAGATGATCAGTGAGAAACCTTGTTGGAACCTAAAAATGCTACATAGATATTAAAAATACATATTCAGTTTTCGTGTTTTTTTTTTTTTTTTTTTTATGTTTATTTGT
Organism: Leopardus geoffroyi; assembly: GCF_018350155.1. Lineage (NCBI taxonomy): Eukaryota > Metazoa > Chordata > Mammalia > Carnivora > Felidae > Leopardus > Leopardus geoffroyi. The sequence continues at coordinate 25,386,621 of NC_059340.1, forward strand.
GAGAGAGAGAGACTGTGCATGAGCAGGGGAGGGGCATGCACACGTGCATACACACACACACACACACACACACACACACACACACACAGAATCCAAAGCAGGCACCAGGCTCTGAGCTGTCAGCACAGAGCCCGACATGGGACTCCAACCCATGAACCATGAGATCATGACCTGAGCCGAAGTTGGACACTTAACCGACTGAGCCACCCAGGCACCCCCACAGGTTTTTGTTTTTTTGGGTTTTTTTTACATTTATTTTATTTTTGATAGAAAGAGACAGCACAAGTTGGGGAGGGGCAGAGATAGAAGGAGACACAGAATCCAAAGCAGGCTCCAGCCTCCGAGCTGTCAGAACAGAGCCCAACATGGGGCTCGAACTCACAAACCGCAGCTGAAGTCGGACGCTTAACCAACTGAGCCACCCAGCCGCCCCAGTTTTCATTTTTTAATAACAGAACTTTGGCCTCTGGTGGCAGAGTTACCTAGGTTTATCCAGAATCTTTGACTCCAAAAATCTCCCTTGGCAGTCACCAAAAATATTCCGAAAACAAACAACCCATGGAGAATCAAAAGGAAAGCAGGAAGACTTCCTGTCTGGGAGGGGAGTCTGCAGCTTAATTACTACTGCCAAATGGGAAATAGGGCATTGAGCAGGAGCCTTGAGTTTCATCTTTGGAAAGATGAGTAAGTGAATGAATGAGCCACTATTAGCTGTCTACCATGTGCTAGGCACTGTTAGATGCAGTTGACACGTATTAACTTGTTTAGTCCTCACCAAACCCCTAGAAGTTAGGTGGTAATCTCACCATTTGACAGATGAAGAAATAGGATTAATTTAATTAGTGGAGGAGCTGGAATTCAAATCCAGGCCATCCAGACTCAAAGCCATGCTCTTAATTACTATGCTATATTGCCTCTCAGCAGATGATAGTGTTTACAATTATTAATTGTGCCCCTTCCTTCCTGTTGCAGGAAGGAGTTTTTTGATGGCTGCAAAGCAATAAGTGCAGACAGCATTGATGGGATCTGTGCACGGTTCCCTAGCCTCTTAACAGAAGCCAAACAAGAGGATAAATTCAAGGATCTCTACCGGTTTACATTTCAGTTTGGCCTGGACTCTGAAGAAGGGCAGCGGTCACTGCATCGGGAAATAGCCATTGCCCTGTGGAAACTAGTCTTTACTCAGAACAATCCTCCAGTATTGGACCAATGGCTAAACTTCCTAACGGAGAACCCCTCGGGGATCAAGGGCATCTCCCGGGACACTTGGAACATGTTCCTTAACTTCACTCAGGTGATTGGCCCAGACCTCAGCAACTACAGTGAAGATGAGGCCTGGCCAAGTCTCTTCGATACCTTTGTGGAGTGGGAAATGGAGCGAAGGAAAAGAGAAGGGGAAGGGAGAGGTGCACTCAGCTCAGGGCCCGAGGGCTTGTGTCCCGAGGAGCAGACTTAGTGGCTCTATCCCAGGAGCAGCAGCAGCAGCCGCAGCAAGGATCTGCCTGCTGCTCTGTAGCCAACTGAGGGATTGGACCTTTCTGGAAATTACTGAAGATCCAGATATTTTCTACTTTACACCTTTCTCTGCCTTGTATCTGAAAGGGCTCTAAAATGCTGTATCATGTTTTAGGCACTTTCTTCACTTTTTGGTTATTTTGGTTATTTCTTTTTTTGGGGGGGTTCCCCCAAAATATTTGAACCTGGCTACATGTTGTGTATCTTTTTTTTGAAGCCTTCAGATAGAATAAGCCTGCCATTTCTTGCACAAATTAGATTTTTTTTTTTTTTTTTTGTGGGGGAGGGTATAGAGCAGGGAGGGGGGAATGGGATGGTTAGGTTGAATTAACATTACAAGATGATACAGTGCCAGATCTCAGTTTTGCATATTCTGTTTTTCAGGGCAGGTCTGTACTGTGTGTAGTGCTGTTTACATGGTTGGATTTAGGTTATAATAATTATTTTAAAAGATTTACACAGAATTGAATAGCAGTGTTAACTGTTAACCATATTGCATTAATTCCCAGGCGATTTAAAGCTCTTGGAGAGCCAAGGCCAGCCAAGAGCATTTGTAGTCTGGTGACAACCCCCTTTGAAGCTAATTTATCCGAACCCCTTTTCTTCACTTCTTGCTCATTCCTTCTTTGACCTATTTCATTTCATGTTGCATTTATCCATCAACATGCTGCACCTGTCAGTCAAGTGAGCAGTTTTTTTTATACCACATTGTACTGAGAACCACTTAAGCATTGAATGCAGAGAAAGCAGTGCTACCTCAGTTTTGCTGGAAGTAGACTTTGATAGTTTTTTTTTTTTTTTTTTTGATGAATTTTCTGTATTTTCATGTTGTAGGTGAAAATACCTTTTTTTTTTTTTTTTCATTTGCCTTGGAGCCAAAGTTTCTGTTCCTGGTGGTCGGAAAACTGTGCCTGCCGGCCAACTGACTTGAAGGAAAACTGTGGTATGGAGCTCTGCTTGAATTTTTTTTTTTTTTTTTTTTAATTTTTTTTTTTTTGATTATCATCAGCTTACTTGTCTGGCAAGTGCAGAAGCCTGGGACTGGCCTGAACTCTGCCAAACAAATATAGAAGTGTATTTAATAGTTAAACTTGTGCCCTTTCCCTTCTTGCTGCACCCATGTTGTCACTTAATCCCCAGGAGTTATTTATTACCTTCTTTGTTAATGTCAAGCTCATTTGGGGTAATGTGATAACTGTTTAGGTTTACATGACCCTCCTCTCTTTTTCCCTACCCCCAAATATGTATATATACATATATAAGATATGTATATATTTTACCTATATAAAATATATATATACACATATATGTATCTATATTCCTTTATTTCTTTGCCTGCTAAAACTGGCCATAAAAGAGGGAGCTGCCTTCAATATATAAAGCATAAGAAGAGTGCCAGGGAATGTCATAAATGGAGGCTTTTGAATCTGAATTTGGACCATTTTCACTAAAGAGAAGATGAATTTTCTCAGCCCTTTCCTCATACGAGGGAGGGCCAGTTCCCCAGACTCCTTTACGTGCTTGCTCCATAAGGTCTGCTTTGGCCATACTGCCACACGGGAGCTGACTCTGGTCCTACCCAGTTTCAGTAGAGGGTCCTCTTGTTATTTTTCCATTTAAAAAAACGGCCTCAAAAAACTGTACTGGAAGGGTGGGTGGCAGGAACTTGTATAGTTCAGCTTCCAACACTTTGGAATAGATTGAAAAGGGAATCTTTTGAATAAAAACTTTTAAAATATTTATACTCTTGAGATAATGAGAGTTTGTCTATTAAACATTTGGAGTTTTCTTCCCTAACTACTCCCATCTGCCTCCCAGGTATGTTTCTCAGCCTGGGCAGAATTTGCTTATTTTGAGTTCCTTTATTAGTAGCCTATGGCTCCAGGCTCCCATCTTTCCAAAGAGGATTATTTAAAGAGTTTCTGCGGTCGATGTTTTCTAAGATTGACAATGACCTAGGAAATGTACTTGGGGGCTTGATTTTTTTTTTTTTTTTTAAAGCCCCTAAACCTTACAGTTGCTTCTTCTAGAGGGCTAGAAGGGAAACTTTCAAATCAGCCACAGCAAGTTAGCAGTACTGCTGGAAAGCTGAAGAGGGTCTTAGGCCAGATGTCTGGCTTTTGTTCTAGCCTAAGACACAAGTTCCTTGAATAAAGAGAGTTTTTAGGGGCCCATTGGGTTTTGTGGGCTCAACTGTAGTCAGGGTGCCCAGACTGAGGTCTTAAAGGGGGAATGCCTTTTTATCCAGCCAGTCTGCGACCTCTAGTTTTTCCTGATTCTGGACTGGGTCAAGGTTGAAAAGGGAGAAAGGCAGGCTGCTTCTCCTAGTCCGGTAAGGCTCTCTTCTTAGATGACAAGGGTGTATGGAGAGAAGTGCACAAAAGAGGGAGGCACTGAGGATCCTGAGGACTCTGGAGAAACTGGATTCCTTTCCCAGCCTACAAGGTAGCATTCCATGCATGAGGTGTACTAGACTGGGTGGATTTTGTAAATTAACTATTCAGCCTCCCCACCCCCCAGAAAAGGGCCAGTAAAGAAATTATTTTTGGTTATATTTTTAATGATGTATTTGTTACAGATATGCAAATGAGAAACCAGAAAAGGGAGCCGTTAGGTAAGGACTTAAAGGGTCCTTCCAGGTTTGACTTCATGATGCAAGGAATTCAAGCTTCCACAGTAGCTCTGCGCCAATGTTTGACTACAGGAAAAGCAATTTTGCAAAGGGATCGAAGATGGGTGTGTATGTAGGATTTGTAGTCATTTCTGGGAAGTGAAAGGTCTCTGGTCCTTTTAACCTAGAAACAGGTTTTCTGTTTAATGGGTGAGTAATTGTGTGGAAGAGGCCAAATGCGTGCCCCTCAGGTAAGCCAGTGCACTCTTCACTTTAACAATGTAACACCAGGGTGGTGTGAAGAGGGGCAGGATATGGATGCAATTTTGAAAATAGGCAAATATTTGAGGGTAACTACAATACATTGAATACGTATTGGGAAATTCTTGGTTTTCAGCAAATGGCTGAGTTTGTGGTTAGTGATTAGAAAGCTGTATGAGATGAAGTGTTGCTTCATTGAAATGCTCTTCCCCCATCCCTGCCATATTTGAATGTATCATTAACTCCACCTATTGTAATGACTTTGCTGTGCTTCAGCTGGTTGCCTCAACAGTATTTCCTCATCTGTGCCAGATGTGCTCACATCTGTGAGATGTGAGATAGGTCCCAGACACCATGTCTACCCTTCCGATAAGAAGTATTAGAGCTGGGTAAAGATCCCAATTTCAACCAAGCCCACAGGCCCAAAGAAATCCAACTGAAAATGTACAGGGCAGTGTTTTTGACATTAAAACTTTCCTAAGGAAGGCACAAACTAGCCTTCTTAGGAAGAAGGGATTAAGCCACAAAGTATTTAATCAGTCTTTGAAACAGTCTTGATTTCCCAGAGGCTGATGCCAAATTCAGCCCTCATTGCTGGAGCCTGTAGGATGTGGGACTCCATAGTTCGTGTGATGGCCTCAAATACTACACACTATGCCAAATTGCATTAAACAATAGTGGGAAATTACTGGGATAAGGACTTGGGTCTAAAAGTTGAAGAACCAAAATATCCGTATTTAGGACTTTGGTTTGCCACATTTAAAGTGAAGCCTTGAGTGTAGTGAAGCCCAGAAGTAGACCCAATTATACAATTATAAGGGCTGGAGAGAAGATGCTGCTAGGTTTGTTTTGTTTTAGCTGCCTGCTTTCGCCTTTTTCTTGTGTCTCTAATGTTTGATTAGCGATGACTTGAACATCTTGGCAACTGACAAAGGTCTTCAGTGGTGGACTCTAGCAGTATCTTGTTTAGAAAGGACTATTAAAAGTACAGTATGTTGAGACTCACTTGAGGACATTCACATTGATCCTCAACTTACTCCATAATCTGTTTTTTGAATCTTACAGGGTGGTTCCCACTCACCCCTTTTAGAATTTATTCCTATAAGCTGTAATTATAGCATATATCCAGTTTAATCTGGACTGGGGGCCGTGTTTTAGTGAGGATCTGCAGGTGTTTTTTCTTACTGAAAGACAGACTTGAGCACTGGTTGCAGACGCCAAGATGATTTATATAGCCTTGAGTAACCGTCAGGTACTGCGGCATCACATCCTCCCTATTCCTCTTGGAAACTAAGCCTGCTTTCATAGATACCTTTTTCCACCATGCACCTTCCCTTCTTTCAATATAATCTTGGATAATGCCAAAGGAAGCCATTCAACAGAAGCACACCTCCCCCCCACCCACCGCCCCTGCCATTTATTCTGGGGGAAGTGTCTTCCCTCTGACTCTGGTCCCCAGCCCCGAATCTGTAATAAACTCCTCTTACCTGTTGCACTAATGAATATAATTCTAGGTTTCAAAGGGGGAATTTGAAGCAATAGGCAAATGGGGCTTGGATGAATTGGTCCTACAGATACCCTGCCTTAACCCACTGAGGTGATGAGTCCACTACTCATGTGACCCTCCACCTTTGTGGATTCCTCTTGGTTTGTGACCAGTCTGTCTGTTTCTTGAGGTTGTACAAACTTGTTGACAAAGGTCAATACTTTTGTTTGTATTCTCTGCACTGTTGCACTCTCCAAATGGCCCCTTGAATATTTTTAACTTGTTACACACGTTTTGGTCTTTGTCTACATTTTTCTTTTGATGTTTTTGTTTTTTTATTTGAAAGGTTACCTGCTGTTGGATTTAATAAATTTGTTTACTTGACTGTTGACAATTGTGAGAGAGAAAAAGACAAAACAAAACAAAACCAGTGACTTAATTCTGGGGCAAGATTTACCCACCAGGAGCCTCTTCCAACGTGATATTGGATAGCAGTTTCTATGCTTTGGAAAATAATCCAGATGGTACAGGATCCTCAGACTTCAAACATGGATGTTGACTTCCCACTCACAAACTTAAAGGCCTTTAGGTCATAATACTTGTAGGCAAAAGGCAAATGAGTCCTCAGAGGGCCACTACTTAAATAGTCTTACCAGAACAACTGATTTGGATTCCCATGAGGAACAAAAAGTGAATGTGAGCACTGTGCTAATGGATGGCTCCTACATCAGGTTGGCAGTGATTAAGGCAAAGGAGACCAGCTGAAACTGTCAAGTGCCACTGCTGTGTGACCTTTGGCAAGTTAGTGAAATTGAGTTTCCTTATACTCATCTGTAAACTCAAGAGACTATTTCCATCAGAGTGTTAGGATTTAAAAGTCTTTATAAAAAGCACCTAAATCACGTAAGTTTAAGGTTTCCAAAAGGATGTCAGGTGAGTAATGGCAAGGAATCCAGAGAAGAGGAGATGGGGGGGTTGGCATGATCACACATGACCTTTCACAAGTCACTACCCCTCCTGGGGGCTTAACGTCCCTCTGTGCCAAATTGGGGGTGGGGGGATGGGAGTGCTTAGACTAACATGATCCCTGATGGCTCTCTTTGGCTCATACGTCCTAGAAGTCTGATTATGGTAGACCAGTTATGACCCTTAGCTTCCTTTCATTGTATTTTCTGTCTTGTTATTGTTTGTATTCAGGAAAGCTATTGGCCAGCCATCTTACTCACTTCTTTGATGGAGGCCCTAATGACCTTCCTAAAGATTTCCAGCCTCATGTTGGTATCTCCTAAAAATAAGTAAGTACAGTGGTGGGACTAGATGTGCTTTTGTTTTTCCTTTCAGTTGGAAAGGATTTGGGAGTCATGGCTACATCCTCTAGCTAGGGACAGGGTTATAGGGTTTCCTCAATGAACTGGAATTTTTTTCTTCTCTTACCCTTATTACCAAGGTTAGCATCAGATGGAGGCTGGAAGGAAACCTAGGGGAGGAGTGGTGACTTTTTTCCCCTCACTTAAAGTGCATCTCCAAAACATGTACTTATTCCCCAGTTAGCTCTTGGGCTTGTGTCTGCTGTGCTTTGGCCTTTCTGAGGTATTGAGCCCAGCCAGGGCCTTAACAAACAGAGGTTTGGAGAATTACACAATGAAAGATACTGATTTGGGTGCTTATATAGAGCCTGGAGCTATTGAAAGTGTTGTTATGGTGCTATACAGCTGTATAGATAATATAGGGCTAAAATCCAATTTATTTTTTGATGAGGGGCAAGCAACTTCTTCACACCAGAGATGAGCTTAACTCTGCATATAGAATGGACAGTTCGTAGCAAGAGAGATACAACAGAAGGTAGTGCTAAGGGTCCAGAGACGTACAGAAGAGTCACCCTAGCACTGGCCTCTTCTCTCTTCTCAAATCCAGTTGCCAAAAACACATGGCTGGGTTGCCTCTAGAAGTCCTCTCTTAGCTCTGGGTTTTGATCTAGGCTCAAAAGGGTTAGTCTGCCTGGAAAGGAAAGGTAAGGGAGCCAGCCCAACTTCTCCCATTTCCTTTCCTTTGCTATGACTTCTCAGGAGGCCCTGTCTTTTGAAAGCCATAAGGCTCTTATCTGGGCTTAATATTCTTCCTATGTAATGTTCCAACCTTGATTCTCTTGCCTTAGGGGTGCTGAAAAAGTCCCAGTGAAATATGGCAGCAATGCAGTCAACAACAAAGCATCTGACTGTAGTGTTGTATAATCCATGCTGATGGGGACTCTCCATGGCCCTGTGTTTATCTGGGGTGGTGCTGCTGAAATTGCTAGTATGTTAAAATATAGAGCTACAAAATGGTAAGGCACCTTTTGTAAGAAAAGACAAGAAAACAGTGACACAGGCTCTTGCATACATGGCCTTACATAGTAAAGGACACATCCTCCGTGATTGGGTAAGTAGAGATAGATAAATGGGTAAAATCTAAATATTTGGGGAAAAGTTGTCACATGCCAAAATAAATTACAGGAAGAATAAAAGTAAAAGTGTAAAAATTAAATTATTTAAAAAAATACATATACACACACACTTGTCAGTGGCTATTAATCTCTGAATCAAGAAGACTTTCTAAATACAAGAGCAAATAGAACAAATCATAAAAGACTTCTAAAACTATCTTTAAAAAGTAGAAACATTTTTACAATAATAAATCAATGGGACACTGTACTTAATCCATAGGGAGACCTTAAAGAAAAACAACTGGCCAAAAAGCTTCTGAAAAAAATAGATGTGAATCTACAGGATATTCAAATAAATAGAAATTAAAGCTGTACTGAAAAGGTTTTTTTTTTTTTAATTTTTATTTTAACCTATCAAACTGGCAAGATTTGAAACAAATCCATGTTAGTAAACACAAGGTAAAAGCTTATATGGAATTAAAAAAAAAAAAAAAAAACCTTAAGTGTCCATACTCTTTAACCCAATAATTTCACTTCTAGGAATGTTTCCTCAAGAAATATTATCTGTCAAAGATGTTGTGCAAGGATATAGTTGGTAGCATCAGTTGGGAACAACTTCAGTGTCAACAATAGGGGGCAGTTTTAGAAATTATGGCACATATCAACATGTTGGAATATTATGCAGCTGTTAAAATCTCTGCTTTTAAATAATGGAAAAAGTATGATAGACTAAAATAGGGGCAGTTGTTGACTCTAAGTGGTGGGAACAGATTTCTGGATTTTCCAAGTTGCCATTAATTGGTCCTCTTTATAATAGGGAAGAGGTTTTTTACAAAAAGGGAGACAAAAGGAAATTGCACATGGCTAAGTGTCCTGAATAATTCTATGGGTGAGGAGGTTAGAAATTTGGGAGTAATATGTTCAAAGCCTAAACCAAGAGTTCTGTAAAAACTCTTGGGAGTTGCTTTTTTCCCCCACAAGCGAGAAGCTGCTTCTCCAGCAGCTGCCTTGGCAGCTCTGCATTGGCTGCCTAGAAGGGTGTGGGAGGAAAAATGCACAAATGCACTTATGAATGGAATGTGTGTTTTGCAAGAGGCCAAGTTGGCAGCTTTGGCTTCCAAAAGGTGGGAGCATCAGCTGAAAGAACAGAGTGTGCAGACTTGAGGCCTCAGAGACCTTATGGTCTAGGCCCAACTCTGCCGAGTTCTGGAGTTGGGGGCCCACTGGGAAACCTCCCATCCAGGAGAAGGAAATGATCTTGGCTATTCCTAGGAGCAAAGGCAGTGCTCTTGGCACATGGAGCCTCATCTGTTCTGTGATCCCACACTTGGAAAATGTTTCTCAGTAACATGTCATTTATTGAAGACTTAATGTGGGTTTTCCCTAATTTAATCCTCATAACAACCTTATTATGTTAGGTACTAATGTCCCCATTTTAAAGGTGAGGTAACTGAGGCTCAGAGAGGGAAAGTTATATATAGCCCACTATTCTGTCATTTTCCACAAGCTGGATCTTTGAATTTTCACAATAATCCTTAAAAAGATATGGCCTCATTTTATAAGCTGTGGAACTCTACTCAGATGAGATTAAGTGGCTTGCCCAGAAGCAGAGGTCTGTCCATATCCAAAGGCAGACACTTCATTTGTCTCAGGACTGGAGTCTCAAAAAGTAAACAGCAGTTAAGCTCCTATAGCTTTGGAGCTCAGCTGGAGGTGGAGAAAGAATCCAGAAGCATTGTCAACTTCAAGATGGTCTCAGGGCCTCACAGTACACCTGGAGAGTTTTCCTCTTTACAAGGGAGCTTTAAGTGTTGTGTCTCCATCCTAAATCAAAGCTCTTAAGTTCTGGCTCCTGGTTCCCAGCTTTTACAGAGGGCCAGCTCTTAACAGAAGTTAAAGGATTAAACACTGCCTTATATGCCCAACCTTGAGAGGTAATTTAAGTATTGTTGTGAAAGTAATATATGGTGATTTAAAACCAAACACAGAAAAGCAATTGGTAAAACCTAATCTTCCAATCTCACTAGTAAGAGAAAAACACTGTTCACATTTGGCATACAGTCTTCCAGGTTTTGTTCCAAACTTAGGCATGTCTTGGTGTACCTTTTTCTACAAACTACACACACTATTCAGTAACCCTCTATATTTCCTACAACATATATTGGGAATACATAATCACATCTTCACAAAAATCCCATAAGGTAGGTATGTACCATTACTGTCCCAAACAGAAATGTTATTCAAGTTCATACAATATGTAGGAAAGCTAGGATTCAGAGTCAGTCTGTATCCAGAGGTCCACTTCCACTTAATAGCTACCAAGAATTCCACTGTGCTCACTCTGTGATATCTGCTCCGTACGTGTTTATGTGAAACTATCCTATTATGATAGGATATTCCTACAGAAGTGGAATTGCTGGGTCCCCATCTATGAAACAATTTATAAGGGTTTTGGTGTGATACATACTGTATACTGGATTAGTTCATCTTTTCTAGAGGGCAGCTAAGTATCTCTGTTTTGGAGTTGTGTGTGCCTGTACCCATGTCCTTTCCAACACAGAATGTTAATATTTTAGGAGGTGATAAAAAAGAAGAGCAGTAGCTTTTACTGAAATTGAAGCTTCCAGTTCTAAGGGGAAGATCTGGTGTGATGGGGCCACCTATTGGTGAAGGGTGACACTGCAGTCTCACTGAAGGGAAGGAAGCATTCCTAAAAATGGAATTGGAAGGGTGCTTCCAGTGTTGGTAAAAAGCTTAATTAGTCTTCCTCTCTTGTGTTGGGGGGGGAGGGTCTGCCAGATTTTCAGTTCAGTCTCTTTTCCCTTCAGTTTATTAACAGCTGTCAATGAGAAAAGTGTGCCTTAGAGAAATTTGCTTCATAGATAATATAACTTTGACAACCTGCATTAAGGGCTGAATTTTCTCCATACTGAAGTCCCTTTTCCTGGTTTCCTTACCTACATATTACCATTTAATAGGAGTGCTACCTAGGATGAGCATGTACTACAATTTCCGCTGACACAAAGAAAAGTACAAACTGGTTTCCTTCCCTCACCCCATCTTAAGATCAGGAATGCTTGAATTGTAGGCATTTATTGAAAATTTGTACATGCCATATAAACGTTAGGACTAAACTTCTTAGGTAGTATACCATTTCCACAAAAGCTTGTCTGCTGGACAGAGAGGCTGCAGCCTGACCACATTCTCTGCCACTGTCCACAAAGGATGATAAATGGCACATGGAAAATGATGGTCAGACTCACGAACATATTTTTGGGGTGGTGCTTTCCTCTTCATCTTTTATTCCCATCAGTCCTAGGCCAGAGAATGATCCATGAGTGCTGCAACAAATGAGTGAAGATAGGTTTCTAATCCACAGGGATGAAAGAATGGTTACAGACTCATAGGTAAGAGGTGGTAAGTTATTTTGGATATAAGTATGGGGCAGAGGACAAGCAGGGAGACAGTTTATGGAAAGCTGCCTACTGAAAATGATTCAACAGAAAGAATACTGACCAGTCCCAGAGGCCTAGAATCAATTCAGCTCTGCCATTTAACAGATGTGAGGCACATCTCAACCAAAGGTGAATAACCTCAAACTGAGGCTATTGTCTTCAACTATAAAACCATTAAATATTTAAATTAGGATCTCAGGGCTTTTGTGAGGACTTTAGACAATGATTGGTAAAATACATCATCTCCTCATATATCATACAGATCATTCACCATGTACCAAGCATTATTTTAAGCACTATATGCATTCTCATTTAATCCTCAAAAGAGCTGCTGTACCTAACGTAGGTACTGATGCAGGTACAATTGTTACGTCCACTTTTCAGAAAGAACCAGGCTCATAGACCTAAAAACTTGCTCAACAAGTTGAGTGACAAAATAATGCATATTGTAAAACACTTGGTACAGTTTAGAATTTAGGAGTCAACATTTTAGTTCCCTGCCACCTTGTAGTGAATATTCAAAGAATTGGGTTGGAGGGCTGAGGAGCTATCCAAGGCAAATCAGGTGGAAATGAGCAAAAACAAACAGAATCTGTCACTACCTGATGTCTGAACTTATGCTAACAAGCACTAGCCTTTTGGGCATGGAAGACTGGAGCTTTGAGTGCTGGAGAGTGGCTCTGGAGTCAGACCATCAGGGTTCAAATCGTAAACTGTACTTATTAGCTAGTTGTGCGGCCTTCAGCAAGTTGCTTAACCTGAACCATTTTCTCCACTTGTTAAATGAGCACTCAACAACCTCAACTGAAAACACATGTAAGCATTTAGCACAGTGTCTGACATTAAGGGTTTGATGAATTATGGCAAATATTGCAATATTTAAAATCTTCATTTTAGCATCTACTGGAAATACAAGGATTAAGAGTTGAGTCAGGCTCCATGCATGAGGAAGCCTATATTCTCTGCTACTCCTTCTTCCTGTGCTTTTAACCCTTTCCCAGGGCATTGGGATCATGGAGATAGTTGCCAAAACAAGGCCCAGAGAACTTAGTCACACAGCAAGCTTATAGTTTAAGGAAATGCATGCTCAACATGGCTATAGAAATCAAGATGTAACTTAAAATTTTTTTTTTTATTTTAATTAGGCTCCACGTGTGGGGGTTGAACTCCTGATCCTAGATCAAGAGTCACATGCTGTACGGACTGGACTAAGCCAGCCAGGCACTCCCTTAACATGTAACTTTTAAAAGAAAGAAGTAACATCAGGTTTCCTTACTGTAGGCTTTTTGCTATTTCCAGAGTTTTTTCCTGACTTGTTAGATGTGTCTTAGGACCTTTGGCCTTAGAACCTAAGCCTTTTTTGCTCCCTGACCACAATGATCCCTTCCTCAAGCTCTCATCCACTGTAGAATAATATCCTGGCCACTTCTGGAAGGAGAAAGCTTTGGCCTATTCTTAGCTTAGTTTACATACACAATGGAGAATCTAAGAATTCTACCTAGAACAGAAGACCCTTACTCTACCCCCACCTCCACATACTGGCTCTGACAAACTATCTCAGGGCAAGTCAGTCTGTTCTTCAGAGTCTCTGCTCTTAACCAAAAAGATTTTTTGGCAACTTATGGTCACCTTGTGCTGTTAACCTCCACAAAAGCCTGTTTAAAGTAGATCAGTCTAAGATTTTTTTTTTTTTTTAAATGTAAAGACTTAATGGCAGCTTCTGTTCCTCTCAAGCAATTCTCTCAAGCTGCCCAAAAGGTAGCCCATCTCACTAGTGGCCCTGAGATGCATGTTACAAGAATTTTATGACAGGAAATTAATGTCTGATCCCATGTTTTAATGCCTGAGGCATTCATGTTCTGCCATCTGGGACCTTGGGGCTGGAAAAGAATCCTAGAATGTCAAAATTTTAAGGAAATTTTTCAGAAGTAAATACAATCTAGTGATTTTCAAACTGCTCAAAAGAGCTACAGCCCCCCTTGCCCCCTCCCCCAATATATATGCTCATCCAACTACCCACTCACTCATTCTAGAACTGCCTATCTTTAGCATTAGGATTTAACAGCAATTTTTCTTTTAACGAAAAGGTTTTATAGTTGGGAGGTTTGAAAAACACTGATCTACTCCAAATCTCTCATTTTACCAAAGGGAAATTGAGACCCACAGTGGGAAAGTGGCTGGACCACCTGTCAGGAGATACATGAGTGGCTTGACCACCTATCAGGAGAGCTGGGACTGGACCCAGAGTTCTGGTCCATTATTCCTCAGGCTTAGAATCAGCAAAACAGGCTCTCTTTGGCAAAGAGGGCGATGGTAGAGAAGGCAGGAACACCTGAAATGTGAGAAAGATCATATCTGGTCTAGGCCTTTCCCTAGAATTTTTTGACTTTTTACTCAAGTGGGGTTAGGCAGATGCCTCCTGTCCTATAGAGGCCGCAGGCCCTAAGACCTCTGGCTTTAAACTGGGATGAGCTATCTCCTTGTGGGATTAATGTAGGACATATACATGTAAAATGGATAAAGAGAACATCAACAAAAGGCCAACGGCTGAAGTCCAGGAGCCAGAATCATGAAGGGACAACCCTTCAGTCCTTACCTCTTGGTTCCTGGCAATAGGATGAGGCAGAGAGTGCCCGGGCTCAGGCTGTGGTAGAGCTTTCCTATCTTCCGGCCCCAGCGCCAGGCTGCTATCTTTGGGTGGTCCACCTTCAGAACCTACAATAAAAGTCATGTGTTAACATTCAGCCAGAGTACCCTATGCTCACCTGTGGAGAGGCTGCAACTTTTCAGGGTTTGAACTGTGGGGTCCCAGGAAAGGCTCTACGGAAATCCTCTATCTGAAGCTAAAGCCCATACTTAAGGGTTCTTTGTCCATCCCTGCATCCCTAGTCCACAGGTCAGTTTAGTAGGAGTATTCTGTGTGGGTCTTCCAGGGCCCTGACTTTGGGGAACCACCTCACTAATGAGAGGCCCAGACTAAGGAGTCTGGCTCCTGTCATGAAGTATCTTTGTGACCTGGGAAAGTCACTCACCAGCTCTGGCCTCTATTTCTTAAGTGTGGGAGATTAGACTAGGATAGAGTTCCCCTTCAAACTTCAGCCATTCACCTTCTATCTTCACCCTTCTGCTTGTGTATGCCTCTAATATTTTTCTTTAACAGTGAGTCAGTTTGTTCCCTCACCTCATTGAAATAATTTATCTAGAAGTCACAGATTCAGTGTGATTGCCGTGTATACTTTAGTGTTAGAAAAACAAGATCTTAATATATAAGTGGGGGGATAAAAAGTCCATCTATGACCACTAAAAATCATCTTGTATACGTAACTACACTTTGAGAAAAGCCTTGAATTACTAAAGATGTGCCCAGCTCTTTAACCTCCTCCTATGTTAGCAGGCCCTCAAAGTACCTTGAGAGCCATCTGGAGGATTAAAAGCCTGATTTTAGCAGGTATGGAGGAGGCAAAAGTGTAAGACATTTTGAAGAAAAATGTGTTCAGGTCTGGAAGAAGCTGGAGAATGAAATAAAACTAGTGCCAGGGAAGGAAAAAAAAAAAGCTCAGGCTTTAAGTGTCACTTGAGCTGGACTCCTAACTTCCGTAAACATCAGAAGGCCAGTCAATGCCTAGAGACAGTGAACCAAGACCGCTACCTTTCCCCTCTGACCCCAGGATTCACTCACTCACTCACTCACCTGTAAGGCCTGTTGCTCTGAAGGGGGAGGTATGACACGAACCCCTGGGGTCCTTCTTGATTCAGGAGGTATGCCCCTGAGCCAAGCATGGAGATGCCTGGGGGTTAAGGCATGCCTGCCTTTCAGCTTCCAGTCCTTGCCTTTGAGAATGTTGAGAGCCCTCTGGGCACTGCCAAAAGTTTTGAATTCTGAAAGCAAGAATACCCCCTTCTGTCACTAAGGGCCTTTAAAAAGCCTGGTCCCCATGGTACCCATCCAGGTTGGAGCTTGCCAGGGCCAGGAGAGGGCAGAATCAGCTGCTGACCTGATCCATTCCCCTGGGAGGGCTTATTTGGTGAACATTTACCTTTTCTGACCTCACATTATCACCATCCCTAATCTCGTTACCCCAAGATTACATTGCGTAGTTTAGACTTACTCAGGAAACAGTAGTTTTTTTGCTTTCCACTTTTAAGATCTTTAGGCAAGATCACAGCTTCCAGGCCAAGGAAAATGTTGGACTGCTGCAATAGGTGTTCTTTAAAGGTTTGGTTCACTCCAGACAGGTATATAGTACCTCGGTTCTCAGAATCTTGTTCTAGCTCCTTCACAAGAGTGCTAGAGTCAAGAGTGAGCTCCGTCACAGGCCTCTGCACCTAACCAAGGAAGATGGTATTAGTGGTAGCAAGTCACTACTTCAACTTCGAGGCCTATTATATACTAGCAAGTAACTTAATTCTGCAGTTTCCTTATCTATATAAAGAGGTTAATGATAAATGCTGCAGAGGACTATGGTAGAGACTTCTGTATTAGATAAATAATACATAAATGAAAATATTTTTGTGTAAACATACTCTCCTCCCTTTCCTCCTCCCCCGAACACCCTGCAATGGAAATGAATTCCCTCATTTCTACCCCAATGAAATTATTTGCATAAGAAACTTAAAGACACCATTTGATCTCTTTAAAAGTTAAAGGAAAGGGCAGCTATGGAAAAACATCCAGAATAAGCCTTTTGAGGTCTAAGTAGTGATAAAGAGTACAAGGAAGACCCCAGTGTAGCCCAGGCTGATTATGACAAGAACAAAAGCTGTCATGTTTTATGGTCACTCCTAGAAGAATGCTGGGCTTGGCTGAAGGCTTTCCATAACACAAAGTCTTGTGTTTGTTGGGCCTCTTGAGGGCATTTCTCAAGGTGGTGTTATACACTAGGGTACTGTAAATACAGGTCATGCTAGGTCAGGGCTGATTGAAGGATGCTGCTTTTTGCTTTCTCTGACTACCCTACCTTGATGCAGGTACTTTCTACCAGAATGCCATCCAAGGATTCTATGGCCAGCTGGGCAGCTTCCAGAACTTCATACTGAATACACAGATGTGGCTGCAGAAAAAACAATATTTTATCTTTGCTTTCTAGGCTCAAACTATTAAAGAAGGGACTGGGAAAGGGCCCTAAACTACTGGCCAGAGCCATCAGAATAAATGTTCTCTTTGCTGTGCTGGGCTAGACAGTGATCGCAGATCACCTTTAGGTAAAATCACCAAGGTTCGTTAAGTGATTTCTCAGACAATAAGTAACCTTTATTAGTCATTTAAAATTGAAGCCTTCTCTTCCTGGGTGGTATCAGCAAAGCACTAATAAATCTTCAGTACCCAACTTGCTTTTCATATTATGTATTATGAACCACTAAAGTCTTCATTGCAAGTCACAGAGACTAATTTTGTCTTGTTAGCTTAATTTCACACAGGCACCTTTCTTATAAGCTTGGGGAGGTTAAGTGCTTCCACTGGATAGGCTGCATCTTCAAATTGACTGCTTTTCTGCTTAATGATTGAGGTATAGCATCATCATGGAGATTAAAGTGCTCCCAGAGAAAAGCTTCATGATACTAATTTGGCAAAAGAAAATAAAACAATTGGACTTGATCAGAATTAAGAAGTACATCAAAGGACACTATCAACAATGTCAGAAAGCAACCCTAAGAATGGGAGAAAATATTTGCAAATCACGTATCTAGTGTAGACTTCATATCTAGGGGCGCCTGGGTAGCTCCCTCAGTTTGGCATCCAACTCTTGATTTGGGCTCAGATCATGATCCCAGGGTCATGGGATCGATCCCTGCGTCCTCTGTACTGAGCATGGAGCTTGCTTAAGATTCTCTCTGTCCCTCTGCCCCTCACCCTGCTTGCAATTGTTCTCTCTCAAAAAAAAAAAAGCATATCTAAAATACAAAAACTGATAAAACTCAATAATAAAATATCAACCCGATTAAAAATGGGCAAAAGGACTTGAATAGATAATAGGTATTTCTCCAAAGAAGACATATAAAAGAGAGATAGAAATGCAAAAGGGAGACAGAAAAAATAAGTGTCAGCTGGAATATGGAGAAACTGGAACCCTTGGCACTCAGGGAATGTAAAATGGTGGAGCCACCGGGGAAACCAGTATGGCAGTTCCTCAAAAAATTATACATAGAATTGTCAATTTTGGGTATATACCCACAAGAATTAAAAACAGAGACTTAAATAGATATTTGTACATCCATGTTCACAGAAACATTCAGAGTAGCCAAAAAAAGGAAACCATCCAGATGTCCATCAACAGATGAATGGATTAACAAAATGTAGTACATCCATACAATGGAATATTATTTAGCTTTGGAAGGAATGAGATTCTGAAACATGCTACATGGATGAACCTTGAAGACATCATGCTAAGTGAAATAAGCCAGAAACAAAAGGACAAGTACTGTATGAGTACACTTATGTGATGTATAACAGACTAGTCAAATTCATAAAAACAGCACAATAGTGGTTACCATGTCTGGGGGAGAAGGACTGGAATTCTTGTTTAATGGGCACAGAGTTTCAGTTCAGAGTGATGAAAAAGTTCTAGATACATTCCAAAACCCCCAGTAGATGCCTGAAACCAGAGATAGTACTGAACCCCTGTATATACTATGTCTTTTTCTACACATAAATATCTGTGATACAGTTTAACTTACAAAAGCACAGTAAAACATTAAAACAATAATAATAAAATATAACAATATACTGTAATAATGTTATGTGAATGTGGTCTCTGTCTCAAAATACTCTACTGTATTTATCCTTCTTATGATGTGAGACAATAAAATGCCTACTGGTTAAGATGAAGTGAGGTGAATGACTTCCACAGGCATTGTGAGGTAGTGTTAGGTTACTACTGATATTCTGACGATACATATGTTAGGAAGAAGATCAAGTGCTTCTGGACTGTGGATAAGGAGGTACTACTGTACTTAGTAACACAGAACTGTACATTTCAAAACAGCTAAAAAGGCAAATTTTATGTAGATTTTACCAAAAAGAAACAAAAATCAAGACTTCTAGCAAGAAATTACAGTCCCTTGACATATCCTTTTTATCCCTTAGGTTCATCTTTCCGGGGGGTATTTCTATTTATATTTTTAGGTATAGGAAAGACATTAATAAAAGATTAGGAAAAAGCACATTTTAAATATCTAGGATTCTGTACTTAGATCACTTTGTAAGATAGATTTTTTTTATTAAAAAAATTTTTTTTAATGTTTTATTTTTGAGAGACACAGAATGTGAGTGGGAGAGGGGCAGAGACAGAGGGAGACAGAATCTGAAGCAGGCTCCAGGCTCTGAGCTGTCAGCACAGACCCCGATGTGGGGCTTGAACTCACGGACCACAAGATCGTGACCTGCGCTGAAGTCATGCTTAACCTACTGAACCACCCAGGTGCCCCATGGAAGATGGTAGATTTCTTGATTCTCAAAACAAAACAAAAAAATCAGAGGGTTGGCAATACTAGGTACACATCCTTGTGGGTCAAGAACTGCTTCATCAAACAGAGCATGACTCATACTCCAGTTGGTGACAATCAAGCTCACATCAGTAATATTTGTTACCTGAATGGCCTCAGTAGACATCTGAATTTCCAACACTAATCCAAAGGTGAAAATCTAAGTTTTCCTTTTTCATTACCTGATGGGTTTCAAGAACAAGAGACATTGACTGGACTGGGCCAAAGCTCTTAAAAAGCCTCTTCACAGCCCTGAGGTTGCAATTTTTGCTAAATGGCCCAGCATAAACAGTTGACATCTCTGTCCACTTGCTCCTCATCTATAAGAAAAACAATACAGCAAGGAGGTGAATGTGGTAAGAGAATTAAATCAAATCTAAAAAAATCGTGAGTCAAAACATGGGATAACTCTGATTCAAGAAATTTCTCAACACAAACACTTGCCAAATGCACAAAGATTTGTATACAAGGATTTCATGACCACACTATTTGGAATAGCAAAAATTTATAAAGCACAAATGATGAAAATTAACAGGTCTACAAATGGAATACTATACAGCCGTTAAAAACAAAGATTGTGTACTGACATGAAAAGATGTACATGATACACTTAAATGAAAAAGTAAAGCTGCATGATAGTATACATAGTCTGATTCCCATTTTTATAAAAATGTGTTTTCCAAAATATTAATACAAAGAAAATGGAGAAATATAAAGCAAACATAATAAAGTATGCATTACTTTCCTTTATGCAGAGAGATTATAACTCATTAAGTAAATCATCTAGCACAACTCATTTACTTACCCTCTTGTTCATCTCCTCAGTGAGTTTGTATGAAAAAGGTTCAAAAGAGAACTGGACGATGCTGAAGGTAAACAGAGGGATTTCCACTCTGGCCTGCTCAAGAACCTGCAGAGAACAGCAAAGCCTGGATGAGGCAGGAACCTAGTGGCTCCTAGAAGTGAGCCACAATAATATGAACAAGGTTGCCTTTTTTACCCATATTAAAAAGCAATATGGGGCTGACTGTAAGGTCTAGAAGAAAATGGTGACCCCATACAACTTTCTAGAAAACAGTAAAGAGAATGATTAACATCACACAGGATTCATGCCTTTAGGATTACTAAGAAAAAGAGACTACTATAACCAAATTATCTCTAAGAAATAAGTTAAATCCCAACAGAGCTCCCACCATTTCCTATTGTTAAAGCCTGTGAGTAAAGACAGCAAGGAGAGGAGGCTTAAAAGACTGGAAAGAAATCAAGAGGCATGGAAGTCTTAGATGAAGTACAAACAAAATTACCCCCGAAAAGAAAAAGCACAACTGAAAGCCAAAATAATGAACACACGTCACGAATTTGATATTTCACAACACTTGACTAAAGGGAAGAAGCTTGGCAGCCTCAGAGAAATGCTTTTGGGGAAGATAAGATCTATAGAGAAGAGGTAATACCTCCTTAGAGACACTGCAGTGAAGGGAAAGAAGGAAATAAAGGAGGAAATTAAGGATCCTGGCAGAAAGATAATAAGACTAATGCCACCCTCTCCCAAGAGTATTATAAACTCCTTATTCTTTCCAGCACAGTATCATCCTCAAAATAAGCACTTAAAAAAAAAAAGAGAGAGAGAGAGAGTGTGGCATCAGCAAAGTGCAATACAAGGAAGCTTCAGGCCCTTACTCTCCCACAAACACCAAGTTAGCAATATAGGCCAGAATACTTTTGTGTATTCTGTGAGAAACCAGTTGAGAAGCCACAGCATTTAGACCAACATAAAATCAAGAAAGGATTCTATGGAAAGGAGTAAGAAAATTTGTGGTGTTTTGCATGCTCATTCATACCCCTCCCCCCATCCAACCTAGCACAGTACAACTCAGAGGAAACCTCCCCACACTGGGAGATTCAACATTTTGGCTTGTCTTGAGGCTGCCTCAGGGACTAGTTTCTGTCTCACTTGACTCAAAGCACTGATGGTACTGGCAGCATTGTTTAGAAATTCCTGAAAAGGAGTGATGTCAGTAAGGTCATAAAGTAGGAAGCTTCAGGCCCTCATTCTTCCACAAAGACACCAAGTTAACAATAACAAAGAGACCAGAATACCTTTGCAAGAACTCTAGAAACCAGTTGAGAAGCAACAGCACCAAGACCAACAAAAAAACCCAGGGGTTTCAGCTAAAGGGAAAGGAAAATATGCAGTTTTATGTGCCTACCTATGTTCCTCCCCATCCTAGGAAGGATCCACTGGAGATCCTCCCACTGGATGGAAATAAGAGTGGACTCTGCATCCAATTTTATGGCTAGTCTAGGGTCGCTGAGGGACTAGTTTCTGTCTCACCTGACGTAGAGAACTAACAGGACTAGGACTGGCAGCCTTGTTTGGAAGCCAGTGAAAGCAAATGCAATCACCATAGCACATTAGAGCCACAGTTTCATAGGCAGATGCCAAAGGCAGTAAGAGATTATGAGCATTGAGAAGAAACAGACAAGCTCCTTAGGGAATCTGAGATAACTAAAAGTACTCACGTAAGCTCCAAGAAGACACATCCTCAAATTGGTTTGAGAGGTCCTGGAACCTCTAGCTAGGCTATTTATCGAAAGTCTTCTGCTCCATGATGCCAAGCCATATGATGGCAGAGATAGTTGGTTCTTTTCCAAATGGTTAGATCTCAACAAAGAAGATCACAAGGCATACAAAAAATAGGGGGAAATGGCCCAAATGAACAAAATAAAATTCTAGAAACTAAACCTAAAGAAACACACAATGAACTAAAAGAGAACAACACAGACAACTAATGGAAATCAGCAAAATGATGCACGAACAGTATGAGAATATCAACAAAAGAGCAGCCATAAAAAATGAATGAAATCCTGGAGCTGGAAACACAGTAAGTGAATTGAAAAATTCACTAAAGGAGTACAACATCAGTCTTGATTAGGCAGAAGAATGAATTAACAAATGTAAAGACAGATCATTTGAAATCATCAAGTCAGAGTAAAAAAAAAAAAGAAACAAACAGATCCTAAGATGGGACAATATCCAGAAGACCAATGTACATACAATGGAGTCCTGGAAGAAGAGAGAAAGGGACAAAGAGCTTATTTGAAGTAACAATGGCTGAAAACTTCCCAAATCTGAAAAAAAGAAATGGACCTTGAAATTCAAGAAGCTCAAAGAACTCCAACCAGGATAAATCTAATAAATCTAAAGAAGCCCACACAAAGACATATTACAATCAAACTGTCAAAAGTAAAAATCAAAGAAAGAATCTTGAGAACATCAAGAGAAAAGCAACTCCTTGCATAGGAGGGAACTTCCTTAAGATTATCAGTGGATTTTTCATCAGAAATTTTGCAGGCCAGCAGAGTGGTGTGATATATTCAAAGTGCTAAAGAAAAAAAAATCAAGAATACTGCAGCCAGCAGGACTCTGCTTCAAAAATGGAGGGAAAAAAAAAAAAAGCTGACAGACTTCATTACAACTAGCCCTGATCTGCAGGAAAGGCTAAAGGGAGTCCTTCATGATGGAAGAACATTAGACAGCAACAAGACGCCACATGAAAACAAAGTTTCCAGTAAAGGCAAACACGTGGTCAAATACAGTAACCTCTATTACGGTAATCTTGGTGTATCAATTCACTTTTAATTCTTATTCAAAATTTAAGTGACAAAAACATGAAAAAATAACTATTCCTATGTTAATGAATATATAATCTATATAGATGTGATTGACTAATTATTAAATGCATTCACTTAATCATTTTCAAACTCTACTTTATTGGTAACTTTTCCTGTTTTTTTATTTTAATTTTTTAATTTGAATATAGCTGACATACAATGTTACATTAATTTCAGGTGTACAACATAAGTGATTCAACATCTCTATACATTATGCTACACTAACTACATTTATCACTGTACAATGCTAATACAATATCATTGGCTATATTCCCTATGCTACATCTTTTACATAAAGGTGCAATTTATAACATCAATAACATAAAATGGGGAGAGTGGAGCTTATAAAAGTAGAGTTTTTGTATGCAACTGAAATTAAGCTTTAAGATGTTTTAGGTAGTTGTAATAACTATAAACAAAATATTTATAGAATGTACACAAAAGGAAATGATAAAGATATCAAAATATGTCATTACAAAAAAAATCACAAAGGAAACAAAGGAAGATAGTAGAGAGGAAAAGAGGGACATGGCACTGGCATAAAGACAGACATCTAGAACAATGGAACAGAATAGAATTCAGAAGTAAAACCTTGAGTATATGGTCAAATGATCTTTGACAAAAGTATATAGTCTAACAAAATGGTACTGGGAAAACTGGATATCCACATGCTAAGGAGGGAAGTTGGAACCTTGCCTTACACCATCTATAAAAATTAACTTAAAATGGATTAAACACCCAAAGGTAAGGTCCAGAACTATAAAACCCCTAGAAGAAAACATAGAGGAAAGTTTCATAATAATGGATTTGTCAATGATTTCCTGGGTATAACATCAAAAGCACAGGCCACAAAAGCAAAAATAGACAAATGGGACTACTTAGTTCCTTAAAACACACAATCAGTAGAATGAAAAGGCAACCTAGAGAGAAAATGTTTGCGAATCATGTATCTGATGGGGAAGTAAACATATTGGATATATATACATATATATACACACACATATATATGTATATGTACATATGTATATATGTATATATATATGCATATATATATACATACACACATGCGCGTGCACACGTAGGGGCACCTGGGTGGTTCAGTTGGTTGAGCGTCCGACTTCAGCTCAGGTCATGATCTTACGGCTTGTGAGTTCGATCCCCACATCAGGCTCTGTGCTGACAACTCACAGCCTGGAGCCTGCTTCAGATTGTCTCTGTCTCTCTGCCCCTCTACCGCTCATGCTCTCTCTCTCTCAAATATAAATAAACATTAAAAAAAAATCCTAAAATATTAACAACAACAAAAAAAAACAATTAAAAACTGGGACTTCAGGGGCACCTGGATGGCTCAGTCGGTTAGGTGTCTTACTTCAGCTCAGGTCATGATCTCGCGGTCTGTGAGGTTGAGGCACATAAAACTGCATATTTTCCTGAGTATATGCTTTTTGGTAGTTTTGCCTTGGGAGGCACATTAATGTTCTACAGATCCCAAAAATAAATCAATAAAGATTCAAGAGGGAAAAAAGCCTAAAACTGAAAGCAAAATGAAACAATTGAACCAAACTATATTTTAAACACAGCTAACCTGTAGGTGAGAAAAACCAAGTAACTTATAAATGAAAAATATTCCAACTGAATACACAATATTCAGTTGTAAATGGGGTGAAGGATAAGGAAGAGACTGAACTTCATATTCTTAACTAATTCTACAGTGATTTGGGTGCAACAATTCTACAACTATTTTGGATATAGTTTAGGTTTGAGCAATGAGTAAATGTTGATGTTGGGAGCCAATGTTCCCACACTGGATAAAGGGAGATTCAAATATAGAATGAGGAAAATCAAGGAACACCCCTATATGAAAAGGCTGAAATTAAAGGTATTCATATAGACATATGATTTCTAAAATATGTGTATACATATATATGTGTGTATATGTATATACATATATATATATTTATATTTATATGTGTGTGTGTGTGCACGCACATGTATGTATATCTATATGCATTTATTTCCTGTTGTCTGCTTTAAGGGTCTAGAAACAAAGACACCCCAGTAGCAATATGCATACCCAATGCCCAGATCTTGGTTTCTAATATCATGATGAAACTAAATATCTTGTAACAAAAAGTGCTAAAAAAAAAAAAAAAAAAAAAAAATTATGGGTGCATGTCACAAGGACAAAGAAGCCACTTTGAAGGGGCTACCATTAGCTAAATCTGGGAAGTCTGACAACCAAAACAATGTAGTAAAATCATAAATTATAATTTATAATTAAACAAGAATCTATGAGTCCTGAACTAAACTGGAATCTGTGAGTCCACACTGAATGAATAAATAAATAAATAAGGTAAAGGGAGGACTCTTGCTTATGGAATGCTGAGTAACAACTAGTAAGTATGAAGGAAATGCTAGAGTTGGAAACCACTGTACAACAGGTTAAGAATCATCAGTTTTTCAAAAAAGTATCTCCTCATATTACTTATTAGAAGTAAGGGACAAAAGTAGTAAATCTACAGTGGAGATAGCAGACAACATCTTGCTAAGGTCATCAAAATAAACAGCACAAAAGAAAGGACAGATGGGCAACATGTGCCTCTGATATGATACCCTGGAAAGTAAACATGACTTATAAGTAGTCTGGCAAAGAATGCATAACCTGTGTCTAATCATGGGGAAACACCACACAAACTCATAAATGAGGAACATTCTGGGTGAGGTGATATGCAACATGTATTACTTAAAAACCACCACTGTCATGAAAAAAGAAAGGTTGAGGGATGTATTCAGATTAAGGGAAACTAAAAAGATAGGACGACTAAATGCAGTATGTGGCCCTGGAAGGGAAAAGAAATGCTAAAAGGCATTATTGGGTCAACTAAAAACACTGAAATACAGATGAAATTAGAGAAAGGTACTGTGTTAATATTAAATTTACTGAAGTTTTTTATGGTTATGTAAGAGAATATTTCTGTTTTCGGGAAATATACATTGAAGTATAGAGGGGGGAAGGGCCATGATATACGCAACTTACACTCAAATAGTTTCAAAATTAAAATGTCATATAGAAAGAGGTAGAAAGAAATAGCAAGAGAGGATAAGCATGCCAGCATATACACACATAGAGCAAATGGGACAAAGTGCTAACAGAAGATGAATCCAGTTAGAAGGTATAGACGAACATTCACGTAAATTTTCTCTAAGTTTACAAAACTCTTTCCAAATAAAATTGAAAAAATATATATATATATAGGTCTTCTGAACAAGATGACTTAAATTCATGTTGTGATCTATCCCTTCTACTTTACACATACAGCAATAATAGAAAAAAATATAAGAGACAACCAAAAAAATACAGTCAGGTTAAAAACCAAGATAAACATCTCTATAAACCAGAAAAAGACCAGAAATACAAAGTGGTGTACAATGCCGAAGGTGGGCTCGGCAAGCAGACACTGTCAGCTGACAGTCCTGCTCCTGTGGGGCAACCAGAACACAACCTTAAAAGAGAAAGTAGGCGGGGCGCCTGGGTGGCGCAGTCGGTTAAGCGTCCGACTTCAGCCAGGTCACGATCTCGCGGTCCGTGAGTTCGAGCCCCGCGTCAGGCTCTGGGCTGATGGCTCAGAGCCTGGAGCCTGTTTCCGATTCTGTGTCTCCCTCTCTCTCTGCCCCTCCCCCGTTCATGCTCTGTCTCTCTCTGTCCCAAAAATAAATAAACGTTGAAAAAAAAAAAAAAAAAAGAGAAAGTAGGTCACTCACCTCTTTATTTGTAAGGCACTTAATAGTTTGACAGTTTCTGGAAGAAGAAAGTTCACTAGTTTCTGCTTCCCGGGTCAAGAAAAGGAGTCTCTGACCCATTAAGTCCAAGCATTCTAAAACACTGTAAAGAAGTTGAAGATATCAAATTAAGAACCACCATTTTCCCTAACCTCAGAGTTATTTCTCTATACTTGTACTGTCACATAAGGGAGCCACTAGCAACATGTGGCTATTTTACTTAAAATTAATTAGTATTAAATAAATTTACAATTCAGTTCCTCAATTGCATTAATCACATGTACTGTACTGTGTGGACCTTACTGGACAGCAGAGATATAAAACAATTCCATCACTGTAGAAATCATACTGGACAGTAGTGCTCTATATTTAAGGGAAGGAAGGATAAACAAGAAAAATTCTCAATGTTTAGGTTATACTCTAAGGATCTGATACATTTATTATGGTGTGGTGACAAACTCCTTCTGAACCTGTTTTTCGTTTTCCTCTAACCTGGGCAATACCTCAAGGCTACAGGTGATTGTTGAAATCAAAATACCCACAAGTCTATCATCTCCCCTAATGCTACTTAGTTCATTTCAATATCTTTTTTTGTTTGTTTGTTTGGTGACACAGTTATTTTAATAGCAGTCATGAGATTTAGAAAATAATAATAATAGATGCTATTTAGGGTAGAAGGTGGTATTTTTCCCTCCACGGTTTTTGTGATGGAAGAATGTTACTCATACTATTGGTAAACATTTTTCTTTCTTTTTTTTTTTTTTTTCAACGTTTATTTTTTTGGGACAGAGAGAGACAGAGCATGAACGGGGGAGGGGCAGAGAGAGAGGGAGACACAGAATCGGAAACAGGCTCCAGGCTCTGAGCCATCACCCCAGAGCCTGACGCGGGGCTTGAACTCACGGACCGCGAGATCGTGACCTGGCTGAAGTCGGACGCTTAACCGACTGCGCCACCCAGGCACCCCGGTAAACATTTTTCAATAGACTTAACAAACAAACAAAAAACTCCAAGTTTTGTATGTCAGAAACCATATACTCTTTGTTCTTGTTTAGATCTGAAAAATATTACCTTGTGTTTGACTGCTGAACTACTTCTGCTGTATTTCTTGGCCCTTGGCCTGCTGCTAGCAATTCTTGGTGACTAGCTAGTGCCTCCAGATTTAGTTCTGCAATCTTGGAGAAAATAAAGTAGTAAAAACCATCTAATTTCCTGCAAAGCATTTGAGATTTAAAAAAACAAAACAGCAAAAAAAAAAAAATCCAAGAAAAACCCATTCAAGTGGTGTTCTTTGCTTCTGCAGACAGTGGCTTTGTCACTGCCACAGACCCAGGCTGGCTTCAATAGTTACCAGATTGTTTCTGGCTGCTTAGCCAAGAATGGCAATCTGTTACCAGCTGTTGGTGTTGTTATATGAATACAGAAAAGGGCCAAGTAGGGCTAAGTAAAAAGGGATGGCAATTTTGACTCATCACTGACCCCATGGAGTCAGTCATTTAAAATTTACTTCTTTATGAACATGCAACTTTTGTAAATGATAAAAGAATGGCTTTTACAGCAACATCAAAAAAGACCTTTTATTGGTTTAATACAAAATCAGTTTATTATTCTTCCATAAAGAGGGGAAACTATTATTTATATGTCCAATAAGATATTTTAGAATGTCTTTCTACCACCGTGACACAAAATACTATTCTGGATGTTCATGGCTCTAAATGGACTACAATTTATTTCATAGTGCAGTCATGATAGAACATATGCAATGGGACAATCTAATAGGTTAGAATGTATTGTAATAAGGCCTGTCAGAAACTGTGTCTTCTTCAATGTCTCCCTTATGTGCTATTCTAACTTAGCACCCACTGAATTGCTACTGAAAAAATGGTAAGCTCCTCCCACCCCAAAGGAACAAAAGCCTATGTCGAGTTTTTAATTATTACAATTATCAACATACAATGATCACCACCACATTATGGTGCTTAATATATTCAAGACACTATATTAACAGCTTTGTAAAAGATATTTCATTTACCACCACCAACAAACTAGAGAAATGTGTTCCCATTTTACAGGTGTAGAAACTAAAGTTGTTCAAAGAAACTGACCCAATGCAGGGCTTAAACTTACAACCCTGAGATCAAGACCTGAGCTGACATCAAGAGTCGGACACTTAACAGACTGAGCCACTGAGGTGCCCGTTAAGATTTTATTTTTATGTAATATCTACACTCAACATGGGGCTCAAACTCACAACCCTGAGATCAAGAGTCATGTGCTCTAGTGAATGAGCCAGCCAGGGGCCTCTATCCTATATTTAAAAACAGATTAAGTCCAACTTCAGAGACCACATACTTATCTACTACATTATGCTAGTAATATAGGCCTTAATTCTGAACGCTCAGCTTGAATTACACTCCTATCTTTGTAAAGAAAGGTAACAACAGGGGATGGCAGTCTGTGACTATCTGTTCTAGTCCCATAATTTTAAGAAAAGTAAACACACAGGTCAAAGATACTAACCTTCCTTGGGCCATACTTAAGGAAATACCGAGCCAATTCAAGGGTTGTTCTAGCATCTTCTGTGGCATCATGACCAAGCCTATCTGGACACTGTATATCCTTCCTGGAAAGTCAAGATAAAATTGACATACCTGGGACCATTTTTTAACGACAGGTTCTTTCAGCTACCTCAAATATTCTGGTTATATGTAAAATTTCAGCAATCTGATAATCAGATTTCATCATAACAATCAAGATTCCTTTATTCCTAAGTGCCATGAGAGTACCAGGAGTGAGAGGACTGACGATATACAACAATCAGAAATGGCTTTGTTTACAGCAAGCATATTATCTGGACATTAGGCTACCCAATAAAGTCTCTGACCATGCCCCAGCCAACCCCTTGTCTCATTTTTTAGATGTAACCATTTTTTAAAGTTAACTTCCAGAAATTTTTTATTTGCATGCAAGTGTCTATATGTATTTATAGGTCCATACATCTTTTCTGATTCATTTTTAAAAACCTTTAAAAAGCATATATATTTGTGTCTATAGATACATCTAAATCTAATCTATATCATATTGATATCTGGGGATATACAGATCTTGTTCTGCATCTCCATTTTATCCTCAGTAATATCTTAAGAGTTTTTCTTACTAGCACATATATAGATTCATCATGTTCTCTTAACAATAATGAAGTATTCAATAATACAGATAAATGTAATTTATTTAACCAGTACTACAGAATATTTGCAGGGTTTTTGGTTTTTTTAAACCATACTATAATGAACATCTTTATACACATGTGCTTGTACATTTAATATAGGAACATTATGTTTTCAAATTCTGATTAACTTTTCTGCCCCTCCCTGTCCCGATCTATCCATTAAACCTCAGCTGTGAATGTAAACCCCTTTTTGTATTCCCACGATTTTTCCATTTGTTAGTCATACTTCTCTGGAATTAGCATCCCAGGATTCATAAGAAATGAAAGGAATAATGTCTACAGACTAAGAAGAAGAGCAGAGATCCTCAATTTTGCCATTTGCGTTAAATAAGATATTATATGCTAACTTATATGTGACTTATCAGGACAATATTATAAGATGCAAACAACCTACCCCAAAATAGCTTTGGCTAAGAACTTTAGCTTAAATCTTCTGCCCTGCTCTCTGACATAAAGCAATGATGTATCAATAACATATGGATGTATCATCTGAGGAGGAAAGAGAATAGAATGAGTAGCATCCTATGCTAAAGTAGAAAACAACTGGGCTGGGGGACAGAAGAACCCAAGACTTTAGATTTGAGATGAATGGAACAGGCATATAAACTGGAAAAACTAAGTTCTAAATCAGATACTCACTTTTAGCGCTCTGAGATCCAAGCCTAATGAATGGCCCACTAACACAGCATCAGGAGGAAGCAGTGCTTTTAACTGTCTCTGTACATCTTTGAGTTTGGTTGTCACTGGGTTAAGAATCTTCTTTGTAATTCCTGAAAAGCTTTCAATGAAAAAAGAGAAATGGACAGGTCAGGATATTAATAAGGTTTCCTCCTTGAAAAGTCATTTCAAAAAGAGTATTTTTAAAAATTAATATGTGCTAACTGTAAAAAGGCTGAAAATACAAATAAACAAAGAGGAAATTTAAAATGACCAATAATCCTACCACCCAGAGATCACTTTTTACATTTTAGTAAATATCCTTTCATACTTTTGATACATATATTCATGTATATATTTCATTTATAAAAATTCAATCATAATGCATATTACTTTATAACATGATTTTATCATTTACTATATATTAACAAGTTTTCACATCAATTAACCTATTTTAACACATCCTTTTAAATGGTCACAGAGTATTCCATTATATGGATTTCACATATTTTAATCAATCCTCTACTTTCATATGTTCCCATATATGTGAAATACTGTGACAAACAAACTTATACATACATCTTTGCCACAAATGACTGATGATACTAATTATCATGCCTCCTAATAGGACAATCTTTATCACTATCATGGCCTCTCTGTGCCTAAGTAAGCATCAATTTATAGATGCAACTTCAATGGGCAAAAAAGAGTAATGTTTTACTACCTTTTTTTGCCTAATCATGATAAAATGTGTATTCTAAAATTGCATGACAATCCTTAAAAAGGCAGACAAAAATTTTTGAGCTTCAAATTTCTTAGTTTTGTATTGGTTTTCAAGGTCAAGGCAGCTTAAGCTCTAAAATCCTTTGACTGATAAATAATGATTTGCAGGTTTTTCACATAAGGTCTTATTAGACAGCAAAGTTCCAGCTGTTTGGCAGTTGCTAGATCATGATTACAACCGGAGACTCTAGACAAGGAAAATATTGTGCTTCCTTAAGGTCACAGGAAGATTAGAGAGCAAGAAGGGTTAAGAGCTATATACAGACATTGTGCAATTTCAGTATTAAAATTTACACCTGTGGTACCCCAGCTTTGTCTTTCATAATATAGATATAGATAATACCTAACTAAACAGAAACTACAAACTATTTGTGTTTTCACATTCCACTCTAGTCTGCCAGTTCAAGGGAGAGCAGAAGGCAAGGTGAAAAATACCTGGTAAGGTAGTCCAGAACCTTGTTGTCAGGTTTAACAAGTTCATCCATAACACAGCAGCCTCCTTCAGCAACCAGTGAGATGCGTGTTAGCTCCCTCCCCTTGGATGTGAGGCACTGAAAGACCAGGCCAGAGTCAGACTGCTGAACGGTGGAAGCTCTTGCTTCCTCTCATTATTCAGACTACAGCAACTGCTGTCGACTATAACCTACTGGGGACCCACTGACAATGGCACAACCTTTTGCTAACTAGAGAATCCAGAATGAATGAAATTAAAGCTGGGCAGACTGCTGAACCTTTCATCTCAGGTAACCGATTCAGTTTAATTGCTCTGAAAAGGGTGTGCTCAAGGAAGATGGATGGAAATAATACATCAGCCATCATTTTACCATTTATTGAGTGTTTTACATTCCAGTATTAGCTGAGTACCACTAGTAATTTAAAAAAAAATTTCTTAATGTTTATGTATTTTTGAGAGAGACACAGAGCGCAACCGGGGGAGGGGCAGACAGAGAGGGAGACATAGAATCCGAAGCAGGCTCCAGGCTCTGAGCTGTCAGCACAAAGCCTGATGTGGGGCTCGAACCTACAAACCACGAGATCATGACTGAGCTGAAGTCAGACGCTCAACTGACTGAGCCACCCAGGGGCCCCTGGA
Source organism: Leopardus geoffroyi (assembly GCF_018350155.1). Taxonomy (NCBI): domain Eukaryota; kingdom Metazoa; phylum Chordata; class Mammalia; order Carnivora; family Felidae; genus Leopardus; species Leopardus geoffroyi. The sequence continues at coordinate 25,419,070 of NC_059340.1, forward strand.
ATAGCACTAGTAATTTTAATTAGCATGCTCTAATATCATCTTATGCAATACTAAGCATTCTATACATACCACCTCACAATAACCCAATGAAGTACCTCTGTTATTATCCCCACTTCAAAGAGAAGCTGAGACTGAGAGAGGTTAGGGATTTGTCCAAGGTGACAAAGCCATTAACAGGCAAGGCCAGCATATACACACCCTGATATGAGACTCTAAAATTTTAGCTCTTTGCCACTTTGTTCAGAAATGAGAGACTGTTACCTGAGTACTAAGTGAGAGAGGATGCCCTGTCTTTGAAAGGAGACTTACTAATTAGACAAAGTGAAACACAAAGGGAGCTTGAGACAAATCCTACTTCTGATCTTAAATGTGTAACACCAAGCCAAACCAGTGGTAGCTGAGGCAGTCCTTAGGGGAACAAAATACTTGTTCAAAAGACAGAAGGAGTAAACTTCTGGTAATGTATAGACATCTGGTTAAACATAACAAGTAGTTAGAAAACTTAAGTGATATTTATTCTTCATCCTGGAGCATATATCTAAGTTTTCTAAAATGTGCGGGGCGCCTGGGTGGCGCAGTCGGTTAAGCGTCCGACTTCAGCCAGGTCACGATCTCGCGGTCCGGGAGTTCGAGCCCCGCGTCAGGCTCTGGGCTGATGGCTCAGAGCCTGGAGCCTGTTTCCGATTCTGTGTCTCCCTCTCTCTGCCCCTCCCCCGTTCATGCTCTGTCTCTCTCTGTCCCAAAAATAAATAAACGTTGAAAAAAAAAAAAAAAAAAAAATTAAAAAAAAAAAATAAAATGTGAGTAAAAGTGCCTACTTTCAGTTATTTAAACTGAATACTGGAATGAAATGGACTGATTCACTGGTACATTAGACTCAAGAAATCATCTTCTACTCTAGTTTGTAACACTCCAGTTGAAACATCAAAAGTAGTACTTACCATTTCACAGTCAAGTCCAAAGAGAGGACTGTTGTCTGTTATAGAACCATGACATTTGGTAGGTACAAAGTTTTCACAGTCTGGAAAACCTAGAAGGAAAAGAAATAAAATATTTGCCTTTAAAACTAGAGATGGTAAACATCACTCAGATTCACTCACCCAGGGAAAACTGAAATACTGTAATTGCTGGGCACCTTCTCTATGTTAGACACTCGAAATATAAAAAGAGACAACGTCTGTCCTCTAGTCTTTCTCCATCCACTCATTTTTTTATATTCTGGGGAAATACAGGCTGCTGTTATAGGGGATACTAGGGCCTGGACTTCTTGGCAATTATCAAATAACAATTTTTCCTTCTTATGAGAACAGAGATTTTAACTAAAATTTGGCTAAATCCAAAGTCAATGGACATTTTCATGTTAGGCATTGAGGGAGGATAAACAAAGTATGCAATAATTGCATGTGGCATCTTTCTTTCCTAAATAAAGAAAAAGTAACAATAAGATTCCACCATACTAGAGATCTAAAAGGATTTTACTGTAGGCAGAGTGACATTCATCATGTGCACCCATGCACCGAACTCTACCCTTGAGACTTCTCTGAGATGCCTGCATTTTTCTGGAATCAAAGAGTGAAAATTCTCTACAGAGGCCCAGAGCTATAGGCTTAAGGCACCCACTCCATCGTGTACCCTAACCAGGTGTCAATAACCAGGCATGTTCAGCTAAGAGGCCCCAAAGTGTTTGAACCAACAAAGATTCCTACCTTCAGACAGAGGCTAAAAAAATAAAAATACCTAGATCTTGTATGACAAGAAACAGAGGAGTCTGAGAGACTGACTAGTTTCTGTATCATGGTACCTTAAAATTTCCAACTAGTTACAATTAAAATAATTAAATATGATCTAGACCAGAAAAGAGAAGCATCCCCAAATTTGGGAGACTTTATACTTGCTGCCCAGATATTATCTATTTTATTAGTAGCAATAATAACAAAAAATAACTTCTTAAAAGTATCATGTGCCAGGCACCATGCTAAGCACTTTTCTGTACATTAACTCATTTAATCCCCATGGCAATCCATGATACGTGAACTATTAACTCCATTTTATATATAGCATATGAAAAGATGTTCAATATCATCAGCCATCAGAGAAATATAAATCAAAATCACGAGATACTGCTTTACACCACTATAATGGATATAATCAAAAAGACAGAATAACAACTGTTGGTATGGATGTGCAGGAACTAAAACCTTTATTTTTTATTAAATGTTTTTTAATGTTTATTTTTCAGAGAGAGACAGAGTGCAACTGGGGGAGGGGCACAGAGAGAGGAAGACACAGAATCTGAAGCTGGCTCCAAGCTCTGAGCTGTTAGCACAGAGCTCAACATGGGGCTCAAACTCCAGGGCCGCAAGATCGTGACTTAAGCCGTAGTTGGACGCTTAATTTACTGAGCCATCCAGGCACCCTGAAACTGGAACCTTTAAATTTTTTTTTTTTTTTTTTAACGTTTACTTATTTTTGAGACAGAGAGAGACAGAGCATGAACAGGGGAGGAGCAGAGAGAGAGGGAGACACAGAATCTGAAACGGGCTCCAGGCTCTGAGCTGTCAGCACAGAGCCCGACGTGGGGCTCGAACTCACGGATCGTGAGATCGTGACCTGAGCTGAAGTCGGCCGCTTAACCGACTGAGCCACCCTGGCGCCCCTGAAACTGGAACCTTTATACATTGCTGAAAGGAATGTACAATAGTGCAGCTGCTTTGGAAAACAACCTCAGAGTTCTTCAAAAGGTTAAACAGAGTTACCATATGACCCAGAAATTCTACTCCTAGGTATATACTCTCCTAAAATGAAAACATATGTCCACACAAAAACTTGTACTGAATGTTCATAGCAGCATTATTCCTAAGAGCCAAAAAGTGGAAAGAACCCAAATGTCCATCAACTAATGAATGGATAACATGTTGTATATCCATATATAGAATATCATTTGAATGAAAATAAATGAAGGTGGCAGATGGCAGCTACACTTAATGAGAACAGCATAATTACAGAGCTGCCTAATCACTATGTTCTACACCTCAAACTAATGTAACATTGTGTGTCAACTATACTTCAACAAAAAAAATAAAATTATTGCTGGTTAAATCTTTTAATTTTTTGTTTTGAGAGACAGAGAGAGAGCATGTGCACATGCACACAAGTGGGTAGCAGCAGAGGGAGAGAAAGAGAATCTCAAGCAGGCTCCACACCCAGCACAGAGCCCGACTCAGGGCTTGATTTCATGACTGTGAGATCCTGACCTGAGCCAAAATCAAGAGTCAGACGCTTAACCGACTGAGCCACCCAAGCACCCTTGCTTCTTAAATCTTAAAAAAATGAAAGTATAAGTGTTATAATAAGTAGGATAAACTACAAGATATGGATGGTACCATGCATATTATTTGAAAACTAAATAATATATATGAACATATATGTATGTGTATATATTTTACATATATATACATGTGTATAAATATACATACACATATATGTACACATACACATATATACATATACAATTTTAACATTTATGTAATCTCGACACTCAATGGGTTGAAATCACAACCTTGTGATCAAGAGTCTTGTGCTCAGGGCACCTGGGTAGCTCAGTCAGTTAAGCGTTCAACTCTTGATTTCGGCTCAGGTCATGATCTCACAGTTCATGGGATTGAGCCCTGCATCAGGCTCTATGCTGACAGTGTGGAGCCTGCTTGGGAGTCTCTCTCTTCCTCCCTCCCTCTCTGCCCCTTCCCTGCTTGCACATGCATGCACCTGCTATATCTCAATATAAATAAATATATGTTAAAAAAAAAAAAAGAAAAAAAGAGTCACATGCTCTTCCACCTGAGCCAGCCAGGCACCCCCCAAAACTAAATTATATTTAATCTTACTAAAATTAAATTTAAAAATAAAAAGAAATTAAAAAAAAGAAGAGGAAATGGAAGTACTGATACAAGCTACAACATGGGTGAACCTGAAAACTAAGTGAAAGAAGCCAGTTACAAAAGACCACATATTGTTCAATTTCATTTATAGGAGATATCCACAATCAGTAAATGTATAGACAGAAAGTAGTGAAGGCCTAGGAGCTAAGGTAGTGTTGTGTGAAAAATAATAGTGCAGGGTTTCTTTTGGGGTGATGAAAGTATCCTAAAATTGATTGTGGTGATGGTTGTAAAACTCTGCAAATATACTAAACTATTGAATGGTATGTTACATGGGTGAACTGTATGGTAGTTTAACTCTATATCTAAATAGAGCTGTTTTTGTTTTTTTTTTTAATTTTTTTTTTAACATTTATTCATTTTTGAAAGGCAGAGAGAGACAGAGCACGAATGGGGGAGGGGCAGAGAGAGAGGGAGACACAGAAACAGAAGCTGGCTCCAGGCTCCGAGCTATCAGCACAGAGCCTGACACGGGGCTGGAACTCACGAACCGTGAGATCATGACCTGAGCCGAAGTTGGACACTTAACTGACTGAGCCACACAGACGCCCCGAGCTGTTTTTGTTTTTAAAGGAAACTTAACATTACTGCTATGATTAAGAGGTAACAAAATAAAATTAAAGCATTTTTCATAAACTCCTGTTACATAACTGACCAAGGCTCTGAGCCCAGATCTTCACTGACGAAAATGAAAATGGGGTATGGTGGAGTGGGAGGAGAATTAGAAGTATCAAAGAAGTGTTAAAAACATATTGACTTATTTTTAATATACTAAGAAGGAATGAAAGAAAAATGAAAAAGGAGTAACTTTCTCACAGAATATTTCAATGATATTTAAGGTCATGTTTATGTGCTGCACATCCTATACTCTAGGAAACCCTGTACTTAAAATGTTTCCTTATTAATAGAAGATGGACTAAGTCATTTGGAAAGCAGCCAAAAAACCGGAAAAAAAATTTTTTTTTTTTTTTAACATTTATTTCTTTTTGAGACAGAGAGAGACAGAGCATGAACGGGGGAGGGTCAGAGAGAGGGAGACACAGAATCTGAAACAGGCTCCAGGCTCTGAGCTGTCAGCACAGAGCCCGACGCGGGGCTTGAACTCACTGACCGTGAGATCATGAGCCGAAGTCGGCCGCTTAACTGACTGAGCCACCCAGGCGCCCCTCAACAGTAGTATTTTTAAATAAACTACTAAATATTTTTACATTGTTACCAAGATCAGATTAAGTCTAAACCAACCTTGTAATGGAAAATGAAATGTTTTCATTTCCTCCTTTGTGAGAAGGCATCTGGTTAAGCCCACTTTCTTAGAGCCATATTTTTGAATAATAGGGTCATTCCGCAGGCTGATGCTGACTTTTGAACTGGTAGAAGGTAAAGACCCTGAAAAAAAATAAAAGGACAAATATACATTGTCAGAATATGTGTTTAAGAGACCTCAGAGGACATATTTCTTAATCTTGTGTAGGGTAAGCACAGTGAAGATCAAAAGATGTATTAAGACCCAGCTTCAACTCAAAGGAGCTTGTACTGATATAGTTATAGGAAAACAAAGAGAATGTAAGTCTGAAATGAATTATAATAATAAAAGCTATAAAAATGAAAGGAAGAACACACTGGTTGGGGTGGTCAGAGATGGTTCAACAGAGGAAAAGATTAGCTGAGTCTTGAAGAAAAGGCAGAATTCAGATAGTTGGTGTATTACACCTGTCCATCACAGTGCTTGCCACTCCTAACAGCGCATTCTACCTAAATCTACTCCACTCCTAGCCACTTACTCAAGCATCAGCCTGTTCTTTAAGCAAGAGTAGTCACTGACTGGACTGAGAGTGGGAACCTGGCTTTAGAGTGACATATGTACAAGCAGACCAGCAACTTGATATTCCTTGTCAAGACATGTTCAAAAGGGATAATGGTAATTAGCTAAGCTGATCAGATTGCTTGCTTCCAGAATCAAACCAGGAAATACAGAGAACTGACCAGTTATGAGAAAGCAGAAAGCAGAGAAGATAGATGCCTTGAAAGGGCACCTGGTTTCCTGGTGGCTTTCTAGTTTAAATGCATCCTTTAAATAGGACAGTAGCGTAGGAAACAGTTGAGAGGAATATAAAAATGAATTGTAAAGCAGTGCAAATGCCTGGCACAAGAGATTAGGCTTTAGTCCATAATTCAGTACATAATGGAGAGTAACAGCAAATTCCTAAGATGGGAAATGGCACAACCATAACTTTAAGAAAGATCAACCTCAAAGATATGGGGAAAATGGAGAAGAGAGAGAAATGAGAAATGAGTCATGCAGACTGAGTATAAGGAGCCAAAAGAAAAGTAATTCTAAAATTCAGGGCTGTTACCTTAGAGAAAAATGGTACCAACAGAAAAGGTGATTTGAAGATGGGAACCTGTAATTTAAGGATGAGAAAAACGCTTTTAGCTATTTCATGATTGAGGGAACTGGGAAATATCCAAGTAGCAACATCCAGCAGGTGGTTGAAAATGCAAGCCTAGAATCTCGGACATCAGACCCAGAGATAAAGATACAGGAGTTATCAAAAGAAGAGTAATAGGTCAATTGGGAAGATAAATATTTTGAAGGAAAGACTGAATTGAAGGATGATCACAGTGCTACAGGCTATGCTTTGGGACTTTGATATTTAGGATGGGAAGCAAATGAAATCCTTTAAAGAACAAAGAACTAGCCATAACTCTCTAACTTCTTACAGCCTACAGAATAAAATCCAAAGTCCTTAGCATAACACTTACAACCTGCAGGACAAAGCTTTAACCTACCTCTCTGTCTTGTCTCTCACCACTACTTCCTCTTATTCCAACTCATCATCCTCCAGTTATCCCCAACAATTATATTCTTCAGCCACATCAAATCTCTTTTGCCTGATTATTTCTTTTGCAATACTAAGTCTTTACATGACCTTTGAATCTAATAATGACTACTCCATGATTACTTAAAAAAATTTTTTTAAGATTTCTCATATTTAAAAAAAATTTATCTATTTTGAGGGGGGGGAGAGGGAGGGAGAGAGGGAGAGAGAGAGAGACAAAGAGAGAGAGAGAGAGAGAAAGAGAGAGAGAGAGAGAGGGCACGCGCTCTGAGAGAAAGTGTGAGCATGAGCAGGGGAGGGGCAAAGAGCAAGGGAGGGAATCCCAAACAGGCTCCATACTATTGGCACAGAGCCCAAGAAGGGGCTCCATCTCACAAAACTATGAAATCATGACCTGAGCCGAAACCAAAAGTTGGATACTTAACTCAATGAGCCACCCAGAAGCCCCACTCAAAGAGGTTTAAAATACAGTGGAGATCAAATCAAACACAGCTGCAGGTCAGATACAGGCATCTATTGGAAGGAGAGGGGAACAATGGAAAGGAAGGAAGCAGAGGTCTTTGAGACAGAGGATAATAGGAAACACAGTCCTAAAGGAGATAGGAAGGAGCCACTGGCAACTCCTCACCACCTTTTCATGTCAGCTCAGTATAACTATTCAATTATTATTGCTGAACACACACAAAAAAGTATCACTGATTAATACTTACCTAGGTCCAATGAATTCTAGCAAGTTCTGTTCTATTCCATCATCTACCTCCTTCCCCTCACAAAAACAGAAGGTTAACTACAACTTACTCATGGACACAACCCATATGTTTGAAAACTACTGCCATCATGGATATTTCTCTTTCAGTTGGCTAGCATCTAAACCTCCTGCCTATTCCCCACTCTGAGTAGTTTTTTTTTTAATTTTTTTTTTTACATCTATTTATTTTTGATAGAGACAGAGCACAAGTGGGGGAGGGGCAGAGAGAGAAGGAGACACAGAATCCGAAGGAGGCTCCAGGCTCCGAGCTGTCAGCACAGAGCCCGATGTGGGGCTCGAACTCACAAACCGCAAGATCATGACCTGAGCCGAAGTCAGACGCTTAACCGACTGAGCCACCCAGGCGCCCCCCACTCTGAATAGTATTAATGGGTGTTCCTTACATTAGTCAAAGGCAAGATCTTCATTCCCATTTGTATACTCATGGCTACAAAGACCCACTGACAGTTTAAAAATTATTCACAGTAATCTGTAAGAGTCAAATGTTATCGATATCCAGGGACAGCCTTCACTTATCTCACCTAACCAAATGGTTTCTGAGGCATGAATGCTACCTATGGTTCCTGCTGTCTAATCTCCCTAAGTACTGATCCATGTTCTCCTTAAAAAAATTGTTTTTCTGTTTAGTTAGAATTGATCTTTGTTGTTTGCAAGAATAAACTTGATTGACAAACCTACTTATAAGTATAGCCGTAATATCTTTTATTTTTTTTTAATACATTTAAATTTTTTTACAGTTTGAGAGAGAGAGAGAGAGAGAGAGAGAGACAGTATGAGCTGGGGAAGGGAAAAGAAAGGAGGAGAGAGAGAGAGACTCCCAAACAGACTCCGCACCACCACCGCAGAGCCAAACAGGGGGCTCAAACTGGCAAACCATAATATCAGGTCACTGAGCCAAAAACAACAGTCAGATGCTTAACCGACTTAGCCACCAAGGTGCTCCTCCATAATATCTTTTAGAATGAGCAAATCATCAAACCAGAGTCACAGCCATACCTTTCACCATCTTGGATAGATCCCCAGTTGTTTCTTTCTTTTGCAGTCCAATGATATCAGCTAGAAAATTAGATGATGGAGGAGGCAAGCGGAATTTCTGAAAATACATTAACAAGTTTTTATAAAAATGCTTGAAAGCAGTTAAGACAATGTCAAAGACTTGCACTTTACTTAATTCTATGTCTAGCAATGTATTTATTTATTTAGGCATGCACTTTTTTTTAAATTTTTTTAATGTTTATTTCAAGACAGTGTGCACTTGCACAAGCAGAGGAGGGGAAGGGGCAGAGACAGAGGGAGAGAGAGGATCCCAAGCAGGTTCCACGCTGTCAGCACAGAGCCCGAAGCAGGCCTCCATCCCACAGATGGTGAGATCATGACCTGAGCTGAAATCAAGAGTCGGGACACTCAAACAACTGAGCCCCCCAGGCGCCCCCACTCAGTACTATGAAAGGTCTAGACCTTAACTATTTGTATTGCAAAATGAGAAGTTTCCTTAATGTGTAAAAGTGACTAGGTAATTAAAAAAAAAAGTGACAAAGGAAGTAAGACCACATTCATCCCATTCCACAAATTTTCTTTGCTTCTCTGATTACAGAGGAAAGTCCCCTATATTTTTCAAAGCACTTCTATCTATTATGTTAATGGACAGCTTGCCAGGTAGGAAAGATGACACAGCCAGGCTTAGAGTTTGAGGGCTCCAACCTTAGGCTCACTTGGGCTGAAATTCCAGCTCTGTCACTTACTAGTTATAACCTGAGCAAGTCACTCACAGTGTCCTTATTTATAGAAGACACCTGTACCTCTCACAGAACTACTGTGAGAATTAAAGATAATGCATGCAGAATGACTGATGTAGGTCCTAACACATATGTAGTGTTCAATAAATGAAAATAAAAAAGAAAATAGAGGCTCAAGGATTTAAATTAGTACTCACCAAGTCCAATCCCTCAGGGTAAATGGATGAAACAGTTCAATAAAGAATAGAGGTGGCTATGGGAAAATGGAGAGCACATGCCTCTTCTAGAGATAACAGCTGCTATTCAGCTGCACATACTATTCTAAGGATGTCCAATCTTGTGATATTGTCAAGAGGCCAAAAAACATAAGACTTTACATAAACTGTATAATTTTTGAAAATATCGTAACCCAAATAAAATAGGATAATATCAACCTGGGGACTACATATAGATTGTAATCTGGTAATAAATGTCTTGCCTAGATCATCAAAGAAAATCGGAGACAAACCTAATCTCAACATGAGATCTCTTTTTTGCTTTCTACAACCTCTACTGTTTCTTTTATCAGGTTGCCAAAGAGCATAGTTTGAGAGACGTGCACTAATCTCTGGATAAGAGGACTCAATTCAGGCCTTAATACAAAGTTTTCTTAACTTACATGTGTGAATGCCTTTCGGAGAAATCCAAACTCCATATAGAACCTATAAAAGTGTAGCTGGCTCATTCCCTGCAGTACAAAAACCACCACGTTGTTCAGCTGGTTTTGGTGAAAAAGCTGGCACCAACTGTTGAAAAATCAAACCAAAACAGCTAAAAGTGATACCATCAAGTCAGTTCAGACATACAAAAGGAAAGTGTGGAAAAAAAGCAGCAAGCAACAGTTAATGGAGCTTATCATCACTCACTGACTGCCTGTAAAGAACAGCTTTTAATGCACAGAATTCAAATAAAGATCTCGTGAGATAATTATTTATTGCATTCAAATCCAAAATCCTATTAAGATTTGCTTTAAATTGGAAATAAGGTAATTTTACAAAGGCATATCCTCAAGATCCCAAGCTGCTCTGCAGTCCTTCCTAAGCAAGTAATCACATGACTGACCTCAAGAAAGCCAGTTTTAGATAAACTGACATACTAATGGCAATATGCGTTAATGTAGAAGATGGCTTTTGAGGTATTCTAGCCAATCTCTCTCAGATGTCTGAAAAACTTTGAAAAGTTTTGAAACAATTTGTATTGGTATATATAAAAAGCAATTTTCATTAGATATTTAACAATGGCAGTGAAGATATCAGAAAAAAATCTCTTTCACCCTTCACATAAAGGGAACAAGAAAGATTGACTGGGATTCTTAACATTTAATCATATCATTTCAATCGGGTCTCCACTGGGGGTTATAAACCAAAATACCTATAGTGGTGCTGGGGAAGGTCACTGAAAAGACATGACTGCAGCTGACCTGTGAGCTGCTCCAAGGACACAGCCTTGAGATAGTGATGTGGTGTTGAAAACACCAGCATGGTATATGTGACTGAATCCAGTTAAGGCCTGTATGTACACTTTTAGGATTTGGCAGGTAGGTGTAGGGATCTGTTTGTTTTGCTCCTACCCAAGACCAGCTTTGTATATGCAAGTTCCCTTTGCTTATTATTAAAACTGCCACTTACCAAGAAATGGCCTGCCTCATTCTTTAGTCTCTCCCTGCCCTCCAAGTAAGGGGAACTGGTTTCAGTTTTCACCCAGAAAGTTCCAAAGAAGGTTGCAAACCAATAAGCAGCCAGACAGATAATGCAAAAAAGAGAAGCAGATCAGGTACGACACTAAAGAGTACATGCCCCTATTCAGATTTGACAAATTGTTGCCATTTGGGAATACAGGGACAGCTGCCAGATCTTAAGAGTTTTTTGAATAAAGTATCTGGATTTTAATAAAGGAATTCCCAAATTAAATATTGGCAACTAGTATAAGAAAAATTTAGGATATTCTGTATGGCAAATAAACAATGTAAATTAAGAGTATATGGCCCTGTAGACACGAGTTTGAAACCTCGGGTCATTTAAGTTCATCTCATACCTGGGTTTAGAAACATTGGAGTTGCCCAGAACTGCATACTTCAGCAATTCACATAACTGTTCATGTGTTACTTCACAGTTTTCAGCAAATAAAATGGTAGATAAGCGGGCTTTCTGAAAAGATAAATCAGGGCATAACAAATGACTATTGGGAATAACAATAAAGCAAAGCAAATTATTAAAACATTCTAGTTTCTGATTACTTTAGCATATATGCAAATGAGGGGTCTAATTGAAAATGAAGGTCTAAAACAACAACCTATGATAGGACATTATTAATATAGTGTTTAAGAAACATTGATACAGAACCTTAATTATAGATACTTGGTTACATACTAGAGATAGTAGGATGAATAAAACAAGATTCATGCTCTCATGTTCATTTTACTGAAGTAAAAGAAATGCAAAAATAGGTAATTCCAATGCAATGTGGGTAAGTGCTATTATAAAGTATAGGAGTAAAAAAGGCTAACTGCCTTGGGGGTTAGAGAGTTTGGGGGATAGCTTCATGGAGATGAGAATACTGGGGCTGAGTCTTGGAAATAATTTGTCAGCCAGATAGGAGGGAACATTGTGTCTAAACATGTAGTTTTATTTGGCTGGAGCCAAGATGGCATGATGCAGAGCAGAGGAGATTTGAGAGTATACAGAAGAGGGAGCCAGATCATAGAAGTTCAATGTGGTCTATGGTAAAGAGTCTGACATTATTCTGGGGAAACAAGGAGTTCACTGAAGCTTCTCCCTCCTAAAATAGCTATGCACTTATATTTGGTTATTAAAGCAACTCATGCTTGTGAAAAGAGATAACTGAGAAAGGTAAATAAAGACAATAGGTAAAAGAAAATAAAAGTCATCTGTACTTACAGAAGTCAGAGATAGTTACCACTTTCATTTTGGTTTGGGAGGCAGCAGAGTAGACTGGTTAGGAGCTTAAGTCCCAGACTCCTACTACTTGAGTTCAAATACCAAGCTCTACTGTGTAGGACAAGTACCTTAACCTAAGACTCAGTTTCTTCATCTACAGAGTAATTATAATTCCACCTCATGAGATTTTGGGAAGATGAACGAGGTAGTACAAATGCAATATAGTAAGACTGACATTATCATAAGTACTTAATAAACACCAGACATTATTATTGCTAATGTTCCCATGAGTTTTTAAAGATAATGTTGAGCACCTATTAATTAGCCATTTAACAGTTCTGAGCACTTCACATCTATTAACTCATTTAATTCTTACAGGTCTTTTAAGTGGCTACTACTTTATCATCATTTTGCATAAAGAAACGAAGGAATGGGTAAGTGGTAGAATGAAGACTGGAATACAGGCTCCAAAGCCCAAAATCTTGATCTCTATACTATACTGCCCCTAAAGGATTATACTATACATTCTGTTTGGTAACCAACTCCCCCCAGCCAAATAAATAAATAAATAAAATAAAAATTTGTAAGTATCTTTCCATAGCAGTTAAATATAACAAATACAAATTTTAATAGTCCATTCTCTAAATTTACCTCAACACCTAAAATTTATGTGAAAAAATTCATCATCGAGGACACTGTTTTTTGTAATAAATTATGAGCATCGTTTTAACATTCCCTGTACACCTGGATAAATTCTCCAGATAAGTTCCTGATCAAAATAAAACCTAGTTGATCCTTCACACCTTTACACACAGGTTTAAATTGTGTGGATCCACTTATATGTGGATCACTTTTGGTAAATACAGAATAGTGCTGTAAATGTATATATATCCGTGTTATTTTCTAATTTGGATGGTTGCATTGTGGCTACGTAGGACTGTTTACAGGAAATACATACTAAAATATGGGGGGTGGTGATCATGAAGCATTGTTTGCAATTACTTTCAAATGCTGGCTGGGGATGTTTTTGGTACTGTTTTTGCAACTTTTAACTTTGAGAGTGTTTCAAAATAAAAAGTGATGAGATTGTCTATTTCCTTAAACTTCTCACCACATTCACCCTTAAAAAGTTGTTCTGCCAATCTGATAGGCAAAAAAAGAAAAAAACGAAGAATCCCTTTTTAATAGATGTTTTTAACAAATGTTTTCATAGCACTAATTCCCTTTTAACATACTACAGGTATCCCTAGCTTTCTGAAACCTTGTGTTCTGCCACTTCCCTCTTAAAAAAAAGATCTGTATAATCACTGTACCTGTTTTCACTTTTATTTTCAGCATGTTTCACAACAAGCCAGTTACAGAAGCGGGCACCCTCGCAATTAAATTGGCACAGCCAAGCTCCTTCTCCAAGGACTACACTGAACAAGAAGCCCCCATAGCTTTGATCTGTGTCTGTGAGCATCTACACTTTATCTCTATTTTGTGTATTAGTTAGCAAGATCTGTCCTGAGATATCTGAAAGCTTAATAGAAGTTATTTAGGGGGTATGAAAATGCTTAATTTTTTTTTTATAAATAAGTGCTTCTTCACTTTACACCATTTCAGCTTACATTTCACAGGAACGCTCTACTTTTGGATAGTGGGGGAAACCTGTATATAACTTCTATTTGTCTTTCTACTACAACTAAGGAGGAACCTTTATTTACTGATTCTCCAAGTATCTAGGGCAGTGCCCAGCATATGGCAGACAAGAGAAATCTGATGACTGAAGAGATGGGCCACATATATTTGGCTCTCAATAAATGGCAGGGATGATCATCAGCTTTGTTATGTCTCTACTGGTATGTAAGTTGTACGAGCGCAGGGAGTTTTGGTTTTCTGCACTGGGATACCCCCAAAACCTAGAACAATTTCTGGTACACAGAGCAAATTGTTGAGTCAAGTATTTGTTGAGTGAACATTCTTTTAGGGTCGCAGGCACCTTACTAGGTTTAAACCGCCAGTATCAGCCCTGAGGCAGGTGGTAATCCACTATCATTCCCATTTTACAGAAAGCCTAATGAGTGCGTGAGGGCGACCAGTGTCCAGGGAGGATTTGGGGCCCAGAAGGCGGCTGGGGAGGCTCCAGCCCCGGGACCGCCCACTCGGGCTCCCCGTTGCTCACCTTGGCCTCAGGCTGACTCTCCTCAAGTTCCCAACGGGCTCTCATCGCCTCAGCCGCCCCGACCAGCGTGTTCGGGCCTCGCCTCCTCTTCCTGCCCTTCTTGAGGTGCCTCCCGGCCCTCTCCCTCTGGGGTTCCATGAGTCTGTGGAGAAAGATGTACGAGAGCTGAAGAAACGCCGCCTCCTGACGGGGAAACAGCTGGGGCTTCGACAGCCTACCGCCTCCCTCAAATCCTCTCTTCAACTGCGTGTACGGAGACCTCCCAGACCTCCCTTAAAAGCAAGGCTGCCAACGATCCTCCCCGTTCCACGGAGGAGAAAACAGCACCGAGACCAACGGTTTTACCGTCCGCTCCAGAGGCAAGATTCTAAACGGTTTTCCAACGGCTCTACAACGGTTCCCCAACGGCGCAAACAGCGCCTCCGCCCGTTGGAAAAGAGGAAAGTTACTGCCAAGAGCCTTCCCTGCCAAACCACTCCCCGCGCCCCCCCCCCCCCGAACCCCGCAAATGCCGAAGAGAAGCGGGGCAGAGAAAACAGGACGCAGCTACCTCCGCCTCAGTAGCAAATAGAACCGCAGCCTCGGCTGCCGGCTCAACCGCGCCAGGCTTTTGAACGGACCGGAAGTGGGAGTCTGACGACTTCCGGCAGTTGGGCTGGGAGGAGGAAGGAGAGCGGAGAATGGCTACCAAGAGGTTGGCGCGGTACGCGAGGGGTTTGGGGGGCTTGGGGTGGCTCCTGGTCCGGCGCTGGGGACCGCGGTAGGGCTAGGCAGTGGGCATCCGCGGTGTCAGGCTTCATGCTCTGTATCCGGCGTCTCCGACCTGCCTTCTCTGGCCCGGACTGAAAGATATGTCTGGACCTCGGTCTCGAGCCTCAGGCCGCCCTCTGCGCGAGGGTGGAAGGACCGGGTTCGCGACTGTGTGGCGTTGAGCCCGTGTCTGCCCATTCTAGACCTCGGGAAACGGGTTAAAGGTGACAGCGCCTGGTAGGCCGTTCCGAGGTCTCAGACAGCCCCCACTGCACCTGTCAAGCGGTTCACCCCATCACTTCCTAGTGATACGTTTAATTCATAATGTGAATTAATTGTGGCCTACTCCCTGATTCCCGGTCACGCTGTGCACATTTCCGATTTCTAGATGTACTGTAATAATGTATTAGAAGATAGCATGGGCTTCAGAGTTGGACGATCCTAGGTTCACACACCAAATCTGTGTTCTTTGGCAAATCACCGAGTGTTTTCTTCTCCATAAAGTAGAGGTAGCAAAAGTGACTACCTCGTACCATTGTTGAGGATTGAGATCACCAGAGTTCAGTGCCTACTATCTAGTAAGCAATCAAATAAATATGAGCAATTATTCCCAGCTCTTTGCACTTCCATCACACCTCCTTTTTCTTCTTCTTTTTTTCTTCCCCCATCACACCTCTTAAACTAAAAACTACAACAGGAAGTGTCTGCCTGGTTAAACTCTACCAATTGTCAGAGTGGTTTGTCTTAACATCTCAGTAAGCCCAGCCCTCTCTGTGGACTCCAGTATTACCTTACAGTCTTTTACCATGAATGTCCAGTTTCATTACGCAGGTATATTTTGAGCTCCTAGAAGACTGGATCAGCCCAATCTCCTCAGAACTGTGCTTTGCGCATAGCAAGGGCATGAAAAATGCAAAGGCAAAAATAAGTTTGTCAATGCGTCTTCTGCAATCACTCAAGTTCCTCAGTATTTACTGTAAAATAAGGGGAGCAGAAAGAATTAGTCTAAGTTTGCAAATATGAACTTTGAGGCTCATGCTGGTAAAATGACTACTCAAATCAAAAGAGGGTGACAGTCAGTATAAGAACCAAGGTCTTTTGCTCTCAAAGTCTAGTTCAATTTCCTCTAACATTGATACATTAACAATGAGGGTTATATCATTAGTTTGTTAGCGTATTCAGACAGGAGCGTGAATGAGTTTGTTGAACATACTGGGTTGTTTTACATTTTTAGGCAGCTTGGATTAATTAGAAGAAAGTCAGTTGCACCAACAAATGGAAATGTAGGAAGAAGCAAATCCAGTAAGTAGTGTGCTTCATTTCTTTACATGTTGTATCCTTGCACTTTTAACACCGGTAAAGCATAAGGATACCCTTTGTTTTTCAGAGCAGTTGTTTGACTATTTAATTGTCATTGATTTTGAATCAACATGTTGGAATGATGGGAAACGCCACCAGAGCCAAGAAATAAGTAAGTCTGGACTGCTAATGACCAAAGCTAGCCCTAGAGGGGTCACTTTAAAGTTTATAGATACAGGGGTACCTAGATGGCTCTCTTGATTAAGTGTCTGGCTCTTGACTTTGGCTCAGATCATGATCTCAGTTCATGGGTTCAAGCCCCATGTCAAGCACTGCACTGGCAGTGCAGAGCTTTTTTGGAATACTCTTTTCTTCCTTCTCTCTGCCCCTCCCCTGCTCACACACGCTGTCTTTCTAAAAATAAATAATAAACTTAAAAAAATAAAGTTTATAGAATAAAATCAGTCAATAGTGTATTTTTCTTTTCAAATTTTTATTTAAATTCTAGTTAGTTAACATACAGTAAAATATTGGATTCAGGAGTAGAATTCAGTGATTCATCACTTACATACAATGCCCAGTGCTCATCCTAACAAGTGCTGTTTTAATACCCATCATCCATCTAGCCCGTCCCCCACCCACCTCCCTCCATCAACCCTCAGTTTGTTCTCTTTTAAGAGTCTTTTACGGTTTGCTTCCCTCTCTGTTTTTTTCTTTTTTCTCCCCTCTCCCATATATTTATCTATTTTGTTTCTACATTCCACCTGTGAGTGAAATCATATGATATTTGTCTTTCTCTGACTGACTTATTTCACTCCATCCATGTCATGGCAAATGGCAAGATTCCATTCTTTTTGATGGCTGAGTAATATTTCATTTGAACAGTTTAAAGAAAACAGATAGTTTATGAATTGGTAGTTTACTATAAAACCTGACTTGACCAAAGAAGAGAACAAAAACCTAATATCTAAATGTGTCATCATATAAAATGATTTTAGAATTCCATACAAAATTTCAATTGTATAGAAACTGAAAAAAATACCTTTGCAAAAAGGAGTACATTTCAACTTCTGTGTGGTCTTCTTATTTAATTGTGGTATTCAAGAGCTTTAAGTAGGTATACTCAAAACTTTAATATTCTGACTTATTCTTTGGCATAGTTTTATTATAACTGTTATATCACACTGTTTAGGTCATTTTAATATGCTTTTACTGAAACGATGGCATATGATGCTATAAGCTATATATATATATATATATAATTTATGTATATAATGTATACAATACTGTATGATGGTACATTATGTTTAGTTTAGAGTGATTACATCATTAACATAACAATTATACATTCCAGTGTCAATTGGTGATTCTTTCATATAGTTGAATTTCCAGCAGTATTGCTGAGCACATCAACTGGAGAGATTGAATCTGAGTTCCATACTTACGTTCAGCCTCAGGAACATCCGATTCTTTCTGAGTTTTGCATGGAACTGACAGGCATAAAACAGGTATGCCCTACCCTTTTCCCTTTCTCTCTTCTCATCCTACCCCTCTCCCCCAGAAACAAGTAAGTGTGATGCAAATATTAAAATTCACCAATCAGTTAAGGGTTGCCTGGGTGGCTCAGTTGGTTAAGCATCCAACTCTTGGTTTTGACTCAGGTCATGACCTCACTTTTCATGACATAGAGCCCCGTGTCTGGCTCTGTGCTGACAGTGTGGAGCCTGCTTGGGATTCTCTCTCTTCCTCTCTCTCTGCTCCTCCCCTGCTTACACTTTCTCTCTTTCTTTCTTAAAATATATAAACTTAAAAAAAAACCATAAAATTCAGTAATCAGTTTTAAAAAGAAAGGGAAAACTATATACCACTTGGAATTAGATTTATGCACTGTTAGGAGAAATAATGTTCCCTCTAGAACTCTGTCAGAATCTTTAAAAATTAAAAAGAATAGTATAAAAATGAATATCAAATTTATTTTATGGAAATTAAGTGACATCAAATTTCTGTCAGTCAGGATTTAATTACTATATTTCTGTGTGATTTTAGGTAGAGCAACCTAATTTTTCTTATCTTGCAGCATTCTAATCATTATATTCTCTTGCATGTGTTTTAATATCTTTTTCACTAAATAAACTCTTTGCCAGTCCGAACCTCTTCTTTTTTATATCCCCCTATAGTGCATAATTATGTGCTAATGATGTGTTCAATAATTATAGAATTTTATTGTTGAATTCAAATTTTGTGGCTTTACTCAGGCTCAAGTTGATGAAGGAGTCCCTCTGAGGATATGCTTATCTCAGTTCTGTAAATGGATTCAGAAGATTCAGCAACAGAAGAAAATTATTTTTGCTACTGGGATTTCAGATCTGTCTAATTCCGAAGTAAAATTATGTGCATTTGTTACTTGGTCAGGTAAAAAATAAGTTAATATCTATAAATCATAAATGAGTAGGATTACTACTATGTAATTCTTCATCTGTAGTAAGAATTATACTTGTTAACCTCTTGGGACTCAAAAAGAAATCTAAGTGCCTAACAGATGTTAACCAAGGAAAGTAAGTTTTTTCATATTTTTCAAATTACCATTCTGGGATACCTTAAAATTTTAAGACTTAACTTTAAGAATATTTTTAGATTTTTCCTCTCTGTTCTGGTTCCAGGCAAAGATGATTTAGTGAAAACTCTTATGCTATTTTCTACAATCTTGAATAAAAAGAATCTTAATTCAACTCACATCCTTTGTTTTCACACTAGGAAAAAATGGGTTATTAAAGTAGATGTTTTGTATGCCTGTGATATAGCATTGCCATTAATAGGCATTGATAGCAATGCTGTGCCATTGATAGCATAGCATTGATAGTCATATTTGGTTTTAGGTTTCTGTAAGATGTCTGGTTTCTCAGTTACATTAGTTTTTTCCTAGAATTTTATTTTTTTATTTTTATTTTTTTTCAACATTTTATTTTTGGGACAGAGAGAGACAGAGCATGAACGAGGGAGGGGCAGAGAGAGAGGGAGACACAGAATCGGAAACAGGCTCCAGGCTCTGAGCCATCAGCCCAGAGCCTGACGCGGGGCTCGAACTCACGGACCGCGAGATCGTGACCTGGCTGAAGTCGGACGCTTAACAGACTGCGCCACCCAGGCGCCCCTTCCTAGAATTTTAAAAACAGATAACCTTCTCCATGTAGGCCTTGTAACTTGACACCTTATTCTTCTTTCTGAAATATTTAGTGTGTTTTTTGGGGTGTTTAAGAAATCATTTTGAAATTTAGTTACCAACTTAATTTCTTAATAGTAAATTATGTAAAGTGAATAATTGTTAGATATTAACAGCAATGAAATTTTATTTTATATTATATAGTATATTGTTATAGCATACCCATTATAGCTTATACACTATATATGGTACATATACTATAGAATATAGTATGTTTTGGTGGTATACTGTATACTATTATGTATATTATGTTTTTCTAGTATATATGCTGCCGAAGCGAGCACTATATTATGTTTTTATAAATTTTAGTATTTTATTTTATATCATCTTTCAACCTTTTATTTATAAATGTTGATAGCATAAGTAAAAACTGCTTGGCATCTTTGAATTTGTTCTATTTTAATATACTTAATGCAGACTGGGACTTGGGGGTTTGCCTGGAGTATGAGTGTAAAAGAAAACAGCTGTTAAAACCTGTGTTCTTAAATTCTTGGATTGATCTCAGAGTAACTTATAAGGTAAGGGTCAAAGATGGGGGCATGTTCACTTTTCTTCTACTGGAAAATGATGAAACTTCATCCCACGCATGGCTATAGGTTACTATAAATGAAATGTTTTCTTTTGAAACTTTTACATAAATACATTTTTTTTTAATTTTTTTTTTTTTTCAACGTTTATTTATTTTTGGGACAGAGAGAGACAGAGCATGAATGGGGGAGGGGCAGAGAGAGAGGGAGACACAGAATCAGAAACAGGCTCCAGGCTCTGAGCCATCAGCCCCAGAGCCCGACGCGGGGCTCGAACTCACGGACCGCGAGATCGTGACCTGGCTGAAGTCGGACGCTTAACCGACTGCGCCACCCAGGCGCCCCATAAATACATTTTTTAAAGTCTGTAAAACAGCACAACATAATAAACACGTTCCAAATCTAATAGAACTAAAAATTATGAAAAGTAAGTGGTTAATATATAGACTTTCTAATAGTAACCTTTTTTGGATATGTCTTCTTTTATTTGATTAGATTTTCTATAGAAGAAAACCAAAAGGACTAAGTGGTGCCCTGCAGGAAGTGGGAATAGAATTCTTGGGAAGAGAACATTCTGGTTAGTATAAATTAAAAATAATTTTATTATCTAAGTCATTTTATTTTTACAAAATCTTTCGTATGAATCTCATGTTTTTGGTGATGTCATTAATAAAGAATATCCTTCAACCTAAAAAAAGCTCCTAATCTATACTATACCAAATTATTTCTGACTTTCAAATTACTAGTATTGTAGGATAAAGACTGCCATCTAGTGGGTTAGTTGCTAAAAAGAATGGAAATTAGCTAAATCAAATGGAGATTTAACAAATGCCCAGATAATACATTGAATTAGTGAAAAAACCAAACAAGATCATTAGATTACTCACAAAACATGGCCCCTACAGAATGTTGCTTACAGTTTTGCGAACTGTAATAGATTTTTATCTTCTTCTCTATAAATGTGTGTGATCTTGTCTTTTATTGGTACAATTGCCACAGCTTTTTGCTAGTCTAATTTATCATGATTAAAATTAGTAGATGATCATAAATAGTATGCTCCAATTTAAATTGTTATTTCTTATTTTTGCTATACTTCTTTATGCTGGTACTACTAAATTCAGTGTTTGATATCTATTTACTCAGGGTTGGATGATTCTCGGAATACTGCCCTTCTTGCTTGGAAAATGATCAGGGATGGTTGCTTAATGAAAATTACAAGGTCCTTGAACAAGGTTAGTGGTATCTTGCCTCTTTATTTTGTTATATCAAACTCCAGAAGTAATCATAGGTTCATGGAAATACAGATACCATTGCATGCAATCATTGATAAATCAATGAATGATGACATTTTTCTTTTTTTGTCAAATCATATAGTGTATAATAAATAAATTATGAATGTACAGTTTCTAAAGCTATTCTGTGGAATCATAGGTTCCCACTAAGAAGAATCCCAAAATTTTGGCCAGAAATTTGAATACGAATCAAGTTGAAGAAGCATCGGCCTGCAACAGTAGCATTCGGGGGCTGAGCACATATGATAGGGAGCCTAAAAATACAGTAAATTCTCATGAAAAAGTTCAGTTGAGGTCAGCTGGTGTGAATTCTCCTATAAAGGGACAAGATCAGTTCCAACTAAAGAGCAATGTAAAAGTGGGTCTTCATGGTGGCAAAGGCTATTTATCTCTTTTTAATACAAAGCCCTCTACTTCCCTGGAGCAGTTGCAGTCTCCCAGCTTGAATACACCTATGCAGAAGCACATAAAAAATGAACACCTTGCATTTAGTACCAAACCTAAGTCTTCAACAGTTAGTTCAGAATTGGTACTTATTTCAACTACCATTTCATCTGTTAATCATATTTCTGATATGGAAATGAGTTCTGCTCTTGATTGTTTACCTATGTTGGCTGATTGGGAGGATGTAGCTTTACTGCCAGCATCTCAGCCTGAGCAAAATATAGATTGTATACCTCCCATTAATGACCCAAACGTAGACACTTCACTTAATTCCATAGAAAGATTAATGATTTTAAAGGAAGGCACAGAAGAAACTCCTCAAAACTCTGAGACCTCTAAGTCTATTGTTTATAAGAGTCCACATACTACTATTTATCATGTAAAAGATGCCAAAGATCAAGGTTCAGTTGCTTCTGACTTTAAATTACCTGAATGCAAATCAAGTAGCTCCAACAGTATTAATGCCAGTATGTCTCATCCTTCAGTTTTGGGGAAATACCCCCTCCTTTTAGGTAGTACTAAAAGGAATCCATCCAGTCTCCCAGCTTTCCCACCAGCAAAAAAACAGTCCTTCACTATTCATGAAGAAAAGCCTACATCATCTGATGGCTTCCCAGTGAGAAGTTGTTCCCAGAAGGTCCTCCCCTCTGTCTTAGCTTCTACAGTTAACCTAGAAGGACCTTGGAAGAGTGGAAAAATGACACCTCCATTATGCAAGTGTGGCCGAAGATCTAAGAGACTTGTTGTTTCTAATAATGGACCAAACCATGGAAAAGTCTTCTTTTGTTGCCCAAATGGGAAATACCAAGAAAATAGAAAATGTTGTGGTTATTTTAAGTGGGAACAAACACTTCGAAAGGAGAGAGCCAACAGCAGCATTCTGTCTCATTCTCCGGGAGGACCTACTTTTGATTCCCCAGAAATAAGCCATATTTGTGACAGAAATGTAAATTTTTCTACTAAAAATTCATTGAGACTCAGACCTTCAATGAGGAATTGATAAACCTTCCCTATGACTAAACTGTGTTTTTACTTTAATGTGACTTTTTGTGTGATAAAGAGAAAAAAGTGTATAGGGCTACAAGTCATGGGGACTTAGCATATCTGAGTTCTGTAGACTGCACTGGGGCTATTAAACACACATGCATGCACACACACTGAAAATGAGAAAAAAATTGATTTCACACACTTTAAATTTCCTTGATCAGTTATCTAACACTTCTCTGGTATTCATTCATCTATGAATCCTGATTGTTCCTTGAATTTCCAAACATCATGAATATTCTGATAATCGTCTTACACTTTTATTTTTGTCATATATTAACGTGCCAAATTTATCATACTTTTATCAAGAACCACAAATATTTTGTATATTCTATTAGATTAGATATAATAAACAACAATAGTATATAACATTCTTCTTTTACAGGTAGACCTTGAAATAAATTTAAACTGTTTTTAAATTACTTGAATAAAAATGTGACTATTAAAAATCCCTAGTCTATTTTCAGGTAGACGCTTGTACTTTAAGAATTAGGAAATCTGATATATTTTTTTATTTTTCTAAAAACTTTTATTTATTTATTTTGAGAGATGGAAAAAGAGCACGAGAGGGTGGGTCCAGGGAGGAGAGGGAGAGAGAATCCCAAGCAGGATCCACACTGTCAGAACAGAGTCTGACAGCAGGGCTCAAGCTCATGAACTGTGATATCATGACCTGAGCCTGAAATCAAGAGTTGGACACTTACTGACTGAGCCATCCAGGTACCTCTAAAAACTTTTATAATAAGTTGTTTAGTTTTATTTCAAAGCTTGAAGATTTGTTCTGATTTGTACATCAATATACCAGAAGAACTACTCAACTAGAGTTTGAAAACCAACACATCAGAAACTTGGTTTGGATAATACACATTTAAAAATTTCTCAGCAATTGATGGTATTCTTTTTATATTACCAAAGTCATGAGAACATTGACACTAATGTAGAGGAATTTACCGAATATTTTATTTCAAAATTCAGCCTCTGATGTTATAACCACAAGATATTTATTTAAAGATTTTTTTTTTTTTTAAGGAATCCCTGCATCCAATGTGGGGCTCGAACGTACAACCCTGAGATCAAGAGTTGCATGCTCTACTGACTAAGCCAGCCAGACACCCCAACCATAAGTCATTTTAAATCAACAATTTACAAGTATACTATTATATTTTTAATCACCTCTCCATAATCTTGTATTTGTACAGTCTTTGTTTTATAGATACTGTGATAAATAATAGAATGGAATGGATTTAAATCATTTCCCATTCTTTCTTCCTTAGTTCATTTCTTTTTATCTTCCCACTGATAGTCTTTGGCAACTCTTGAATAAATTCTACCTGTTGGTATCAAGGGAAGAAAATTAGCCAAGAAGTTTTCATCTTTAGACAAATCCAATTATATAGCAGTTTTATTATCTCTAAGTGAAAGAATTAAGGTACCCATCTGGGTGGGTTTTGGTAACAACCAAAACAGCAGAGGTATTGTTGAGGAGTTTTTTCTTGGTATTTAGTATTTACAAGTCCAATTAGCCAGATGACCCAGAAAATTATGTCAAGAATTTCATTTTAATCTCAAAGATTCTGAATCTTATCCATGTCATTAGTTCAGTTTGGAATATTTGGTGTGACATGTTTGAGGAGAATATTCATTAAAATGGAAAAAGTAAACAGCTGAAGTTTTTCAGAACACTAAGCAAATTGTCATCATAATTAGAATACCTACCTTTCTGGGATATTTATAAGGTGCTGTAATTTTTTTTACATGTTCCTGAATCTCCTTTTTTAGTTGTTCTTGATCATGTGACTTGTAATCATGGCTCAGAACAATAAAAGCCTTTACTACCTGAAAAAAAAAAATTTGAAACACCAGGAAGATGTTATGCATTTTTATGTTTCATTGTGTCTTGTTTACTTTCTCTAACTGGGAATCTAAGTGCCTGGGATTGGGGGCAGAAGGCTTCATAGGGTTTGATCCCAGCTCTGTGCTCTTAAACCAGCCATTTGAGTCCCACACCTCCTGTTCTGTATCTAATTCAAGAATTTCTGGGACCCCTGCTTTGCCAATAACTTGAACCTTCTTACCTAAAAACATCTTGAACTTTACTTTCTGACCTGTTTGTGTTTCTGAGCTGTCTTTGCTCTTGACTTCTTGCCTCATCTTTTATTTCCTTCAAGAAAATTTCCTCTTAGAAACTTGACAATGTACTAAGTACAGTCTCTTGGGTAACAACCTAGCCTATCTAGCCTACTTTCTAGATCCCCACCCTCAGTATGGCCCTTATAAAGAGTATTCACTCTTAGTTTGCCATATCCTTGTGGAAGGGAATAGTTGAGACTGCACACTCTTTATTCCAGAGACACTTGTGTTGATGTAAGACTGTGAAGATTCCAACAGCCACTTTGTTACTACTCTGACCAATTACCTGGCCCTGAGAAACGAGCAAAAGTGGTAGTGACTGTTGTTCTCTAATTGACAGAAGACAGGGAAGACTTCATCACTTTATGCTCACAAATGCTGTTTTTCTAAATTCACTCTTCTTTGAAGTGTTCTGGAAAATCCTGCCCAGTTTTTGGATCATGTATATACGCATTTATACAATTTTATCCTATCCATTTTTTGATATTTCATAAAATGTTTTTGTGTTTATACCTACTCTTCTGCTTTATCAACATTTTTATGAATTAAATTTATCCTTGCTATAAGTGAATAATTCAGATGCACATTGAGAACTAATATTTGTAATTATTAGTTTGCATATTGATGACTTGTACACCTTGGATAAGGTCTACTTTATTTTTATAAAAGTCTTTATAAATCATTACATAAGATGGTAAACTAATAAGGAACACCCTAACGTGGTTAAGAGCATGAACTTTAAAATCAGACAGCCTGGGTTCGAATCACACTTGGTTGTGTAATCTTGGGGAAGTTAGGATACATTTCGGTGCCTCAGTTTCCTTCTCCAAAAAAAAAAAAAAAAAAGAGGTTGTGAGAATTAGATGAGCTTACATATACAGGCCCTGTGTAGGGCTTATAATACCTGGAACATGCTAAGTCATCAGAAATATTAAGTATTAGTTGTAGTAGTATTAGAAGTACAAGTCTTTTGTTTTTTGGGTTTTGTTTTGTTTTGTTTTGTTTTAGAGAGAGAGTGTGTGAGTGGGGAGAGGGACAAAGGGAGAGAGAGAGAGAATCTCAAGCAGGTGCCATGCTCAGCATGGAGCCCGATGTGGGAATTGATCCCATGACGCTGGGATCATTACCTGAGCTGAAATCAAGAGTCCAGATGTTTAATTACTGTGCCACCTAGATGATCTGTTTGTTGTTTTTGTTTTTTTTTAATTTTTTTTTAACGTTTATTTATTTTTGAGACAGAGTGAGACAGAGCATGAACGGGGGAGGGTCAGAGAGAGGGAGACACAGAATCTGAAACAGGCTCCAGGCTCTGAGCTGTCAGCACAGAGCCTGACATGGGGCTCGAACTCATGGACCGCGATATCATGACCTGAGCCGAAGTTGGCCGCTCAACCGACTGAGCCACCCAGGCGCCCCTGTTTTTTGTTTTGTTTTGTTTTGTTTTTTTAAATTAAAATCTTTAAGTGGGCTTCAGAATTTCTCTCAAATTCTATGCAAAATTTTGCATTTTTATGAGAAGAGCCTACAGTTGTGCTATTTAATATAGTAATCACTAGCCACATGTAGCTGTTTAAATTTAAATTAAAATGAAATAAAAATGTTCTCAGCCACACCAGCCATATCTCAAGTGCTGTATAGCCATGTGTGGTTATTGTATTGGATGGTGCAGATAGAGAATATTTATGTCTGTCATTGCATTAGTCTATGTCCAATGTCCTTCAAATTCCAAAAAGCTGTGTGATCCTACTGGTGGAGTTCAGGGTGAAGGAATAAATTTTAATCACCAGCTCAATTCCCTGCTCTCATCTATCTGGAATATTGGGGGCCTTGCCTGGCAAAGGGGACCTGAAGAGTGGCATGGAAACTTTAAACCCAAACTACCATTTGACCAACCCCAATAAGAATGAGCTTTCAAGGGTGCCTGGCTGGTTTAGTCAGTAAAACATGTGACGCTTGATCTCAGGGTCGTGAGTTCAAGCCCATCATTGGGCATTTACTTTAAAAAAAAAAAAAAAATAGCTTTCAGGACTCCTGTCTTATTCACAGCTTTTTTTGAATTCTCTACTTGGCTACCTACCCAGCCTACTTCTAATTGCTGCCTCGGTTCCTACCTTTGACCTTGCTCCCACCCCTGATAGGTGATGCCAGCCTATCCTCCTCAACTACATAAGGGACCATGTTGTTTCCAAACCTGGGGAATAACGCAATTCTATCTAGCTGACCTCTGACATCCTATCCTACTGTGAACCTGAGTTGTTGGCATTCACACCATCCCTGCATGGAAAGAATTCAAATTCCTTATATATATTTTCAGTCTTATCTTTAGCAATTCTTTCCTGACTAGCATATTTACTAATGACTATGTGACTTGAAAAGTTAGTGAATGAATCATTTAATTGTGTTTCCATAAACTGTTGAAAAGTATGTGTTAGACAGCCAACAAATTATAAAGTGGAGATGAATCCATTTTTTTTACCTCTCCCCTGATGGGATCTGGGCTGCTGACAACAGCTGCCTCTGCAACTGCAGGATGCTCAATCAGGGCACTTTCTACCTCAAATGGTCCAATTCTGTAACTGGGAAATAAACATATGACAGGAATATATAAAGGTGAGCAGCAGGTTCACTCTAGAACACTGATGATCAATTAACTTAGACATATGCACAGATGAAAAAGAAAATTACCCAGAGGATAATATGATATCATCTGATCTTGCGACAAACCAGAAATACCCATCTTCATCCATATAGCCCCGGTCCCCAGTGATATAGAAATTGCCTCGTAGGGTTGAAGCTGTTTTTGTAGGATTATCCTGTGAAACAAGTAGCATTTTGTTAATATTACTGTGAATGTGATTCTTCTGTTCGGTCGGATTTTTTAAGTGTTGAAGGAGAAAAAAAAAAGTTTGGTTTCTTTGAGAAGCCTTGGAATGAAGAGAAGCCAGTGCAGGAAGTAAGGATGCAATTCCAGCATTGAGCTAGCCCAATCAAAGAGAGGTAAACTACAGTTACAAAGACTAGGCATGCTGCC
Organism: Leopardus geoffroyi; assembly: GCF_018350155.1. Lineage (NCBI taxonomy): Eukaryota > Metazoa > Chordata > Mammalia > Carnivora > Felidae > Leopardus > Leopardus geoffroyi. Next base: position 25,447,190 of record NC_059340.1, read on the forward strand.
ATCCTGAGAATTGTCTATGATGATCACTAAACTCTCTGCAAGAGTTCAGAGCTCCAAGATATGGGCTAATTAAGTCTTTTGCTAAGTGGTTAATATCTAATACGGGTAGGAAAAGCGAGAAGTGAATGCTTAGAGTTAAAAGAAAGCACCAGCACCTAATAATTCAAAGAGCAGTTTTTCTGTTTTTGTATTTTGTTTTAGAAACAAAACCGGTTCTGCAACTTGGTAGGAGGAAAAAAGAAGGATTGTTACATTATGTAAAATTCACTGACAAGTAGAACCTGGACTTTTGATTATATTGATGCAAACTTTAAAATATATATACTTCAATTAGACATGAAAATAGGTCTGCAAACAATAGGGAGCCTGTAAAGGCTCTAGTGAAAGACATTTACTTAATCCCACTGCCCCACTTTCTTTCCCTCTCACTGCTGTTCAGAAGGGAAACCATTAATCACATTTCAGGAAAATGATTGGGTGCTGTCTTCTATTGGAGATGATCAGTGTATACAAAGAGGGCTGTCTTTCTAGGGCTCCCTTCTCTTACCCTCATGGGCCTGGAGCAGTGATCTAGCCCAGGGAGAATAAGCATTTGGGCGTTTCTTCAGTTTCCTACCTGAGGGATTACAATTCAGGACAATGAGTCTCTCAAAAAGCCAAGCACCTATCCTACGTGTGTTTTGTGACAAATAGGGATAGTTACCAAGCACTTTTTAAAATATGTATTTTTGTATTATTTATTCATTTTGAGAGAGAGAGAGAGAGCAGGGGAAGGGCAGAGAAAGGGAGAGAGAGAATCCCAATCAGGCTCCACGCTGTCAGCATAGAGCCAGTTGTGGGACTCGATCCTACAAACCATGGGATCATGACCTAAGCCCATATCAAGAGTCAGTGCTTAAATAACTGAGCCACCCAGGCTCTCCTTTTGAGAATTAAATAGGAAATAAATCTCTTACTATGTAATGAGCAAAAAGGCCAAGTGGTCGATTAGGTAGGACTTGAATGCCAATATCGCCTTCTTCTCCAGGAGGTAGAACATTGCCATTTATGTCTAAAATCTAGGATAAAATAGAATGATTTATTTAAGGGAATATTTTATTTAATGTGCCAACATGTTAAATTTTTCTTTGCATGTTTTGTTTTGTATTTTAAGTATATTTTAATTCCCAGAAGAAATATGTTTTACTTAAATTCTTACTGCAAAATATATTTTAAAATGCAAGTTAGCAAAACGTGAAAGAAGAATAAAAAATGTCTTTAATTTCACTATCTACCAATAATCACACTTTTGGTGATATTTTTTGAGACAATATAGACATAGAAAAAAATAGAATCACTTTATATATACTGTTTTACAGCCTGCTTTTATCAATTGGCAATATATCTTGATTATCTTTTAAGAAAATATTTCATTACCAGTTTTTCAAAATTTAACTGTGGAACAAACAAAACCTTACTTCAGGAGCCCATTACAAGCGAGGAAAGGGGAATGTTCTCTAGTGGAGACACTGGTGATATGTCAAAAGTCTTGCTTTCTTACCTTCTCCCCAGTCCTCCTGATTCTCTGAAGTGCCTAGCATTTCGTAAGCACTGACTGCATTCCAAGTAATAAATGCTAGAGCTCTACGCACTCCACATGTATTGTTTTCTTTAGTCCTTACAACAGTCCTATCTGGTTATCACTATCACTATGCTCATTTGACGTATGAGGAAACTGAGGTGCAGAGTTTAAGCAACAAAGTACATGACTGAGCTGGAATTCAAATCTCAACAACCACACTCCAGATCCTATCCTTTTTCATCACTACACTTCTTTGTAGAATCTCTTCAGGGAGTTAGTCCACTTTTTAAAAATCCAGACGCACATTTCTCAGGTTGATTGCTTAACTCATGCGCCAGATTTTGCCTTAAGTAACTTTTAGCTGTTTTTAAACATGAACACTCTACTGTTACATATATCCTCCAAGAGCCTTCAAACCCAGGTTTGTGTGAAATGGCTTGTGTGGAAAATAAGGGTATAATACTTATTTGGCACTTTCCAGATGGAAATGAGCTATGTCTCTAAAAAGAAGCTTGAAAGGCAAAGGAATTCTAAATGTAAAATCTTACTTTTAAGTTCTCGTAAATAAAAAAATATAAATTCCCACCCAGTCATCTAAAGAATATTTGGCTCCGGTATCAAGGAATTACTGATGGAAAGGAGATGTTTTAAGAGTTCTAAATACTTCTCACAGACTACTCTTTAATAGATGAGAAAGAGACAAAATGTTCTATTTCTGGAGAGAATCATGTTCCTTATTCAAGTGTTCTTAAAATCATGAAAATTATGGGCTTTGAGCTTTGAAGTTGCAAGAATCTCATATCCAGCTGGTTGGAGTATATCCCCAGATTCCAGGATGTCACTGCAGATGCTCTTATCTAGGTAACAAAAGCAGTAATAAGAGCTCTTGGGGAAAAGTTAAAAATGAAGATAGCTGCATTAGGGAAATGCAAATCAAAATTACAAGGAGATACCGCTTCACACCTATTAGGATGGCTACTATCAAAAAAACAGAAAATAAGTGTTGGTGAGGATATGGAGGGATTGGAACCTTTGGACATTGTTGTGGGAATGTAAAATGGTATAGGCACTGTAGAAAACAGTATGGCAGTTCCTCAAAAAATTAAAAATAGAATTACCATATGATCTAGCATTTCTACTTCTGGGTATATACACAAAAGATTTAAAATCATGTTCTTCAAGAGATATTTGTAATAGCTAAAATGTGGAAAGAACCCAAGCACCCATTGACAGATGAATAGAAAAGCAAAATGTGTTATAGCCAATCCAGTGGAATATTATTCAGCCTTAGAAAGGAAGGCAATGCTGACACATGTTACATGGATGAAACTTGAGGACATTATGCTAAGTGTGATAAGCCAATCACAAAAAGATGAACACTATGATTCCACTTATAAATAGTAGTCATAAAAACTGAGAAAAAACTGAGGGTTGATGGGGGGTGGGAGGGAGGGGAAAGTGGGTGATGGGCATTGAGGAGGGCACCTGTTGGGATAAGCACAACATAGAGTTGTCATAGAAAGTAGAATGGTTGCCAGGGCTGGGGGCATTGGGGAATGGGAAGTTACTGTTTAATGGATATAGAATCAGTTTTACGAGATGAAAAGAGTTATGGAGATGGATAGTGGTAATAGGTCCACAATATTATGAATGTATTTAATACCACTGAATTACGCACTTAAAATGGTCAAGATGATAAATTTTATGTGTTTTTATTATTTATTTTTTTAATTTATTATTATTTTTTAATGTTTATTTATTTTGAGAGACAGAGACAGAGCATGAGCAGGGGAGGAGCAGAGAGAGAGACACAGAATCCAAAACAAGCTCCAGGCTCCGAGCTGTCAGCACAGAGCCCGACGCGGGGCTCGAACTCACAAACCGTGAGATCATGACCTGAGCCGAAGCCGGACGTTCAACCGACTGAGCCACCCAGGCGCTCCTATGTGTATTTTATTACAATAAAAAATTAGGGGGGAAATGAAGGTGATGATGCTGAGTGGGGATGCATGATAGAGCAGTTTTCCTCTTGGCCACATCCTTTGTGCATTCAAATATAGTTGCTCCAGAAATCCACAGGGCTTAAATTAGTGGGCAAGTGGTGATACATTGCTGTTGGGATTCATGTGACTACAGCTGTACTGTGAGAACTTCATAGCAATGCATGTTGGGAATTGTCATTAAGAGGGAAGAAAGGAACACAACTTTGTGAAATGCCAACCTGATTGCATATAATGCAGACAAGAGAAGGCTCAACTATCAATATTTCCTTCTCCAACCTAAGGCATCCTATAAACCAATGAACTATTATTAAGCCTGTTTACAGAATGTAACCAGGGCTCCCTGACCATCTCTTCTTAGAAAAGCTTTTCAGGGGTGCCTGGGTGGCTCAGTTGGTTAAGTGTCCGACTTTGGCTCAGGTCATGATCTTGCGGTGTGTGGGTTCGAGCCCTACATCAGGCTCTCTGCTATCAGTGCAGAGCCTGCTTTGGATACTCTGTCTCTCTCTCTCTCTCTCTCTCTCTCTGCCTCTCCCCATCCCCACCCCGTCTCTCCCTCCCTCTCTCCCTCTCTCTCTGCCCTTCTCCCTTTTGCACTCTCTCTCTCAAAATAAATAAATAAACATTAAAAGAAAAAAAGAAAAGAAAAGCTTTTCAAAGGAAGGGAATGCAAGGGAGAGCTGAATGATAGTAATGGCACCTATCTTTTAGACCTTTATTATGTGCCAAGAACTTTGTTATGCTCTTTAGGGATATTATCTCATTTAATCCTCACAAGAAACTTATGATATCAGTTTCATTATTAGGGCGACCAACCATCTCAGTTTTCCCAGGACAAAGGCAGGAGAGTGTCCCTGGGATGTAAGACTTTTAGTGCTACAACCAAGTAAGTCCCAAGCCGTTCACCATAGTCCCTATTTTACAAATCAGGAAACTGAGACTTCAACAATTTACCCAAAGACATTCAGCTAGTGAATAGTAGAGCCAGATCTGAGCCATCAGGCAAGCCTATCTTTAAAAAAAATTTTTTTTTATGTTTATTTGTTTTGAGAAAGAAAGAGAGAGAGTGAAAGGAGGAGAGAAGAAGACAGAGAGGGAGACACAGAATCTGAAGCAGGCTCCAGGCCCTGAGCTGTCAGCACAGAGCTGGGCATAGGGCTCAAACTCACAGACCACAAGATCATGACCTGAGCCAAAGTTGGAAGCTTAACTGACTATGCCACCCGGGCACCCTGAGGCAAACTTATCTTTAAACAAGGTTCTCAGCAACGTTAAAGTAAGGGAAAGAACCCAGCATCTGGTTTATTCTATAAACAGTGACATCAGCAATCAATTTCATCTAAATTTTCTCAGACTTACCTAATCATAAGAACTGGGGCACTTGTTTAAAACAAAGATTTCATTTTCATCTAGAAGGGGCCTGAGAATTAGTGTTTTAAAACAAGTATCCAGGTGATTCTTATGATCAGAAAAGCTTTGGAAGCATTGATCTAATCCATAACTAACCCTCATTTAGTTTGGTTCTAAGCTCTCCATTCTGTAAGCTCATCCATTTTGTGTTTTTGTTGCTATGCTATGGTTTTCTCTTATATATTAGTGTAAGTTCCTTTGGCTATACCTGGCTTTGGGTGTGTTGATCTGAGAACATTTCTAACCCTGTAAAAAGTGTGCAGATAGGAGAATAGGATGCTCCCTAGGGATCAGGTGGTAATAATGGCCATGGTTAAAGAAAGCCAGGAAATGGCCTGGTAGGACTAGGGAAAGATAAAAATATTTCAGCCACTGTAAACTGTAACTTCCTTTGGTCTACTTGACCCCTCAGGAGGTCTTGACCTCCTTCATCAGAAAGGGCACAGTGTGATGATGTGATTAAGAATATAGAGGGGCGCCTGGGTGGCGCAGTCGGTTAAGCGTCCGACTTCAGCCAGGTCACGATCTCGCGGTCCGTGAGTTTGAGCCCCGCGTCGGGCTCTGGGCTGATGGCTCAGAGCCTGGAGCCTGTTTCCGATTCTGTGTCTCCCTCTCTCTCTGCCCCTCCCCCGTTCATGCTCTGTCTCTCTCTGTCCTAAAAATAAATAAACGTTGAAAAAAAAAATTAAAAAAAAAAAAAAAAAGAATATAGATATTGGAACCAGATTGCTTGGAATTGAATCCCAGCACTAGTAGCCACTAGCTATGTGACTTCTGGTGAATTCCTTCCCTCTCTGTGCCTCATCTGTAAAATGGTTCTTTTTTATTTTATTCTTTATTGAATGACAGTTGACATACAATGTTACATTAGTTTCAGGTTTACAATATAATGATTTGACAAGTTTATATATTATGTTGTGCTCACAAATGTAGCTACCATATGTCATCACACATTATGATTACAATACTATATTGTATTGTATTGATTGACTATATTCCCTATGCTGTATCTTTTATCTTTATAACTTATTCATTCTATAACTGGAAGCTTGTATCTCTCATTCCCCTTCAGCCATTGTAAAATTGTTCTTATATTGGTATGTCTCTTATAGGTTCTTTCTGGGAATCAAATGGATTAGTACTTATAAAATGCTTAGAACTGCATGGCACAAGCCACTGCTTTGCTAAAAAAAAAAAAAAAAAAAAATGGAGACCATTAAACTAATATCTCTAATCCATTTCTAATACGTGGAAATTAAGATATCATGGAAGTAGCATGAAATCATCACCAAAACTAGGAGTGTAGGGGTAGGTGGTAAACAGATTAGGTTGTTAAATATTCTCCTGGAAGGGGATGTGCAAACCTTAACATCAAAAGCAGGAGATGGCTTTCCCATTGAGCCAGACTTGATTTTCATTCCCTTAAAATTTCCACAGATTAGCACCTAGTTAAGAAGAAGAAAGAATGAAGTAACATTACAACTAACTTAAAATTAATTTATTCACCCACATGCATTCATTCAACAAATAATTATCGAAAATTTATGATGAACCAGACTCAAAAATAAAACAAATTTTCTGCTCTCGGAGTGTAGAGATAGACACTAAACAAAGACATACAGTAAAGTTATAACACTTAATAAATTGATAATTACTAAAATGTCCATATTTATGAAAACATACCTATATTAGCATGATACTTGTTCTGCTCTTTCTATTTAATACATTTGTAAATTTTATCTTTGGTATATTAATTTTTGACCACTCTTATGGTTTATAAATAGAAGCATTATAAAAAGACACTATGAAAAATTTCTTTCAGCCTTTCCCTTTTCTGCTCCATTGTATGCCTCCTTTTCCTTACATAATAACCACTTTTGTTATGAGTTTATTCACTTCCTCTAGAATTTCTTCTTCTTATGTCTACACGCTCTTTAAATAACCCCTTTTAGAGTATACTTGCCAAGGAGTTATCTAAGTGAACTCTTAATATTTTAAGTAGCAAGGAACTCAGAATTTTCTATTTTTGAGGCAGCTGTAAGAAGTTCGCTCTTTCATAAGGGGAAATCTGTCTGTTGATCTAGCATTCTTTCATTTAAAATATATTTTAATGCCCTTGCCCTGATCAGGTCTATAGTGGTTTTTCTCAGTGAATGGCTACTTAAACAACTGTATCTGTTACAGTTGTAACTTTTTTTTTTTGTAACTGGTTTCCCTCCAACTTTCTTTAAACTACTCTTCTAACCACTCCTCTACTGCCCTATCCTTCAAACAATTGTAAGGATATAATAAACACTTATTTTTAAAATTTATCAGTTATATAAATCACTTTTTATATATCCAGCTAACTCAAGTCCGTCCCTGTCTTTTCAATGAGGTCATATACCGTTTCTGTCTGTCCATATCCTTCATAGATATCCAGACCTGTTCGGTTTCTCCATTGTTCAGTCACTTCAGGATTGATTGGTTCCCCAGCACTCACACAGTGCTTTAAGCTTTTGAACTTATAGCTTCTCAGAAAACAAATAAGTTAAATTTAGGAGACAAGAATAGACAGAAATGAAAATTAGTGTTATTTCTAATAAAATTCAATATGAAGTGTGTTTTAGTTCCTTCCTTACTCCTCTCTTCAATACAAACAAAATGAACAAACCCTTCTAAAATCATAAAATGACTCCCAAGACATCCATTTTTTTCCCCTCTTATTTTCTGGGAGTGTGTGATTTGTTGTAAAAAAAAAAAAAAAAGAAAAAAAGAAAAAGCAAGCAAGCAAGCAAGCTATGTCATCCTCAGGGAAGGTATCTCATAATAACATTTTAAATCAGTGATTAAGAATTTTCCAATTGTATGGTGAAATTCACTGTGGAATATTTATGCAGTGGAATCCTATAGAGCTGTAAAAGGAAAAAAAAAATAAGGAAGCTCCTGGACAGTGTTGTCCAATAGAATTTTTTGCCACAATCAAAATGTTCTATTATCTGCACTATCCACTGCAGTATCACCTAGCCCTATGTGGCTACAGAGCACTTGAAACATGGCTAGTGCAGCTTTGGAAGTGAATTTTTAATTAAAGTTAAATTTAAATAATTGCATGTGGCTAGTGGTTACCATATTGGATAGCACTGGATAGCACACAGTTCCAGGATGTACTGTTAGGCAAAAAAAGGAAGGTGCAGAACTGTAAACATACTATGTTTCCATTTATGTGTATAAAAGAATGGGGGAAGAATACTGGCATATTGGTTTGTATAAGCACAGATTTCAGGGAGAAGGAGAACTGACACTGAGGACAAGGTTTGGAGGGAGACTCCATTCTATAATCTTATATACCTATTGAATTATATGTCACATGAAATATTTCCTATTCAAAAAGTTTTAGCAATTTTAATGATTTAAAAATATTTACCAATGTGCCCTTTCAAATGGAATCAAGAATAAAAGACATTCATCCTTTTTTCCCTATTTGCTGGGACAGGGCTCCAAGTTGGAGTAATTTCTCTACTTTCTCAGCTCATGTAACATTCATCATCCAAAAGATTGAATACTTTCTTATCCATAACCTCTGGGCTCAGGGGTATACCTGTGACTAAACCCTCCCTTTTCTCACCTTTCTTGGGGGAGCCTGCCCTGGATGTAATAATTATGATTTAAAGAATGAAAGCAAGAAGGAGAAGGGGGTGAAGAGATTGTTAAATTCTGTACCTACTAGTGTGGAACTTTGTTTTTAGGCAGAAAGATCCTTTATTTTATGGCTTACTCTTCCTCTCTCCTACCCCCACTAAGTGCCTATTTACCAATATTTCTTACCTGGTCATATCATTTTGTATAAGCATTCGGTATGCAGTCGGCGCTGAACAGAAGACGGTGATGGGAAACTCGGAAAGTGTCTGCAATTTAGAAGTAAACTCTTAGTCTTACTACAACTTTAATAAGTTGCTAAATGTTTATTTAGGGCACAGCACAACTTAAACATTGTTTATTCTAACATAAATGCACTCATACCTTTTGCCTGTATATCTTTTCAGGATAAATGACTTACCAGGTGTGAAATACCTTAAATCATGTTGTTCACTCTGATTTCTGCAAGCTACTGTATTCATCAGTCCTGTCAGGAACGCTGCTAAAGCATTTCTAAATGGTGACCTCTTGTTCTCTGCCTTACCTGAAAGATGGAAGTTGGCTCAAAACGTGGCAAGTAATGTGCAAATACACATGCTCCCTGGATCCATGGAGAAAAGATGCTGCTCCATGCAGACTTTGCCCAGCCTGTGTCTGAGGTATTCCATATCACATCTGAAGGTGTCAAATCCAGCCAGAACCTGGGAAAACAAGGAATCATCCTGATATATGTAGGAAAAACACATTTAAAAGACCAATAAATGAATCATCACCTCCGCAGTTTTGACATGTCAAGCTGCAGTTCCGTGAAGGTACCTTCCATTTACAGATAATCCTAAACCAAAACTGCTATGGGTGTGTCCGGTCATTTTCGGAGTTCCACTTGTTCCACTGGTAAAGTAAATGGCCATCATCTCATCGTGTTTTGTTTTCACACAGGTGTGGTTGTCACTGGCCTGTCTACAAAGGAAGAACTACAGTGATTCTGCACATGATACACAGCACCATGAACTGTTAACCACAGCCAAGTATTCGAGAAACCATCTACTTGTACCTCTTTACCTTATGAGTCAGGCCTCAGTGACTTGGGTTGAATTCCAAGGTAAAAACCATCTCTTTCTCTATCTTCTTAGGTGCTTTCTGGAATCAAACTAAATTTTGTCATCAAAGCCCACTTATGGGCTGGTTTCATAGCTTTTCTACTATACAAAAAAGAAGACTTGATGCATTTTAAAAAACTGAAGAGGGTGCCTGGATGGCTCAGTCGGTTAAGTGTCTGACTCTTGATTTCTGCTAGGGTAGTGATCTAATGGTTTGTGGGATCAAGCCCCATGTGGGGCTCTGAGTTGACAGTGTGGAGCCTGCTTGGGATTCTCTCTCTTCCTCTCTCTCTGCCCCTCCCCTGCTCATGCTCTCTCTCTGTCTCTCTCAGAAATAAATAAATAAATAAATTTAAAAAAATAAATAGGTAAAAAAACTCAAGAGCTTGATCATAACACCAGCATAATGAGGATTCTATGATCTCATAATGATGGCTATGTGAGAACTGCCCCATCCCCTTCACTGTGGATGTTCTCAAATATGATTTTCTTTTCTTTTCTTTTTTTAAAAGTGATATGAGTGCCTGGGTGGCTCAGTCCAATGGTTAAGCATCTGACTCTTGATTTCAGCTCAGGTCATGATCTCACAGTTCTTGAGATCGAGCCCCACATCAGGCTCTGCACTGACAGTGTGCAGTCTGCTTGGGATTCTCTCTTTCCCTCTCTCTCTGCCCCTCCCCGGCTTGCATGTGCTCTTTCTCTCTCTCTCTCAAAATAAATAAGCATTTAAAAAATTGAGTATGTTAATAGAAGTCATGGGTAACAGTATAAGGCAGGTTGGTAATTCCCACATTGTTCAAGGATCAGCTGTAGTTCTGAAGGATAACTGGGCTGCTAACAGGCCCCACATTAGGGCAGCTAAGAGGAGGTAAACACTGCACACAGAGATTTTATCTGGGAGTACTGGGCTGAGAATGAATGAATTAGAAAATCCAGGCCACGAGATTTGTAGAAAAGCTGTTTTCCTTTTCTTTCTTTCTTTCTTTCTTTCTTTCTTTCTTTCTTTCTTTCTTTCAACAGGGAGCAAGTGAGAGAGGGTCAGAGAGAGAGAGAGAGAGAGAGAGAATCCCATGAGGGGCAGAGAGAGAGAGAGGGAGGAGAGAGAGAGGAGAGAGGGAAGCAGGGCTCACCCGAAGTGGGGCTCCAACTCACCAACCGTGAGATCATGACCTGAGCTGGAGTTGGATGCTTAATGACTAAGCCACCCAGGCTCCCAAGAAGCTGTTTTCAAAGCCTAACAGGTAGACTAGGTATTTAGTCTATGATTTCATAATTTTCTTCCTTAAAAATATTACCTAGAGCAGTGTATTTATCACTTCATTGTAAATACAGTTGCTTTTGAAAACTAAGGTGGGGTTATCATACCAATCTTTCACCGCTATAGGCAGTAAACATAGCCTTTAGGAGTGTGGGTTCAGAAGCCAGACTCCCTGGGTTTGAAACCCAGCTCTGCCAGATCATAGCATTTGACCTTATTCATCTGTATTACTATAGCACCCTTTCCTTAGGTTATTGTGACATTTTAATGAGTTAATATATGTGAACGCTTGGAGCAGTTTTTGGCACCTAACCAAGGCAATATAAATGTTACCCGTTATTGCAATTATAACATTATTTTAATTAGAACAGTACTTGGCTTTTGGTAAGAACTCAATAAATGATGGCTATTTTAGAGGCAGTAGGAACAAATCCATAGTTGCAAGCATGCTTCCAAATCCTTGAGTAAAGGTAGGAAGTTCATTCTAGAGGGAACTGGCTGCCAGCCTAAAGCTAAGATAGAACCAGTACATGGCCAGAGTGCCAAGTGACCCCTGGAAGCATTCCATAGCAGGGATGGACATCAGTGTAACTCAGTTTTATAATTGCATCCATCTTATTTATAACCAGAAGTGTTGTTATCAGCAAGGTAATGATATAGCCTACACAGAAGAATTCACTGTGTTTCTCTGTTTCTCTGGGAGATGATAACAGCTCTGTGGTTGGTGCTGTGAGACACCTCCTAGATCCTGCTGCAGGAATGAAGGACTTACTTCCCACAGCTGCTGGGAGCCAGCTCTCTTTTAGAGATTGCTTTGGCTGAAGACAGCTGCCAAGGTCACTCACCTCTCCTTCTAGGGATAGGCCACACCCAGTTACTGATCAGTATGGGCATATAAAGGCCAGGATCTCTTATTTTATCTGGGAATAGCTTTGAGGGGCTATCCATGCCCCAGAGGTCCCAGTGGGAGTGCATGGCAGATACATTTCTTCCTTTGCCCAGTTGCACATCCCTCCCCTTCCTTCATAGGTGTTGACCCCAAGACAACTCCTTAATAAACTTCTTACACAACTAATCTCTATCTCAGGGCCTGCTTCCTGGAGATCCTAACCTCTAAAAAACACTCCAACCTCTTTCCTGCCTCAGAGTTTACATTGTTGGTGCAGCCATAATTACTAGTTGTTCCCTTTGCCTCATTTTACTTTTCATTTTTCTGGTCACTTGGTGGGTTGAATATCTTTTCAGCGTTGCCTTCCTCTGGGAAAGCTGTTCTACAACAATTATGGCTACTCACTTCATCATTTCCTTGAGGTTCCCCCATCCATCTTTGGGTTTCTGAGACACAATTAGCTTGGAGTGCAGATTTTCACATTTAGATGCAACAGCATCTACTGCGGGGGCTAAAACTTCGTCGGTGATAATGCACTGTGCTTTTGAAGATTGTAGTCTGTAGAGAATGTCTCTCTGGGTCAGCTGGGTGGTTCCTGGAATTAAAACTGTCCCTACAGTGGCAGAAAAGAAACTATGTATAGAAGGAAGGATTTCCTTTATCATGGTAGTTAGCTAGTGTAGATAGCTCATGTGTACTTTATGTCTCAGGATGAGTTTACCATTCCATTTAACAGTCTAGATATCTATTTATCTTCCATTAATTATTTGGCTTTTGCGTTTCAAGGGATCTTAAAATCTGTGACCCTTTTGACCTACCATGAAAGCATGTTAAATGCTGGATAATTATCTTCTATCTGAAGACCATTCATAACGTTCAGCTTGAAGAGAGGTTTTTTTCCCCATTTTTTTAAAGAGAGTTTGGATTGTAGAGTAATATTACCCAACATATATTGGCTAAATGTCAGATGCTATTCTAAGTGTTTTGCATGTTTTAACTTATTTAATCCCTAATCCCCCCCCCCAAAAAAAAACAAAAAAAACAAAACACAAAATCTATGAATAACTTGCCAAAGATCCCTGAAATGGAAAGTGGCAGTGCAGAGATTGAACCCTGTAGCCTGACCCCAGAGCTGTACACTTAACTACTTCAGTCCAGCACCTTTTAAAACATACGTGAATGTTTTATGATTTCTCTCCAAAGGGAAGGATCGAGGCATTCATCTTTTCTGTACTTCTACTTCTCCCTGCTGTAAATTACACTGTAAGTGTAGTGTAATGGTTAAGAGTGTGTCCTGGAGCCAAATAGTCTTATAGCTTGGCCTTGGGCAAGCCACTTCATCTCCATGAGTCTCAGGTTCTGCTACTGTAAAATGAGGATTCTATAAGATTAATGAGGAGTAAATGTGTTAAAATGTATAAAGAGCATAGAACAGTGCTGACCAAATTTTAGCTGTTATTTTCTCAAAGGATTAATGGACTTTCAAGAATATGTCTATATCTGTATCTCTATATCTACGTGTATCCATATTTATATTTCAGACTCCACCACTCTTAGGTCCAGACCCTCAGGAGAGGGCTGGAAAGTATACACTTCACAATGGTTTTTGCTCTTCCCAGCATCACAGCAGGAAAGGAAGATTGAATAACACATACCTGCTCATTCCTGGACTCTTGACACTGACTCGTCTTTCCATTTTGGAAAGGATAAGCCCCTCAGTGGAATTCTTCAGGAAGCAGATAATCAGTACCAAAACACAAAGTTCTTCAGAATATCTTTCTTTTCTAATCAGGCAATGCAGCAATATTTATGAGGCTTTATCTCCAAGGTTATTCCTTAGAGATGTTCCACCTGGGGATAAGTGATTCTCCTGCCATGGCCTAACAGTCCTCTGTTAATAATTTAAAGGCACTCTCTAATGACAAGTTCACAGTCAGTATTTGATGCCTAGTAGGAGCACTTTGTTTAAACACATTACCCTTAGATAATTAATTTCTGCTAAAAAATTATTCATATCCTATTTTATTAAATTTCCTTTTTCTGTTCTTTTCTTTTCAATTTTTTTATATGAAATTTATGTCAAATTGGTTTCCATACAACACCCAGTGCTCATCCCAACAGGTGCTCTCCTCAATGCCCATCACCCACTCCCCACCCCATCACCCCTCAGTTTGTTATTAGTATTTAAGAGTCTCTTATGGTTTGCCTCCTTCCCTCTCTGTAACTTTTTTCCCCTCTTCCCCTCCCCCCCTGGTCTTCTGTTGAGTTTCTCAGGATCCACATATGAGTGAAAACATATGGTATCTGTCTTTCTCTGTATGACTTATTTCACTTAGCATAACACTCTCCAGTTCCATCCACGTTGTTACAAAAGGCCATATCTCATTCTTTCTCATTGCCAAGTAGTATTCCATTGTATATATAAACCACATCTTCTTTATCCATTCGTCAGTTGATGAAAATTTAGGCTCTTTCCATAATTTGGCTATTGTTGAAAGTGCTGCTATAATCATTGGGGTACAAATGCCCCTATGCATCAGCACTCCTGTATCCCTTTGCACTTCCTAGCAGTGCTATTGCTGGGTCATAGGGTAGGTCTATTGTTAATTTTTTGAGGAACCTCCACACTGTTTTCCAGAGTGGCGGCACCAGTTTGCATTCCCACCAACAATGCAAGAGGGTTCCCATTTCTCCACATCCTCACCAGCATCTGTAGTCTCCTGATTTGTTCATTTTAGTCACTCTGACTGGCGTGAGGTGGTATCTGAGTGTGGTTTTGATTTGTATTTCCCTGATGAGGAACGATGTTTAGCATCCTTTCATGTGCCTGTTGGCCATCTGGATGTCTTCTTTAGAGAAGTGTCTATTCATGTTTTCTGCCCATTCCTTCACTGGATTATTTGTTTTTCTGGTGTGGAGTTTGGTGAGTTCTTTATAGATTTTGGATACTAGCCCTTTGTCCAATATGTCATTTGCAATTATCTTTTCACATTCTGTCGGTTGCCTTTTAGTTTTGTTGATTGTTTCCTTTGCAGTGCAGAAGCTTTTTATCTTCATGAAGTCCCAATAGTTCATTTTTGCTTTTAATTCCCTTGCCTTTGGGGATGTGTCAAGTAAGAAATTGCTGCGGCTGAGGTAAGAGAGGTTTTTTTTCCTGCTTTCTCCTCTAGGGTTTTGATGGTATCCTGTCTCACATTCAGGTCCTTTATCCATTTTGAGTTTAATTTTGTGAATGGTGTAAGAAAGTGGTCTAGTTTCATTCTTCTGCATGTTGCTGTCCAGTTCTCCCAACACCATTTGTTAAAGAGACTGTCTTTCTTCCATTGGATATTCTTTCCTGCTTTGTCAAAGATGAGTTGGCCATACTTTTGTGGGTCTAATTCTGGGGTTTCTATTCTATTCCATTGGTCTATGTGTCTGTTTTTGTGCCAATACCATGCTGTCTTGATGATTACAGCTTTGTAGTAGAGGCAAAAGTCTGGGATTGTGATGCCTCCCTCTTTGGTCTTCTTCTTCAATATTACTTTGGCTATTCAGTGTCTTTTGTGGTTCCATACAAATTTTAGGATTGCTTGTTCTAGCTTTGAGAAGACTGCTGGTGCAATTTTGATTGGGATTGCATTGAATGTGTAGATAGCTTTGGGTAGTATTGACATTTTAACAATATTTATTCTTCCAACCCATGAGCATGGAATGTTTTTCCATTTCTTTATATCTTCTTCAATTTCCTTCATAAGCTTTCTATAGTTCATCTTTGGTTAGGTTTATTGCTAGGTATTTTATTCTTCTTGGTACAATTGTGAATGGGATCATTTTCTTTATTTGTCTTTCTGTTGCTTCATTATTAGTGTATAAGAATGCAACTGATTTCTGTACATTGATTTTGTATCCTGCGACTTTGCTGATTCATGTATCAGTTCTAGCAGACTTTTGGTGGAGTCTATAGTGTTTTCCATGTATAGTGTCATGTCATCTGCAAAAAGTGAAAGCTTGACTTCATCTTTGCCAATTTTGATGCCTTTGATTTCCTTTTGTTGTCTGATTGCCGATGCTAGCACTTCCAACACTGTGTTAAACAACAGCAGTGAGAGTGGACATCCCTGTCGTGTTCCTGATCTCAGGGGGAAAGCTCTCAGTTTTTCCCCATTGAGGATGATGTTAGCTGTGGGCTTTTCATAAGTGGCTTTTATGATGTTTAAGTGTGTTCCTTCTATCTCGACTTTCTTGAGGGTTTTTATTAAGAAAGAATGCTGAATTTTGTCAAATGCCTTTTCTGCACCGATTGACAGGATCATATGATTCTTATCTTTTCTTTTATTAATGTGATGTATCACATTGATTGATTTGTGAATACTGAACCAGCCCTGCAGCCCAGGAATGAATCCCACTTGATCATGGTGAATAATTCTTTTTATATTCAATTGAATTCAATTTGCTAGTATCTTGTTGAGAATTGTTGCATCCATATTCATCAGGGATATTGGCCTGTAGTTCTCTTTCTTTGCTGGGTCTCTGTTTGGTTTGGGAATCAAAGTAATGTTGGCCTCATAGAAGGAGCCTGGAAGTTTTCCTTCCCTTTCAATTTTTTGGAAAAGCTTGAGAAGAATAGGTATTATATCTGCTTTAAATGTCTGGTAGAATTCCCCAGGGAAGCCACCTGGTCCTGGACTCTTATTTGTTGAGAGATTTTTGATAACTGATTCAATTTCTTTGCTGATTATGGGTCTGATCAAGTTTTCTATTTCTTCCTGTTTGAGTTTTGGAAGTGTGTGGGTGCTTAGGAATTTGTCCATTTCTTTCAGGTTGTCCAGTTTGTTGGCATATAATTTTTCCTAGTATTCCCTGATAATTGCTTGTATTTCTTAGAGATTGGTTGTAATAATTCCATTTTCATTCATGATTTTATCTATTTGGGTCCTCTCTCTTTTCTTTTTGAGAATCCTGGCTAGAGGTTTACCAGTTGTGTTTATTTTTCCAAAAAACCAACTCTTGGTTTCATTGATCTGCTCTACAGTTTTTTTAGATTCTATATTGTTTATTTATGCTCTGAAATTTATTATTTCTCTTCTTCTGCTGGGTTTGGGGTGTCTTTGCCTGTCTGCTTCTATTTCCTTTAGGGTGCTGTTAGATTTTGTATTTGGGATTTTTCTTGTTTCTTGAGATAGGCCTGCATTGCAATGTATTTTCCTCTCAGGACTGCCTTCGCTGCATCCCAAAGCCTTTGGATTGTTGTGTTTTCATTTTCATTTGTTTCCATATACTTCTAAATTTCTTCTCTTATTGCCTGGTTGACCCATTCATTCTTTTTTAAAAAAATTTTAATGTTTATTTTATTTTTGAGAGAGAGAGAGAGTGTGCCTGCAAGCAAGGGAGGGGCAGAGAGAGAGGGAGACACAGAATCTGAAGCAGGCTCTAGGCTCTGAGCTGTCAGCACAGAGCCTGATACAGGGCTCAAACTTACAAACTGTGAGATCATGACCTGAGCTGAAGTCTGATGCTTAACTGACCGAGCCACGCAGGTGCCCCAACTCATTCATTCTTTAAAACTGTTTTTTTAATGCTTATTTTTGACAGAGAGAGAGAGAGAGAGAGAGAGAGAGAGAGAGAGACAGAGCATGAGCGGGGGAGAGGCAGAGAGAGAGGGAGACACAGAATCTGAAGCAGGCTCCAGGCTCTGATCTGTCAGCACAGAGCCCAATGTGGGGCTCGAACTCACGGAGTGTGAGATCATCACCTGAGCTAAAGTCAGACGCTCAATTGACTGAGCCACCCAGGCACCTCAACCCATTCATTCTTTAGTAGGATGTTCTTTAACCTCCATGCTTCTGGAGGTTTTCCAGACTTTTTCCTGTGGTTGATTTCCAGTTTCATAGCATTGTGGTCTGAAAGTATGCATGGTATGATCTCAGTTCTTTTATACTTATTAAGGGCTGTTTCGTGACCCAGTATGTGATCTATCTTGGAAAATGTTCCATGTGCACTCGAGAAGAAAGTATATTCTGTTGCTTTGGGATGCAGAGTTCTAAATATATCTGTCAAGTCCAACTGATCCAATATATCATTCAGGGACCTTGTTTCTTTATTTATGCTCTGTCTACATGTTCTATCCATTGCTATAAGTGGAGTATTAAAGTCTCCTGCAATTACCACTTTCTTATCAATAAGGTTGCTTATGTTTGTGATTAATTGATTTATATATTTTGGGGCTCCCATATTCGGCACATAGACATTTATAATTGTTAGCTCTTCCTGATGGATGGACCCTGTAATTATTATATAATGCCCTTGTTAATTTCTTGTTACAGCCTTTAAAGTCTAGTTTGTCTGATATAAGTATGGCTACTACAGCTTTCTTTTGACTTCCAGTAGCGTGATAGATTTTTCTCCATCCCCTCACTTTCAATCTGAAGGTGTCCTCAGGTCTAAAATGAGTCTCTTGTAGACAGCAAATAGATGGGTCTTGTTTTTTTATCCATTCTGATACCCTATGTCTTTTGGTTGGAGCATTTACGTTCAGTGTTATTACAGAAAGATATGGGTTTAGAGTCATTGTGATGTCTGTAGGTTTCATGCCTGTAGTGGTGTCTCTGGTCCTTTGTGGTTCTTGCAACATTTGACTCACAGAGTCCCCCTTAGGATCTCTTGTAGGGCTGGTTTAGTGTGATGAATTCCTTCAGTTTTTGTTTGTTTGGGAAGACCTTTATCTTTCCTTCTATTCTGAATGACAGACTTGCTGGATAAAGGATTCTTGGCTGCATATTTTTTCTGTTCATCACATTGAAGATTTCCTACCATTCCTTTCTGGCCTGCCAAGTTTCAGTAGCTAGGTCTGCCACTAGTCTTATGGGTCTCCGTTTGTAAATTAGGGCCTGTTTATTCCTAGCTGCTTTCAGAATTTTCTCTTTATCCTTGTATTTTGCCAGTTTCACTATGATATGTCAAGCAGAAGATCAATTTAAGTGACATCTGAAGGGAGTTCTCTGCCTCTTGGATTTTGATGCCTGTTTCCTTCCCCAGAGGGATTTTGATGCCTTCCCTTCCCCAGGGAACTTCTCAGCTATGATTTGTTCAAGTACACGTTCAGCCCCTTTCTCTCTCTCCTTCTTCTTCTGGAATTCCTATGATAGGGATATTGTTCCATTTGATTGCATCACTTAGTTCTCTAATTCTCCTCTCGTACTCCTGGATTTTTTTATCTCTCTTTTTCTCAGCTTCCTCTTTTTCCATAATGTTATCTTCTAATTCACCTATTTTCTCCTCTGCCTTTTCAATCCACACTGTGGCAGCCTCCATTTTATTTTGCACCTCATTTATAGCATTTTTTAATTCATCATGACTGTTTTTTAGTCCCTTGATCTCTGTAGCAATAGGTTCTCTGCTGTCCCCTATGCTTTTTTCAAGCCCAGCAATTAATTTTATGGCTATTATTCTAAATTCTTGTTCTGTTATATTGCTTCAATCGGTTTTGATCAATTCGTTAGCTGTCACTACTTCCTGTAATTTCTTTTGAGGAGAATTTTTCCGTTTCATCATTTTGGCTAGTTTTCTGTCCCTTATGCGTTTTATTTTATTTTATTTTTTTATTTTTTATTTTTTTTTCCAACGTTTATTTATTTTTGGGACAGAGAGAGACAGAGCATGAACGGGGCAGGGGCAGAGAGAGAAAGAGAGACACAGAATGGGAAGCAGGCTCCAGGCTCTGAGCCATCAGCCCAGAGCCCGACGCGGGGCTCGAACTCACGGACTGCGAGATCGTGACCTGGCTGAAGTCGGACCCTTATGCGTTTTAAATGTTTGTTGTTTGCCCTGCACCTGCGAGCACTGCTATATTAAAGGAGTGTCATACACTGCCCAGGGCCTCGCCCTTCAGGAGGTGTTTTTTCAGAGATTGTTACTTGCTCTCTGTTGTTGTGACTTTGGTTATTTTATTACTCTATTCGTAATAATATTTTGGACCCTCCACCAGATGTGCTTTGATTTGTTCCTTGGAGTGGCCCTGCAAAGGAAAACAGATAGACAAACAGGAGACAAAAACATGCAAACACACAGACAAATAACACAAGCAAATAAACAAAAACAAAAACTTAAAGACTAAAAACAAAAAACCCAAAAGTACCGACTACAGGTAAAGAAGAAAGTGGAGGCAGTGCTGATGGAAAGGCACATACAAAGAGAGAAATGATAGGAACACGTGGTGGGGGCGGGGGGGGGAGGAAAAAATAAACATTGATTAGGCAGAGAGACTAAAAGACTTAATCCAGAGAGAGACAAAGGAAAATAAAGAAGGAAGCGGGGGAAATGAAACGAAGATAAAGTCACCCAGACAGAGAAATTATATGGCTTGATTATTCCAGGGAGAGAGAAAGGAGTGTAAAGGAGGTGTAGAACATGTATCAAGACAATGGATTAAATATGTCTGTTTAGACAGCCCAATAACCAGAGTAACCAGCCTAGGGGAGATCAGAGATAAGGAGAAGAAATTGGGGGTGGGGGGAGAATATATCTATATATCCATAATTGACCTAGAGTTAATCCAGGCAATGCTACATTGCTTGTCGGGAGGAGCTGTCTGCAGGGTCTGTGCCAATCAATTGGATACGCAGTTACCCAGTGCAAGGAGGCATGGTTTGGCGTATTCTGAACCCACCTCCACTATGGGCTCTGGGAGTGATCCTTGAGGCCTCACTTTGGTGGTGGTGGTGGGATGGGGGGGGGGGGGAGAGAGAATGGTGATTCCCCAGTCTCTTCTCCACAGAGCCAGACCTGGTGGACTCAGTTTGAGTAGTCCTCACTGTGCCGGGGCACAGACGGCGGGGTCCTTCTGGCTCCACTCCGCCAACTCCCCTGACTCTGTGCTTGGCTAGGATTCAAAGTCCAGCTGAGTGCGCTCTGGCGCTGGGGAAGCGCCTCTCAGTGCGGCTATATGTGGTCTCGACTGGCTTTGTCTGTGCCTCTACACTTCAGGGAGGACAGCCTTCTCCTACTGCGGACTCAGTTGCTGCCCTCGCTGCGAGCCCACAGGGTGGCGGATGCAGGCAGGCTTTGTCTTTTCCCACAGCACTCCAGGGAGACAGCTGCCTTTTTCTCCTGCAGACTGCGCCCTTGGCCCAGCCACTGGGCCCAAGGGGTGGAGGATGCAGGCAGGTTCTGTACTATCATGCAGCCCTCCAGGGAGGGAACCACTTTCTCCAACTGTGGACTGAGCTCTGGCCTACCACCACATCCAGGGCTGGCTCCCCTCCACCCCAGGTGCATGAACAGGGAGCCAGCCCCAGTCGGAAGAAAGCCCTGCAGTTAGAGATCAGATCCCTCTCAGTCTCAATCCCAGTCCGAGGTCTTTCTCCTGTCTAGATACAGTCCTGCACTTCCCTAGCCACTCTTTCTCTTCCCTTTGTCTCTTTGCAGAAGGGGGTCCCTCCCCTCCGTGCCCATGCAGCCTTTTTTTTATCTCCCCCAATTCGCAGTTACCCACCTATCTTTTTTCCAGCTTTCCCATTTTCTTCCTGGTAGATTCAGTCTCTTTTCCTCCCAGGCTCTGGTGTTCAAAGTCCTTTAGTTTCTACACTTCTTTGTTTGCGAGGCATGGGAGTATTGATTCCCCCTACTTCTCTGCCATGTTGGACCCTCTCCTCATATCCTATCTTTAAAAGAACCTATTAATAGTGACCAATCTTACCTATTAAAACTGCTTCCTGTCCAAATTAATCATTCTGGGAAGCATTACATTATTTCTTGTCAGGGAACAAAATGTTACTTTAAATCTTGGGGAGGCCTCTCATTACCATGTTTGTGATATAGGGTGTATAAGATGATATTACCAATTTTTGCATGAAGGGTCAAAAGACTGACACCCGTAGCCCCTTTTCTCCCTGTTAACAGATCTACATGAAAGGACAAAATTTTTACAGAAGTTTGTTTGGTGGACAAAAGAAGTAACTCCCATCATTCAGTTTGGCAACAGGATTTGAAAGCCTAGTCCATCTACCCATCCCTCTAGGTGGTAGGTAATGCTTATTTTCAGAATTGTTAGTATATTAGATTTACCATTTATTGCCTCCCTTTCATCCTCCCTTCTAAGAGACTCTGCCTTACTTTCTGTAACCTCAGTAACCATGTTTGTACCAGATGAACTTGCCTCTGACCACATCTGACTGGCCTAACCCAAGCCATGCCAATCAGATTCTGCCTCAAATATTTGATTTAAGAGACTGAGGACATACAGAGTTAGGACCTAAGGCATCTGTGTGGCAAACCAAAGCCACACGTCAGCCAAAATGAAGGCAGCAAAGAAATCATGTGTTAGCAGATGTCAAAAGAACAGGTGCTTGAGAGAGGCAGAGACAAGAGGCCCTATGGCTTTAGAGCAAAAGAAATAGAGAAAGAAGCTGCCCGCCTCCCTTGCAGAGGCCAGTTGCTCTTTCTGCACTTTTTTTCTGTAAGATTCTTCAGTAGACATCCAATAATTATCCTTCCTTAGTTGAACTAATATGAATGGATTTCTGTTCTTGGAAATCCAACATTCCCCTTACTAAGACAATGAGTATAGCAGCATTCATGAAAGCTATCATTTCGTTAAAAAAGAAAAACTGTAAAAGTGGGTTCTGCTACTCCAGTGTATAATTTATATGTATATATGATATGGAATGTATAACTCTCCTCAATTGCAAGTAATTATTGTGATAAATTAAGAATGCTTACTTAATGTAATGATTTATTATAACGGTAGGGATATGAATTAATTCAACCAATATTTTACTGAGCGTTTACTATATGTCAACAATTGGAGGTACAGACATGACTATCTCATAGTCATTGCCTTTTAGGAACATACATAGTCCTATGGGAATGACAAATTTATGAACAAATGATATACCCAGACAACATAGTACAGGTTAAAATAAAAATGCATACATTTTTTTAGGGGAGCTCAAAAAAGAAAGCACCTAATTGGGACATCAGGGTGGGGTTGCCTGAGAAGTGACATTAGAGTTAAGACCTGAAAATCCAATAGTTGGCCAGGAGGTTAGGTGTGAGGAAAAGGGTTTCCACACATAGGAAACAACGTGCACAAAAGCCAGGAAATGGGAAGGATCATGAACCTTATAGGAAACTACTTGCTACTCCTGGAGCACAGAGTATGAAAACAATGAAGGGAAGATAGTTCAAACCTTCCATGACAAACTAAAGAAGTTCAGATGTTACCAGGTAGGCAATGGAGAGTTATTAAATCATGTCAAGCAGCATAATGACAGGATAAAATGTGCATTTTAGAAAGAACAGTAGCTATGGAGAATGAATTGCGTAGGAGTAAAGTGGGCACACACAAGACCAGAATTAGGAAGACTTTTGGGCAAGTCCATTCAGGAGATGGTAAACATGTGAAGTAAGGCAATGGCGATGGAATTGGAGAAGAAGAGGGACTCAAGGGGCACGTAGAAAGTCAAATTTACAAGATGCAGGAACTGATTTGGAAGGAGGAGTAGCAGCTGCTTGGCTTAGGGTACCAGATGAATGGTAATTAACCATGAGAGAAATAAAGGCATGAAAGAAGAACTAGGGTAGGTTCTTTGAGTTTGTGGCTGCATTGAGATTCAGATGGCCATGAGTCTATAGGAGGAGAAGAGTGGTAGGTATGAGGGTATTCAATTGTTGATTGGCATTTGGTTAAAAAACTTATTTCATGGGGCACCTGGGTGGCTCAGTAGGTTAAGAGTCTTGACTCTTGGTTTTGGCTCAGGTCATGATCTCAGGGTTTGTGAGTACAAGCAGCACATCGGGCTCTGTGCTGACAGCACAGAGAATCTCTCTCTCCCTCTTTCTCTGCCCCTTCTCTACTCTCTGTCTCTCTCAAAAATAAATAAGTAAATAAATAAGTAAATAAATAAATAAATAAGTAAATAAGTAAATAAATAAGTAAATAAACTTAATTAAAAAATAAACTTAATTTCATTATGAAAAACCCAACTCATAGTTTAAGTCAAAAGATAGGAAATGTTTCCAACACATTTCTAAGGTTTCTGAGAATAATACTATATTGTGTATAGTTCCTCAAATAATTTACCCAAATGAATGTCTCATGATTACTTAGATCTTTTGGAAACTCTCCCATCTAGCCTATTTTAAATATATATCAGATTGCAAGCACTACTAACCTGTTCGCAGACAGGCTACATTTGCAAGCCACCATTCTGGGATCCTGGGCAGAATCACAATTACTCTATCTCCTCTTTTCAGGGCACAGGCTTCTGTAAGTATATTGGCAAATTTTCTAGACAAAGATCCCAGTTCTTCAAAACTCCATCTCACTTCTTCTCCATTTCCATTTATCCACCAGAAGGCTGGATTGGAAGGTCTCTTTCCAGCCTGAGGAAAGACAAACCAGTCATGGATTTAAAGGTCATTATGCAGCTAAATTCTATTTTAACTGACTTAATGGAATATTTTTTCCAGAATAAAATTCACAGGTCATTAGTTAAGACACACATGGAATATTGGGAAATAACTCTAGAGTCTTTATTTCTAGCTGTTGGGAGCCATGTCATTTCTTACAGCATATGTCATTTCTCATTTAGCCTGATTGCTTTTCTTTCCAAGAAGTTAGAATTCTTGCATCCCTTTATATTCTCTCAGTGACATATCTATGTCTTGTTTCCTACCATTTCTGACTCTTGGAATCATTTTCATTCGAGTCCTTTCTGGATTTTGAAGAAGTTAACCTATAATCATGCATTTTTATAACCATCACCTTTCTCAACCATGGAACTATTAACATGTTGAGCCAGATAATTCTTTGCCATGGGGAACTGTCTTATGTATTAGAGGATGTGTGGCACATCCCTGGCCTCTAACCATTGGCACACACCTTCTCACAAGTCATGGCAACAAAATTGTTTCCAGACATGGCCAAATATCCCCTGGGGGCAAAATCACTTCTATCTGAGAAACTGTAGTTGGACTGGCCCTTGCTTCATACCTTTTCCATATTGGTCCATTGGTCCAGGATATCTTTAGCAAAGTTGAAATACTCTGGAGTCTCCAGTTTGAATTCCTGTTTCATGGATTCATAGTTGGAAAAATTCTGAGGAGGCACTATTCTATAATCTTTATGCAGTTCTCTCACAGAACCAGGGATTGCTAGGCGCCAAAAACACTTGGCATGAAGTAATGTCTTCATAGTGACAAGAGGTAGCATCAGTCTTGCTGGATGTGTTAGCACTCAGGGTTTCCACAGAAACTAATCCATCTAAAAGACAAGTAAAAGGATATGTATTTGTCTCTCTCCTAAAGGTAGCTATACCCCAAAATAGCTAAGTTTTATTATTATTACTAACAATCATCCTAAAAATGCCATTCTCTGAGCACTCAATATGTTTTAAACACTGTACTTTGTTTCACTTACATACAAATTATCACTAAATCGTCAGAGTAACTCTGTGACATGGATACTATTATCATTTCTGTTTAAAGAAAGAAAAAATGACGAAGCGAGGCTGTCTTAGTCAACTCTGGCCACCATAACAAAATACCATAGAGAGGATGGCTCAAAAAATAGACATTTATTTCTCACAGTTCTGGAGGCTGGGAAATCTAAGACCAAGTGCTGGCCAGTTCAGTTTCCCAGTATGGGCTCTGTTCCTGGCTTGTGGATGACCACCTTCTCTTTGTTTCCTCACATGGTAGAGAGAGCAAGAGCTCTGGTTTCTCTTCTCCTTTTATAAAAATGTTAAACCCATTATTGGGGCCTCACCTTGTGACCTCATCTAAACCTAATTCCCTCCTAAAGACCCCACCTCCAAATACCATCACATTTCGGGGGTCAGGGCTTCAACATAAGAATTTGAGGGGTCACATTCAGTCCACAACAGAGGCATTAGTTGGATCTGAACCTAGAACTGTCTGGTCCCAGCCCATTCTCCTGACTATGTACTGCATACTATTGTCTCCCATATGCATTTCTAAAGAAGTGAAGATCTGGGTCACTCATTTACTCTCAGTGAAAGCAAAGGGCCAAGCCTGCTTATCTAATTTAATCTTTCACCTTCATTTCAAGAGTTGTACAGACATGTTCAGGAGAAATTTCCACAGTGGGTAATCCATAAGTGAGAAAACTGAGAGTATCCCAGTACCAATTAGGCATGAAAGAACTGTCAAAAGTCCTTTGGTTTATAGGCCATAGTTCCCATGCTCCCAGTAGGAGCCCACACAACCTTCCAGTCCAGGCTTGGAGCTGCATTTACGGGAGATGTAATAATAGGGCTTTAACCTTTAGGACTTTTGTGGGGGAGGACCCTTCAGGCCACTGAGCCCCCCTGCTTCTGTGGGAAATCATTTGATCATGATGTCATTTACTTGGCTGAGGTCTCATAAACAAAGTTATTAAAAACATGGTTCTAGGGATTGTAGGGTTCTCTTCTTCATACATTCTGTAATCTTCCAAATTTCCTACAATGAAATACTACTCTCATAATCATTAAATCATTTTTAACTGCAATTCTAGCTATGTGGTGTGTAAGGCAGCAGGCTATGTGGGAGAGTTTCTATACTGATATGTTGCCAAACAATAATTAATAATGTCAGCCATCAGTTTTATCCTAAATAGGTCTGGTGTTTGGGCATCATGTTGCTGCACCCACTGCATTATAAGATCTGGGTTCTTCTTCTGACTCTCCCACCTGTTTATGTGAAGACCAGACAAGTCACTGAACTTGAACCCTCTGAGATCATCTGGTTTGAGCTCCCCATTTTTCACCTGCAGAGAAAACAGAGCCCCGGAGAAGGGAAGCAACTTGCTTCAACATGTCATATCAGAGTTAGAACTAGAACTCACATCTTTGGATTCTCATTTGAATGTTCTCTTTACTGTTGTTCAATAGGATTTCAGTAGAGCAGTGATTCTCAACCCTGGCTGTATATTTGAATCACCAGCAAAGCTTTTTAAAAATACTGATGCCTGGGTATTAGACCAATTAAATCAGAATCTCTGGAAGATGGGGCCTGGGCAGCATATTCTTAAAATTTCCTCAGAGGATGTTAACGTGCAATCAAGGTGGAGAATCACTGATTCACAGGTTGTGATCTGTGAACCAGCAGCATCAGCATAACCTGGAAGCTAGTTAGAAAATGCACATTTTCAGAACCCGGTTTTCTGTTTTGCCAATGTAGAGACTAATAGAACCCCTGTCAGAGAGAATTGTCCCAAAGATTAAATGAGATAATACATACAAAGTGCTTATCATGGTGTCTAGCATATCACTACTCTCTAGAGCAGGGGTTGGCAAACCTTTTCTGTAAAGGGCCAGATAATAATTTAGGCTTTCTGGGCCATATGTATGATCTCTGTGGCAACTGCTTACTTCAACTCTGGTTGAGATAGAAGCCATTGACAATACATGACTAAATAGACATAGCTATGTTCCAAAAAAGACCTGTTTATGGATACTGAAACTTGAATTTCATATATTTTTCATGTGTCATGAATTATTATTCCTCTTTTGACTTTTTCAAAAATGAAAAAAACATTTATAATATAAATTATAAATATTATATAAAGATAAATCCCATACATTTGGCAGCCGTCTCCCTTATTACAGAATTAGCATCAGGTTTCATTCAGCTGAAAGGAGTTGTTAAGTAGTAGTTAAAAACACTAGGTTTTCAGTGTTGTAACTTTTCTCTTTATTTGTAATTTTTTAGATCATGTCTTCAAATGTTTCAAAAAACAAAAAATGTTTATATTTTTACGTTATAATATTTATAAAAAATTAAAATGTAATAACCATTCTTGGTTTGCAGCCTGTATAAAAACAGGTAGAGGGTGGGATTTAACTCACGGCTCTAGTTTGCTGATCTTTGGTGTTAGAATGTAAGTTCTATGAGGGTAGGCATTTAGTCTGTTATGTTCATGGGACTATCCCTGGGAAATATCATCGTGTTCAGCCCATAGTATTTGCTTATTTGTTGAATGAAGAAATGACTCAGAAGGGAGAACTTTTATATACAGTTTATTTCAATAGCTCAGGATAACAGTAGACCTGAGCAGTGCCTTTATTGCTTAATCAGATTTATATAACTACCTGGACTGTTCACATGTGACTATTTAAATTCAAATTAATTTAAATACTATTTAAAAATAAGTTCTTAGAGTAACTGAACTTTAAGCACTTAAATAGCCACTTGTGGCTCTTGGCTACTGCATATAGATAACTGCAGACACAAAACATTTCTATCACTGAAGAACATCTCTTGTGGACAGTGCTGATCTATATTGATAATAGCTCAGAAGTGGGTGATATAAGGGGCAAGTGGGTGGCTCAGTTGGTTAAGCTTCCAATTTTGGCTCAGGCCATGATCTCATGGTTGGTGAGTTAGAGCCCCACATTAAGTAGTAGTTAAAAACACTAAGCTTTTAGTGTAACTTTTCTGTTTATTTGTGATTTTTTAGATCATGTCTTCAAATGATGCAAAAAGCATAAAAATTACACAGTGAAAAAATCTTCCCCCTGCACCCCCATCTCACAGCTGCTCAGTCTCATCCCCCCCCCCACTCCCTTAAGGAACTACAATTACTTCTATGTATCTTTTCAGTATTTCTTTATGTGTATTTAAGCAATAGATTCTTCTTTCTCCACCACTTTGACACAACAGGTAACCTAGAGTACACACTATTCTTCCCATTAAAAAACATTTTTATGACAAATTCTTGAAGGTCTTTCCACATCAGTACATAAGTATCTTTCTCATTTTGGGTTTTTTTTTTTTAATGTTTTTGTTTTGTTTAAAGAGTGCATGGCATTCCAGTGAACAGCTGCACCATAATTTCTTAAGCCAGTCCTCTATTGATGTCATTTGAATTGTTTCCATTATTATGCATTTAAGATGAAATTTTGAAACTATTTCCTCCACCACATTTAGAATCCTTCAAACATATAATGAAAAGAAAATTGACCAGTCATTTGGAGCTTAAAATGAGCCTAACCATTCTGCTCTACCAAAAAGAACTTATCAGCATCCTCCTCATCAAAGTGGTAAGATTGCCTTCTCCCCAGCGACGTTCTTTTCAGTGATCTTAGCATTTCATAACATCTATTTTCCAGGTTTCTAATATTCTTTGTAGGTGAAGGAGCTGAGCTAGGAGTACAGATGTTTATACTGAGCTACAGAAAACTCCTCTAAGAGAGAAAGTACCATTCCTGGTCAGCTGGGCTTTCAAAGTATTTAAGGTCTCATCTAAAATGCAAGCTCTACATCTATATAAACAGCAGTGCAGAAGAGGTTTTAGCTGCCCTACATCTCTGTAAGTATCTCTCCTACCAAGTAATCCAAGTAATAACAGTGGCTTAGCATATATAGCCTCAAAGCAAGATGAAGCCCCCTACTATTCTCCCTAGCCCTAAACTTAACCTTCTCTATAGGATTTTTGGAGCTTCCCTTGATCACTTAATGGAGAAAAGTGGCTTCCCTGGATTATTTCCTTGGATTTTCATTTATACATTCCCTGAAGTTTCCCTAGAGGTAGTATGCATACTTTCTGGATGATGCAGAAGATGGATTCCTATCTGCCACTGAGCAGGGTGGAGAGGTAAGTAGACAGCACAATGAAAAACTCAGCTGGTACTTGAACTCAATTAAAACATTTTACCAAGTTAACACATGCACATAGTTAAAAAAAAAAATTACATAGTACCAAAAGACTTAAAATGAAAAACTTACCTGCTATGTTTACAGCCTTTTGTGTGTACATACTCCTTGCTACTTACTAGATACAATTACACAACAGCTGAGAAATTCTGATAGAAATACTTTCATGAGAGCACTTTTGATTTGTTGGTTTTGCTTGCTTGTTTGTTACTCTTGCTCAAAAGTGCATGTGCCAGCCCAGAAAACCTTACATAGAGGACAGATAAGGTAGTACTCACTAAAGTGAAAGATTCCAACACAGCTGGCGATGATGGCAGACCTGTTTCCTAGAAGAGCAGCCCTGAAACTTGAACTCTCACTTCTGCTTTAGTCCTGGTAGTAGCCAACAGAAGAGGGAGAAGTAGTCTGACAACTGGAAGAAGCAAGACATAGACAGAGGGCCCTTCCTGGATTGGTAGAGACATTCTAGAGGGAGGAGCAGGAGTTTCAGGCCAAGTTTACGCTGAAAGCTTACACAATTTTCTGCCACCCTCCCTTTTAAAGTTAATTATTTAAATACCCTGTAAGCCTTTGCTGGGGAGCTGGGAAAGTAATTTATTCACAGGAAGAAAAGTGTCTATGGAGTTGCTGGGGGGATGGGTCCCATGAAGGAATAGAGGAAGTTTTCTCTTAGAAGGAGCAAAGAAAAAAGGACGTAAGAAGACAAAGAGGGGGTTTAAATGGAAAAGAAAGAAGTTAAGGGGTAGGTTTGGGTTGCTCTAGGTCTTAGGGAACCTGTTGCTGTGTTTATCTGTTGAGCTGGTGATGACTAAACATAAATGCTATCAGGTCATTCCTCTGCTCAAATCCTTCAGTGCTTCCTGGTTCACTCCAGGTCAAATCTCAAGTCCTTCCATGGACTACAAGGACCTGGTGATCTGGAACAGGGTCCTCTCTGACCACCACCCACCTCTCCTTCTCTTAATCTTCTGCAGCTTGAACCTACCACACATGTTCCAGCTTTGGGATCTTTGAACTTACAGCTTCTATTGCCTGGAAAACTCTTCTCTTAGATAATCCCTTGGCTAAATCCCCATTTTATGAGGTATCCATCAAAGTGGTCTTCTCTTACTACATTTTCTAAAACAGCACCCCTCATTGTTTTTTCTCTTTAATCTGTGTTAACTTTTTACATCTCTTACCATCACCCTTAGGAGTAAGAACTTTGTTTTGTTTGCTGATGCATCACTATTGTCTAGAGCAGTTGCTGGCAGCTTTTAGGCATTCAATAAATATTTGATTGGTAAATGAATAAGTAAATGACCTTTTCAGTTACATGTGACAGAAACCCAATTCAAATTCACTCAAACAAAATGAGGGATTTATTGGTCACTTTTTAGTTCTATGAGTTTTTGGTTGCTGTTGATTCCCTGGGATTATCTATGTAGAGAGTCACATAATCTGCAAATAGGGACAGTTTTACTTCTTTATTTTGGTTCTCTGTGCCTTTTATTTCCTTTTCTTGCCTTATTGCATTAGCTAGAATTTACAGGCTATGTTGAAAAAGAATGGGGAGAGCAGCTATGCTTGCCTTGTTCCTGATATTAAGTGGAAAGCATTCAGTCTTTCATGCTTGGGGGTAATGTCAGCTGTAATATTTTGTAGATGACATTTATCAAGTTGAGGAAGTTCTCCTTTATTCTTATTTTTCTGAAAATTTTTATCATGAATAAGCCTTGAATTTTGGCAAATACCTTTTCTGTCTCAATATCATCATGTGATTTTTCTTCATTAGCCTATTAATAAAGTGGATTTTTTAATCATTGAACCAGCTTTGCTTCCCTGAAATAATATATATTTATATTTATAGATGAATTCTATATACCTCTTGCCAGTTTTGAGAAGTTTTCCATCATTATTTCTTGAAGTAATTTTCTAGCCCTGCCCTCTCTCCCTTTTTGGGAGTCTTATGACACAATGTTAGATCTTTTATGATAGCCCCACAAGTCTCTGAGGCTCTTTTTTTTTTTTTTTTTTTTTTTTGTCAGCCTGGTTTCTCTCTGTTGTTAATATTGGGGAACTTTTTTTTTTTCAGATTTTCTAAATTGACCACTTTATTTAAACAGAAAAAAAACCCCACAATTTTAATTAGGTACATATGTGGGAACCCTACAAAGATATGAGACTCCTACATTGATTAAATTTTACCATCAAAACTGTTACTTTTTAAAAATGTTTATTTATTTAAAATTTTTTTTTATTTTTTTAATTTACATCCAAGTTAGTTAGCATATACTGCAACAATGATTTCAGGAGTAGATTCCTTAATACCCCTTACCCATTAAGTCCATACCCCCTCCCACAACCCCCCCAGTAATATATTGGGTAATCTTTATTTTTCTATCTTCCAGTTAACTAATTATTTTCTCTTCTTCCTCCCATTCTGCCGTTGAGTCTATCCAATTAAGTTTTTCTCTTATTATATTTTTTATTGTATTTTTTAATTTTAAAATTTCCATTTGTTTCTTCTTGATAATAATCTATTACTTTGCTGAGGCTTTGGTGTTTCAAGCATATATATTTACAATTGCTTGTTGAAGCATTTTTATTATGGCTGCTTTAAAATCTTTGTCAGATACTTCTAACATCTTTGTCATCTTGGTGTTGGTATCTATTGACTGTCTTTTTTTACTCAGTTTGAGATCTTCGTGGTTCTTGGTATGGTGAGTGATTTTCATTTGAAACCTGGACATATTTGTATTATGTAATCAAATTCTAGATCTCATTTAAACCTTCTGTTTTAGTTGGCTTTGTTCCACATTGTCCTGGCAGGGAAAGTGGGAGGACACCACCTCATTAATGCCAGATGAATATAGAAATCTAGATTGTCCACTAAGTCTCCAATTAAACTGGGATTGGGAGCAGTGCTGGGTGGGGATAGCAGTTCCAACTCCTCATGGGGTCTCTGCTGACACTGGCCTGTTCCCTACTTGGCATTCTCTGATGCTACCCCAGTGGAGGGTATTGGGATACCTTGTTATAGACTGGTGAGAGTAGAAGTCTAAGCTTCCCACTCTACCTTTTGCTGGCATAGGTAAGGATATGTGGAGCCGTGATGTGGAGCTGGAGTAGAACAGATAATATTTTAAAGTTTTTTTTGTCTTGGTAGGCTGCTCCTTTCATGGTCCTCTGGTAAAAGACAGCAGGCTTTTTCTGGGGCTTTTATTGTTGGTACCATTGGTATTTCCAAGTTTCTGGCTTTTTCATCTCCCAAGTCTACAATATATGAGGCAAAAAAAGAAAACCCAGGGAACTGACCACTGGGTCATTCCTTAGGTCCCAAACTCTATAACCAGTCTGCCTTCCTCTCTATACCTTCCAGAGTCTTATGTTTGTTTTATATCTAATGTCCAGGGATTTCAGTTGCACTTAGCAGGAGAAAAGAGAAAGGTCTGTCTACTTCCTCTTCCCAGAGTAGAAGTCCTCCCAACTCATTTTTTGAGATTAGAATAACATTGATAGCAAAACGAGACAAGAACACTGCTAAAAAGAAAATCATAGGCAAACTGAAAAACTATGAACAAACAAAAAGTCAAAAATAGATTTTTAACAAACTGAAATCAGCAATGTACAAAAACCAAAAATCCATTATGACAAGTTTGAGTTTATCCTAAGAAAAGGTAAAAGGAGAAAAACCAATATGAGCATTTCAGTGCACACATAAAGTGTATAAATTTCAGTATTTATTCATGATAACCTCCATTGCCCTCAAAAGTAAAATTCAAGTGGAAGGAGATTTCTTTAATGTGATAAATAATGTATATCAACAAATTATTTTGATATTGAACATTAGAAACATTTTATGGTGAAATATTAGAAGCATTCCAACTAATTGAGAATAAGGCAGTGGTCACCATGCCTAATTAATATTATACCATGGGGCACCTGGGTGGCTCAGTCGGTTAGATGTCTGACTTTGGCTCAGGTCATGATCTTGTGATTCATGGGTTTGGGCCTTGCATGGGGCTCTGTGCTGACAGCTCAGAGCCTGAAGCCTGGTTCGGATTCTGTGTCTCCCTCTCTCTCTGCTCCTCTCTTGCTCATGCTCTGTGTGTCTCTCAAAGATAAAGAAACATTAAAAAAAAATTTTTTTTAATTAAAAAACCTAAAAAACAATGCAGAAGATAGCCTCCAACAAAGAGTTAATTATCCAACTTTAAAAGTAAGGGCTATGGCTGAGAAACCCTGATCTAATGTCTAAGTGGATTCAGTGCTTACTAATAGTCCTTTACACATAGCTTGTCTTTCCTTGTATTCATTAATGTTTTTCTTTGTTAGCTGAATTTAACACCTACTAGATTTTTTTTCCCCCACAAGGGCTTATAATGACTGCTTTCCCTTGCTTAGTTGGTAATGCCTATCTACTGACTTTATACTGAGAATATAAAGTCTAGGTAAGAGTTTCTTGTGTTAAATTTTCTTTCCCTCAGAAAACTGTAGACCTTGTTTCACTGTTATTTGGCATTAAATATTACTTTGGAGAAGCCCAAGGTCAAAGAAGTTCTGTTCTCCTGGAATGTGCCTGTTGTATAATAGAAAATTTGACTGGCCTTTGTCCCTGGCTCCTAAATCCTTGGAGACTCTAAATCCCTAGAATTCCTGAGTAATAGGAGTGCCTTTGTTATTCATGAACCCCTTAAATGCCACCTGAGATTATGCTAGCAAGGTGACTCAGGATGAAGGGTCTGGTCACCAGAAAGGTCAGCCATGTGATCAGAGGGTTGGAGCTTTGAAGCTCTGGGGAGGGAAAGGGAACTGGAGATTGACTTGAGTCAAATGCCTAATGATTCAATCAATTATGCCTAAATAATGAAACCCCAATAAAAATGGTGAAGTTTCCTGGTTGGTGAATATATCCAATGTGCTGGGAGGGTGACATGCCCTGATTCCACAGAGAGAGGGCATGGAAGCTGTACATTTGGGACTTTCCAGACTTTCTTTTATGCTTCTTTTAATTTGGCTGGTCCTGATATATAACCTTTATAATAAAACTGTAATCCCAAGTCTAGCACTCTTTTGAGTTCTGTGAGATCTAGTGAATTAAGGAACAGGAGGGGTTGGTAGCCAGTTGGTCAGAGGTTTGTGTGGTCTGGGGACCTGTGAACTTACAGTTAACATCTGAAGTATGGGAAGTCTTTCTGGGGACTGTGTTTTTAAAGCTGTGAGGTCTGATGCTATCCCAACAGTGTCAGAACTGAATTGAAATGCAGCACTGTAGAGCCTCACTTACTCTGCCTGGGTGCTTGTGTAATTTTTTCTTTATTCACAAATTAATTAACCTCAGCCAGAGGTGTTTTAATGTTGTTATCCCTATATCAGGTCTTACCTACAACAAATGTGTCTTATTGTTCTGTAGATTCTTTTTCTGTTATGCTAGTTTATGGTCATTCTCTATTATAATTTCTACATCATTCTTCGTAATGTTATTGACTTGGGTCCTTGGGCTCTCCAAGCAATAGGAATTGACTGGGGCCAAATGGGAATTTCCAGGCAAGGCTTTTATTGGGCTTATGCTCGAGCACAAGGGAGACAGCGCAAAGGAAAGGGTCCTTCATGCTGGCTGTCAGAACAAAGGCCAAGGAAGTTTTTAAAGATGGTAAGGTGGGAAAGGAGTGATGTCTAAGCATGTAGGGGTGAAGAGAGATACAGGAAGTTGGGCGGACAGGCAAAGTGGACAGAACATGCTTCTTCACGCATCGCATGTCTCATTACCATGTTAAATCTCCACCCCTGGGCATGGTTTTTAGTATTATAATGAGGGACAAAGTCAGTGAAAGGTCAGCACTGGGGTCCATCTTGCAGACTGGTTTGATTTGGTCTTCACCAGTCTTTGTAGTGGGGTCCCTCCTTTGGTAAGCATCCTGTTTTCCATTCCTGTAAGACCATAGAGATCCATCTCTCAAGGATTGCTGGATTTTGTGGTGAAGATTGAGGGGACCTGAGTTCAGTCCCTGTTCCATCTTAGTAACTTCAGTGCTCATGTAAACAACCCATTTAATACTGTGGTCTTTCATTCTCTTAATATCCTGTCTCCCAATGATCTTAATCCTACCCAGCCTTAGTCTCTCATTCTTGTGACTGCACCCCACACCTTCTCATTACCACCAACAGTACTACCTCCAAAATCTGTGTCAACATCCCCCACCCCGCTTTTTTTTTTTTTTTTTTACTAATTCCTCCTGTCTTGCCAGTTCATTTCCCTTTACTATCTTTATCACAGTAATTCCTTTAACTCCACTAAAATCTTCAGTCCATTGACTTGAACACTGTCTTCTTTATACCTTCACTTACCTCTTGCCCATTTTGGATTCTAGGTCCTACACAACTCCTTTGTACTGCTCTCCCTCACCATACTCGCCGGACAAAACCCAACTTTCTGCAAAACTCCAGATAGCTATCTCCCTATATTGTGACTGCATGTGAGCAGCTTAACATACCTCTGGTGAAATGGTTCTGCGGAAACCTGGTTCTGCACTTAGGATGTTGATGGTACTTGCTAATGGTCTTAAAAAATCCAAGCAGGTCCTCCCCATTGCCTGATAACCCCATTACATATCTATAGGTGGAGATAACCATTTCATACCTTCTCCTATTTCTATAAACCTTCATCTCTCCTCTCCTCCTCTTATTTCACTGAGATTTAGAAGTAGCCAGAAGAGAATTTCCTCAACCCCCTAGTACTTAATCAACCTAAACTCCTACAATTCTGTTCATACCTTCTGCATTCCTTCCTGTAACAATGAATAGTTGTCAGGTTCCTAGTTTGGGCCACCCTCTCCACAGTGTCCTTGACATCATCTCCTCTCCCCAACTCAAGAACATTACTCCTTCAATTACCTCTCTCCTGTGCCACCCATTTCTTCCTTTTATTTTGGACTAGGAGTTGTAAAGAGACAGCCACAAACACATAGTAATATCTCCTATATTAAAATATCTTAGGGGGGGGGCGGCTCACCGGGCCCTCGATTCTGAACCACACACCTACAGGGAGTCAGAAAGTTGTCGCAAAATGAGGAAATCCTGATGCTGGCTTTGTCTTCCTGACCCGGGAGGTAGTCATGACAATGGACATGAAGTGAGAGAGTGATATCTGGGCCTCAGCTGTCATCTGTCCTATGCTGGCATTGGGTGAACCCTTTCAAGTTCCATCTTTGAACAATTTTCACAGTGTTGGACAACAAAGAAGACAGAAAAGCATCTCTGAGAACATCATTTTCCAGGTTCCATTTGTGTCAAGGTGGTGGCTGGTAACAAGTTCTTAAAGAGAAAAGACTGGCTTCTGGGAAGATGGCGAGGTAGGAGGACGCTGGGCTCACCACATCCTGAGGATCACTTAGATTCTACCCACACCTACCTAAATAACGCAGAAAATCACCAGAAGACTAGCAGAACGGACTTTCTGGAGCCAAGCCTAGATGAGAGGCCCATGGAAGAGGGTAGGAAGGGCGGCGAGGTGGTGCGCGCTCCATGGACTGGCGGGAGGGAGCCGGGGTGGAGGGGCAGCCCACCAGCAAAGCAGAGCCCCTGAGTCTGGCTTGCAAAAGCAGAGGGGCCGGACAGAGTGTGTTTGGACAGCAAGTGGGACTTAACATCTGGAAGGTTATAAGTTAACAGCTCTGCTTGGAGAACCGGAGGGCTGGAGGACAACGGGAGGGAGAGTTGTTGAGCCCCAGAGGACAGAGCTCAGCTTGGCAGGGAACAAAGGCGGTTGTCAGCGCCATCTCCCTCGCCCATTCCCCAGCCAAAATCCCAAAGGGAACCAGTTCCTGCCAGGGAACTTGCTTGCACCGCGCAAACACCCAACGCTGTGCTTCTGCGGATCCACCCCTCCAGCGGCGGGTCTGACTCACTCCCAGTGCCACAGGGCCCCTCCTGAAGAAGATCTCCAAAGGAAAAGCAAGCTGAGCACCCCCCTCCCGCCCCTGTGCAACTTGCCTATCCACCCCAGCTAATACGCCAGATTCCCAGCACCACAAACCTGGCAGTGTGCAAGTAGCCCAGACAGACCATGCCACCCCACGGTGAATCCCGCCCCTAGGAGAGGGGAAGAGAAGGTACACACCAGTCTGACTGTGGCCTCAGTAGTGGGCTGGGGGCAGACATCAGGTCTGACTGCGGCTCCGCCCACCAATGCAAGTTATTCAAGACAGCACAGGGGAAGTGCCCTCCAGTTCCACACTACTCCAGGGACTATCCAAAATGACAAAACAGAAGAATTCCCCTCAAAAAAACCTCCAGGAAATAACAACAGCTAACGAACTGATCAAAAACTATTTAAACAATATAACAGAAAGTGAATTTAGAACAATAGTCATAAAATTAATCGCTGGGCTTGAAAACAGTATAAAGGACAGCAGAGAATCTATTGCTACAGAGATCAAGGGACTAAGGAACAGCCAGGAGGAGCTAAAAAAATGCTATTAATGAGCTGCAAAATAAAATGGAGACGACCACAGCTCGGATTGAAGAGGCAGAGGAGAGAATAGGTGAACTAGAAGATAAAATTATGGAAAAAGAAGAAGCTGAGAAAAAGAGAGATAAAAAAAAATCCAGGAGTATGAGGGGAAAATTAGAGAACTAGGTGATGCACTAAAGAGAAATAATCTACGCATAATTGGTATTCCAGAGGAGGAAGACAGAGGGAACGGAGCTGAAGGTATACTTGAAGAAATCATAGCTGAGAACTTCCCTGATCTGGGGAAGGAAAAAGGCATTGAAATCCAAGAGGCACAGAGAACTCCCTTCAGACGTAACTTGAATCGATCTTCTGCATGACATATCATGGTGAAACTGGCAAAATACAAGGATAAAGAGAAAATTCTGAAAGCAGCTAGGGATAAATGTGCTCTAACATATAAAGGGAGACCAATAAGACTCGTGACCAATATCTCTACTGAAACTTGGCAGGCCAGAATGGAATGGCAGGAAATCTTCAATGTGATGAACAGAAAAAATATGCAGCCGAGAATCCTCTATCCAGCAAATCTGTCATTCAGAATAGAAGGAGAGATAAAGGTCTTCCCAAACAAACAAAAACTGAAGGAATTCATCACCACTAAAACCAGCCCTACAAGAGACCCTAAGGGGGATCCTGTGAGACAAAGTACCAGAGACATCGCTACAAGCATGAAACCTACAGACATCACAATGACTCTAAACCCATATCCTTCTATAATAACACTGAACATAAATGGACTAAATGCGCCAACCAAAAGACATAGGGTATCAGAATGAATAGAAAAGCAAGACCCATCTATTTGCTGTCTACAAGAGACTCATTTTAGACCTG
Organism: Leopardus geoffroyi; assembly: GCF_018350155.1. Classification (NCBI taxonomy): domain Eukaryota; kingdom Metazoa; phylum Chordata; class Mammalia; order Carnivora; family Felidae; genus Leopardus; species Leopardus geoffroyi. The sequence continues at coordinate 25,485,991 of NC_059340.1, forward strand.
AGGACACTTTCAGATTGAAAGTGAGGGGATGGAAACTATTTATCATGTTACTGGAAGTCAAAAGAAAGCTGGAGTAGCCATACTTATGTCAGACAAACTAGACTTTAAATTAAAGGCTGTAACAAGAGATAAAGAAGGGCATTATATAATAATTACAGGGTCTATCCATCAGGAAGAGCTAACAGTTATAAATGTCTATGCACCGAATACAGAAGCCCCCAAATATATAAAACAATTACTCACAAACACAAGCAACCTTATTGACAAGAATGTGGTAATTGCAGGGGACTTTAATACTCCACTTACAACCATGGATAGATCATCTAGACACATGATCAATAAAGAAACAAGGGCCCTGAATGATACATTGGATCAGATGGACTTGACAGATATATTTAGAACTCTGCATCCCAAAGCAACAGAATATACTTTCTTCTTGAGTGCACATGGAACATTCTCCAAGACAGATCACATACTGGGTCACAAAACAGCGCTTCATAAGTATACAAGAACTGAGATCATACCATGCATACTTTCGGACCACAATGCGATGAAGCTTGAAATCAACCACAGGAAAAAGTCTGGAAAACCTCCAAAAGCATGGAGGTTAAAGAACACCCTACTAAAGAATGAATGGGTCAACCAGGCAATTAGAGAAGAAATTTAAAAATATATGGAAACAAACGAAAATGAAAATACAACAATCCAAACGCTTTGGGATGCAGCGAAGGCAGTCCTGAGAGGAAAATACATCGCAATCCAGGCCTATCTCAAGAAACAAGAAAAATCCCAAATACAAAATCTAACAGCACACCTAAAGGAAATAGAAGCAGAGAAGCAAAGACACCTTAAACCCAGTAGAAGAAGAGAAATAATAAAGATCAGAGCAGAAATAAACAATATAGAATCTTAAAAAACTGTAGAGCAGATCAATGAAACTAAGAGTTAGTTTTTTGAAAAAATAAACAGAATTGGTAAACCTCTAGCCAGGATTCTCAAAAAGAAAAGGGAGATGACCCAAATAGATAAAATCATGAATGAAAATGGAATTATTACAACCAATCCCTCAGAAATACAAGCCATTATCAGGGAATACTAGGAAAAATTATATGCCAACAAACTGGACAACCTGGAAGAAATGGACAAATTCCTAAGCACCCACACACTTCCAAAACTCAAACAGGAAGAAATAGAAAGCATGAACAGACCCATAACCAGTGAAGAAATTGAATCAGTTATCAAAAGTCTCCCAAGAAATAAGAGTCCAGGACCAGATGGCTTCCCTGGGGAATTCTACCAGACATTTGAAGCAGAGATAATACCTATCCTTCTCAAGCTATTCCAAAAAGTAGAAAGTAAAGGAAAACTTCCAGACTCATTCTATGAAGCCAGTATTACTTTGATTCCTAAACCAGACAGAGATCCAGTAAAAAAAGAGAACTACAGGCCAATATCCCTGATGAATATGGATGCAAAAATTCTCAATAAGATACTAGCAAATCGAATTCAACAGCACATAAAAAGAATTATTCACCATGATCAAGCGGTATTCATTTCTGGGATGCAGGGCTGGTTCAACATTCACAAATCAATCAACGTGATACATCACATTAATAAAAGAAAAGATAAGAACCATATGATCCTGTCAATCGATGCAGAAAAAGCATTTGAAAATTCGCATTTTTTCTTAATAAAAACTCTCAAGAAAGTTGGGATAGAAGGAACATACTTAAACATCATAAAAGCCATTTATGAAAAGCCCACAGCTAATATCATCCTCAATGGGGAAAAACTGAGAGCTTTCCCCCTGAGATCAGGAACACGACAGGGATGTCCACTCTCACTGCTGTTGTTTAACTTAGTGTTGGAAGTTCTAGCAATCAGACAACAAAAGGAAATCAAAGGCATCAAAATTGGCAAAGATGAAGTCAAGCTTTCACTTTTTGCAGATGACATGATAATATACATGGAGAACCCGACAGACTCCACGAAAAGTCTGCTAGAACTGATACATGAATTCAACAGAGTTGCAGGATACAAAATCAATGTACAGAAATCAGTTGCATTCTCATACGCTAATAATGAAGCAACAGAAAGACAAATAAAGAAAATGATCCCATTCACAATTGCACCAAGAAGCATAAAATACCTAGGAATAAATCTAACCAAAGATGTAATAGATCTGTATGCTGAAAACTATAGAAAGCTTAGGAAGGAAATTGAAGAAGATATAAAGAAATGGAAAAACATTCCATGCTCACAGGTTGGAAGAATAAATATTGTCAAAATGTCAATACTACCCAAAGCTATCTACACATTCAATGCAATCCCAATCAAAATTGCACCAGCATTCTTCTCAAAGCTAGAACAAGCAATCCTAAAATTCATATGGAACCACAAAAGGCCCCGAATAGCCAAAGTAATTTTGAAGAAGAAGACCAAAGCGGGAAGTATCACAATCCCAGACTTTAGCCTCTACTACAAAGCTGTCATCATCAAGACAGCATGGTATTGGCACAAAAACAGACACATAGACCAATGGAATAGAATAGAAATCCCAGAATTAGACCCACAAAAGTATGGCCAACTCATCTTTGACAAAGCAGGAAAGAATATCCAATGGAAGAAAGACAGTCTCTTTAACAAATGGTGCTGGGAGAACTGGACAGCAACATGCAGAAGAATGAAACTAGACCACTTTCTTACACCATTCACAAAAACAAACTCAAAATGGATAAAGGACCTGAATGTGAGACAGGAAACCATCAAAACCTTAGAGGAGAAAGCAGGAAAAGACCTCTCTGACCTCAGCCGCAGCAATTTTTTACTTGACACATCCCCAAAGGCAAGGGAATTAAAAGCAAAAATCAACTGTTGGGACCTCATGAAGTAAAAAAGCTTCTGCACTGCAAAGGAAACAATCAACAAAACTAAAAGGCAACCGACAGAATGGGAAAAGATAATTGTAAATGACATATTGGACAAAGGGCTAGTATCCAAAATCTATAAAGAAATCACCAAACTCCACCCCCGAAAAAATAAATAATCCAGTGAAGAAATGGACACAAAACATGAATAGACACTTCTCTAAAGAAGACATCCAGATGGCCAACAGGCACATGAAAAGATGCTCAACGTCGCTCATCAGGGAAATACAAATCAAAACCACACTCAGATATCACCTCACGCCAGTCAGAGTGGCCAAAATGAACAAATCAGGAGACTATAGATGCTGGAGAGGATGTGGAGAAACAGGAACCCTCTTGCACTGTTGGTGGGAATGCAAACTGGTGCCGCCACTCTGGAAAACAGTGTGGAGGTTCCTCAAAAAATTAACAATAGACCTACCCTATGACCCAGCAATAGCACTGCTAGGAATTTACCCAAGGGATACAGGAGTACTGATGCATAGGAGCACTTGTACCCCAATGTTTATAGCAGCACTCTTAACAATAGCCAAATTGTGGAAAAAGCCTAAATGTCCATCAACTGATGAATGGATAAAGAAATTGTGGTTTATATACACAATGGAGTACTATGTGGCAATGAGAAAGAATGAAGTATGGTCCTTTGTAGCAACGTGGATGGAACTGGAGAATGTGATGCTAAGTGAAATAAGTAAGGCAGAGAAAGACAGATACCATATGTTTTCACTCTTATGTGGATCCTGAGAAACTTAACAGAAACCCGTGGGGGAGGGGAAGGGAAAAAAAAATGAGTTTAGAGTGGGAGAGAGCCAAGCCATAAGAGACTCTTAAAAACTGAGAACAAACTGAGGGTTGATGGGGGGGTGGGAGGGAGGGAATGGTAGGGGGTGGACATTGAAGAGGGCATCTTTTGGGATGAGCACTGGGTGTTGTATGGAAACCAATTTGTCAATAAATTTCATATATAAAAAAAATAATAAAGAAAGAAAAAAGACTTACAATACAGAAAAAAAAAAATATCTTAGGGGATGCCTGGGTGGCTCAGTTGGTTGAGCGTCCGACTTTGGCTCAAGTCATGATCTCCTGGCTCATGGGTTCAAGCCCTGCGTCAGGCTCTGTGCTGATAGCTTGGATCCTAGAGCCTACTTTGGGTTCTGTGTCTCCCTCTCTCTATGCTCCTCCCCTGGTGATGCTCTGTCTCTCCTTCAAAATAAATAAATAAATAAACATTAAAAAAATTTTAAGTATCTTGGGATATTTTTCCTCTTCCACCTCTTCATTTCTTTTTATAGCAAAATTTATATATAACTTGTAGTTTTTACTTCCTTATTCTTTCTCTTTGTCCCTCATTGTGGAAAATTTCAACCATATATACCAATAGCTAGAATAGTATAATAAACCCCTGTGTATCTGTCACTCTGCTCCAAGGATTGTCAACACATGGCCAGTCTTGTTTCATTTACATCCCCGCCCACCACTCCCTCTCCTTGCATTACTGTGAAACAAACCTAAACATCCTATCATTTAATTCATTTTGAGTATTCAACCCTGTAGCTGAATTTAACCTATTTTTCTGTCCCTTTATTTCTGTAAACTAATGTATCTAGAGGCCAGATCAATATTTAGCAAAAGGATTACATAAAGAGTATTGTGTAATTACTATTGCATGACATCTTGGGAAACATAATCTCTAGTTGGCTTGCCTTTTTTGATGTTAAGGTATCAGCCTGACCCATCCAAGGTTCCATCAGCTTTTCACCTCATATAGTTTTTGGTTTTTGTTTTTAAGTAGGCTCCACGCCCAGCATGGAGCCCAGTACAGGGCTTGAACTCATAACCCTGAGATCAGGACCTGAGCTGAGATTTCAAGAGGGCACAGGGCACCCAGGTGGCTGAGTTGGTTAAGTGTCTGCCTCTTAATTTCAGCTCAGGTCATGATCTCACTGTTCTTGAGATCAAGCCCTGCATCAGGCTCTGCACTGACAGAGCCTGCTTGGATTCTCTCTCTCTGCTTCTCTATCTGCCACTCCTCTGCACACATGCACTCTCTCTCTCAAAATAAATAAATAAACAAACATTTAAAAAAAGAGTTGGATGCTTAACCAAATGAGCACCCATGTGCCCCTCACCTAATGCAGCTTTTGCAATCATTTCCCATATCCATTATTTCATGAAGATCCCCATTTTCTCTGGAAAGGAATCAGGTTTTCTTCTCTTGTACCCAACTGAAATATAATCCCCTTCAAAAATAAAAACACTTTCAAAACCTGTTCTACAGGAAAGAGGACAGAGGTTTATATAACTGTGTCAACTATTTTGTTAACTACTTACAGACTTAAGAATTTTAATTCTATGTACATTTTGTGAGAAGGGAGCAAGAGGCATTTCATGTGTCCTGGCAAGAAAACAGAAAGCTGGCCACTGGTCCAGGATTTCCCTCTGAGTCTAAAAGAAAATAACAAAGCTGGGCTTTCCAATCAGGTCCTACTTCAAAACCCATGTTCTCTTCACTTTGTTATGAGCTGTTTTATTAATTTATCTGAAGGACAGTGTTCGTAATCTCTGTGGACAGTAAGACTCTAACAAGAAGAATAAAGACGTTCTGAACAAATTCTAGATTGCCAGTGTATTGTTCAAAGGGTGCTATGTTATGCAGTAGAAACAAACCAAGGTAAAGCTCAGAGGCTGAAGTCTAATGTGAAAGTTCTGTGCTGCTGGGCTTTCCTGGTTAGCTCCACTCCACACAGTGACTTAGTGTGACTTATATTCACAGTGACACAGTGACTTACATTCATGGGCTCCATTCTCCCTCAGACCTCCTCTAAGAGCTGTGTGCTGGATCCTCTGCAATCAGCCAGTAGAAAAGCAGAAGAGCAAGAGCCAGAGCAAAGAGCAGAGAGAGACATCTGTAGAGGATCTCATAAGAATTTAGGCCTAGAAACATGCACCACTTTTGCCTACATTTCAGTGGCTCCACCCTCACTTCCAGGGAGCTGGAAAGTGATAGCTTAATATAAAATATATTTATTAATATAAAATAATATAAAATATATATTAATATAAAAATAATATAAAATAATGTCTGCATATGGATAAAAATGAAAGATACAGAATGATATAAAGTAGTTACTAAATGTGTTGCAAAACAAGGGTATATGTGTGTATAGGGAAGTGGGTGGAATATATATGCAACTAGTTTTTCAAATAAGTCTTAAATCAACTTTAGTTTTTCTCCCAATTTCTGTCCCCCCACCCCTGCTGTATCCAATATCCCTTTTCTATCCCTTAGTGACTTGCTGGGATGATCCCACAATTCACAATCACTTTTAGTTATAAGTTTGTCCACTTAAAAATGTTAATCACAGAGGTGCCTGGGTGGCTCAGTCGGTTAATTTTCAGTTGATTTTGATCAATTTTCAGTTGATTTTGGCTCAGGTCATGATCTCAATGTGTGTGAGATTGAGCTCCACATCAGGCTCTGTGCTGACAGTGTGGAACCTGCTTGGGATTCTCTCTGCCACCACTCACATTCTCTCTCTTTCCCTCTCTGCCCCACCCCCCTCAAAAATAAAAATACATATTAATCACAGACTCAATGTACATTGCACCTGTTCCCCTCTCCCTAGCACAGACTTGCTCTGTGTTTCTTGGGACCAGCAGTGGACAGAACTGGCCACCCTTCTGCACTCCTCCCACTCTAGTATCTAGAATAGAGACATGTAGCTTGTCTGCCTCTCATATACGTTCCCCCTCTTATCTAACCTCTAGACACTCTACTGTCAGAGTTAAGGAAAAAAGATTAAGAGAAGGGGGTTTACCATGCTGGCTAAGACTTTAATCCTCTGTTGGGCCTGGCTGTTCAAGCCTAGGTATCTTCTGGGAGTCCACTTGGCACAGAAGACACTCACACATCTTTAGAACACCTTGTCTCAGGCTGCAGGCCTCTGCTGTGTTGTCTTTCCACCCACCTCACTGTCTGTGCTCTGCCATGTGTCTCTACTTCTCTTTCTGGCTTATTTCCATACTTGGTCAGGCAGAAGGGGACATCATCCCAGTAATGTGATGCCAGTCTCCTTCCAGGAACCACTAACCTTTATAATGGATTCCCTTAGTGTCCCTCTCAGCAAAGGGTGTGAAAGTACTATCTTCTTTCCCATCCCCAAGTTTCTGATTTAGGCCCAAAAGCAGAGTGCTCTCAGTGTAGCAGGACCAGTTGAGCCACCTTTTTACAAACCTGGAGAGAGTTACAAAACTTAGTCTTTTTTTTTTTTTTTTTTAGTTTATTTATTTTGAGAGAGGGGGAGGAGAGAGAGAGAGAGAGAGAGAGAGAGAGAGAGAGAGAGAATGTCAAGCAGGCTCCGCATTGTCAGTGCAGAGCCCAACATGGGGCTCGAACTCACAAACTGTGAGATCATGACCTGAGCTGAAATCAAGAGTCAGATTCTTAACCAACTGAGCCACCCAGGCTCCCCTCTTAGTCTTTTTTGACAGTTCTCTTTAGAATGGAAAGGGCAGGGACATAATGCCTTTTAATCCTTAGCTTTGGGCTTTAGTTGAGAAATGTGAAGAGACACCTGAACTCTTACTAAGCACCAGTTTTATATACATGTAGGATGAAAACATACATATGTGAATGTATAGGTTATGTGTATACATTCACATATGTATGTATAAATATGTGTCACATATGTGTCACATATGGATATATACATATGTATGTATACATATATGTATGCATACATGTCACATATGTATATATACACACATATTTATGCACTTAATTATTCCCTTTTAAAACATGAATCAGTTCATACTACACATACCTCACTTTTTTTTCCTTGATTTTCCAATGTATCTTGTAGATCTTTCCATATTAACCCATTTAGATAAAATAAGGCTTATCTTGAGTACTGGAAATCAGTAAGGAGTGACTGGAGACACCTCAGAGCAAACTGAGCAACAGAAAAAGCCTGGGTCTTCACCTCAACTCTTGTTTGCTTAAAAATTAATCTTACCAAACCTTCCAATTAGCAACAGCCATGACAAAACAGCAGTAGCTAACATTTATTGAATATTTTTATGTGATTACCATGAATTATTTTTATTCAATACTCATAACTTCCTATAAGGTATATATTATAGCTATTCCCATTTTATAGATGAGGAGCATGAGGTTAGAGCAGTTTATTTGCCCAAGGTCATAGAGGTAGCAAAGGGGTGGAATCAGTATTTAAACACAAGACTGCGACTCTCAATGTATGTTCTTAATCAGTTTGTCTATTTGTTCATCTACACATTGAATGCCATATTCTCATTGACTTCCCTCCAATTTTTTTTAAATTTTTTTTAACGTTTATTGATTTTTGAGACAGAGAGAGACAGAGCATGAACGGGGGAGGGTCAGAGAGAGGGAGACACAGAATCTGAAACAGGCTCCAGGCTCTGAGCTGTCAGCACAGAGCCCGACGTGGGGCTCGAACTCACGAACCACGAGATCATGACCTGAGCCGAAGTCAGACGCTTAACCGACTGAGCCACCCAGGGGCCCCAACTTCCCTCCAATTTTTAACTTAAATATAAATGATTCAACCTGACTACTCATGTAGATTCTTATTTAGGCCTCATCTGTGCTGAAAGATCCTCTAAGCCTCTGTCATCCTGGACTATTAAGCATGTGCCGTACCTACTCTGAAATTTATACTTCTTGCATTAGTACTTTATCCAATACTATTGTTATGCCTTGGTGGAGTGTGCAGTTCACAGATGATTTCAGTTCCAAATGGATGTATTTCTAACTTGTTGAACTGTCTGAGACTCCACCATTAGGGATTCATTCTTAGGAGCACGGACAAAAGTGGAAGTAAGAAGCAGGAGGAGGACCTACAAGTACTCAAAAAAGTAGAGCTATATAGTAAAACAACGAAATTTAAACATAGATTATTCAACCAAATCTCAGAGAAGCAGGAAGGAAGTACCTGTGAAACCTCATGAAAAGTTTTAAGAAGACTCATGCATGTATAGAGTGTAAAATTGGAGAAGAAAATTGGAGGGAAGGAGATTTATTCACTTTTTCTCTCAAGAACCAACATCCATAAAATGCCAAATTTGCCTTACCTGTCAAAATTAGACTCTAGCAGTGGTGGGATGAAGCACACTGGCGGCGGGGGCGGGGAGGGGCTGGGATCAGGAGTTCAGGACACCCAGCAGGGCTAAGTGAGGATGCAGGTAGGAACAAACGGCTAGACCAAATGTGGCTTCTCCAGGGATAGACCAAGTTCACATGGCTTCAGAGTCAGCTTCCATTGTGGAACTCAGGCTGTTGGGCACGTTTCTTATGCAGCTTGTAGGTGTGATAAAAGTGCAAGTGTGGCACAAGTGCTGTGGGCACAGAGCCAGTGAAAGACCTGGGGTGTCATTCAATCAAATGTGAGGCAGGAGCCAGTTGGCAGAGGTAAGGTGTTACGTATTTTATCTTATTTTATGATACACGATATTAAGTTAACTATATTTAAAGTTTCTTTCCCTTCTGGCCTCCTTCCTCAAAGGATTACATTTAGCTTTCAATAAGTGACACATGGAGATAAGACATTAGGGGACAAATAATGCATTTAGGGGACTGGGTTGGGGAATGGATACTAATATAAAAAATACTAGGGACACCTGGGTGGCTCAGTTGGTTGAGTGTTGGCTCAGGTCATGATCCCAGGGTCATGGGATTGAGCCCTGCGTTGGGCTGTGTCAGGCTCCATGCTGAGCATGAAGCCTGCTTGAGATTCTCTCTCCCCGCCCCCCCCCCCCCCCGCTCTACTCCTCTCTCCGGCTCGTACTCTCTCAATCTCTAAAATTAAAAATAAATAAATAAATAAATAAATAAATAAATAAATAAATAAATAAATAAATAAATAAAAATACTAGACATCACTGAGTCACAACTGAGCCCCAAACCAGCTGTTTTTAAGTCCACACTGACTCAACAGTGACTATGAACAAGTCCACATTGACTGAACAGTGACTATGAACTAAGCACTTGTCATGCCTATCTTAATGAGTTTCCCTAGTAACCCGGAAAATCGGTATTATTATTATCCCCATTTAAACGTTGTTGTTTTGTTTTTTTAATCTCATGAGGAAATTCAGCTTCTCACTTGCTTGAAGTTCCACAGCCAGAACATGGCAGAACTGGGATTTAAACACAGTTTGACTTTAGAATTTGGGCCCATGATCATATACATATTATCAACTCTGAAGGTGGCAAGTGTAGAGAAATCAAATCAGCAGATGACCAGGGTTCAGTGTTAAGACATCTATTACCTGAAAATGCTGGGTAACAAGAGAATAAGGCAGGAAATCCTGGATGGATAGTGTAGTCAGAACAGGAACAAAATCTAAGACTGTTTCCTACCTGTGTTCGGGGCAAGGATGGATTCTGTACTGAACATACAAGTAGAAGTTAAATGGCAGTAACTTTGAAAGGAAGAGAAAGAGAAAGAGAATTTAGAATGTCTTACATCATTCTTCCCTTTCTGGGCTGAAGACCTCATGAATATGTGAAGCGAATTAGAATTAGGTTAGTTAGAATAAAAGGCAAATTCCTCATAGTACTTATTCCAAACCCACATTATCCGCTGCACAGGGTATTAAGTGATTTTTCTATAATGCCGACATTCCTTTTCTTTTTTTTTTTTTTAAATTTTTGTTAACGTTTTATTTATTTTTGAGACAGAGAGAGACAGAGCATGAATGGGGGAGGGGCAGAGAGAGGGGGAGACACAGCATGGAAGCAGGCTCCAGGCTCTGAGCCATCAGCCCAGAGCCCGACGCGGGGCTCGAACTCACTGACAGTGAGATCGCGACCTGAGCCGAAGTAGGACGCTCAACCGACTGAGCCACCCAGGCACCCCTCCTTTTCTTAAAACAAAACAAAACAAAACAAAAAAACCACTTGGTATACAGGAGCCAGAAGAGGGGTTTACAAGCCACATCACAGAGCCCTTGGTGCCCAATTATAGACACCAGACCTCTGACCATGACTGGTAATCTAAGGAGGTGAAAGTTCACACAAATTGAAATTTCATACAAATGTGTTTCCAGCATTGCCAGGGAAATCTCTCTCTTAATTCCTAGCTTCTTTTCTCACTCCTCTGGTGGGGCTTAATGGGATCTGGACTTGGTATACTTCCCTTCTTAATAGCATTGGTCTTAACCTTTTTCCTTTACTGGCCATTTCTTGGGGTTGAGTTCAAATGTTCAATAATATTTTTTGAGCACCTAATATGGATCTGGCATTATGGCAGGCACCAAGGATGAAAACAAAAGTAAAAACAAGTTTCAGTCAGCTCTCTCTATGCTTCTGAACACCACAGCAATGCCACTGTTCTTCACAATCAACTGAGGACCTCCAGAAATCTATACTATGCAATCTCCATTGTCAAAAGTAAAGGCTATGCTGATTATATAGGTGAAAGCAAAAAATAAGATGATGACAAAATTTTTGGAAATAGTGGTAGATCCAGGGTCAGAAGAACCAAGGATGACTGGGGGAGTGAGGAGGCTAGAACTAGCATCAGTGTTCTGAAAAGTCTAGTACTACCACTACTTCTGGAGTGGCTGCAAAGCTGATGATACTGGATTTGGAATGCCACTGCCATTGGTCGGATGAACTCTAAATGGGCACTCCTTTTTACACATTTGCTTCCAATTCTCAGACCCTCACAGATGCATCCAATTGATGAAGCTGAGGTGATGTGCTCACATTACAGAGTGGGAAAAAGGGATACCTGACATGTCAAGCTTCCATGATGCAAGGTGGGCCCTGCCTTCCACTCAGACTCATCCAGTGATGGATTACACCTCCTCCCCCAAAGGGGGTTCATTTATTGAGCAAACAAAAACAACAAATGTTAACCATAAGGTAGACAAAAACTAACAAGGAAGTAGTTATAGGTGATCATGATATGTATTCCAGCCCAGTTTTCCCACTGGTGATAGAATCTGCTTATTTCTCTGCCTTCATCCCTAGGATAATAGTATTAAAGAAGACATATTGGAAATCACTTCCTCAAGGATTCCATTTCTTATGAAATTGCCTCCATATTTGGCCAGAGGGAGCACCCTAAAAGGGAAATGAATTTTTTCCATTTGTCCTACTCTACAGTGTGGAATGGGACAGTTAACACCTAGTACTAATCAGGAACTCTAGTATTAATATTAGTAATTTAAGCAAAAGAATCTAAGGGAAGATAAGGTTATACACACACACACACACACACATCTTTATATACATATATGTATATATACAACTATACATACATATACATATATATTTACATATAAGAAAAAACCCAGTTAACCATGAAGTTCAACATCAGGATAATTACTTTTCCTCTTTTTAGTATTTTGTTGTTTCATACATTACAAGTAAATCTCGGAATGTGAGATTGAAATATCTAGGTCAATAAAAAGCACAGTACTCCTGCATTGCTTACCAAAGCAATATACTGTCATAGGTGGAACACCAACATAAGGGATTTATAAAGTTCAAGTTGACTTTTTTTTTTTAATGTTTATTTATTTTGAGGTAGGGGGAGGGACAGAGAGAGAGGGAGAGAGAGAGAGAATCCCAATCAGGCTCTGCTCCGTCAGTGCAGACCCTGACACCAGGCTCAAACCCACTAACACATCATGACTTGAGCCAAAGTTGGATGCTTAACCAACTGAGCCACCTCAAGTTGACTTTTAATTGCATGAAGTATAAGGAGCTGGATTCCTGACTTTAGGGTATGGGGAATATTATGATGTTAACTCTGAAGGGATTGCTTATCTATCCAGTTTAATGAGTGGGTTCATAAACATTTTAGGGGACAGATATGAAGAGAAGAAAATAGCAAGGTATATTTAATTGGAGAAAAGAAGATGAATAATTTTCCTAGTAGTGAAAATTCTTTTATATGTATATGGACTATTCTAGACTATTATTTCATATCAGAATTACTTTTTCACAGGTGTCACAAGAATGTGAATCTGAGAGATGAAGGCCTTACAATAAATAAGAAGTTCTTTATTCCTGACTTTCTATAACAATCTACATTTCTGGGGCACTGGATTCACTAATTCTTCCTAGGGCAACAAAGGACAAACCTTCTTTTGGCTCTTCATGATTTTGTTCAGAAGTGAGGATGTGATTTCCTGTCCAGACCAACTACAGTCGGAACAATAATTCACCAAAATGTTACTATCACTTGTTATGACATCAGCGTCAAACAAAAGTTGTGTGAAGAAATTGATATGGACAATATCTTGGGTATGAATATGAATCTTGGGTATGAATAGTGACAATTCAATGTTAAGAAGTTTGGCAGGAGCACCTGGGTGGCTCAGTCAGTTAAGCGCTGGACTTCAGCTCAGGTCATGATCTCATGGTTCGCAAGTTTGAGCCTCACGTGGAGCTCTGTGCTGACAGCTCAGAGTCTGCAGCCTGCTTCAGATTCTGTGTCTCCCTCTCCCTCTGTCTCTCTGCCCCTCCCCCGATTGCACTCTGTCTATCTCTCTCAAAAATAAACATTAAAAAGGTAATTAAAAAAAGAAGTTTGGCCAAGTTTCCCTGTATTTTATATTTCTTATTCTGATAATCAACTCTCTGACTTCAATGAGTTTCTTATACTTTGTGTTCTTTATTTGTACCTCTGGGGTTCTCCAACAGGAGTGCTAAAGTCAAGTCCATTGCATATGCACATTTCAAAAGGAGCAAAAAATAAGTAGGGTGGTTTGGAAGAAACATTAACTTCTAAGAAACACTGGCCTATAAGGGCAACATGAGTATGAAGTGTGTCTGTCTTTGCTAATGGTCTCAACCTTAGTACTTAGGTCAATAACTAGTGCATGGGTACTTAATAAATATTACCAGAATGAATCAATGACTATGAATGGTAAACAAAACAGTTCTTTTTTTTTCAACGTTTATTTTTGGGACAGAGAGAGACAGAGCATGAACGGGGGGAGGGGCAGAGAGAGAGGGAGACACAGAATCGGAAACAGTCTCCAGGCTCTGAGCCATCAGCCCAGAGCCTGACGCGGGGCTCAAACTCACGGACCGCGAGATCATGACCTGGCTGAAGTCGGACGCTCAACCGACTGCGCCACCCAGGCGCCCCAACAAAACAGTTCTTTACAAGCATGGTCTACATCCGGCTGGAGGCCAGCATGTAAATTTACAAACCCGCTCCATCCAGGCCAATTCCCCAGGAAGCCCTGGCTTTTGGATAGTGAGCAGTAAGAAGTGCCCATCAAGGGCGCCTCAGTGGCTCAGTCGTTGAACTTCCGACTTGGGCTGAGATCATAATGTCACCCTTTGAGGGTTGAACCCTGACAGCGCACAGCCTTCTACGGTTTCTCTGTCTTCCCCTCTCTCTGTCCCTCCCCCACCTCAAAGAAGAAAAAAAAAGTGCCTGTCCACTCTCTCCAAGGGCGGGCCTCGCACCACCATTCCACAGCCGGCCACCTGCCGGCTTTAGGACCTGGCGCAGCACGGAATGAAACGTGGGAGGCAGGACTAAGAGAGGCCGTCGCACACACATGACGAAAGCAGCTGGCGTCAGCAGAGGTGAGGAAGCCGGGAATAGAGGAGAAAGCTGTTTCTCGCTAGCCTTGGTTCTCACGCGCCATGGCGGCCCCCGTCCAGCAGCCTCCTCAGTCTAGCGGTGGAAAGCGCAAAGGGAAAGCTCAGTATGTGCAGGCCAAGCGGGCGCGGCGCTGCGACGGCGGTGGGCCACGGCAGCTGGAACCCGGGCTACAGGGCATTCTCATTACCTGCAACATGAACGAGCGCAAGTGCGTGGAGGAGGCCTACAGTCTGCTCAACGAATACGGCGACGACATGTACGGGCCGGAAAAGGTACGAGCCCCAGAGAGGGTAAGCGGGCCTGTGAGAAAAGAAAGGAATGCAGGAAGGCCGGCTGTCTTCTACGCGTGCGCGAGTTTTGTGGCCTGGTCTGTGTTCCCGCCTTCTCGCGGAGTCTGAGTTGTAGATCGCTGCCGGGTCGCGTGCTTGAAAAGCTTGCCCATTTGAGGGGTTTTTCCCATTATTAATCACAGGGGCTCCTGTTTATAGATTGCTTCTGAGATCCACGTGTTGTGTTTCTGAAGCCCTCAAAGAAACGTTTATTTCTTACGGTAGACTTGTGAAGTAATTTTCACGAGGACACTGGAGCTCAAGTAGGTTAAGTAAACGGTCCAAATTCACAGGGGAAACTTCATTGGTCGTCATAGTTTTTATATATTTTACCACCATCTTTACGCCATGGTTGTAATAATTGTCCTAAGCATTGTGTCTGAAATAGTGGGTTTAGTACTAGTGCTAGTTATTTCTCAAATGCACGTGTAAATACATTTTAAAAAGCAAAAATTTTTGTACCAATTCCATCTAAGATCTAATTGTCTCAACACAGTTTGGAAATCTTTATATTATTGGCATAAGATCTGGACTAATGCAGAAACACCTCAATTAATTAAAAGGGGGAGGATAGATAATACAGAGGGAATTCGGATTCAAGTACTGTTATTTACTAGATCTACGGCATGGGCGTATTATTTAATTCTGCTGAGCTAGATAAAAAAGAATAAATGATAGTATATTTAATGTTGGCTGACAAGTTGCTTATGTATATAAATACATCCTGATAAATAATAAAGGTTCCATAAATGGGTATAATTATTACTGGTGCCTGACTGGCAAACTCCATTGGTGGGGCAGAGAACTAGGCAGCAAGTTAGTGTCCTGTCTCCACTGGTGTCTTGAGCAAATTCTCAAACTATTTTTGTTCCCTCTTCCTTAGTAGAATAGAAATAAGGGTTTTTAATGCCATAACAGGTTGGTCTAATCTCACCAAAAGGAGACTGTCTCATTAGGTACAAAGATATCTAGTGATGGGATTTAAGGTTTACCTTGAAGTAATTCATTTGGTGAGCACATTTCCCTGTGTCCCAGAGTGTCAAGATGTTTTTGAAAGCATTTTCAAATTATATGTACCCCAGTCTGAAGGAACTTCCTTTTTCCTCTACATTTTGTAGGGAGTGATGTGTCAGTTTCTTAATAAAAAGTTTTGTTGTCAGTATTGATCCATCTGCCACTGGAGGTTTCACATAAGTATATAGGTATAGCTTTTAACATGAGCTGTTTTGGCATTTTTGCTCATTAATTTTATGCAGTTTACAGACAAAGATCAGCAGCCCTCTGGCAGTGAGGGAGAAGATGATGATATGGAGGCTGCCTTGAAGAAAGAAGTTGGTGACATTAAAGCATCTACGGAGATGAAGCTAAGAAGATTCCAATCAGTGGAGAGTGGAGCAAATAACGTAGTCTTCATCAGGACACTTGGGATAGGTGTGTCTAATAAGCCTTAAGATTATTGAGCCTATAATATCTAGACATCTCCTTGTCTTAGTGAACACTGCCTAAAAAGTGGCTTCATGGTCACGGTTCAGTTAATAATTTGATTGATCTTCTTCACACTGTTTTAGCACTAAGCATATGGAAAGGTAGAATGGTGTGGTGAACATAACATTGGCTTAAGAGTGGAAACCTGGCTTTGCCACTTTCTTTGCATGTAACTTTAGGTGAAACAGGAGTACAAGTTCTGTCTAAAAGAAGCAGCTGCTATTCAGCTCCAGCCAATTTGGAATGACTTTAGCCATCTGGAATGTAGTCCTAATAGAGCCAGGTCTTTTGATTTTTGAAAAGAAGGTGGAAATCTGGAGAAGTTTGTAGATTTTTTAATGTAGTTAACTAATTTAAAAGTATTGAAAACACGGAGTAGCCCCAAATAGACTTGTATGTTGTCAGGATGTGGCCTAAGGATCATATGATGATTTTGTGTAATTCATGGTCTTGGGGCTCCTCTGAGTTCTGAGATCTGGATTTTTGTACAAATTTGATCAATGGATGAGTTGAATGTGTGGTTTTTAAGTTTATTTATATTTGGAGAGAGTGAGTAGGGGAGGGGCAGAGAGAGATGGAAAGAGAGAATCCCAAGCAGGCTCCATGCTCAACTCAGAGCCCCAGACAGGGCTCGATCCCATGACAGTGAGATCATGCCCTGAGTTGAAATCAAGAGTCAGATGCTTCACCTGCTGAGCCACCCAGACACCCCTGAATTAACTCTTTTAAAGTGACTTGCAGATTTTGTTTTGTTTATTATTGTAAACAAAAAAACAACAAACAAAAAACACTGCTGTTTAATAACAATATGTTGGTAGTTGCTCTTGTTATAGGAAAACAATATGGTCTTGTTTGGACAAGTCAGACATCACAAAAATGTTAACTCCAGTGTCTTCATGAACTGTTGTTTTTAGTGAAAGCAGTAGTAATGCTGAAGAGTTAACATATTAGATATAGTAGTAATCATAGGCAGTGAAGAAAGTTGGAAAAACTGTTTGATTAGACTTATTAATGTTCAACGTGATAATTTCTTCTATACTGTTGATGTAGGTTGCTGACAATGAAAATTCATTTTGGACAGTTTGAAGAGGTTTTAAAATGTCTGAGAGCTTGTATTCTTGTTCTTTTTTTGCTGATTTTTTTCTTTTCTTTCAGAACCTGAGAAATTGGTACATCATATTCTTCAGGATATGTATAAAACCAAGAAGAGGAAGACTCGGGTTATTCTACGAATGTTACCTATTTCGGGCACATGCAAGGCTTTCTTAGAAGACATGAAAAAATATGCAGAAACATTTTTGGAACCCTGGTTTAAAGCTCCAAACAAAGGGACATTTCAGATTGTATATAAATCTCGAAATAACAGCCACATGAATAGAGAAGAAGTTATCAAAGAATTGGCAGGTATGTTTCTTTTAGTGATTTTACGTTTGTATGTAATAGTAAATACTTGTTTTTAGGAATTTTTTTTTAAGATTTAAGGCTTATATTTTTGGATATAAAACAAGTATATTAAAATGTCCTTAAAATAAGGGCGCATGGTTGCTTCAGCTGGTAGAGCATGTGACTCTTGATCTCAGGGTTGTGAGCTCGAGCCCCACACTGGGGACAGAGATTACTTTAAAAAAAAAAAAAGTCCTTAAAATAATATCAGACCTAACAGACTTGGATATGAGACTTTCTGGTAGTTAGATATTAAATCTTCCAAATCAAGATTGAATTTTCTTTGGAAAAAAAAATTACTCTGATTAAGTATTTCAGGATTTTATTTGTATTTATTTATTGAAAGAGTTCACAGAGTTTGACTGAGGTCCATGTAGAAGCATAGACTAGTATGTATATTGCTTTTAACAAGTCCCAAATGGAAAGATGAAAGATTGTGTTTGTATCTGTCAAGCTTCATGGTACCCTTCTCCCTCTAAGCGTTTCCCTATTCTTTTTGTTACAGGAATAGTAGGCAGCCTCAATTCGGAAAATAAAGTGGATCTTACCAATCCACAGTACACAGTGGTAGTAGAAATCATTAAAGCTGTCTGTTGCCTGAGTGTTGTGACAGATTACATGTTGTTCAGAAAGTATAATCTCCAGGAGGTGGTTAAGAGTGCTAAGGACCCATCACAGCTTAACCCAAAGCAGCCAGCACAAGCCGGAAATGGGAAAGAAGCTAAATTGGAATCTGGTGACAAATCAAATCAAAATGACACAGCAGAAGGAAAAAATAACCAGCAAGTGGTACCAGAAAATAATGAGGAGCTGGGGCACACAAAACCAAGATCTGAGACACAGGTGGTGAGTGAGGGAGGAGCTAATCCTGAACTTGAAAGTCAAGTCACAGAAGGATCTGAGCCAAATGAAAATGACCTCTCATAGAGAAAAAAAAAGTCATTTGATGTTGCAGGTAGGTTTCTCTGGTGACATTTGGTGAGATGTTGGTAGGATTCTGTATAAAATTGTGACTGAAAATACAGGTTTTGAACTTTGTATGTTGCATAATGCTGTACTCACAATAGTGAACAGTGATTGAGCAGCTCCATTAACAGTTATGTTAGAGATCTTTTCAGCCCCATGTGCCAGGTGCAGTTTGGCTTATGTGAATTTTGTTTAGCTGGGAGAAACTGGATAATTGGTGAGCACTTGCATGGAGGGGAGGGTGACAGGAGGATAATGTTGGGCTCTCCCTCATGATTACTTTCCCCAGCCTCCCTTTCTGCACTGCCATCTAACTTACTGGAGTAAACAAACTCTGTAAGAGACACTCCTAGGGAAATTAGCATTCTAAGGAAGGAATTTTTACATGTTGCAACTCATCTGTCCCCTGTCACTTTGTTGTAAACATTGCAAAAACATGGGTCTTCTAGGTGAGAAGTGAATTGTTTTTTGTGAAGTTTTTGCATTTTTTTGTGATTCTTAGAGTTACTTTGTAACTCTTAGTTACTATGGCAGATTTTATATTTTATTAACATTTGTTAAACAAATCTGATGTTCTAGTGCTGCAATTTTTGAGGTCATGGTGTAAGATAGAAAAGGACCATTCTAGGCATAGAAATACAGACATTTCTGTTGAGGTTAGTGATGAAGAATTAGTGTTCTGTGATACTTTGGTATGCCAGTGCAACAAGGGACACAAATTCTTTCTTTACAGTGAAAGCTACTTTTCAGTGATCTTACGGATTTACAATCCAAGCTGTTGTCTTCCATTGTACATTGTGGAATGCAACTTACAAACCTAGCATTTGCTCTAGCAATTGCAACTATAAATCATAGCCATTTGATAAGTAAAGATGTTGATTATTTTAAATGGCATCTGGAATATCAAAACCGTAAACTGTGTTTAAAAAAGTCGCATTCAGGAGCACCTGACTGGCTCAGTTCGTAGAGCATGTGACCCTTGATCTCGGGGTTGTAGGTTTGAGCCCCCTGTTGGGTGTAGAGATTGCTTAAAAATAAAATCTTAAAAAAACAAAAAATCACATTCAGTAAAACGTTTAGAAAGCAAAATTTTAGTAGCAGCATTATATTAGAAAAATTTAATAATATAATAATAATACCAATGTAATAATGCCAGTATAACATTAAAATGTGAGGGCAAGAAGCAGTATAAGAAATTGAAAAGCCTTCACTTTCAGTTTAATAAATTGATTTATGTCTCCTGATACTAAAGAGGTTGGGTAATTAACTGAAAAGCAGCCGCTTCTCTGTCTGGGTTGATGAGTCAACAGATTCCATGAATATTTGTCCTACTATAGCCTTGGTAAGGTTGGTGAATGATGACGAAATTCAAGAAAGCTTGTTCTGCTGCGAGGAGCCTCTCAAAACAAAGGCAATATAAATTTAATGGGTCTTTATAACTGAAGACTGAAGGTCTGTCATCTCTACTCCTGGTGCTCATCCTTGGCTCCCATGACCAGTTTTGCCTCATTCTGGTAAAAGGAAATGTTGACATTCATGTTATAGCACACTGCTTTCTTCCCAGAGAGGTGCTGATAGAAAACACTTGGAGTTGAAATGAAGAAAGTTCTGGATAATGCTGCAGAAATGGTTAACTTTATTAAAGACCCATTTATGCAGGAATGTTTAAAAAAAAAATAAAGCTCAAATCTGAACAAAGAGCACATAAATCTACATACAGAAATCCAGTGGCTTGTCAGAAGAGTTCTCAACAGGATATTTGAGTTGAAAGGTCAATTGCCAGAGTACTTACAAGAAAATATTAGGCCAGATTTTGCAGAGTGCTTTGGAGATGAAGGATGGCTAAGACACCAGTCTATTTAGCAGACATTTTTTTTTTTTTTTTATCACATGAACAAACAAGTTCCTGCAAGGTCCTGGAGAAAATGTATTTTCTTAAAAGTGATAAGATTCTTGGATTGATAGGAACTGACTCGTTGGAACAGTCACATCGCCAAAGAAACTCTTGGAATGTTTCCACACCCACTTGGGCATGAGAGTGAAGAAAAGATAGCAACGAGTCTGAGGCCTTAACTAAAACTCTCTGTGAAGAACTGCAAAACCAAATAGCCTTTCCCCTCCTTTTCTCAACACCTGTGTATGACTAGGTACGAAATCCCTTCTCTGAATCTCAGCCTGAGATTTTGTCCAGGTGAAGAGAAAGAACTCTCTGAGTCATAGTCTGATAGTTCAGGATTTCTGTGAAATAAGAGTATCCTTAACTTAGTGCTGACACTCACATGCCATGAAACTTAATTTGAAAGTTTTTTCAAGGTTTCCCCCAGGGTAAAACTACTGAAAAAAACTGGAAGAGACTCACCAAAGAGGGCTGCATAAGAAGTCCAGGTTGAAAATAAATATTAAGAGGCTGTGAAATTCACTTTTAGATGGGTTTATTTTTAAGTTTTAAAAAGTTCATAAGTATTATAAATGTTGAGTCTTCCTTCACCAATGTCTATGTCTGTTTAATGGCCAGGGAATGTGGTAATGTATTTTTATCCTCCTAAACTAGTGGTCCTGCTTGGTAAACCAGACTAGAAGGATTAGGGAGGGGAAAAGACTATAGATTGGACCTTGGTAATGCAGATGAGGCTGCAAGTCCTTCTAGATCTTTAGATATTTAGAGTGTTAACTCTTAATAGGTTGAGATCATTTTAAAAGGATGATCAGAGCATTTTAACTGTCACGGAGGATAGGATTTTGGTGCCTTCATCAGACTTGCTCCAAGACAAAGACACTTTTATTTTGATAGTGCAAGACTTTGGGACTCTGGGAATAAAATTGGCCATATGCTTACAGAACATCCAAGTTTGTGGAACTGGGTTCCTTTTACTTTGTGAAAGCTGCTACTCTACAGAAAGATTTTGATTTAGTAGTTTGTTTTTAATCCTCTTGTATTTATTTTTATTTGGTAAGACCTGCGACAAAAGCTATTCTTTCCAGCTGTAAAGCACTGTGTTCTGTTGGAATCTGATTTCATTCATTGATGCATTTTCAGGTTTCATAACTTTATTGTCACTGACTTTTGAGCATGTTGTTTTATAAGTGACAAGATTCCAGGGTGGAAATTGAGTGTTGTTGTTTTTTTTTCCATTTAATTTTTGTTTTTGTTTTTAAGTTACGTCAGCTAAAAAAAACTCCAGTGTTGTGGTTTAGTAAATTTGTTTTGCTTTGTGGAGGATAGGGTGTTATACTTGGTATTTTGAGACATGTTTGTTTAAGGTTAAACATGATTTCTAAATGTTCTTTTTATTTGTATTTTGCTTTTGTTATGGCCAGATATTTAGCTTGTTTTTCATAGTTTCTGATATTTTCAGAAAAATCAAAATAAATTTGTTCCCTAAAGATTGGTGTTCTGTGCTCTTTCTTTCTTTCTGCCTCTTAGTAAATCTCTTGATTTATGTGTGTGTGTATACACATACATATGTATAATATATATATAATTTTTTTTAATGTTTATTTTTTTTGAGAGAGAGAGACAGAGTGTGAGCAGGGCAGGGGCAGAGAGAGAGGGAGACACAGAATCTGAAGCAGGCTCTGGGCTCTGAGCTGTCAGCACAGAGCCCAACGCAGGGCTGTGGGGCTCAAACTCATGAATGGTGAGATAATGGCCTGAGCTGAAGTCGGATGCTTAATCGACTGAGCCACCTAGGTG
Source organism: Leopardus geoffroyi (assembly GCF_018350155.1). NCBI lineage: Eukaryota > Metazoa > Chordata > Mammalia > Carnivora > Felidae > Leopardus > Leopardus geoffroyi. The sequence continues at coordinate 25,508,453 of NC_059340.1, forward strand.
CCCCATAAATCTCTTGATTTATAATAGATACCTCATAAAAGATGTTTTTATGTCAAATTATACATTGTCCTAAAATATAAATCATTTTTATAAATGATTATATAAAAAAAGATATAAAACATTTAATAATTGCTCTTGAATAATTACTCTTATTAAGTAATCCAAACTTTAGATATTTTGCAGCAAATTTGCTTCAAAAGGAGGTATAGTAATACAGTAGTCAATTAAATATACTTATTTGGTTTTTGGATTATTTATATTCCTTATTTTAATATTAATATTAAAATATAAACTAATAAAATTAAAGATTATAAAATATTAGTATTTTAAAGAACTAATAAAAAGATCTTAGAAATTATTATTTTTAGATTTATTTATTTTTGAGAGAGAGCATGAGCAGGGGAGGGGCAGAGAGAATCGGGGACAGAGGATCAAAGTGGGCTCCACGTTGACAGCAGAGAGCCCAATGTGGGGCTAGAACTAACAAACTGCAAGACCATGACCTGAGCCGAAGTTGGATGCTCAACCAACTGAACCACCCAAGCACCTTGAAGAAATTCAGTCTTGAACTTTTAGAATAGTTCTAATCTTTATTTTGGCTTAATCATTCACAAGATAATTCAATGTCCACTGTGCTTTTCTAAGTAATTATTTGCTATTTTAAACCCTTGCAAATCATTAAAAACATTGCCTTTGTCAGTTTGGTCATTATAACAGTTTTCTTCCCAAATGTTTTTAGATTTTCATTTATTTTTTGGCTAATTGCAAAACAAAAAATTGAGTTTTTCAACCAGGAAAAATCTTCAGCATTTTAAGAGACTAATCACTAAATTGTTAGGAAGCAAGGACTAAAAGCAGCCCTATTAACAACTTAATGCCATCGTCTCTTATCAGGCTATGTTCTACCCCATTCATGGTCTCTCAAAACGTTGCGTTTGATTTTCCCAGTGATTGTCTTTGGGAGTTCTGGAACAAATTCCACCTAATTAACAGAAACACATTATGAGACACTTGATTCCATTTTGACAATCCCAGCTGTCAGTACAATAGGGAAAGTTTTCATGCAACTCTAGCATGGAGTTTGAGTCTAGGGGTTGTCTTAGCCCACCAAGCTCATTGAAATTCTTGTGTTTATATAGTAAAGTTGACAATGGAGCTCCATCATGGGTTTTTAGTGCAAAGGCTGTGTGCTTTGTCAGAAGAATATAACAATTCCTTTACTCCTAAGTTCAATTGGACCTAGGCCTCCACTACCCCAGGGAAATAGAGGCCACACCTAAATGCACAAGGAAACAAGTTAATTCTTGGGGTTTGGGCTTTTAAGAACTGGGTCCTGCAGTTTCTGAGGGAGATTTTTGAGAGAGAATTTTGAGTACACACAATTTTCCCCTTATGTACATGGTAAATCCTCTTCGTTTCCCTTCCTCAAGATGTAACTATTGTATTTTAAAATTTTCTCCAATAACATTTCTGAAAATCAACTGCCATGGAGTTAGTAAATTTAATGGAGAAAATGTAACTATTCTTAAAGTTAACTACCTTTTGGTTGAAATACCAACTGAAATGGAATTCTCATGTTAAGGATCAATATCAACCAATAGTATTCTGGGATGAGAAGGAAGGAAGTTGCAGTGCCATCTCTATGTTTTTATATAGAATTATTTTTTTTATTAAAATTTTAAAAAAATATTTATTTTGGGGAGATAGAGTGCAAGCAGGGGAGGGGCAGAGAGAGAGACACACACAGAATTTGAGGCAGGCTCCAGGCTCCAAGCTGTCAGCACAGAACCTGACGCATGTCTCGAACCCACAAAGTGCGGGATCATGACCTGGGCTGAAGGCGGACGCCCAACCGCCTGAGCCACCCAGGCACCCTTTTATAGAATTATTCTTAAATCCTCACTTGAAGAAGAAGGTTTCAGGAAAGATTCCACAGTTTCTTCGGATAGTATGTATATATTTTTCTAAGCCTTAAGTTTGGTCAGTTTGATACTAAAGCCCTGTGCTTTGAATTTGTAAGGGTATTATGGATCAAGAGTGCCATGATTGTTGAATTAGGTGCTGTTTTCATTTTTTAAAAACATTTTTTAAAGTTTATTTGAGAGAGAGAGCACGAGACAGGGAGGGGCAGAAAGAAAGGGAGAGAGAGAATCCCAAGTAGGTTCCATGCTCAACATGGAGACTTGGGGCTCTATCTCAGAACTGTGAGATCATGACTTGAGCCGAGATAATGACTTGAGCTGAAATCAAGAATAGGATGCTTAACTGACCAAGTCACCCAGGTGTGCCCAGGTGGTTTTTAAAATCAATTTGCCAGTATTTTTTTTTCTCATGGAATGGGACTGATTAGTCTTATAAGGATCCTTAGTAGTTACTCAGTATTGCAGAGTTGATCAAAGCTAGTTTATCAAATATTTGAAAATAAATTTTCTAAAGCAAGATTGTTAGGGCAAAACAAGTTGAAATAGGTATCCTCTGCTTACATACTGAGCAAACATAAAGTCACAAGCTAATAAACTCTATGTACTTACTACCTTAGATCCTTGTTTGCTAATACATTAACTTTTGGGCAAAAATACTTGCCTTTCTTGGATATTTGTAAGGTGCAGTTGATTTTTTCACATGATCCTGAAGTTCAAGAGTTAATTTCTCTGGGTTGGATGATTTAAAGGGTGCAGATAAGACAACAAAAGCTTTCACTACCTGCAGGAGAAAAGTCCATTTATATTGATGTTTGTTTTTCAGACATATCAAGAGTTTGGAGCCAATGCTGAACACAGGTACTTGTAATTAACAGGAGCTTGAGTGATGAATGCAAATCCAGAGATCACCTCTGAACAAAGCTTGGATTACAAATGAGGTTTTGAGATCTAATTCCAGACAAATGGTTTCTGAGTGTGAGGAGTGCAGTGTTTCATTAAGGGTAAAGGTCGAGTTTTATTTACATGTCCACATGTATTTGACATTTCAGTCAGACTAATCCTAATAGGCAATCCTTGATTTACCGATAACCACTTATTTCAAACCTACACTGTTAGAAACATGCAGTAGGGGGGACAAATGGAGTTCCCAGAGAATACAGTTTGAAAGGGGTTTGGGGAGGCTTAGTGGAGGGATTTTGTATGCTGGGGGATGAACTCTCAGGAAGGATTGGTCTACCTCTGAATATTTTTTTTGCTTCTCTTTGGAATACCATGCAAAACTCACTAATTAATTATTGAAGTTAGTTAAGTATAAATTATTAATTATTCCTACATTGATTCCAGTTGGTATTTGCTTCTAATGTTCACCTGAAATAAGCTCTATTGAGACTATGGTAGCAGGAGGAAAATACTTTGAAGAATGGAATTCATTGAATGGGGAAGTGGTACAAGAGGTTTGAGTGTGGGATCCATAGAGTCACTGCAGAGGGCCACAGTTATATGAATGGCAGTAGAGAAAGAGATGTGGAAGGATGCTGATACAGAAACTGATTTTGAAATTTTGCTACTTACTCTATTAGAAATTTCCTCAAGGAAAGGAAAAGTCTCCCTTTCATACTACATGGCTTCCTCCTAAACCTAAGGTTATTCCTGTCATTCCCCAGATTCCCTTTAATAGGTTGAAAGTAGGCTTGTGGGACTTGTTTGGGAACCTGGCCACAACATCCTATTTGCGTTGTTCCTGTAATGAAATGTATTTTGATTTCCGTGACAATAGTACATACAGTAGAATCTGCTGTTTTTTTCTTCTGTAGCATCTCTTCCTCTTTTAGTAACAGTACCCTGAGTTTCCTACAGAGCATTACCCTAACTTCTCTCTCTAGTGGTGTTGACACTAACTCCTACCTCCAGTGACAGGCATATGATCTAGGTCTGGCCAGTGAGCATATACCATTCCCTGGACCACGTTGGTTGGATATGTGATCTAAAATAGGCAAATATTATTCTGGGAGTTGCTTGAAACTGGTGGAAAGGGAGCTGTCTCTTTTCCTGGTTGTTAAGCTGTGTGCATTTGGAGTGGTTGCTGTCAAGTAGGAAGAACCTTTCCGAATGGAACCAACCTAAAGAACAACAGCCAAGAGATGGAGAGAGACGGTTTTACTAACTTCACATGAACCCTTGGATGTAGCTGTACCTGAAGACCTCACTTATGTGTGAGCCAGTAAATTCCTTTTTTTAAAAACTTAAGTCAGTTTGAGTTGAGTTTCTGTCATTTGCCTCTAAAAGAATGCTAATACATCCCCTTTGAGATGCAACTCATTTGTAAAGTTGATTGCCTAGTATACATTTTTGGCACATGTGCTTCATAATAAGAAGTACATGACTACTCCTGATTCACTCCTTAACATGGTCAAATGGATAGAACTTGAAAATATGAAATTGCTACATTAATGACATTCACTCTACCTCTCCTCTGATTGGATCTGGACTACTGACAACAGCTGATTCAACAACTGCTGGGTGCTCGATTAGTGCACTCTCCACTTCAAATGGCCCAATACGGTACCTGGAAGAGGAAAAGAAGCCCTTGGTCACTACACCACCCAATAGACCTCCCCTGACAATCAATTACTTCCTAAGAGTAAGAGTAGCAAATATACAAACCCAGAGGATATGATGACATCATCAGCTCTACCAACAAACCAGAAATACCCATCACTGTCCATCACTCCTCTGTCTCCAGTGACATAAAAATTCCCTCTTATCGTGGCAGCAGTTTTCTCTGGATTGTCCTAGGAATCAAAGATGACTCTTGGTCAGAATAGACAAAGGGCTATGGCACCCATGGAGTGACATGTACATTGTGCATTCTATTTCTAAAAGAATTTAAAGAAATGTAATTCCTAGTGTAGAATACAAAAGGTTCAAGAATATAATAAAAAGTAAACCCCTCTTCCACCTCTACCACTCCCTATCACTCCCTCCCTGCCCTCTGCAGCCTGCCTAGTTGTTTTTTCTGAGGACACTCACTGCAACTGGTTTCTTACACATAGAATTTAATCTTTGCACAACTCCTAGGAGATAGATGATATTCTCCCCATTTTGCAGTTGATGAAATAGACTTGGATTTTGTGACTTGCCCAAATTTACACAGCAACACGTGATGGATATGAAATTTGGACCCAAGTCTGTATGATTCCCTGTACCACCTTTTCTATTAAAGTGTGACTAGCATATTTTACATTCTTGTACCACATATTCAGAGAAGAAACAGAAAGGCCATGTAGTCTGTAGTCTGAGGGCAATTTCCCCTTCTTTGCCAGGTGGTAGGACGTTGCCATTTTCATCTATAATCTAGAATGAAAGAAACAATTTAGGTTCCTAAATTTGTTTTTTTACAGTGTGAAAACAGGTTATAAATAGTTGTACAATGACTAGTAGAAAACTGTAAAACGTTTTTTCCTTATTGAAACAGATATTACTGACCTGGACATCATAGGGTTGTACTCCTTTGCCCATTGAACCCAGTTTAATTTCTTGCCCTTTCTGATTGGCACAAATTATTCCCTGTTGAGAGAACATGTTTTATATAAGGATGTAAAAATTCAATTTCTGTAGTTATTTATATCATGACAATAAACCATAAGACTCAGTATTGACTGATTTTCCCAGTTATACACACACACACACACACACGTACACATACACACATGCACATTATTTTAGATCAGTGCTTCTCAAACATAAGCGTGTACCAGAGTCACCTGGAGCATTCATTTTTCAAGCACAGATTTCCAGGCACCATCTCAGAGTTTCTGATTCAGTAGGTCTGGCCAGGTGGGGTGTCTGAGAATTTGAATTGCTACCAAATTTCCACGTGCAGCTGATGCTGCTGATTTGAGGACCACACTTTGAAAACTACTCCTTAGACTAAGGATACCACTTAGTGCACCTTGGGATAAATTCCCCACTGGGGCTCTGTGGGGTCCTCAGTGTTGCTGAGAAGATGAGCTGCTCAAATCTGACCCTCTCTGACCCCTAACACCTTTGAGACTTCTCCAGCATGGGAAGAAGGCAGGAAGACTGGAAGGAATAATCCTAATTCCCCTCTAGCCAAACCTAATTGGGCAATTCAGAGGTTTTGGTGGTTACTTGCAAGGTAAGGTATCCTGGGAAATTCCATAAAAATTTAGAACACCAAGGGGACTCTTCAGGGGCTCAGTCTGGGGTTGAAATGTTCCCAATGTGCTAAACCTAAACTGCCCATTAAACATACCACTTCTGTCTGTCCGTAGCCCTCATACAGTTCCAGTCCAGTTTGTGCCTTCCACTGTTCCAGCACCTCAGGGTTGAGTGGCTCCCCTCCTGTCAAGCAGTGCTGTAGCTTCTTGAATTTATATCTGTAGACACAGATATAGGGTCTTTGATGGGAGAAATCTGAGTGGCTTTCACTAAAACATTATTAGTATGTTCTAGCAACAAGCAAATGAGCTAGGAAAGACAAGTAGTAGGAAAGTTCAGTCAGCAAATATTTTTGAGCACCTACTATCTTGTCAGACATGGTTGTAGGTGTGTGGGGCATGTTAGTAATTCAAATAAAATTTCCTGACAGAGCTTGCATTTTAGCAGATCATTAAAGGAGGGGAGAAGGTAGGACAAAATACCAATAATGATCTTAAGTGCTTATTATGGGCCAAGTGATAAAACAGCTAACATTAATTAAGAACCTACTATGCTGTGAGGGCTTTAGGAGCATTCTCATAATCCTCACATCCTTATTATACAGATCAGGAACTTGAGGCTGAGAGAATATAAAGAGGTTGTTCAAGGCCTCACATATAATAAAGGGCTGAATTGACTACCCTGCACTTACCATTTGTCAAGTATCTCACCAAGTAGGCCATTTCCCTGAATTCTCTCCACAACCGCATGAGGCAGCCCTTAATCCTCTCTTGTGGATGGAGTTAAGGAGACTTTGCAAGGTCATCTGGAGTGTCTGAGGTCACACTATCAGTAAATAGTGGAGCCCTACTTGTTTGGCTTTGGAGCTTGGTCAGCTAACCACTGGCCTTACTACTCCACTGCCCACTTTCTCAAGTTAGGAAGTCTGGAATAGCCCAGCTCCGGTGCATTGAGGTGTCAAATGGGGAGGACAGGAGTTGTGCCTATTCAAAATAATCCTGGAAAGCTCTGAACTACTCTTGAAATGTGAGCAAGATGCTTACATTCATATCTGCTTTATTTTGTTTCATAGCACTCTCCCTTCTGGGCATCCACACTTGAGGGTGCAGAGGATGGGTGAGCCTATACTACTTAAATTATTTCTCTCTTCCTTTCTCTTTTTCTTCAGGTACTCAATTTGTATTAGTTAAGTAAATATGCATTGCAAGTCCACTAGGTGTTCAGATGATTTGGATAAATTGATTATAATCTTCAAGTCATAAGACTTCATTAGCTTCTCTTCAAGACAATATGAATGCAGCTGTATTTTGGGGAGGGAGGTTGGTTCTCAGACTTCAGGGTTCTGGTTGTCCCTGGGAAAACGTTCAGTTGCCCCTAGAGGCTATTCTTAGGGGCAACTGGGAAGTGATTAGGCAATATCTGAAGACAGTTTTGATGGTTGTGAGGGAGGTTCTACTGGCATCTAGTAGGTGGAAGCCAGGCAGAATGTTGCTCAACATCCTACAGTGCACAGGACAGTCCCCGACAACACAGAATTATTCAGTCCAAATGTCACTAGTGGCAAGACTGAGGAAACCTGGGCTTTCCTGCTCTGAGAAGGGGTGATGTGGGACTATAGCTTTTGTTTGTGGTTCAAATGGAGATTTCTGCCCAAGTACCTCTTAAGGTCTTTTTGCACAAGCATCCGGTACACAGTGGGAGCGCTGCACAGGGTCGTGATGGGATAAGTGGTGAGCGTCTGGATGATGGAGAAAGACAGTTTCAGAAGTGGTTCATTAGAGGCTACAACCAGAGCTGATGTCTGCAACCCCTCAACGTCTATCATTAGCATGTTTTCATCTCATGATCACTACTAGGCATAAGAAAGCAAATATTTATTGTCACTAGTGACTGGATATCCGTTGGAAACTTCCAATTATTGGGAAGAATACATATATGTTACAGTAATAGACACACACAATCAAATTCAACAAAAAGTAAATTGTCAAATTTGAGACCAACCCCAAAGTAGGAACTGGTTGATTCTACCTCAGGGGTGCAAATTACCTTTCATGGTGGAATTTTGAAACCTCCTGCCCGTATATTCCGGCACAGTACTCACCCTAGATGTGAGCTAACCTACCAAAACTTTCCCAAAACTGTTTCTATAAAAGATACCAGTCCTTTCGAGTGGATTGATTAAATGCATAAGTCATTTTCCAGGCCCAGATTTGCAGGGCTCATTTTCCCTCTAGCTCCTTAAAGAAAAATAATGACATAGGCAGGTTAAATCTAGAGAGATACTCACGTTTTAGATTTCCTGTTTCTAGAGAGGTTCGACTATGCCAAGTGATAAATTGACAGTTTGTATTAAACTTAAACATTTGAGAGAAGGCTTTCAAGATGTATTTCTAGTCTATCTGGATCATGAAAAACTTTTGATCTGTAAGTGAACATCTCTACTATGTGTACTTGCTCCCTGGATTCCAACTATTCTTAATAGGTGTTAAGTGCTTATACCTAAGAATAGCGTAAAGTTTTTAGAGCACTTAAAATACACACATCTTTGTGTATTTGTGTGTATTTTAAAATATACCCTATCTTTGTAAAATAAGAATAGTCTTATTTTAATCAACTTATTTAATATGTTAAATAACATAGATTAATAATATAATAATACATTAATATTAACATATTACTAGCATTACTATGTCTTAATATAATGTTAAATAAATTGATTAAAATAAGTATATTATGTATCTTACTTAAATACTATACAATATTTAATATTTTACTAAAATTATTATTCTTATTTTTAAAAATGCAGGTTTCAGAACTGCAAACTTAGTTTATCTACTTAGGACACTTTATTAGCCTGATGGAGAGATCCTAGTTCTTATGCTACCCAGCATTTCTGTTAAGACCCTCAAGCCATCTCGTCAGACCAGTTAGCAAAATAACAGGGTGTGTATAGCTTTTATTCACACAGGTGTGGTGTTTGTTTAATAACATGTATTTTGTTAAACATAATTGATTTTTCATGGGTGAAAAATAATTGGCCTGAATCACATCTTTCTAAAGGCTAAAGAAATGAGAGCAATCTGATACCTCAATCTAGCTGTCTCTGGCTGAAAAGGAGGGACATGCCTGATTTCAAGACAAATATTGGGTTCTGAGAATTAACAAAGTGAGAAGCTCAGGGTGAGGGGAGAATGGAAGGAGCTGCTCTGGGAGAAAGGTGACCCCACCTTTTAGTCTTCTCTACAAAGGGTTTGGGATTTATCACCTATTGTTTTTGTTTCACTGAGTCAGAAACCAAAGATTTGTTTGGACTTGAGACTTCTAATCTGTTACTTAGAATCTCATGCTCAGTGGGACATTAGAAATCCTGAACAATTTGAAGCACAAGAGTGGATTTTATGCCTGAGAGTGTTGTGGGTGTTTCCTCTCTGTTAAATACATTCAAAGGCCAAGTCCCTGGAGACTTCAGTTCTTAAAAAGGAATTATTTCCACAAGCCCAGGAAACTATATTCTGAAGAATCATTTCTCTGTAGTTTTAGAGGAGACAAGGGAGAGATGTAGCTAGAAGTCATGACTTACATCTAAGAAAGTGTCAGTGTCAAACTGGGCCATCCGATGTACAAAGACACACGCTCCCTGAAGCCAGGATGAAAACACACTGCCAATGGCAGCCTTGATCCAGCCAGTGTCAGACATGTTCCATATGATATCTGAGGACTTCAGGTCTAGCCAATACCTAAGTGATATGGAGAAGCAACAAGACCAAAAAAAAAAACAAAAAAAAACAAAACAAAGCTAAAGAAAGAAAGAAATCCCACAAAACAAAAAACAAAACAAAACAAAAACAAAAACAGAAAAGCAAACAAGCTGGTGTCTTTGAGAACTGGCCAGAACATCAGGGGCTACAGAGAAAGATCAAAATAAACCCGAAGGCAGGATGAGCTATTATTCTACCTCCCACTTTTGTTATTTTGTTAGAGAACTTCTTCAGAATCCTAGGTAATATGAAAATAGGGAGGCTGGGTTTGGCATGATATTCTAGGTTTGTTCATTGATGCAACAAATATTTATTGTGTAAATATATGCTAGGCACTGTTCTGCCTAGCATAGTGAGATAGGCTAGATATCTGCTCTTACTTCAGTAAGACAGATAGCTAACAAGCACACAATAAAATGAATGAGTATAGATCAGTATCATAATATCAAATAGTGATAAGTGCTCTGAGGAAAATAAAACAGGTAATTTGATAGCTTTAAGATATCTAGGAAGGCCTTTCTGGGTGGGTGAGCTTCTCTGGCAATGAGAAGGAGCCAGACATACGGTTATCGAGATGTGGCCAAGGGTGATTCCTGTACATCACCCTGTGCTCATCACAAGTGCACTCCTTAATTCCCATCGCCTATTTAATCCATAAGTTCTTGCTTGATCAGTTGGTGAGATGGTGCCATTTACTGAGCTAGGGTTGGGCAGGGGCATCAAGGGTTCTGTTTTGTAGACATTATATTGGAGAAATCCAATAACCCTCCAAGTGGTGGTGTCAGCTCAGTTGGATACACATGTGGGCGGCTCAGGGGAGAATTTAACAAAAACAGTTTTCCTCCCTACCTTCCACAAAGGGTGTACCCAATTCCAAGGCTGCTCTGAGAGTGCTGGGTCATCTTGGGAGCACCTGTGGTCCCACTGGTGAAATAAATGGCCATTGGTTCTTGACTTCCTGTTTCTACACAGCTGTGCTCTGCAGAGGCAGATCTGTAAAATATGGATCCCAACATAGTGGCTGAAGATGGCAGACCAGTTTATCTCTCTATATATATATTTGCATATATATATATATATTTGCATATATATATATTTGCATATATATATATTTGCATATATATATATATATATATATATATATATATATATATATATCTTCTTGATACCAGAAAAGAGTTAATAGAACAAAACCTAATCCAAAGCCTCCTTGAGAAGAAATTCTCAAGAAATCTTAAAGGGACTTTGTAGATAAGTACTAAGCTTTAACAACTCACTTGTCTGTTTTTTTAAGTGCCACCTTTGTATAGGTCACATAGATGACCAAGAGACTTTCAAAATCAATGGCAAAAGGATGTGTATTTAAACTTTTTCTCTCAGTGCTTCTTTTAATCTATGATTCTTTCAAAAATCAGTGAATCTTTGTGAATTTTTATTAACATTTCAAGAGTTTTTATGATTTAAAGGAAGATCTTTTGGCATTTGAATCAAACTTTTTAATACTTTTTGTTCAGCATCTTCAATATTGCTGACAGACACAGCTTCTTACCATATAGCATCCCATTCTTCTTCCTTGCACTGATAAAACTCTGATTTTGTTCAGGTATTAGGCAGGGGAGACTGTTCCTTATATAGCTCTAGGGGGTGAATCTTGATTATCCTAAGCCGATCATGCTAATTCTTGTACCAGAGACTGATTTAGGGGTGGGTACATGTTGCAGTTATGGTCAATGAGATTTAAAGGCTTTATGGAAAACGTTTCCTTATTTTAAAGAGTCATGAGGAAGGGATGCTGCCTTTCCTCACCCCACCTATCTTGTTTTCTGGACTTCGGATATTGTTGTGAAAGTACATTATGTCTGGGACAACTCTAGCCATGTTGGGATCACAGGAGGGATTAGCAGACACACTGAGGATAGCACGATGGAAAGATGAATGAATCTGGGTTCATGCTAATTTCATCAAACTACTGAATAACCAACTCTCATTCGGCTCTATCTCTGTACTTCTTACTTGTCATATAATAAAATAGTTTGTGTTGTTTAAGCCACTTATAGTTGGGTCTCCTATTACTAAAGCCAAGAGCATTCTATGAATAGATACTAACAGTATCTGTGTAAGATTATCTGCACAGACAGCTCCAACATTTCCTTCCCACCCTGCACAAGAATGCCATTCCCTCACTGAGGAGTGGAGCCTATGTCCTCTCTCCTTGAATCTGGGATGGCCTTATGACTAATTTTGATTGACAGAGTGTGGCAGAATTTCTTTGACTTCTCGGCCTAGGTCTTAAGAGGCTTGGTAGTTTTCACTTTCACTGGGGCGGGGGTGGGGGGATGCAGGCACCATAGGAAAACGTTTAGACCCTCCTGCTGGAGACAGAGGGCATGTATGGGACAAGTGAGGTGCTTCAGCCAATAGCTAACACCAGAGCCTCAGACTTGTGAGTGAACCCCCTTGGGTCCTTGAGCTTCAGTCTAGCTGATATGGAGAAAGATAAGCTGCCTCTGCTGAGGTCTGCGTGAACTTTTTTTTTTTTAATGTTTATTTATTTTTGAAAGAGAGAGAGAGAGACAGAGTGTGAGAGAGGGAGGGACAGGGACAGAGGGAGACACAGAATCTGAAGCAGACTCCAGGCTCCAGGCTCTGAGCTGTCAGCAGACAGCCTGATGTGGGGCTCAAACTCACAAACTGTGAAATCATGACCTGAGCTGAAGTTGGACGTTTAACCACCTGAGCCACCCAGGTGCCCCTGCATGGACTTCTGACCTACAGAATCTTGAGAAAATAAAATGTTGCTTTATGCCACTAAATTTTGGGATATCTTGCTTCTCAGTGAATTCAAAGTCCTTTTTCTTCTGATTTTTTGGGCACCTTTAAGGGACTCAATGGCACATTGCAGAGTTGGTTAGGGCAGGGACCTGTGAAGTAGGGGTGCTTGCCGTTAGGTGTATATAAGATACCCAAGATGGGGAAGAAACTAAGAGGACTTCAAATTATATGCATTCTTGTATTTATTATTTAAAGTATTTATTTTTGGTATTTGTATAATAACCAAAAACACATGTATATGATTTATAAATTAATATGCATGTATTGTGGGAGTGTTAAAAATATTTTACTGACGGAGATGCATATTCAAATAATCTGGGTGCTATTACCTTAGGGAATCACTACACTGCCAAATGACTTTAATAGCTGAAAATAATATGAGTAATTATAATTACTATAATATTTGTGGAGTGATTACTATGTGCCAGGCTTTATACTAAACACTGCATATGCTTCATCACATTTAATTCTTTTACAACCCAGTGAAGTATATACTATCCTTATCCCCATTCTTCGGATAAGAGAGAGTTTCGGAGATGTTACTTGACTTATCCCAGGGTACACAGCTTATAAAAGACACAAACAGGATTCATTGGCATGGCCCTTGGGACAGAATTTTGGGATTGACTAATAACAGGAATTTGGCTTGCATTAATTTGTAGGATAAAATTTCATTTCAGCAAACACACACACACGCACACACCACTGCCCTATTCATGTCTTCTTTCTTTAAGCTTCTCTGGAAGAATTTTTAAAAAATATTGTATTTAATAGCTCTTTGAAGGATAATACCATTCATTAACATTCTATTCTTTTTTTTTTTTATAGTTGAGGAAGTACTTTCTCACATATTAGCTTATTTTATCCCCAAAACAACAGTTGAGATATGTGCAGTATAATTATCCCTGTTTTACTGAGTAAAACCAAGGTTCAATGATCTGTTTTGTTCATTCATTCATTCAGCAAATATTTATTAAGTATCACCTGTATGGTAGGAACTGGAGATAGAGTGATCAACCAAGCAGATCAACAGTGCCCCTGTCTTCTTGGAGCTTACAGTTTAGGGCAGAGTTTGGCAAACATTTTCTATAAAGGGCCATACAGCAAATATCTTAGAATTTGTGGGCCATATGGTCTCTGTTGCAACTACTCTACTCAGTTCTTATAAGATTTACAAAAACCGGTGCTGAGCCAGAATTGGCCCATGGGCCCTATTTTGCCAACCCCTATTGCAGAGGATAAAAACACAGTAGATAAGGGAGAAATGACTGTACACAATATTCAGATAGTAATGACTGCTCTGAAGAAAACAGGATGATGTGATAGAGTGGTTTGGAATTCTGTAGATAGGGTGGTCAGAGACAATCTCACTGAGAATAAAACATTCAAGCTAAAATCTGACAGGAAGGAGTCAGCTGTGAAGAGGACGTTGGAAAAGCATTTCAGGCAGAAGAAACAGCAGGTACAAAGGCCCTGAAGTGGGGCATGTTTGAGGAATTAAAGGGTGGCCAGAGGGAATCAAGGCAGGGAGAGTAGTGGGAGAGGTGATCTAGGATTAGGCTAAATCCAAGCCATGCAGTATACTCATAACAAGCCACAGTAGGAGGTAGGGAAACGGAGGCACAGCTACATCTTTTCTTCTGTGCTTAAAAATATTTTATTAGGTGATTCTTTAAAAAAAAATTTTAATGCTTATTATTTGAGAAAGAGACAGAGAGCAAGCAGGGGAGGGGCAGAGAGAGAGGGAGACACAGAATCGGAAGCAGGCGCCAGGCTCTGAGCTGCGAGCTCAGACTCACAGACTGAGAGATCATGACCTGAGCTGAAGTCAGCCGCCCAACCAACTGAGCCACCCAGGCACCCCATATTAGGTGATTCTTTTATGGGAAGGGGTCTGGATCGAGTGATAGTATTGCTGAGTCCTTGAGGCAAGGAGACTCCGAGATACAGTTGTAATTGGTGTTATTGCTGGTACTGCAGTTGAGGTGGGGGAAAATACTCACTGAAATAATTCCTGGAAGCTAAGCCACCCGTTCTGGCTGTGTGGAGACACCAGGAGTTTGGTCTTTAAGTCAGGACACTCTGACATGATGGACTCCACTGCTGGGACCACCTCCTCACTGACCACAACACACTTGGCTTTGGATGCTCGCAGCCGATAGAGAATGTCTTTTGCTGTCAGCTGGGTTGTTCCTGGCATGAAGACCAGCCCTGGGAAGGAGAGAGGGCCCTGAGCTGAGCAGAACTCTTGTCCATCAGGTAAGATTGTAGACTGTTGAAATAGGCTCTGTGCTTGGTAGAGAGGAGTTGTGGATTATAGCCTTTAGCTACCCTTGTCTCGGTCCCCAGAGACATCCTACAGGACCTTGGTCACTGGGAGATCATTAGAGCACTGGCTTTAGATTCTGATAGTCCCTGGGTCTAATTCTGTCCTTGCAACTTACTATCTTTGTGACCTTGAACATGTTACTTGATCTCTCTGTGCCTTCCTTTCCTTATCTGAAAAATGAGGGAAAATAGTAGTAAGTGTCTGGCATATAGTAGGCATTATAATGGCATAACATTTTTGTGAAACATTTGCATCATTATTATATAATACTTAAATAGCACTTTACAGCTCATAACATATTTTAATGAACATTATCTTAGTCAGTCCTCTGAACCAGTGGTCTCCAAAGTGAGTTTTGCAGGGTAACCCACTGAGGATGAGAAGAAAAATTAGAATTAAAAAATTTTATTGCGATATTAGAATTCTTTGTTTTAATCTCATTTTTGTATATATTTTATAACATGCATGCTATATTAGTACAGAAGAACAATATAAATATTATATCCAGATGGGAGGATGTGTGTCCCAAATATTTTTATTGATAGTTTGTGCAATCAGAAGAGCCTGGAGACCACTGTTCTAAAAAGCCATGTAGGTCCATGCAGTTGTTGACATTTGATGGAATGTGAGATTGAGTCATAGCCAGTGAGGGGCAGAGTCAGCCCTCAAACCTGGGTCTTCTCAGTGGTCTGGAATCATCAAAGTTTGTCTACACTCCTTTGGCACTCCTTTGGCAATGTTTAGTTTATCCCACCTCTTCACTTCATTCTAAACACTGGCCTGAGATGGACCTGATTTTAAAGTAGCAGTTCCTTGTGAGAAGGACATATATAGGAGAATTCGATGAAAAGCAGAGGGAAGGTGGTTTGCACTTTCTAAAGTGAATCAGTGAAGGAAAACAGAGTGTATGTAAAGCATTACGAACATCCACTGAGCACTTATTAGGCCTCCGCTATCTCACTTAAAACCAGTCCCAGTGTATAGACGACAACTAGCCCAAGAGTCACAGAGTCTGTAAGTGGCAACCAGGATTCAAAGATACATTTACTAGACTCCCCAGACCTGTACTCTATAGCAGACTACTTATTTCTTGGTGAGTTTCCTGAAGTCAGCTAAATGAGAAGAAGTGGACTTGAATTCCTAGAAAGAGACTTTATTCATTGAATATATTTTATTTTATTTTATTTTTTTTTTTAAATTTTTTTTTTCAACGTTTATTTATTTTTGGGACAGAGAGAGACAGAGCATGAACGGGGGAGGGGCAGAGAGAGAGGGAGACACAGAATCGGAAACAGGCTCCAGGCTCTGAGCCATCAGCCCAGAGCCGGACGCGGGGCTCGAACTCACGGACCGCGAGATCGTGACCTGGCTGAAGTCGGACGCTTAACCGACTGCGCCACCCAGGCGCCCCCATTGAATATATTTTAAAAGCTCTCGTGTCATTCTCCTCTTGAGAAAATGAATAGATATATGACAATAAGGAAGTTAATCAAGGAGATACCTTACAGGACCTCAGATAGTGCACTCTATGTAAAAATATAAGATTATTTATTTTGCAAACACTTGTTCTTAATGGCTCAGAAATTATTAGTACTCTTGGTAGATTTTTGACATGAATGTGTTCAGTGCATAGCACGGGGGTTAAGGAAACGTTCTCTTCTGGTGGATTTCAGAGTTTAGCATTACAGCAAAAGTGAAATATTTTGCCACATTAGGTGCAATACAAGTATCTCAATATTCACTCAGAAGATTTAATAATTCTGAATTAGAATTATGAATTAGAAATAATTCTGAATTAGAAAACAATCCTTAGGTGCTTGCTTAACACTTAATTAACTGAATGTTTTTGATAATTTGGCCTAGGGGTTTGTTTTTAATCTTGGCATTTCACAAATTGCTTAAATTATGTTAAATAATATTAAGTACATTTTTAATCACAAACCACTTTTAATCTCCCTCCAACATACAATTGGTTTCACATTTCCAAGTTCCTTTTTATACTAGATACAAAAAGTACTTTATATATTGCTTTTATAAAATTTAAATTGGTAATTAAGAGCATTTTCTAATACCATTGTGAAATCCTTATAATTATCTTTTTAATGATATCCCATCAAGTTTGAGGTATCATAATTTCAAATAGCAATAAACACTTCTATTAAACTTGATTTAATCATTTCTATGTAGTTGTTTCCATTTTTTTCTCTTGTTAATGATATTGTAGCAAAGATCTTGTGTTCTCTATGTATTATATCCTTTAATATTCTTACTTTTTAAAAATGTTTATTGATTTATTTGGGGGTGGGGTGTGAGCAGGGAAGAGGGGCAGAGGGAGAGACAGAATCTTAAGCAGGCTCTATACCCAGTGCAGAGCCTGACATGGGGCTTGATCTCACAACCATGAGATCTTGACCTGAGCTCAAATCAATAGTCAGATGTTCAATCAACTGAGCCACCCAGGTGCCCCAGTATTTTTATTTACCTTTAGTTGATTTATAGACATTGTGTCATGCTCTACAGTAGGTATTGGAAACTTTTTCAGTAAAGCACCAGATAGTAAATATTTTAGGCTTTGTGGACCATCCCATCTCTGTCTCAATTAGCAATTCTGCTGTTGTAGAGCAAAAAGAGCTGTAGACAATATGCAGATGAAGGAGCATGGCTGTATGCCGTTACAACTTTAAAGCTTTATTTACCAAAATAGATGGCCAACCTGTAGGCCATGGTTTTTGCCGACCTCTGTCCTAGAGTGAAAAAAAAATTCTAGAATTTTTATTTGGGGTAAAATATAAATTGTTATTTTTATAGAAAATGTGTCATTGAATACATTAATCTTTTTGCCTGGAATGAGGCAGAGGTTTTCCAACTGGGATCCGCAGTCATATTCTTATAAGTCCTTGTATTCTAAAATGCCTTTTCTTCCTTTAGTGTTTTCAAATCTGGGAGAATCCAAATATATTCAAGAAAGTAAATTCAGAACTATCTGGCTAAATACATCATAACCAGCTCTGCAAAAAGGCATTAGTGTCCACATTTGCTTTGATAGAGTTTTTGTTTAAATCCCAATTGCATAGCTTTCTAGCTGTGTACCTTTGGACAAGCTTCTTAAACTCTCTGAACCTCAGTTTCCTCTTTTGCAAAATGGGCATCACAATAATACCCACCTCTTTTTTCTTTTCTTTCTTTCTTTTTTTTTTCTTTTAGCAATACCCACCTCTTAAAATAGTTGTTATTATTATTACATCATGGTTCCTCTTCATCTTAACTCTTATTTCTCTGTTCTCTGTAAGCATAGCTTCAGTTGGAACTAACAATTCAGAAAAACCTCAAATGTCAGTCTCTCTCTGTTTCTGCATGATTTAGAAATGTTAAATATTGGCACTGACCTGTTCGCATACAAGCCACGTTTATAAGCCACCACTCTGGGATACGGGGCAGAATCACAGCCACTCTGTCTCCTCTCTTTAGGCCACAGGGCTTGATGAGCACGTTAGCAGCTTTTCGGGACAAGGAGCCCAGTTCTTCAAAGCTCCATTTCACCTCAGCCCCTTTGCCATTCACCCACCATAGGGCTGGGTTGGCTGGTCTCTCTCCTGTCTGGCCATGGGCACATGGGAAAGAGAGAAGGCTTATATGACTGGTCCACCAACTAGATGGGACATCTGCCATTACTTCTTCTCAGCACTTGTGCTGGTGGATTCTGGTAACAGCACCCTAGTTTGTCATTGGAGGACCGACCGACTCCTCTCCTATTGAATATAGCTTAGGTGAGACAACCCATCAGGGTAATTGTCCACCCACCAGTGAGAGACATGTGACCTATGTTGGGTGAATCAGACCTTATGTCCCTGATTTTGAGTTTTCTGAGAAGAACAAAAAGATAGAATATAGTTGAAACAAAATCTGTGTATGAGCTCTTGGTGCTTCTATATCTCCAGGGAGCTATCCTGGTTCCTGTTCTTGCTGAAACTGACTGTCCAGCTTGCAACCCATTTTTGTGAGCACTCCTATGTCCAATAAATTTCTTTCTTGCTTAAAATAGATTCTGTGCCATCCAAATAACCCCAATGGTTGTACTAAGGTTGATTAGGAACAAAGCATCTTTTTCTATCTATCTATCTATCTATCTATCTATCTATCTATCTATCTATCTATCTTTTAGAGAGGGCACACACACGTGTGCCCACATGACTGGGGGGAGTGGCAGCGAGAGGGGGAGAGAAAATCAAGCAGGTTCCACACTCAGCATGGAGCCTGATTTGGGGCTCAATCTCATGACACTGAGATCATGACCTGAGCTGAAATCAAGAGGCAGATACTTAACCAACTGAATCACCCAGGTATCCAACATCTTTTTTTTTTACCCAAAAGGCTGAGGGATGGTTTTCAGAGAAAACAAAAAATAGGATGGTGGGCCTTTGGGGGAGGCTCATCAACTGATGGATTTTTGAAGGAAACTTCTCCTATGATTCTACAAAATACACTGTCTATACTGAAAAACCTCTTCACTTTGTGAATTACCAAAAAAAAATTACTCCTCTTTTCTTCCCTTTTCTGGAACTCTCTTTTTACCTTCTCTGGTTAGAAAATATTTCAAAATCGGGGACTGGGTGGCTCAGTCGGTTAAGTGTCTGACTTCAGCTCAGGTCATGATCTCACACTCCGTGAGTTCAAGCCCCTCGTCGGGCTCTGTGCTGGCAGCTCAGAGCCTGGAGCCTGCTTCAGATTCTGTGTCTCCCTCTCTCTCTGCCCCTCCTCTGTCTCTCTCTGTCTCAAAAATAAATTTAAAAAATTTTAAAAATTTAAAAAAAGTATTTCAAAATTCAATTTCAATTTCACTTCCTCTCTGAAGCCTTTCTCAGCCTCCTCTTCTCTTCTCTGACTTCTCTGTATTCCCACAGCATTGTGCTTAGATGCCAGATGACTGTGTTATATTGTATCATAATCCCTACCCTATGGGTGTAAGATTAGGGTCTGACTCATGTACTCTTGAGACTGGTGACCTTGGATAAGGAACTTAATTTCTATGAGGTTAACTTCCTTATTTGCAATCCCCCAGCATGGTGATGGGGATTTGGTGAAATACTATAGGTCAGTATTTCTTAATCTTTAGTCATTTGAGTATCACTACTTTTGTCAGATCTGTTTACACCTGTGCTATTGTTCTTTGTATTTTTCTTTGCATTCACTCCTTTTTACTTGCATACATTTACTTAAGAAGGAAAACGTGTTTGGCTATTATTGGTAAAACCAGTACTGCTTGCTAAAAATAGGTTACTGAAAAATAAATATATTGAAAATAAAATATGCCCTTAAATTTTGTCTAGAGATATTCAACTTCTACCTGCTCTTTCTGTTCAAAAGAGAGTTTAACGAGTGTAAAAGAGCTGTTAAAGATGTAATGGACTTAAAGGAAGACTTTCCCCTTAATTTAATAGGAAAGATTGATTCAATGTTATTTAATATTTTGTATATCTAGTATCTGCATCTTTTGAGGCACAGGTCCTTGCAAATGACTATTATTATTAAACCAAAGCTCAAATTACTGTTTTTTCCATAAATCTGTAGCTAGCCTGAACAGATGAACAGAGAGCAAAGAGCTGCTGAAGGAAATGAAAGAAAAGAGAAAATGAAGGAAAAGAGGCAGGGCTCTGTGAGTAACTACCATGAGGGGGTCTGAGGAAGATCCAGAGAAAGACAGTATGTGGAGTTGAGGATCAAAGATCTTCCCTGGGGAGAGAGAAGAGCAAGTGGAAAACAAACAAAGGAGATCCAGAGGGATGAAAGAACTGAATTAAGAGTGACAAATGGACCACAGAACAAGGAAATGGAAGGCTGAGACATAGGTGGATACCAAGCATCCAATGGAAGCCTATCGTGTCATACCTTTTCTTTTTGGGACCACTGGTCCAGCACATCCCCAGCAAAGTTAAAGTTTTTAGGCAGTGATCTCTCACAGCGATTTATGGCTTCAAAGTCAGCAAGAGTCAGAGGTGCCCAAAGCTGGTGATCTTTGTGAAGGTACCGGCCAGTTGGCCTGGCAAGCCAAATGAATCTGAACATCTGATAGCGGAAAAAAATCATGAGTTCCAAAGGGCTTTGTCAACTGATATGGATGTGGAAGTTCTGTAGCCTGTGGGGAGAGATGGGTAGGGGGAGCGTTAGTCTCTCTGGTTGCTCTGTGGTGAGACCGGGGAGTGGACTTGTGGCTGTGTGCTCCCCAGGGAGTTGGGGAACACCTGAAAAACACTCATCCTTTTTCAGGGCTGTGGCAGTCAGCCATGGACTAGTCTCCCTACCACTGACCTCTCCTCTTCGTTCTGTCTGTGATCAGGTTATTCTTCAAAACAAAACAAAGCTGACAACTATAGAATTGTCAAGCTTCCATTTTTCGTCCCTATCTTCCCCCCCAACCAAACAATAGATAAACAGCATTTTGCTGCCTCAATAGACATTCAAGCCCTGCTTCTGTCTGCCTCGTACTCTACTCTATTCTAACTGTATTTTGTAACTCCTCTACTTGAATTTCCTCTTCTAGTTAAAGCAGTCCACTTATTTTCATGAATGCCTATTTCTAGCTCTAAGATTTAGTCTGTCATTCACCTTTTCTCTGGCTTCCCTACTTTCTTCACCCCTCAGTCCTTCATTATAATTGGTTAGAAACCTTGATTTAAGTCCTGGCTCAGCAACTTTCTGATAATAGGACTTTGGGTAAATCACTTACCTTTCCTGCACCTCCATTTTCTCATGTGTAAAATGGAGGAGGGGAGGAATATAATACCTCTCTCCTAGTGTTATTATGAGGATTTAATAAGATAATGTGTGTAAAATAACCAGCATGTAAAAAGTACCTTCAAAGTGTTAACTAATGCTTTTGTTAAGATTATTTTCATTAGTACTATGGTGGCATTGGTTCATGAAGTAATTTTACTTTATGAATCAGGAGACCTGGACTTTACTCTGAACTCTTTCAGAATTAGCTTTGTGACATTGGTAAAGCCACCTCCCACCGCCATCTGTAATTTAACATTTTTTAATAATACTGTTATTTCTTCCTTTGAATTTCCATCATATGCATCAATATTCCTCACATGACAGGTTTCTAGCTTATATTATTAATTGTTTTCATTGTATGTGCTTTGTCTCTGTAACCTACCTAAATGGTGTGGGTAGAGGCTATGCATTGCATCCTTGGTACTTAACATGACCTACAGAGCCATCTTTAATAACAGAAGCCAATGTTTATTAAGTGCTTGCTGTAGACCAGGCATTTTGCACTCCTGATATCATTCAGCATTCATGACAAGCTTTTGAGGCTGGTGTCATTATTATCTCCATTTTAAAGATGGGGAAACTGAGACCCATGTAGACTTAAGTAGTGTGCCCAAGGTCATCCATCTTATAGTGGCAGAGGCAAAGTTTGGACCTGTTTGATCTGTCCTCAGAGCTTGTGTCCTCAACCTCTTTGCTATTCAGCCTCCCTTGTGCTGCCTTCTTCGGTCAAGGTTTCTTGCTGATGAATATTGCCTTTCAGTCCTACTTAGTAGCCTTGTATGGAGTGGAAAAATCTGCAGGTGCTAAGGGTGCCTGAGTCTGCCACATGGTGATAACATAAATAGTTAGAACAAAGGGTGTAGGGTGTACCATCCCTTCATTGTTGCCAAGCCTTCTTTGCTGTTCAGAGAGACGTCTGGAGAAGCGAAAGCCCATTTGGTGCAAATGCAATTTACTGTATCCCACGAAGAGCTAATTATGACAATACCATTGGCATTAAACTCTCCATTATGTCAAGGAAGACAGACGAGGGATCACCTGGGCAAGTGTGGTGGAGGTAACAAGAGTAGAGAAGGGCAGGGAGAGGGAGAGTATTGGGGGCCATGTTTATGATTTAGCATTTTACTGAAAGTGAGACCCCACTTCTCCCCTAAACACACACACACACACACACACACACACACACACACACACACACCACACATGCTTGCATCCACGCTTGTCTCTCTGCATGCCCTTTGCAAGTCGCTTAGCATTTCCAAGTTTCATCACATTTGCGCAATGAGAGTAATGGAAGTACCTTCTTCACTGGCTGGCTGTGGGGTTAAAATGAGCACTCTAGCACAGTGCCTGGTGGGTGACTTGGACTCAGTAAATGCTTCACATTAAGAATCAAACTTCAAAATTATTTATGGCAGAAGGCTTTAGCTGTTTGATATCCAAAAAAACAAAAAGACAAAAAACAAAAAACAAAAAACCCAAACTAGAAAAGCTGTTGGATTAGAGCTATCAATATTTTGATGGCTTATTTTGCCTCTTTTATGCCCTGTCACTGTGCTCCAGGCTCTTGGGGCTGAACTGAGCCCCCATCAGTCTGAAGCATTCTAGCCTCCATTTCCATCATTTTGACCTTTCTTGGTCCTAGTTTAATGATGAGTTGGAAAGATTCTCAAGACATGAGATACTTGGAACATTCTTGCTTCCTAAGAAGAATAGTGCAGATAACAGAGCAGATAGTTTTAATGCAAATCTCCTTCATCTTCTCCTCCAAATTGAAAAATGATTTTTCATGAATTATTCTGATTTCCCATACCTCTGTAACCTACCTAGATGGTGTGGGTAGAGGCTATGCATTGCAACAACAAATCAAAACTAAATGAAAAACTAGCAATAAATCAAAAACTAAATATCATAAAACAGATTTGATCTGAATATACACTTTAGCATTACCCATGTTATGTGCCTAATCAGTGAAATAGGTCTTGCATATGCAAACATAATCATTACTAATAAAATACAAATCAAGATATCACAGAGTAGGATTTTTCAGTTAAACTGTAAAATTGTTTTGCCAGTAACATTTCTTCTTTCTATCTCTTTGGTCTGCTTTTGATTTTCTGAGATTTGTATGGATAGGCCTTTAAGGAGACCACGAATCTCCGAGGAGCCGCCATTTTGCATTGAACATAGCCATTTCCTGGCTTTGGATCCTGTGGGAAGTCTATATGATTCCAGGGTCAAATATGAGAATCACTGAGTTTTTTAGGTCAAGACATTATCTATGTAGAAATTAGTACATACACATGTTTAACAAAATATTTCCAGATGATATCTGTAAAAGTGAGAGATTCGAAATAGGTGATTTTTAAAGTCTTAGTGATTTCCAATGTGTTAAGGGAAACTTTAACAGTGGAAAGATGTTTAGGCAATTGGTGTGCACTCAGCACTGTGAAGTATTTTTGTGCACTATCTCGTTCAATTCTCTTAACACCTCTTGGACGCAGGCATTTTGTTTTACATATAAAGTGACCAAGGCACTGAGAGGTAAGTGATTTACCAAAAGCTATTCATCTAGCTAGCAGCATCAGTTCTAGCCTGCATTTCTTGTCTCCAAAGGCAATGCAAGGAAATGCTATCATAAATATTTGCTATATTTCTATCAATCTTTGTAAAGTAGAAGAGTCAATTTTCCCATCAAAGAGACTTTTATTCAGTGTTGGATCAGCACTTATCCAATTACAGCAAGGCAGTGTGACCTCTCTTACTGCTGTTCTATACATTTAAACACACTTGCACAAGTTCTCATTATTAGAGTCACTTCCATGTTACCACATGCATTATTTCTCTTACCCAAAGATGGTATTATTGTTCCAGAAAGGCCTTCGACTCCTTCATAAGACTCAGCTCTGCATCAGCCAAGAAACTGGTTCCTTCCTTCTTTTCTTTTGGTGGCATCTGTTCCATTGTAGTCCTGAGACTCTGGTGCACAACTGGGAGGATCATAATCCCTTGGGAGGGGAGTTGACGTTTCTCTGGACAACCTGTGGTTAAAGGGACAGCAGCTTATACGAGACACCTAGGAGGGGAGAGAGGAAATGCAGGAACAACTTCCGTTTATGATTCAGTGCTAAGCCCCAGCACATTAGTGGATTATTCTTGTCCATGGAGTTGATAATATCAAGATCCATTGTGCTTAGATGACCTATAATCAGAGCCTCATGGCATGATTTCCAAACAGTCTAGAACATTGGCATGCTTGACTATTGTGATATAGCTGGATGTAGCTTGGCAAACCTGGAAAAGGACAGCTAAAGGAATCATATTGGAAGTCTCACCTCACTACTAGGTGACTGTCCTGACATTATCTCACTTGGAAATAATTTTGAGAGAATGTTACTGACTGGTTTGAATATAAACTTTGCCTGCTTGTACCTTTGTGGATGTCAGTTGCTGGCAACAAGGATTGGGTTTCATGAAGTCTGTGGCTAAAAGTTGCTTGTTGATGACAATGATCAAACAGTGACATTTTTCACCTTCAGAGTTCATTGTTACCCCACATGATATCCAGAAGAGAGTATCTCTCATGGGCTCAGACATCAACAGGGCTCCTTGGTCCTTTAATGAATGAAGGCCAAGGCCGAGCCCAGGGTGGTAGACTAAATAAAGGCACTCCAAAGATATCCATGTCCTAATCCCCAGAAACTGTATGTTACCTAATACAGCAAAAGGGAATTTGCAGGTGTTAAGGATCTTGAGATGGGGTGATTATCCTAGCTTATCTGGGTGGGTGTGATGTAATATAAGAGGCTGATAGCACCTGGCACAGCACCTGGAAAATAGCACTGGTTCAACCAATAACAGTGCTCATTAGGAGGTGGCAATCTCCTCCCTTGCACATTCCATCCCCCTGGCTAGGGGTGTGTGTGTAGAGAGGTTTCCTAGAGGAGATGAAACTTGAGTTGGGCTTTGGAAGATGGCAAGACTATGAGTAGGTGGAAAAGAGAGCAGGCAGGCATCTCAGAAAGGGACCACAACATGGAGAAGGCCCAGCTATACCTGGATCTTCCACGGTTTGGCTGATCCATACATTCTTGATTCACCAAGCCAGAAAATTCTTTTCTCCCCTCAAGCAATATAGTTTGGGATTCAGTTACTTACAATCAAAAAAGTTATTGACTAGTATAGTTTTGGTGCCTCCCAGTTTGTGGGCTAGAAACGGAATTAGAAGTCAACCAATCTTCCTATTGCACTTCGGTGGCACCCCCAACTCCTGTGTGCCCCAGAATCTTCACTTCCTATAGATCCACTACAACATCACCAGGTAGCCATCCTAAATACCTCTTCTTTAAAAAACATTTCCTATCTCACACATCACCTTCCTTACCACCACTAGGGTATAATCAACTACTCCCTCTTTAAACTTGTCACATGACATGCAACAGTTTGGTGGCTAACTTCTTTAAATACCTCTTCCCCAGAATGTAATGGCCTCCAGGACAGGTGCCATGTCTTATTCATCCATGACACCTTTATTCCTACTGCATAGCCTGAAATATTGTAGTGTCCACTAATTATTTGCCTCCCCCCCTTTGGCTTGTCTCTGTGTAGAGTTGATATGGTTCTTATCAGTCTCCTTGAATTTCTGAAGAGGATGTCAGTCCAACTCCCACCTCAATGGACTATCTTGGCTTAGTGGCTGTGTTATAGTTATGTGTCTGCTTCTAAACCTCATATAATTTGCTATTATCAAACTGTGTATTGCTGAAATGCTATATTGCCTTGGGCACAGAAATGAACCAAAGAGAAATTCATTGCTGAATTTAGTGTAGGAATGACAAATATGATGTTCACAGGAAGATGCAGGAGAAAACTTTCTCTCGGACCTGAATATCAGGAAAAAGTGGGATTTTTTTCTAGGCACCTGGTCTGTATTTGTCATATGGACACTACATGTGCCCAATCATGCCTCTTTCCCTCTTTCATCTGGATGGAGGAATGCTCTAGCCAAATTTCTGGCACACTTCTGGAAAATGGATAGGTCTTTGCGGCATACATTTTATATACTCATCTCACTCTGGTTTTTGATCTGGCTTTCTACCTATTTTGTATTCATTATGTATTCATTTCCTACCCTATTTTGTATTCATTTCCTCAGTTCCTTTTTCCTTTTTTTTTTTTTAAGTTTTTAAAAAAAAATTTATTTATTTTGAGAGACACAAAGGCAGTGTAAGCAGGGTAGGGGCAGAGAGATGGAGAGAGAGAATCCCAAGCAGGCTCCACACTGTCAGTTCAGAGCCTGATGTGGGGCTTGAACTCATGAACGTTGAGACCATGCCTGAGCCGAAACCAAGAGCTAGACGCTTAACTGACTGAGCCACCCAGGTGCCCCAGTTCCTTTTTCTAAAGAAAAATATTTTATTCCATACCTCTATAACCACAATTATTTCCTGATTAGGCACTGCACAGCTTTTCAACTTTGGTATCATATTAGTGATAGCCACCATTATCCCCTTCCACAATGATTTTCACACAGTTCTTATCAAAAAAAGAGATTGAATCCATTCTTTGTTCTATTTCCCTGAATATAATTTTAATAAGAATTTTTATTTTAGAATAGTTTCAATTTACAGAAAACTTGCGAAGACAGTACAGAGAGTTCCAGGGAATGTTTTTTCCTTGGCTAGACTGGGGTCACTGCTGTTGGGGAAGAAGATCACAGCAGTGCCATATCAAGGGTGCCTGCTATTAACTTGACCTGTCGCTGATGATGTTAACCTTGATCACCTGGCTGAGGTAGTGATTTTTAGGTTTCTCCACATGGATGCTGTCATGATAGTCATATAGTTGAGGAGATAGGCTATTCTAAGAAGTTGGTTGTTATGCAGACAATCCTAGATATCTGCCTCACTTATTACATGTTTTTTTACACACAAGTCTCAGGGCCAGGAGCTGGGGATGTGAGACAGTACTCAGTATTCTCTCTCAAGGATGTCATGAAAAACAATCACTAATTCCTGGACGACTCGCTCTTGAATTCCACTTCTGAGATATTTTCTCTCCTTACTGCTTTCATTCAAAATTTGGGGCACAGTCATCCAACCATGTTCACTTGGGATCCATTTGTCTCTTTGAGCATCTCTGAGGCCTTTGCTTCGTTTGGATTGTAAGAGCTGAATTCTCCTTCCTGCAAGGGGCAATATGTACTCTATGGTTTTTTACTTGGTTACACAAGTGTCCTACGGGAGCTTTTTACCTAAGCAAGGAAGGCAAGGTAACAAGCCACCACTGTTAAATTGCCACCAGCCCTCTAATGGGTCCTTTGGAAGGGCCAAGATTTCATCCAGTGATGACAATCACCAGGGACCTTGTTATGTTGGAGAGCTCAGGGAGTATATGGACATGCAGCTTGCACCATTAGCTAGGCCTTTTGGGAACATGCTTCATCGCTGGCAAGTGAGAGGTAGTACTTATAATCCAGCATAGGTTTTGAGGGGGAGATTGCAAATTATATCAGAATCGACAATCTACACTTAACCCCTTAGGTAAACTTCTTGGATCAGAGGCTGAGAATGTTGAATCACTCCTCAGGGTTGGATAAGAATAAGAATCCAGAAGATAGGCATCTAAAACCCCCCAGAGATCTGTTTTGCTTGGAAACTGTCCACATGGTAATAACAGCTCTCCTTTACATGTATATAGTACTTTATAATTTCTTGAGATCTCATATGCTGTTATTTCAGGTAATCCTCACAAAAAGCCTATGAAGTAGGCACTACTAGTACTATTTTATAAATGAGGAAACTGGAACTCTGAGAGGCTAAGTAGTTGCCTCAGCCTACATATTATTTTAATGCTTGATTCTTTCTCTTTGTTATTGTCATCAATTTCCAGCATCATGAGTTGGGGCTCTTGCAACCTGTAATGATGACTAATGAATTTTTTTGACTAATAAATTTTTGAAATAAGATTGTAAACTGAAATATATAATTATATATATTAATGTATACACACAACACACACACACACACACACACACACACACACACACAGTGTTTCAGTCTAATGAAGTAATTTTTTTTTTATAGCTTGAATAGTCTCAGAGTGATTCATGGGAGCCCGTTCAGTCTGGCTTCTGTTTTTTGTTTTTGTTTTTTTTTTTTTTGATATGACCTGTTGACTGACCCCATCAGTCTTTGAAAGCTTGCTTGCTTTCTGGCACAATGAGATGTCCCAGGCTTATTTTGTACATTTCTTGCCAAGGTTCTAAAATCAGCCATTTTTCTAAGGAGTCCTGGTTTCTTTCAATGAAAAATGATATTTTACAACCAGTTAATCAACATCCACTTGCTGTTGTGCTTTATTAATATAAGAATGACTGACTAATCAGATTTGGCCTTATAGTATAGTATTAGAACAGTGACTGGGGCATTTTGGCCAATAGTGCACTATATCAGAAAGGATATAGCTCATAGCTATTAAAATAAAATAAATGAGGTGGTACTGTTACTGTCTTTGTCACCCTTGGATGAGATGGCACATACATTAAATGATAGTTGACCATGAGTTGCAGTGTTTTCTATGCAAACATACCAGTTAGAGTAACAAATGTTGTTACCATTGACTCTATTGTTTTTTAAAAAGTGTATTTATTTTGAGAAGGAGAGACTGCATGCACGAGCAGGTGAGGGGCAGAGAGAGAGAGGGAGAGAGAGAATCCCAAGCAGAACTAGTGATTTGTCATTCCTAGTAAAACTATTAATTTGTCATCCCTAGTAAAACTCAGAGAGGGTCCAATTTGTATCAGGATAAACCATGCTATGCTGTGTATCAAATAATCACTCAGATCTTGGTGGTGTGTGGCATAACAAAGGTTTGCTTTGTTTTTGTTTGTTTGGTTTTTGTTTTTATTTTTATTTTTTTGCTCTTGCTACTTGTCCATGATGGGTCTTCAGTGACCTGGCTGATGGAACAACAACTATTTGAAGGGTTGCCAGTAGATGTGGAAGAGTAAACAATTATATGTACTAGCCTAGAAAAGATGGACATCATTCCTACTCATTGGTCAGGACTCGCCCCTTGGCCAGAGTGCATATTCTCACATTACTTGGGGGATGAATAGCTGGGTAATGACTACCATAGTTATCCTTTTACAAGAATATGTTAGATTCATTCTATTTTTGGAAGTCTTTCATAACATAACCCAATAGAACTTTTCCAGAGGAGCAATACTTAAAAAAGTAAAGACTTACCATTTTGGAAACCTAGCAAACTAGATCTTCCATACAGTAGAGTGGTGACAACCATAGACTTTTTGGAACCGGAGAGAATGAAGTTCCAATTTCAGCTCTGCTGCATAGTGGCTGTGGGGTATTATGTAAAAACATTTAGTGTCTCTAAGATTAGTATTCTAATTTCTAAAATGCTTAACAGGATGAAATTGTTGTGAATAAAAAATGAAATTATGTACAAAGGTGTCCAACACCTTTGGACCAATTCAATACCTGTTAGCTAGCTTGAAAGATGAAAAAGTCTTGATATTTTATGAATTGGTGCCTCTTGGGCTAAGTGTTCTTGGCAGGCAATGCTTTTATGTTCTCTGGAGGGCTGGCAATTAAGATTGCTCACATTTCTCTGTGGGAGAATGTTCTTGAAAGAGCAGTTCTTTTGAAATGATTCTTCAGCTCACTCCATTTAGAATTCATCAATTTTCTGCATCCACCCACAATCTTTCCACACATATTCTCCTTACTTCAGACTGTCTAGAAGTCTTAGTATTAGACTTCTAGTATTAGTATTAGTATTAGTATTAGTATTAGTATTAGTATTAGTATTAGTATTAGTATTTAACACATATTTGGGGCCTATTATGTGACTGGTACATGCGGGATACATCTGTCTGCCCCAAGTTGTTCTATGATTGGGTCAAGCAGAAGCTTCCCTTGACTTCACAGGCTTGGAGAACTAGAATACTTCTGGGAGTAACTGATGGTGACAATGTCTCTCTTGTACTAATGCTTACATACCCTATTATAGACCTATTGGTTTTGGAAAAAGATCTGGTGTGCTGGTGTTGGCCTTGGTCACATCTTCCACCTTTGTCTTTTGCTTCTCACATTGAAATATCTTATTTCTGTTTTTTAATGTTTATTTATTTTTGAGAGAGACAGGGACAGAATGTGAGTGGGTTAGAGGCAGAGAGAGAGGGAGACACAGAATCCAAAGCAGGCGCCAGGCTCTGAGCTGTCAGCACAGAGCCCGACACGGGGCTCAAACCCACGAGCTGTGACATCATGACCTGAGCCGAAGTTGGACACTCAACAGACTGAGCCACCCAGGCGCCCCTCACATTGAAATATCTTAAGCACAATTAAAAAAAAAATCAATGTTCAAAATTGATGTTTCCCATAACACAAGAAGCAACGAGTGTTGGTGAGGATGTGGAGAACCTCTTGCCCTGTTGGTGGGAGTGCAAACTGCTACAGCCATTCTTGAAAACAGTATGGAGGTTTCTCAAAAAGTTTAAATAAGATCACCTGGGGGGCTCATTCAGTTAAACATTCAACTCTTGATTTCAGCTCAGGTCTTGATCTCATGTTTATGAGATCAAGCCCTGCATTGGGTTCCATGCTGACAGCACAGATCCTGCTTGAGATTCTCTCTCCCTCCCTCTCTCTCTGCCCCTCCCCCACTAACATGCATGCTCTCTCTCTCAAAATTAATAGTTTTAAAACGTTAAAAATAGAACTACTCTATCATCCAGCAATTGCAGTGCTAGGTATTTATCCAAAGAATACAAAAATACCAATTCAGAGGGATACATGCACCCCGATGTTTATAGCAGCATTGCCTACAGCAGCCAAATTATGGAAGGATCCCAAATGTCCATTGAATGATGAATGGATAAAGAAGATGTGGTATCTATATATGTATATTATGGAATATTACTCAGACATCAAAAAGAGTGAAATCTTGCCATTTGCAATGATGTGGATGGAACTAGAGTTTATTATGCTAAGTGAAATACGTCAGTCAAATAAAGACAAATATCATATGATTTCACCATATGTGAATTTAGGAACCAAAACAGGTGAACATAGGGAAAGGGCAGGAGAAATAAAATAAGGTAAAAACAGCAAGGGAGGCAAACCCTGAGAGGACCTTAACTATACAGAACAAACTGAGGGTTGTTGGAGGGGAGGTGGTTGGGGGGATGGGCTTAATGGGTGATGGACATCACTTGTGATGACAACTGAATATTATAAGTAAGTGATGAATCACTAACTTTTACTCCTAAAACCAATACTACACTATATGTTAATTAAGTTGAATTTAAATAAAATCTTGGAGGAAAAAAGAAACATTGACAAAGACGTGGAGAAATCAGAACCTTCAAACACTGCTGTTGGGGATGTAAAATGGTACAGCTACTTTGGAAAACATCCTGGAAATTTCTCAATAAGTTAAAAATGGAGTTGCCATATGGCACAGCAATTTCACTCCTCGACACATACCCAAGAGAATTGAAAACATATATTCCCATGAAAACTTGTATAGAAATGTTCATAGTAGCATTATTCATAACTCCTACAATGTGGAAACAATCCAAATGTTTGTCAACCAATGACCAGATGCATCAAAGTGGTATAACCACACAGTGGGATATTGCCTAGCCATAAAAAGGCATGCAGTACTGTTACATGTGTGGATGAATTTCAAGAACATTGTGCTAAGTGAAAGAAGCCAAAGTCCACATATTGTATGATTCCATTTATATGAAATCTTCAGAACAGGAAAATCCAAGAGACATAAGTAGATTTTTGGTTGCCAAGGAATGGAGGAGGGAGGAATTGAGATATGGGCTTTCTTCTCAGGATAATAATAATATTTTAGAATTAGTGGTGATAGTTGTGCAACATCAGGACTATATTAAAAGACACCGAGTTGTCCACTTTAAAGTGGTCAGAATGATGGATTTTAAGCGCTGTGAATTTCATCTTAAAAAATAAAAAATTGAAAGCTTCAAAAATAAAAATAAAGATAAATAGCCAAAAAAGGAACATTCCAAACATAAAGAAAAACACTTCCCTGTTTTCCCTATGATTAAAGTCATACAGTCTTGCAGATACTAAAACATAAGATAAAGTCTGTAACTTTCTGGAATGTCATGATGATTTATAACACTTTCTGTGAAAAAATATATGTAACCCTGCACTGACTGTTCCTCTCTCAGAGAAGTTTCTTCTTTGTGAAGATTGTGTATCCTGGGCAGCTATCTTGGGATCAAATGAACGTCTTCTCCATTCTCCCTAAATTTTTTTTTTGATATGAAATTTATTGTCAAATTGGTTTCCATACAACACCCAGTGCTCATCCCAACAGGTGCCCTCCTCAATGCCCATCACCCACTCTCCCCACCCTTCCACCCCCCATCAACCCTCAGTTTATTCTCAGTCTCCCTAAAATTTTTTGAAAGTTTTGTTCACTTTGAATCAACATAGTCGTTTTATAATGTTGTTCAACTCTCCTATTTCCTTGTTGATCTTCTGTTTAGTTGTACTATCCATGATTGAAAGTGGGATATTGAAATCTCATACTGGGGAATATACTTTTGAATAAAAAAGTACATTTAGGGTAATGAGAGTTTAGTTTAATTTAGGGTAAGAAAGTTTAGGGTAATGAGTATGCTTTTCTTGGTGACCCTTTCCCCAAGTATTATCCTAAAATATTTTTGAGGAGAAGCAATACAATGACAACAAAGGTATACTCCCCCAGAATGGCTTCTTTGCAGTGGGAATGTGAATGTTGTGCTACCTTCTTGCAGAATTCTTTCCTGATTCTTTAGCTGAAGGGAGTGTCTTTTCAGCTGAAGGGAGTTAGCTGAATTTTTTGGCAATTTATCTAGGACCTTCCTGATTCCATTAAATTGTTCCTTCATTGATCTCATCTCCCATAGGGATGTTTCAGCCCCATCTGAGGGTAAGAACTTTGTCTCATTCATCTTTATAACACCAGCTTCTAGCTCAGTGATTTTCCTTCTCTAGACTTTTGGTAACATTGCAGAGTAAATGTTAAGAAGAAAAATATTGTTGTTATTTATATAGTGGTTTTAAAAACATATTATTTCACATGTGGTTTAGAGTATGGACTGTGTAGCTGGGGTCAAGCTAGCAGCACGGGAGGATCCTGAACTCATCTCCTCCCATGAACACAACAATTCAAGAGCTACATATGGTGCAATACCCTCTGAAAAGGACCTGAAAGATAGCTGAACAGTGTCTCTACAACAGAGGATAAAAGGGCCATATGGAAACAGGTAGGAGAGGCATAGACACAATCTCACAAGAAACCCCACCACAGGTGTGGTGACCCACGGTCAGGAGGATCTCATAATATAGAGGTTGTCCATGAGGAGTCAGAGGTTTGTGACCTACATCAGGCACCCCAGTTCTTGGGAACTACACCACCAAGATGAGCCTCCAAACAGCTGACTTTGGAAAAAATAGGACTTACTTCCTGAAGAACCATATAGCTATAGGGAAAAGAAAACCTGCTCTTACCAGGTTCACCTATAGGCCCAAACTCACCCAGGACTCAACCCCAAAGCAGCAATTTGAAAGGTGCCCAGCCAGCAAAGGAGACTCATTTGTTAATCTTAAAGCTTCTGCCAGAGAGGCAGAAACTTGTAGAGACTTACTGTAGGGATGGAGACACTGGCAGGCACTCTTTTTGCATTCTCCTTCTGCCTTGTGGGTGCCAGTGCTTCTAGACACCATGTTTGCAACCCTCACACACCCAGCCTACTAGCTCCATGGGAGTGCACTACGTAACACACCCCAGCTGCAGCTGGCCATACCAGCCACGTATGAGCACCCTGTCCCCATGGCCACAGCCATGGCCTCTTCTTCCACAGCCAGCCCCTTGGGCACCCAGCTTTGGTGGCCAGGGAGGATTGAATTCTTGGGCCCCATGGGTCTAAAACAATTGGAGAGATAGTGCTTGACGGGCTATCACGCCAAGGCACTGCACAAACACACTCCCAGTCTTTGTGGAAAAGGCCTATTTTCTTGCCCTGGAGCTTCAGCATGAGGGGCAGGCTTCAGGTTTGCCACTAGTCCAGAGGCTACAGAGGAGTTCCCAGAGAACATAAGCGGAAAGATGCCATATTAACATCCTCCCTTTGCCTTGCCACAGTTCGGTGGTATGTCCCAGAAAGGAGCTTATATAAGGTATAAAGTCGCAATATTTGCTACTGTTG
This sequence comes from Leopardus geoffroyi, assembly GCF_018350155.1. Classification (NCBI taxonomy): domain Eukaryota; kingdom Metazoa; phylum Chordata; class Mammalia; order Carnivora; family Felidae; genus Leopardus; species Leopardus geoffroyi. The sequence continues at coordinate 25,543,505 of NC_059340.1, forward strand.
TTTAGGGGACACCCCCAGATCTCCTGTTATGGAAGTCAGCAGGGTTTACAATTGTGGACCCGCAAGACTGTATATATTCACATGCTTTAAAAGCTGCTGCCTGAGGATCTGGCTTACAATTAGCCTAAAACTAGATCATCTCTGAGATCTGTCCATTTGGAACAGTAACAGGTTTTGGCACACCCTCAACAACTGGGATCGGTCAAGAGCAAATCAGGCTACGTGGGCAATTATAGAGGTCCAAGAAATAAGCAAAAGCCAGGGCAAGGATGCATGACAACTTTCATCTCCTACATAGCCACTCCTTCAAGACTGGGAGAGTAGCTGCTTTACCTAATACGTAGAAATAAGCACAGAGAGTCAAGCAAATGAGGGGACAGAGGAATATGTTCCAAAGAAAAGAACAAGAGAACACCTCAGACTTTACTGAGATGGAGATAAATAAACTACCTGATAAAGAGTTGAAAGTAATGGTCATAAACATGTTCACTGAACTTGGGAGAAGAATGAATGAACATAGTGGTCCATCTCCTTTCTAAGACATGGATCACTTTTCCCTTAGCGTAACTCAGTGCATTGGAACCTGGGAACACTTTGAGAGTCTGAGTAGGCATGAGAGTATGATTTACTTCCTGTCTTTTCTTCTTTGTGCCTCCCACACCTGGCGTTCTTAGGGACATCTGCTCTTTGAATACTTTTTAGGGTTTTCCTTAATTAGAGTCCCTGTTAGTAGGCAAATGCAATAGACTAAGCCATTTGTGACAACTTACAATGGCAAAAAAAAATTTATGGGAAAACACCAGGGAAGGAGTCCTTTCTTTGACTTTCATAGGAGTCTCCCAATCCCCCCACCCCCAAAAAGAAAAGAAAAGAAAAGAAAAGAAAAGAAAAAAGAAAAGAAAAGAAAAGAAAAGAAATGTATGCCTGTATTCGTGGGAAGACAGCTGTCATGTACCATAGCAGACAAAAGGGACTGATATTAGGGGTTGGCTCCTTTCCAATATCCTTTTGTTCTCACTACCGGGAAGTGGCTCATGACTGAAGCATTCCCTGCTGGGGGTATTTATGTTGTGGAAGTGAGCCTCAAAGGCATGGATGGGATGCCCACAAGGAGTAGCTCTATCCTAACAGTATCCAAAATCTGATCCCGAGCTCATTTAGTGTGACCCTCGAGGACTCTCCAATACTGGGTATAGAGGGTCCTTAGAGATGGTCCTTTATGGACCATCTTTTTATGGATGGGGAAGCTGAGACCTACCTAGATCAGGCAAGGTTTTCCTGCTCAGAGGCTTAGACTTCCTGGCGGTGATAAATGGCCTACAAGGTAGCTAAGCACTTTCTCTGGATTATTTGCTTTTCATTTTCACAAAAACACTGTAAGTCTGAAACTATTACTGTGCCCATTGCACAAACAAGGAAACTGAAGCTCAGAGAGGGATTATATTACAAAAGTGGTAGCTGGTGGAGCTGAGAGTCAAACTTAGGCCTGTTTATAGACCCCCAAACTATAGGAAGACTTTGGACATAGGATGGACATCCTTTTACCATCTCTCCATTCAGTGAATGATTGAGAGTGGAATCCCATAGGAGCCTCTGACCCAGGAGTCTCTCTCCCATGTCTTATCCAATTGCATACAGGCCAGCCAGCTACAGTAAGTTTCTGGTGCTGGGGGCAGGAATACCATCAGTTGTTCCCCATGGCTGAGGGCCCATGTGTCAGAGAGGATGCTGGCCACCTTCTGGGAGAGATGAGTCATCCTTTCAAGCTCCATTTGTCTTCTTCTCCATTGGCGTTGACCTCTCTGAGTGCGGGGTAAGGCCTCCTGAGTCCATTCTAGGCATGATGATATCCAAAATATTTGATATTAATCAGCATGAACATTGGATACAAGAGGCTCCTATCTGTTAGACACCACCCTTGAGTGGGTAGATCTTGAAGAAAGGCCAGGATGTCTGGGATATTGGGGTCAGTGAGTATGCCTCAATTGATAAGGAAATATTTTAATGTTTCAATGACTGGCATGACAGTACCAATGAGTTTCAACTAATGCCAGTCCTGATTCTCAGAAAGAATCTCCCAAGAGTGCTCAACATTTGAAGTGGCCAGGGTCTTCTGGAAAGATGGCTGACTTCTCAAGGCACCGTCCTACTAGTAGAGAAAAAGTGCCTTCCTCCTCCCCCAGTCTGCCTCTATTCCTGCTGCCAAACATACCTTATTAAATCGTCCATTGCAATTTATTTTTCAGTGGGGCAACTTTTGATCAGGAAATTATTTATTTTCCAATACTGCTTAGTGAAGGCACCAATGAAGATATCTGGAACCTTAAAAGCATTTCTATTGTAACTGAGGTTTCCTCTCTGTGCCAAATTGAAAGGTTTCTGTCCTTCTCTTCCTTGATGATCAAGGAAAGAAGGACCCCTCCCTTCCTTTTTCCTTTCTTCCCTCCCTCACTCCTGCCCCTCAGCTCTCCTTCCCTTCTTTCCCGACTTCCCTTATTTCTCCCTTTACAAACTCCCTCCTCCTTCCATCTCTTTCACCTTTCTTCTCTTGCCTTGGGCAGCCCACAATATCTTTACTCTGTCCGGACCATTTTAGAAGCTCTCATTACAGCAGTGAGAAGTGGGGGTGGGCAAGGGGATATAGCCCTACCCCTTCTCCTTCACTTGAGCAGTAACAGCAAGAACAACTATCCCCTCTGCCAGTTTAGTTTTCTATTTTCTTGTCAACCACCTTTTGTTGAATTCTGGGGCTAGGCCATGGGTCTGGCTCTTTGCAAGCTTCCTTAAGTTTGTGATTTGCACGGCTAATGATGAAAATATCTGTGATGTCATTTTATTCCTGTGGCTGTGGGAGTAATTCTCATTCCCTGTCTATAATATCCCTGTGTAACTCATGCAGCAGCTGTGCACAGGTCACTCAAAAACTTTCAGTGGCTCAACACAGTCCATCAAATCACTTCCAAACTCCTTACCTCAGTCTTCTGAGCCTTTCCAACTTTGACAGCTTCTTGTCTTTTTCTCCTCATAACTCAGTACTCTTGAGTGCAACCCCGTATCCAGCCAATCCATTGCTGAATACTCCTCATAGTGTTTACTGCTTTGTCTACTCATACGGTTGCCTCTATCTGGAGCTCCTTTTCCTGTATCATTTTGTTGAAATCCTACCCATTCCTCAGGATCCACTAGATACTATATCATGTACCAAGGTTTCTAAATTCCATTATCCAAATGCAAACTTATTTCCTTTTATACCCCCACTTCCTACCCTTCAGCACTTTGTGACTATCTTTTGCTAAAAAAAGCCAAAGAACAAAAACAAAAACAAAAACAAAAACACTCCATTATGTGCTCTTTTGTCTTTGGCCTCTAAAACTTTGTATGTGCCAGAAGAGGCGCAAAAATGTTTGTTGATTGGAAACAAATCATATCATTCTGACAATAATATTATGAGTAATAATAAAAGCTTCTACTGAGTGCTTGCAAGATGTCAAGTCCGGTGCTAAGCCCTTTTCACTGATTATCTCATTTAAACTTTTCAACAACACTATGAAACAGGTACCATTAATATATCCATTTGATTTATAAGAAAACTAAGGTTCTAGGGCATAAGTAGTTTGCACAAGGACATACGGTTTTAGTCACAGGGCGAGGATTTAAACACAAACCTGTTTGGCTGCCAAGCCTGTGTTTTTAGTCACTTTGCTGTAACATCTTTCCTCTGAGTTTGTACTTTCTAGTGCCAGGCATAGATGGGGTTTGAATCTCATGATCTTTGATTATGCAACAGGCACTTTACTAGTGGGTCTTTGCCAATATTTCAAAGTTGAAAAACTTTTTTTGTTTTACTTTTTCCAGTTGGGACCATTGGTCTAGCACATCCTTTGCAAAATTTAAGTGTTGGGGAATTGTTTGGCCTAGGGTCTTGGGGTCAGAAAGTTTGAAGGTCCAAGTGGCAGTTTTTCTCTTTGGTCTGCACCAGACACACCAAGTCACAGAGAAGATTTGAAACCAGCTCCACATTTGGCTCAGACAGGGAACACCTCAGGCAAATGAGAGAAAAGGCATTGTGTATGTAGGTGCCTCAGAGAGATCATCTTTGTGCTGGGAATGAATCCATAAGGCCAACAATTTCGTTATGAACGCAAACAAAAGTTGACTACTAGAGAGAAAGAAAATGAACACAAATATCTACCAACTTCAAGAACAGACTCTATTAAGGGACTTCAGATATAAGAGGATGGGGGGCTATTGTCTCTGTCTCCTCTGAGAACTGTTTACCTTTTGCAATTTAGGTGCTAGCTCTGGGGCAAGAGGGAATTTCCCAGCCTTGGGACAAACCAAGTCCTGGATCACTTTCATTAGCTCCTGGGCCTAAAAGACAATCTCCTTTGCCTGTGGAAGGTGGGGTTTGGGGGCTGTGAGGTAAAATGAAATAATGAGTATATCTTGATTTTTAATAGTATGTGAGGAGAAATAGATCACAGACTATAATGCCAAGTGTGTTAGAATATAAGATAACAGACACAGAAGTTAAGTAAGATTTTATCACGAAGTCTTGCACTGACGAAAGAGATTGCTCATCAGTCACAAGTGCACTGAGCTCTGAACACCGAATGCGTGAAAATGCCAGGGTTTCTTTTAAAAACTGGCACATTTAAAGCCCTCTAGACATTGTCTCATAAGAAGGTTTGTGGCATTTGAATAAGGAGAAGAGAACTCATGATACTTGGCAGAAGAGGGAAAGGTGTTGACCTCCCTGAGTGCGGGGTAAGGCCCCCTGAGTCCATTCTAGGCATGATGATATCCAAAATATTTGATATTAATCAGCATGAACATTGGATACAAGAGGCTCCTATTTGTTAGACACCACCCTTGAGTGGGTAGATCTTGAAGAAAGGCCAGGATGTCTGGGATATTGGGGTCAGTGAGTATGCCTCAACTGATAAGGAAATATTTTAATGTTTCAATGACTGGCATGACAGTACCAATGAGTTTCAACTAATGCCAGTCCTGATTCTCAGAAAGAATCTCCCAAGAGTGCTCAACATTTGAAGTGGACAGGGTCTTCTGAAAAGATGACTTACCCAATTTGCTCTAAGTCAGTCGTATTGGGGACATGACTGAGAAAGGCTTGGGTGTCCTGTCCTGCTCAGGCTATCTCTTGAAAGCCACTTATAATTGCTTCAGTTTGGGGTGCAGAAGTTTTTGCCTCTTTCAGTCCTTGGAGGCACCAGTGACTCTACTCTCCACCAAACTGGATTGTTGTCTACAGGCAGAAAGAGCTCCCTTAGAAGAGCTGTATTCCCTTGCATAGATGCTGGCAGGCTGGCTGACCCTATCCTGAGATCTATTTGTGGCAAGTTGCTGGTGAAAGTGGCAAAATGTATCCAACACACACCAATATTCCAAATGTTTCTATTAATTTCTCCTTGAGTTTCAGGTTTTGATGGCATGCGACCTGCCATGAGAATGACTGTAGACAATAGCTTAGTGTTTTGTCACAACATAAAAAGAGTCACCAAACTTTCAGGCTTTAATATCTGTTCATCTCCACCTAATGCCTGCCCACCAAACATATCCACTTATTTTGGGTTCTAAACTACCAGCCACTCACTTCTAGTACCAAATTCTGTAAAAGTTTGGATATAGTTTGGGCTGCTCTAACAGGGGCTGTAAATAACTGTGGCTTCAACAAAATATGTATTTCTCTTTCACGTAACAGTCTAGGTATAAGTTCAACACTGGAATGATTACCCTATGGTGTCAAGTACCCAGGATTCAGTATTGTTGCTCTGTCATTCCTTACCTACAAGGTCAAAAATGACTAAGCACATCCGCTCTGTTGGCAGCCAGCAGGGAAGGAAAATGGGGAGGGGAGAGCATACACTTCCTCTTAATGCCGTTGCCCATAGCACACATCACTTCCATTTGCATTCTGTTGACCATAAGTTAAAATTTCATGGTAATTTATAGTCTTATTCTACAAAATCGTGTAGCCAACTCAAACTCAGGAATTATCTCACTATGAGAAAGAAAGTGGGAATGGATGTTAGGTGGCAACAAACAGTATAGTTGATATCAAGTCAATAATCTTGACTCCACTCTTCACTTCCCACCCTCTCCTCAACATATGGTCATCTGAGTTCTGGCCTTCACCTCTCATTTGTATCATTCCCACCAAGGTCACCTTGTCATAGCTCAATGAAAGCTGTTCTTGACCTTCTCAATCCCATTGTAGCATCTGATCCATTAGACCTCTCCCTCTCCCCCAAGCCCAATATCCAATCATCAAGACCTCTCAGGTCTATGTCTGGAAACAATTGCTGAATCTTCCCACTATTTCCATTCTCATGCAACTAACATAGGCCACCATCATCTCACGCACAGCCTTAAAATTGGCCTGTTTACTTTTACTACCTCCCACTTCCATTTCACATCAATTCCTTCTCCACCTCCGATCAGAGTGATCTTTTAAAAATGAAAGCTCAGCAATCAGTCAGTGACTGCTTAAAATTCTTTAATGACTTCTCCGTACTTTCAGGAAAAAGCACAAAGTTCTTAACTGGTTTGCAAGGTCCTGCAGAAACAGGCTTTGTTATTTCTCCAGCTTCATCTCTTAAAATAAGCCTGTATTTTCTCCTCACCTTTTTGTTCCAGGCATATTGAAACAACATTTGCATACCTATGTCCTAGGTCCTCTTGTATCTCTGCTGGCTGTCACTATGCTTCAGGCATTATACGAAGTTATTTCCACACATTGGAATTTTATTTATTTATCTCTTTATTTTGGTTTTTATTTATTTATTTTTGATGAATAAAAATTTTCTGTATTTAAGAAGACGTACAATGTGATGTGCTGATATATGCATACATTGTGCAATGATAACCACAATCAAAGTAGTTAACATATCCATCACCACCATACCTACTTTTCTTTTCTCTGATATTGTTAGAACACTTGAGATCTGTTCTCTTAGTAAATTTCAAGTATACAATATGGTATTATTAACTACAGTCTCGGTGCTATACACGAGGTCTCTAGAACTTGTGCATCTTATGATGGAAAGTTTGTACATTTTGATCAATATCTTCCCCTTTTGCCTATCCCCCAGCCTCTGAGATCCTTCAACTCTGTCTCTACAAGTTTAACTTTTTTTTTCAAATGAAGTTTCACATGTGAGAGAGATCATACAATATCTGTCTTTTTGTGTCTGACTTATTTCACTCAGCATAACATCCTCCAGGTTCACTCATGTTGTCACAAATGGTAGAATTTCTTCCTTTTTTATGGCTGGATAATATTCCACTAAACGTATAAGCCATTTTTCTTAAGTTGTTTCCATATCTTGGCGACTGAATAATATTGCAATGAACATGGGAGTACAGATGTCTCATTGAGATAGTGATATATATCCAGAAGTGGGATTGGTGAATCCTATGATATTTCTATTTTTAATTTTTTTAAAACCTCCAAACTGTTTTCCATAATGGCTGTACCAATTTATATTCCCGACAATAGTGCTCAAGGGTTCGATTTTCCTCCACATCCTTGCCCACATTTGTTATCTCTTGACTTTTGGAGAATAACCATCCTAATAAACAGGTGTGAAGTAATAGCTCGTTGTGGTTTTGGTTTGCATTTCCCTGATAATTAGTGATGGTGAGCATCTTTTCATATACCTGTTAGCCTTTTGTACTCTTCTTTGGAAAAATGTCTATTCGTGTCCTTGCCCACTTTTTAACCATGTTATATGGTTTCTTTGCTATTGAGTTTGTGAAAATTATAAAAGGAAACTTTACCTAAAATGGAAGTGTTGAGGGGCGCCTGGGTGGCGCAGTCTGTTAAGCGTCCGACTTCAGCCAGGTCACGATCTCGCGGTCCGTGAGTTCGAGCCCCGCGTCAGGCTCTGGGCTGATGGCTCAGAGCCTGGAGCCTGTTTCCGATTCTGTGTCTCCCTCTCTCTCTGCCCCTCCCCCGTTCATACTCTGTCTCTCTCTGTCCCAAAAATAAATAAACGTTGAAAAAAAATTAAAAAAAAATAAAATGGAAGTGTTGAATTACTATATTGTATACTTGAAACGAATGGAAAGAAAATAAAAACTTAGAGAAAAAATAAAATAAAATGGAGTCAGGGGGCCAGAAGGGGGAAGCTCAGAGGCTCTACTATGTACCATTTATTGCAGACCCACCAGAAGGAGACATACCTTGTAAACTGACACTACTTCAGCTACTGCTTTACTACCCCAACAAGAGGAAGAAAGGTCTTTCTTCTTCCCTGATGACAGCCCAGCCAATGAGAGACTGTCACAACTTAAGCAATGAAAAGCCACTCTACTTGGATCTCCTAGTTTACTCCAATGACTTTTAATATACCATAGCCCTCCTGACTTCTCCCTTTGTCTATAAAAGTGTTCCTCTCCTTTGTTCTCCAGACTTGCTATAGCTTATTTGTCCCGAGTGGCGGTTCTCTGCGATTGCTGAATAAGCCAATTTTTTTTTTAACTGGTAACATAACTGGCAGTTTTATTTTTAAGATTAAACTATTCCTATGAGCTTCTTCTATAGTTTGGATATTAACCCTTTCTTGGATATGGTCTGCAAATATATTCTTGCATTCTGTAGGTTGCTTTTTTATTTTGTTGATGGTTTCCTTCCCTTCCCTTTCCTGTGCTTTTTAGTTCCATGTGGTCCCAATTGTTCATTTTTGCTTTTGTTGCTTATGCTTTTGGTGCCAAATTTCCTCTTTCATTTTTTCTAGAAGTGCGATGGTTTCAGTATTACATTTAAGTCTTTAAGCCATTTTAAGTAGATTTTTGTGTATCGTGCAAGGGAAGGGTTCACTTTCATTCTTTTGCACATGGATATACAGGTTTCCCAACAGTATCTATTGAAGAGATAGATTGTCTCATATCCACTCATCTCTGGGGGTCACCTCTGGGGAGTCCCCTCTGTGGCAGCTCATTTCTGAGGTTCATAGACACCCACACTCACAGGGAAATAAACAGACACCACAAGCACAGAATCACACCAGCCTCACCTGGGAACTCAGGTATGAGGCTTACGGACAGACCCACACACAGACCCACACTGCAGACATGGCCAACGACACCCTGAGGAAAACACACACACACACACACACACGCACACACGCACACACGCACACACACAGATACAATCAGGAAGACCCAAAGGGGCAGCAAATTCACATGCGTAACTAGTATACACACATACAAAACCCAGATATACATAGACACTCCCATATGGACACACATGTCCCCGAAAACGTACATAATGGGCAGGGGCTTTTGAAAAATGCGGTCACGCGGGGTGTCCATTGTGATCTATCAGGGGCTCAGGCCTCTGATTGGTGGAGAGAGGATATACAGCATCCGGATTGCTATGACAACGCTCAAACAGGTGAAGACCTGGACGGAGAGGGATGTTTCTCTGCTCCATCTTTTCCTGACAGTTTACTTAACCGGCTACTTGTGTCCTTCTCACCCAGTGATTTACTGATCTGTTGACCTACTAACCTTTCTAACGCTCTTCCCTCCCCTCTTGTACTTGATCATTCCTGGTACTGTCCCTGACTCCCTTCTACGCCTGACACACCGCCCTCCCCAATCCCACCCCTATTTAAATCCCACCCCAACCTCAGTTACCACTCCCCCCCCTTTCCCACCCCCTCCCTTCCCCTCCCACCCCCACCTCCTCTCCACCTCCATCTGCACCTCCTCTCTGGCACCCCAGCTCCCCCTGAAAGGACTAGGCCATAATGGTTCAGAAGCTGTTTTTCTGTATCCTCATACTTGGGTATCCCGGTTACCCAAACACGAACGTGAGTACACATCCTACATCAGTGGTTTCTTCCTTATTTATTTATTTATTTATTTATTTATTTATCCAGACTGTGGTTAAAAAACAGCTTTTCCATAGAATCCTTGATGAGACCTCGGTTCTTTCTGAAAACCGAGGACCTCAGGGCCAAGGTTTCTCGACCAGCCTGTTCTGGCCACAACTGTCCACATCAAGCTGTGGATCCTGTCTGGGCCGCTTGGTACAAAAAGAGTAGCATTGACAGGATGGAAACCTGAGCTTCATAGTGTCAAGAAAGAAGGACCTGTGAAGATACTAAAAGCCACTGAGATCTTTGTCTTAATTTTTTTTTTTTCAACGTTTATTTATTTTTGGGACAGAGAGAGACAGAGCATGAACAGGGGAGGGGCAGAGAGAGAGGGAGACACAGAATCGGAAACAGGCTCCAGGCTCCGAGCCATCAGCCCAGAGCCTGATGCGGGGCTCGAACTCACGGACCGCGAGATCGTGACCTGGCTGAAGTCGGACGCTTGACCGACTGCGCCACCCAGGCGCCCTGAGATCTTTGTCTTAAATAAGGGGCCTGTATGATGTTTGAATTATACCTCATTAAAACTGTTTCTAAAAATGTCAGAAACATTTAATAGGCACGATTTAATAGTATTAATAGTATTTCATAGTATTCGACTGGCTCCTGGAAGTCCTGTCAAGATCCTGCTCCAAGCTTTGTAAGCTTACAGTCCATCTTATATGTAGTTTGTTTTCCTATCAGCGCATTGTTCATATTTGTGAAGTTTGGTAGCCCTGGGAACAGTGGTATCTGAAGCATTGGTGTTGGTACTAGAGAGTTAAAAAGTGAAATGTCCTTTGTGCTCTGTGCTTTCTGGTTTGTTCGCTTTTAGGATCTTGTGAATCAGCCCTCTCCCTCTGGTCTTGGGGGCTGCTGCCAAGAATTGTGTGTCCGAACAGGTTGGTTAGAAGCTCAACATCAATGAAGTGGCCTCACCCTGCTTGGACATTTATAATAGGAAAATCACTATGAGTGATGTGATCAGGAAGTGAATGAATTCTTGTCCTTTCTTTAGCCAAATATGTGCAGAGGGTCGATTTACTCAAACCCAAAAAGGTCTCGAATGTCCTTACGATTGTCCAACTATAAAGAAATACCTGGTTCCCAGTGTGAATGTTTCATTCTATCATTAAAAAGAAAAACCTGTACTCCCAGGAGCCTGAGACAGAGAGACAGGGAACACCCACAGAGAGACGTAGGTTTCTTTAGATTAGCATGCACCAGATTCTTAGAGAGGGATCTACAAAGTCCCAAGTCAGGAACAACCTAAATTGAGGCAGAATCCTCCTACATGAATACCTCCAGTCAAAACAGAATCTATTCTATTTCTTTTGAGTCTATGAAGGAGGAAATTTCTTGGTTCTGTTTATTGGAAATTCCCCCCTCTACCTAGAATGCATCTCACAGATCAGTTCAGCTCTCTCTCCCTCCCTCATCTCTGAATTCGCCCATAAACTAACTTGTCTTGCATTTCCCACCTCCACCTAGTCATGGCCATCGTCTGTGAGAACCTGGCGTTATTGACCCCATTGGATCTAATCTAGTTAAGATTAACTACTGATATCAGCTTCCATATAGCTGCCAGAGGTACCAAGAGTGCCCCGGACTTAGAATGTTTACCATTGGTGTCAAGATGGCCTCTGTCTTTGGTGCATTTGATCCCCATGATCAATCATTGAGCGGACAGCTCCTGCTTTCTTTTAGACAGTGGCCACTCAAAGACAGTGTACATTTCCCACCAGCACACATTTTAGTGACCTCAGTTCTGAGAGCTGAAGATACAAATGGTACACAGTTTGGAGGCTGCTTTCTAGAGAGATTTATTGGCACAAAATTAAAGTTTGGTATGTGAATTAGTATGAATTGCATTGTATTGAGTATATTTCTCCTAAAATACTGGTAAGCCTAGTTTTAGTAAAATGATATGTGTTCTGTTGTTTTGGTGACCATATTCAGGACTTTTGTATTCTTTTAGAAAGTAATTTTCATAGTAGCTATTGATTGATTTAGGTTCAACACTATGAAATAGGAACTTGACTTTATTGTATTGGCTATTTGGAGATGTGTGTTCAAATAACTTAAAATCTCATAGATTTCATCAAAATAGACAAGATCACCTGATTATGCAAATCTTTATTTACTTCAGAAATCTGACAACCTGAGCTGTGATTCAGATTCAAAGTAAACCTTGAAAGTAAAATCTCATAAGGCACCTGGATAGCTCAGTCAGTTAAGCATCTAACTCTTGATTCTGGCTCAGGTCATGATCTCATAGTTTGTGAGTTTGAGCCCAGCATCAGGCTGTGTGCTAACACCGTGGAGACTGCTTTGGATTCTCTGCCTCCCTCTCTCTCTGTTCTTACCCCACTCTTTTTCTCTTTCAAAAATAAACATTAGAAAAAAGAAAACCTCCATGTTTTTAGAAACTAAACAGTAATGTAGAATTTATTTTTGCTGGAATAATCCCATATTATTATAATAACAGCTTCCCATCTCTCTCAGTCATATCCATATCTGTAAACATCTGGCTCTATAACAATTTCATTTGAACTTCTAGCACATTTTCATTGTTACTTCCTCCCATCCTTCTACAAACTTTGGTGTATTTTTGGAAATGTTCCAAAGTATTTTATCCAGGTACTTCATGAATGTACAACAGAAGTCATTTACTTCTTGTCTACTAAAAGTTTGCATTTATTTTTTTTATTTTGTTTTTTTTTTCAATTTTAAGTTGGCTGATAAATTCTTAAGTTCTGCTAACTATTTAAAAATTGTTCCAGTGTGTTTGTCAGCACTATAGAATTTCTAAGATGGCCTATTAGATTTTCCCAACAGCTGCAGTGTGGTATAACTTACGTATAACAACAAGACCTTTGTAAAGATTACAGTTTGTTGATATGTGATATAGATAAGAAGCAATGAAGCCATCGCCATAGTACGTAAACACAGTCATCACTCCCACAAGTTTGCCTCTGCTCCTTTGTAAGCCTTGTGCCCGCCCTGTCCTTCATGAGGAGGCATTTGAGAGATGTGCTTATAACCTCCTGGAAGCTGGTTGAAGGTTTATAAAGATGATTCTTTGTAACAGATATTATAAATGTCTTTGATATTCCTCATTGTCTCAAATATTATTTCAGCTTGTCCATATTTTGGCTGGCCATTTCCCTTTTGGCTCTCGTGTATTTGGGATTCTGTGGAAGCTTACCATTATTACTGCCACCCTTCCAATTTGTGCATGTCTGGTTTACCTCTGGAGAGTTGTCCTTGCTGTGAGTATACTAAAGTACCTTATAGATAGGCTTGTAATCATAAGTAAGCAGCATTTTTTTTTTTTTTTTTTTGGTAAGCACAAATTTTTAACTAGACCTTTTGTATGCATTCAGTACTTCAAATTTCCCTTTAAGCACTGCGTTCATTGCAGCCACAAATTGTAATAATTCCAATGTTCATTATCATGTAGATGGAAATATTTTTAAAATTCTGTGAATTGTCTTCTTTAACCCACTTCTTTTACAATATCTCTATTCTGTCTCTATTCTCTATCTTCTATTAGAATATCTCTAATATTTTTTTGTAGTTTTCCACCTGTCTTTCTGTTACTGATGTCTAGCTTGCATTTGTGTTCTGAGAACATATTGTCTATGGTTTTGTTGACTTTAAGTTAAGATGTATTTTCTGACCCTGAATATGGTCCATGTCAGTGAATGTTCTATGTGAGTTTGAGAAGAATGTGTATTTGTCTATTGTTGAAGTGTTCTACAGATGGTCATGCCATCCAGGTGATTGATGATTCAGTTCAGTCCAACTGTGTTCTTAAATTTGAATGTCTGTGTGCTCAACCTGTCAATGACTGATAGAGGGTATTGAATTCTTTCAGCCATAATAACGTGTATGTCTGTTTCTCCTAGCAGTTGTGTCAGTTTTTGCCTCATGTATTTTGACACTCTGTTGTTAATGCATGCACATTAAGGATTATGTTTCCCTGGAGAATTAAGCCTTTATTATTGACCTCAGTATGTCCTATAATTTTCCTTACTTTGTAGAATGTTTTGAAGGATAATTTCAGTTACCACAGAATTCTCGGTGATGGGTTCTTTTCTTTTAACACTATAAACATTTCATTCTTCTTGATTGCATGGTTTCTGAATTCTGAGTATTTTTTTTTTCCTGGTTCCTCTTGGGTACGGTGTTATTTCTCCCTTCTCCCTGTAACTCCAGCCCTCAACACTTCCCCTTAGCTTCTTCCAAATTGTTTGTTTTCAGTTTTCTGTTGATTGAATAGTATATGTCTAGGGGTAGTTTTTTGTTGTAGTTGTTGTGGTGGGGTTTTTTTTTTGGGGGGGTATTTATCCTGCTTGGAATTCTTTTAGTTTCCTGGATCTGTGGTTTGCGACTATCATTAATTTTGGAAAATTCTCATGGTCGTGTTCACTTCAAATGTGTCTTCTTTTCACTTCTTCACCAGGTATTCCCATTCTGTGTATGTTACACCTTTTGTAATTGTCCCACTGGTCTTGGATGTTCTGTGTTGTATTTTTAATTATTTTCTTTGTGTTTCTGCTTCAGATGTTTCTACTCGATATTTCCTTCTGCTTGTTGAGTCTTTCCTCAGCTATGTTGTGTGTGTTAATATATCCACAAAGGCATTTCTTATTTCTGTTATGGTGTTTCTGATTTCTAGAACCAAAATCTCTTGGATCCTAGAGTTATCATCTCTGTGCTCACACTCACCACCTCTTCTTGCGTACTGACCACTTTTCCCATTAGAGTTATTCTCCTATTAATCAGAGCAGTTTTAAATTCCCAGCCTGATTATCCCAACATCTCTGCCTTAGGAAATATGAGTCTAATGCTTGCATTCTGTGTTCAAAATATGTGGCTTTTCCTTTTAGGGTACCTGGTAAGTGTTTTTGAGAGCTGGGAGTCACATCCTTGTTTAAAGAAACTGAGGCGAATAGGCCTTGAGTGTGAAGTTTTGTCTTTACCTGGCTAGCTTTTAGGCTGAGTTTACTCCCCTGTGAGACAGGAAGGAGGAAGAGCACTGTAGTTGAGTATTTCCCTTCATCTGCATTGCTTGTGTTTAGGAAAACCCCCATTAGGTTTTGGAGAAATAGTTTCTCTTGAGGGCAGGCCTTCTAAGGAAGAACAGAATACCATGAGTTTATGTCTAAATGGCTGTTTTTCCTCTTTTCCTGCCAATTTAGAAATCTTTCCCCTCATAAGGAAAATATAAATATTATGTATTTGTAAGTCCATCTCTCTTTCCATTTCCCCTGCTTAGGAAAGGAAACATGTGATGTTAAAGGACTATCCATGGTTTTCTATTTGCCCTCCATAGATACACTTTCCTATAACAACATTATTATGACTTGCTTTTTGATAACACATTGATATTCCAATATCCTGGCAAGATGTTGGGGCTAGCTTCAGCCCCATTTAAAACGTTTGAGTAGGGATATGCATTCTAGGAGTCAGGAAAATGTGTCTTTACCTTTTGTTAAAGTAGAGTCTGGCCTAGATTTTACTGAGCTATAATTCACCAGGGGATGACTCGGGTCTGGGTGTTATTGGATCCCCAAGACCAGGTTCTTGAGTCTCAGTGTCCTAGGAATGAACACTGAACTCAAGGGAAACAAAGCAGGTAGAGTTTATTAGAGATAGCTCGTATACGATGGAGCCAACAAGAAAGAAGCATATCGCTCCCTAAAGGGGTAGTGTGCCAGGCTTATAGAGGCACTTTTCCAAAGAGTGAGGGGCTGGGAGTGGGGAAGCATCCTTTAGTCCCACAGTCATTATCTTGTGGTTGTTACTTTTCAGTGGACACAAGACCATCACAGGATGGTTTTCCATGGTTGACATTCTTTTAGGGCTCCTAGAAAACAGAAATACTTGTGCAGTCAGGCTTTAAATTATTACTTCTAATTTTGCCCAGACAACCATTACTCCCTAATACTTGTGATCTCTCTTTTGTTCACGTTTCCAGAAGGAGGATGGAAGCTTTTAACCCTTGCCTCAGACCACTGCCTCTACACGAGTGAAGTTCCTTTTGTTTTTCTTATACCTTCTTACGGGGAACACTTTTTCCTTTTTTTTTTTTTTTTTTTTTTTTTTTGAAATGTTAGCCATCTTTTCCTTTGTTGCCTGTGCTTTTTCTCTAGTCATGTTCCACTCTCTTTCTCATTTGATGACTTTTTTTTTTGGAAGACCCTCTGTTTTTAGTGATCTAGGAAAATCATAGCACCTGACATGTGGTAATTGTTTATTGATTCAGAGAGCAGCCAACTCTGTACGATTTCAGAAAGCTTTCTAGAGAATGAAAGAGGCATATCTTACTACAAAGGTTTTCCTTTTCTTTCCTCTTCCCTTCCTTCCTCCTTCGCTTCCCTTCCCTCCCCTCCATCTCTCTCTCCCCCCCCCGCCCCCCCCCCCCCCCCCGTCCCCCGTGGGTCTCTTTCTTTATTTCTCTCTCCCTTTCTCTCTCTCTCTCTTTCTTTCTTTTGGACTTTCAAATGATCCTAGGTTCTGGGTTTCAGTGTGGATGTTGGGTTCGACTACAAGAGAAAAAAATCAGACAAATATTTTATTTATATATTTTTAAAACTGTCTGCATTATGCACTGACAAAATTGAATACGTTGATGTTTATGGAATAGAATGTAAATCTATCTTTTAGTGAAAATAAGCCATGAATCTTTATGCTTTTATCAGAAATGGTTTATAAAGAATCATGAACTAAATATGAAATTCTAATTTTTGCTTATATTTAATATTATGAATTCATTATGCTGAACAAAATGATCATTGTAATTTCATTGCTTTACATTTAATATTTTATCAGAAAGAATATGTTTTTACTAATAATATGTTTGACCTCAAACTTATTTTGTTTCTTCCTCTCTCAGATAGAGCCTCAAGTATATCAAGGTAAGATTTAAGGTTTTAGTATTTTTTGTAAGTTTTTTTCAGTACTGGTGTTTGATGTGGGTTTTAATTTTTTAACTAGGGATAAATATGGTGACTTGTGATGTCTAATTGACTTGTTAACTCTTAAAAATCTTTCTCTTCCCTGTTTGGAGGCTAAGTGACAATGTGGAGGGATTTGGCATCTCTTAAGAGACCAGGGGAGGAAAACAACATAGGAGGAAGGAGAACAGGATGAGTGTAATTTTGCATAGAAATGGTTAGGAAACAAGTGATGATGTGAGTCTGAGGTTTGGAGTGAGTACTTTGCCATGACATGGCTCTTGGTGAAATGTGAAGATGAGAAAACTCTCTTTGAGTCTATCAAGTGGCCTAAGCTTAGAGAAGAAGCCAGATATTGCCAGGCATGGTGTGTGTCACAAGAGAGGTTTAAACCATGGTTTTGAGTCTGAGGTGGAGGGAGCCATTCATGCCAGGGGAGAATGAGAAGTGAACGTGATGCAAATGGGGGTAATGTATTCTGCATGGGCCCTATAGACTGTGGTGATTCTGTGACACTGTGTGTTGAGAGCCAGGGTGGCTGCCTGACACTTAGTAAGCCCTCAAAGGCTGGTGCTCATCACTGTGAGTGCAGCAGTGGTCGCGGTGAGAAGAGCGAACTCAGGGCATGAGAGCTCTCACACTAGGCCAATAGAAGAGAAGTTTGCACTTTGTGCTTGTTAGAGGAGTCAGTGTTCTAGAGCTCACACGTATAGTGATCTCAGTGAAATAAGGTTCCTTGGGTTTAAAATGCTACTAAAACTTGCTTTCTTCAGGCACAATAAGAAAGCAAAAAAGTTGGTTACACCCACATGTCAGATAATGTGTCTCTGCTGCTAATACAGTGGGATTATTCGATGTCACCAGCTTGGTAACAACCTTAGAAATTGTTTTATCTCTTTTTAGTTAATTTACAGCAAATAACTGAAAAGATCAACACAGTGAAGAAAGAAAACAGAGAGCTGGCTGAAGCAATATCCATTTGGGAACAGAAGGTAGCATTGCCCTTTCAAATATTTTTTTTTTTGTGATTTTATTTCAGTTATTTCACCTCTGGTAGTTCATCCTATTGACCTATTTCATGTGTTGTAGAAACACTCCCAATTCAAGACAAGCTTCACAAATGTAAAGAACTACCTCTTTATTTGTGAAAGGAATCACACATTAGAGATAGGTTTATCTACCATGATGCTATTTTTGAATTCTGATTCCTTTTTCATATGTTTTATATATAGATCAATGAATCAAAGATACGCCTTCAAGAAGCTGAGAGAAGAAGTAACATTCACTCCGCTGAAGCTCTTAAATTGAAAGTAAGAATCCCATGGGGTGCCCGGGTGGCTCAGTCAGTTGAGAATCTGACTTTGGCTCAGGTCATGATCTCACAGTTCGTGAGTTTGAGCCCTATGTCGGACTCTGTGCTGACAGCTCGGAGCCTTGAGCCTGCTTCTCTCTCTCTCTGTGTGTCTCCCTCTCTCTGCCCCTTCCCTGCTCATGTTCTGTCTCTCAAAGATGAATAAACGTTAAAAAATAAAAATAAAAAAAAAGAAAGTAAGAATCCCTTCTTTGCCTGGATTGCATTCTAAAAACACAAGTAAAATAATGAATTATTATTACTCATTCAACATGTTTTGTTGAAGGAGCACATCAAAAAAAGTTGAGCACTTTACTTAAAATTTAAATGACACCCTGCAAAGTGCACTTGCTACCTTGCAATCAGAGAGAGAGAGGAATGTCAAGAATCCGGAAGTAATGAGTTGGCTGCTGAGTTTTACTGTAACTTGGCTTTGGAGGCTTTTTGTTCATTGGGTGAGGTGAGCACAGCATATTCTTTTGCTGTTTACCACAGTAGAGAGTGGGCCTCTGGGAGCCAAACCTCCATCCTCACAAGGACGTGGAATTTCACTTAGGACCACCCTGAGGAGTTTTGCTATTTCAAGGACTAGCAAGTGTCTTTTATTTTCACAGCTGGGTAATTACCACCTCATTCAGCCCTGCCCTCCCAACATATGGAGAAAATCCCCCAAGACAGTTGAGAGATGAAGGGCAATAGCCAAATCGTATACTGCCCTCCTCCCTTAATGCTGAACAATGTTCAGTGTGAATAGTCCCCTAAGAAAGCCATTTGTGAGCTCTTTGACTTGAACTATATTCCATGTTCTTTGCCTTCTCATTGTTATATTTATGCTTTGGGATCTTTCTTTGTTGCCATGCATAGTCCTGCTGTGTTAGGTACACTCACATTGTTATGCGGTCAGTATTTCTTGAATGTCTTTTTTTCATATCTGTCTTAAAGTCACAAGATGCAAACGGTCAATTTGAGGATCCAGAACTGAGAGCCGTGATGTCCAATAACTGTGAACTGGAAGGTATGTTGTCTGTTGGGGAGAAATGCCCATATGGTGGCAATGAGTTTGCTTTGGGAAGGGAAGGAATAGCTTCCTGCCTTCGTGGTACTTGCCCTTTTCCTGTCACCCCAAAACCAAGTCTCATGTCCTGTGCGCACACAAAAATAAAATTCATTTCTTGACAGAAAGTAAAAAGGCCCTGGAGGACAAGTGTAATGCATTGAGGTCTGCGAAAGCAGCCAAGGAAGCCAAAGTCAGACAGTTGAAGGAGAAAGCAGGCATCCTTGAAGAATTCTACGAAGAAAGAAAAGTGGCTATAGAAAAGTAAGATGTTCATGTGATAAGAGTCCCAAGTACTGTTGTATGAAGGCGTGTGGTGGCCAGTATAGGTAAATGTATTTCTTTTAGAATTGGATCCAGAGTATTTTTGCCAAATGCATTCAGTAGAATTGTGCCTGCCCTTCCTACCTTGCTTTCTGTAACCTGCATTTTCCTTTCTGTCCTTAGTGCTTGCCACACGTTGTTGTGTCATGTACATAGGGTGGACGAGGGAAGGCATTAATCACATTGATACCTGGATTCCCTCTGGATCCATTTACATTGTCCTATAGGTTTCAGTCCCATCACATTGTCCTATCAGCTGGGAATTAGGTCATCTTTGTTCAGCACCAGACTTGGGTCAAAAATATCTATGGGAAAAATGGAATTATCTTGCTGTAGAAACAATGGACAGTGGTTTGGGATGCCATCAGTACTGGATCCCTTCATCCAGTCTGCAAGTGAGATTTGCATGAAGTGTGTCTCAAATTTGTGTTACAAATTTGGTGCACCACTCACATGTTTCCTCTTTTGTCCAGTATTTTCTTTTGTTCTCAGGAGGAGATCAGGGACCTTAAAGTCCCTCATTCACATTGAAAAGTAAACTCTTCCTTCTCTTCCCTGAGACTCAGCTTTGTGTTAGTCCTTCCCACACGTGGGGTGGGGGCTTCTCTGTCTCACTTACATCTTGTTTTTGTTACTTTGTAAGCTCTGACCACCTCTCTGTCTTTACCCCCTTACAAAAGAGCCACTACATTATAGCCACAGACCAGAAAGCATTTGCTGAAGGACTGCCTGAGAGGCCAGAAGGAAATGCATGTGCCTTTCTCTGTCTAGTGCTTTTGCTCAGTTTCTAAGAGTCTTTCAGTTTTGCATGTGATTCTTGAGTATACCCAGTGCCAAGTTGAAACCCTTTAAAGCAACACCATGAACTAAGTAGTCTGAGGGCAACACAGCAAGCCAGACTTTTGAAGCATTGCCTTTTGCTGCCTTCGCTATGAATAAACTCCGTCTTGTTAAAGACTGGATTGACTCCATGAAGTTGATAGTTTTCCATCTGAAATCTATTTCCTGGAGATAACAGCCTGACTGTGGGACAGTTCACATCATGTTATATTTCAGTAGATATTGCCACTCTAAGATTGGCCTTTTCCTCCACCAGGATCTTTGAAGGAAGAGGCAGGGGTTGCACTCCTGTAACTCCTGTGTGGGAGTGATTTGCAATGCTGGTGAAACCATGTCCTGGAAGGCTATCTTTCATACTGAGTGTCTGTGTCCGGGTACAACTTTTGGACTGAGACTCAGTGCATTGCCCCATGGAGGTATAAGGCAATGATGATCCCCTGCTTCATCCTAATGGGTATAGCTGGTCAGGCATAGTTTTTCACGTTGAACTGAAATGAGCCTTCACCATCTCGAACAAAAGACCAACTCTAGGAAGGCACAAAGTGCAATGTTATTTGATGACTTTATGATGAAGGAGTAGAAGCAGAGACCTCGAAAGACCGCTCTGATTGCAGGTGACTTGGCAGCAGACAGAGGTTGATTTTTCTTTAACCTTAAGTGGGGTCTTCATTTCTCTGATTGTGTTGTCAGTCTGTGCATCTATGGGAGGACAGTGTAGGGATATTTGAATCTAGGCCTGCAAGAGAGCTGGGAAGTTAAAAGGCAGAATTTCTGGACCTTGGCTCCTGGACTGTGTATATATCTTTCTCATCCTAGAAAGCTGGATACGATGAACTGTGAACTAGCTGCAGTGAAGAATCAGATGGCAACTGCAGAAGAAAATCTGAAACTAGCTACAGAGGAAATACACAAGTACAAGTGAGTTCAGATACTAATTAGCAGAGGCTCATGAAACCCCTGTTCACTCCTTAGTTTGAACCTTGGTACAATGGGTGGACTCCATTAGCGTAGTATACAAACGCAAATTCAGAGGACATATCTATAGGGAATTAACAGATAGAAAAAGATAACTGTTAGAAAGAATAAAGCAATTACGTTACTAAACATTTCCACGTCTCCAGTGCTGGCCTGACCATGTGGAAACTTCATCCATGCCAATATTCCTGAGGGGTGGTGTCAAATGTCATAATCTATAGGAAAGCAGTTTGTTATAGGATGAAATCATACCCATCAACATGGTAGTGCCATTTGATGGCCTTGGTCGTTGCAACCCTGGGAAACATGGTGAGTACAAAGTTAAAGGAGAATAGAGCTTTATGATGAAAGGCACTTGTCATATGATGAAAGATTGAATATGGGAAGGAATTCAACAAACTCTGAACTCTGTAGGCAGGGAATAATGAGTAAGGAAAGGATGGAACAATCACTTTGGTCCTACCGTACATTTATAATTATGTGAAAAGTGTTTCCTGTGTAAGGATAAATTGTATTAGGAGACAGATATGAAGTTGATGGGAACATGGGCAGATGATTTAAAATCCTGCTCAATATTAGGCCTTATTTGACGAACGCAATTGTAACTCACAGGCAACAAATTGAACAAAGACGAGAACAGCTGCAACGGGCAGAGCTCACCTTCAGATACCAGGTAACTTGAGTTCTGCCTGATGTATTAAACCCTTAGCACCTCATGCTGGTGAGTGTAGTGGCCCTTGGAATCCCTAAACATGGGCTTTTCGTTGTTGGCTTTTTTCAGATCGCAGTTTATGAGAAGAATGCTCAGCACAACTGGGTAAGTGTTTTCTTTT
The DNA here is from genome assembly GCF_018350155.1 of Leopardus geoffroyi. Taxonomy (NCBI): domain Eukaryota; kingdom Metazoa; phylum Chordata; class Mammalia; order Carnivora; family Felidae; genus Leopardus; species Leopardus geoffroyi. The sequence goes on from NC_059340.1 coordinate 25,565,731, forward strand.
TTTCCTCCTCTGTCTCTTTGGTGCACAGTCTGGCATGACTGAAGGTGGATGTGTTTTTCTCCCCCAGATCAAGACTCAGATCTGGGAGAGGGCGATGGCGGAGGAGAGGAGGGAGGCGGCCCACTTGAAACACAGGTGGGTGATCTTGACATGTGTTTTTAATGGTGTGTCGAGGGATGACAGCTGTGCTGTTTAGTGTCTTGTAGAGGACGTGGTGTTGCAACTCTTAAGGAAGTCCATTCTTTTTCTGTATCCAAGACTGGACATGATGGAGGGAAAGAGGCTGCTTGAGGGATACATGAGGCAGAAACCAATGCCTGGAAGACCACAGACCCAGAACCCTCCAAGGAGAGGTAAGGAGCACATGGTGATGTGCAGCAACCTAATTTCTGCTGTGTAGCCTGTTCCTGGGGCCTGGAAAGAATCACAAGCACTAAGGACATCAGGTTGTCTGAAGGGGTGATAGGAGGGTGCCCCAGGCAGTGGGGCACTTGTCCCTGTGACTTGTGGAGCTTATGCCCCTCCCCTAACTGCAGACCCTCCCACCTCCTCCAGCATCCCCTAACTAAAGAGATGAGTCTGGAGAGGTGACATGCCATCATGTCACATGGCACATAGGCCTTATCCTTCTTCCTACCTTGACTCAATTTTATTTTAGTTTTTTTTTGGGGGGAGAAGGTCATTTATTTACTATTTTTAATGTTCCTTTATTTTTGTCTTATTTTTTCTGAACCCTATTCTTACATTCCTAAGTTCAGGTTCCATATAGCTTAGTCCCCTGATGCTATCAGTGCAAGTCTGAAGCTTCAGTGCTAAATTCCCACAGTTTTACTTTTCTCATGAGTATAATTTCAGTCAAGTATATTTCTATTCAGAAATAGTTACATAATACCTGCTCACATGTGGAAGGCAGCTTATAGATAAGCTGGAAGATTGAACAATTCGCCTGGAGCCAGAAGAAACACACCCATGCTCTTCTGTGGAGGGTTTTTTGATGTTATCCCAATCAGTACTCTCATTTTTATTCTTGTCTGTAGTGAGATGGTGAGTTATTACCCCTAATGTACATTGAGAAATGGCTATTTTGGTGACGCTTTCCAGATTTCTCTTTGAACCGACCTGTTGCAAGTTATTTGACTAATTATGAAGAACATGAACCAGGGCCCTATGGTTTCTTCATTAGCAAGATAGGATGGATCTCCCCTTATCTTTGGGGTCACCTAAGGCTTGTGGGTTACTCTCTGCCTCTCCTCATGGTCTGAAGTGTGGGGAAAAGTTTAAGATGTCACAAAATGTGGTGTTTGTTTGAATTCTGCACAGCCTATTAAAATCGGAATAAACCTCCATCCCTTCTAGAGCCTTTAGCCGATCCAGAAGCTGGTGTCGCTCCCGTAAGTCACAACAACAAACACTCTACCAAAAATGCAGAAAAGGACAAGGTAAATGCTGGGGCCATTTTCAGTTGTAAGTCTGTTGGGAAACCCTCTTTTGCAGTACAGCAGGCTCTATGGCCTTTTCCCTGTTTTGTGTGTTGTGTGATATGTCTGCCTGTTTCTGTTTTCCAAATGCACAGCCTTAACCCAAGAGTCTATAGGCTCCTCTCTTTGCAGCCTGTCATCGCTTTCTGGAACAGTTAGTAGCCAACGGAACTTAGAGGTTGAGGGACCTATGGCTTTTCTCATGTGTTCTGGAGATAACACCAGGAAGATGCACTGCACTCCATACTAAAGTCTCTAGGCTTGTTGACTACTACTATACCGCCTGTCTGTGGGATCAGTGTTGTTATTTTCCTCTTTCTGGTCATGTGATTAACATGGTAAAGCTACTTGTTAATTGGAAATGCGGAAAGACTTCCCTGTATCTTTACATTGTGTGCCTTGTCCAACTTAGAATGCACAAAGTCATTGTCATAACTCACCACCTTCACCACTTTCATGTCTTTGTTGGTAAATGAACTGTTGGGAATCCTTTAAAATGTATCTTAGGTAAAAATATTCTGAACACGAGGTCCTTCAGTTGTGTTCATATGAGCAGGTTCTGTTTGTCTCCAATCAGTGTTAGAGCTGATACCACTGCTTATGACACATCCATGGATATTTATACCAAAATCAAAACGCCTTTGCATTAATTCTGTTACAGGAATTTCAACCTCTTTTTTTCCATAGGGTATATATTACTCTGTGTCTTGTACTGTGCTCAAAATCAGAATTCCTTATGAATTCAGGTAAACACATGTGGGCTTAGTAGTCATTGATAAGTAATATGTTCCTCACAGCAAACACTTTCTCAGTTCCCCTGCAAGACTCCAGGCATCCCCAACTCCCCAGTGGTCTTGTGGCCTTTGACAGCAATTCCAGAGAGGGAAGACCCCTTTCGCGGGGAGGGAAGCAGAGGGGACAAAATAAGGAGCCGGCAGGAAGAACTTTTCCCCAGTAGTAGCTGTGATTTTGTGTGCAGAGAATCAGGTGTTTATCTGCACTCAATTTTTTTTGTGTTTGGAATATGCCAAAACCAGAGCTTCTATAGTCACTGTAGTGGAGGAATGCAGGGTGATCCTGGACATAGATGTCTGACTGTCTGGAATATGCTACTTCATTAGACTGGAATTACTTCTTTGATTCCTCTAAGATGGCACCATTTTTTCTACATTCTAAGACATGGGCAGGGACATGTGGTGACCGTAGTTTAACCTCCAGCATTTATTTGCCTAAGCTGTAGGCGGTACCCAGTGGGAGAGATGGGGTTTTCAGGTACTGATGCTACTCCCTTGGATCCTGGTGGCTGAGAAGTTGGCAGGTGCTGACATATTCTTCTCTGGGTTTCAGCTGCTTTTGGTATTGGTTCTCTTGTCTGCTATATGCACATAGCTGTCACTTCTGTTCTGCAGGGCAGCGTGGATCCATGGGGACCTCCTCTGCTAACTGGAAGATTCTGCACACCCTACCCTAGAGGTCCCCCCATGGGCTATAGGGCATGTCCACCTCCTGAACCTTGGTGGCCCTGGGGACCACCCCAGACCTGTCTACCTACACTGCATGGTAAGATGATCTGAGCAGTATGAGTTGACTTGCAAATCACCTTCATCTAATTTTTGTTGTTGTTGAGTCTTGGACAAGGTGCAGAGGTGGTACCACAGATCGTTGCAATGCGAGGGAAAAGCGTTTGCCACCATAACCACATTCCTTGAGTTTCTCTTGATCGACATATCATCTTTGTGTCATTTCCCACACCCTGTGTTGGTACAGGTGTCTCTTGTGGAGATGGAATGGGGCTGTATACACAAAAGCAGACATAGGGCTTCAGCAGATGTGTGCTGTACACAGTCCATGTGCTGGGCTATGGGAGGCATGAGGCTCAGCCTAAGGTATATCTGTCCAGGTGAGCCACCAGCCATCCGTAGTTGTTTGATGAGTTATGAAAACACCTGAACCAGGGCGTTTATGGGTCTTCATCAAGGTTTAAGGGGTGGTTCTCCCCTTTGCCTTGGGATCACCTGAAGCATGTGGGGCTACCCTCTGCATGTGACTTGGGATCTGACTGGGCCAAAGTGTTTAAGATGCTTGAGGAATGAGGGGAGGGTTTGTTTTTTTAATCTCTGCACAATCTCCTCAAATCACAATAAACCTCCATCCCTTCTAGGGCCTTTTGCAGATCCCGAAGTTGCTCCTGTGAGTGAGAACAACACAGACTCTACCAAAAGGGCCAAGAAGGACAAGGTAAGCGGTGTGGCCATTTTCAGTTGTAACTCTTCTGGGAAACCCTCATTTTTCTGTTCAGTGCTCTCTCCTGGCACTGTGTCTGTTTTGTGTGTTGTATGATATGTCTGCTTGTTTTTCTTATTTTCCAAATGCACAACCTTAACCCAAGTGTCTATGGGCTTCTCTATTTTCTGCCTGTCAACTCCTTGTAGTAACTTTAGAAGCCAAACGTATTTAGAGGTGAGGACCTTAGGACTTTTCCAGTGTGTTCCTGGAAATAACCCAAGTAGGATGACCCCACACTCCACCTAGAAGTCTCCTGGCATGCCTCATATTTCCTGGACCTCCTCAATGTGGAATCAATGCTCTTGCTGTTTCTTCCTTTCCTGTTTCTATCTAGGGGATTAACGTGTTCACAAAACCTAAGGTTACCCTTATGGTTTGAAAATGCAAACTGCCTTCACTCCAACTTATATTTTTGTATGTGTCATTTAGAGTGGTCTTAGACAAACTAAATTTCATACTCATCACCCTTCAGCCTTTTTTTTTTTTTTTTTTTTTTTTTTTGTAAATGTGCTGTCCAGAATCCCTTCAGGTGTGCCCTGGGTATAAATACTCTGAACTATTTTTGTGACATATTTGTCCTAGAAAACATGCACTGGAACATGAGTGGTGAAGAAGAGAAAATCCATAATTACCTGCATTGTACTTCCCCACTGTGTCCTTTATTTGTGTTCCCATGAGCAGGTTCTCTTGAGTCCTGGGTCACGCTTACAGGTGAAACATGGACATTTACAGCAGAAACAAATGTGCGTTTGTGTTAATTCTGTTATTTAGAATTTCAGCTCATTTTTCTAAAGGACACAATTACCTTGCAAATTGTACTGTACTTAAACTGAGAGGTACTTCTGAATTAAAATAAATTAGCTAAGCTTAACTAACATGTATAGGTAGCATGTTTCTCTAAGAATATGCATCCAGATGTTTTTCAGGACCTCAGGATCCCCACCACTCTATGTGTCTCTGTGCCCATGGATAGCACTTCTAGAGAGGAGAAGACCCCATTGTCGGGAGAGAAGCAGATTGGGCACAGGCGGGGGCTTAGAGGCAGAGCTTTGAGCCACGAGGGCTATGATTCCATGTGTGGAGTCTGGGATTGTCATTTCTTCTCATTCTGAAGTTCTTCACATACAAATAAGCAGCCTCTGTGGTGGAGGGGGATGAGAGGTGGCGGGTGATCCTGGACTTAGATGCCTTCCTATTGGGAATATGCTATTTTGTTAATTTGGCATCACACCATATATCCACTAGGACAAGAGCCCTTGCTGTTCTACATTTGCAGACATGTGAGGACACTAGTTTATCCCCATAGCATCCATTACCCACCCCAAAACTGTAAGTGGAACCCAAAGTATGCGTAGAGGCTCCCTGGTGCCGATGCTGCCCTCTTGGAACCTGGTGGGGGGAAAGCTGGCCGGAGATGAGCACTGCTTCTTTGGGTTTCCACTTTTTGCTGGTGTTGATGCTCTGTTCTGTCCTATGAACACAGCATTCATTTCTGTTCTGCAGGCCATGATGTACGCAAGAGGGCCTGGTCCTTTCCCAGGATGGCCTTGCAGGCCCTACCACATGGACCACCCTTCATCACCAGCCAACGGCTGTGGGCCACCTCCCCCTCCTCACCAGCTCCTCCACCTGCTCCATTTGGTAAGATGACCTGAGCTGGATGAGTGACTGGTAAAGCACATGCATCTTCTTCGTGAAAGACTTGGTGGGAATGATGTAATGATGGTTCTGAGTAGTGGCAACCCACCTGCAAACCTGCCTGAGGACACTGTAACATATCTCAAGTTTCTCTGGACTTACATACAAAGGGCTGTGTCATTTCCCTGTAATGAGGTGAGCTATAGGTTTCTCTTGTCAAAAAGAAAGAGGATGTTTACCCAAAGCAGAGGTATCAGAGGTACTGGTGTGTTTTTTACAGACACAATGTTGTGGGTTCTGTGAAGGTGAGGTGCACCCCGAAATTTAGGTGCCTCAGGTGTCCTGTGTGAAATGGGGCACATGCGTTATATGACACAGATCTTGTGATCACCATAATGGAGGCACCAGTGAAGGAATGGGGGAAACTTGAATCACACAGGAATAGAAGGAAAGTTGTGGAAGGTAAGCAGAGTTTGAGGAGGTGTGGAGGAGAGGGTGTTGGGGACAGTAGGTTGGAGTTGGAAGCCATTCCTGGCAGGGCCCACAGCCTGGGCAGGGAGCTTGAGGACCGCATGAGATCTGCAAAGAACTGCTTCATGGGTGCAAGCACAGTGTACAATGCAGTCATCATCTCCAAAATGTCAAAGTTACCGCAGTGCACATAGTTCATAATCTAAATACAGTTTGTTGTTTCCCTTGGGTTTCTGAAAGGTCTGGACACGTACGAAAGAATGTGCTGGAGATTTGGGAAATTAAACTTGGTCTTAGGAAATGCCTAAGTTTGTGTGTCTCAGTGAGACTAAAGGGGAAGACAGGTTGTAGATCAGTTGAGTGGCTTCCTTGGCCTTCAGCCTGAGTCAGACTCTTAGTGGGGATTCAGGGTTGACCAGAAGCTGCCCCTGCTGGACTCCTGTCACCACACACCTGCATCTGCTGTCATCACCCTGCCTGCCAGTTTGCATCTCTGAAACTTCCCTCACAGTATCCTGAGGCTTTGCCTGTGTTCCTGCTGTCTCATCCCTAATACCAGCTCTCAGTGGGGCCATCTCGGAACCTCAGCTTTGTTATCTGAGAAACAGGAATAGTGTTGGGTTCTGAGATCAGTATGATGAAGAGGTGACAACCACATAAGGAATTTGTAAAATAAATGGGATGAGTGGGCACTCACCCTCCTCAGTGTGTAAATGAAGGTATCTCCACACAGAAGCTCATCAAGAGATGTTCATTCAATTCCATTAAACTAAGAGTATAATGCCTGAGGCTGTGAGATTGGCAATCCCTGTTTCAAAAGAGACAGCAAAGACCCCTGTGTTTTCCCTATTAGAATTCAGGTCCTACTTCACACAGGAGGAAAAGATAACTATGAGAAAGTGTACATTCAGGGATCTATATCTCAGACCTGAAGACAATCATCTTCCATTACTGGTAGACACACAGATGCAGCCACACAATTAAGTGTTCGTCCAAGGTATATTTTCAAGGACAAAACGCATAGACGAGAACAGAAGATCCCATTGCTATAACCCCAAATCTCTTTGCCTTTCAGGACAACTTGAAGTTTGAAGAGGACCCGAAACTGTGACCAATAGGCTGTGGCAATGTGATATATTGAGAAAAGTTGTCTGATACGCGTATTTGAATGAATCCTTTCCCTCACCATTCCTGTCCCCTCTATTTTGTCTGCCCTCGTTTCCTGTAATAAACCCATCATAGTTCTGCCTCTGTGTCAGTGTCTGCTTCCAGGAGGACCTACGGTCATTCTCTTTCGATGCACACAGTGTGACTCCTGTATACACTGTCACAAACAGGTAGAATCTACAGTAATAGGGACAGAAGACAAGTCATCATTTGAATTGTATTGACTGCACATGTCCCCCTGGATCCTTCTGGGGTGGTGGACACAACCTTCATCTAGATCTGGTGATGGTTGTGTTCACTCCTCAGTAGATACTCACAAGCACACGGCACCTGCTAGTCACAGTGGTGTGTGGTGATCAGCAAGACAGCCATCAGTCCCCGGGGAGTGGCTGATTTCTGATTGCAAGAAATGGATGAGGGGTCAGCAGTGTCTCTGGTAAAACAATGAGGAAACCCTGCATTAATCCAGGTGTTGGGGACTTTTCCCACCTACAAGCTACCTCACAGTAGCACTAATCCAGGTGGGAGCTGAGGTAGACTAGTGGTAGTAGTTTTCGGGGTGAGTCTTATGATGTCCCATATTTCTTCCAGTGCTTTCTTTTTTTCTTCTAATTTTTGCAATGTTTGCTTATTTTTTTGAACGAGAGAGAAATACAGAGCGCAAGCAAGGGAGGGGCAGAGAGGGAGAGAGGGAGACATAGAATCCAAAGCAGGCTCCAGGCTCTGAGCTGTCAGCCCAGAACCCGACCAGAGGCTCAAACTCACGACTCACGAGATCAAATCTGAGCCGACGTCAGACGCCTAACTGACTGAGCCACCCAGGCTCCCCTCCTCCCACTGTTTCCTTAGTGAGGGATGGGCAGGGCAGAGGTCCATGACATGATACCCGTTCCTTCCTCACCACCATGGAGGAGTTGGTTGTAAGCATCTGGCTCTTTCCAGATCCTCAAACCCCATGCATTCTTCTCCAGAGCCCCTGACACCTGCAGGCCCCCCCTTTCTCCCAGGTTGTGGAGGTAACCAGCCCTCCAGCATCTTTGGGATCATGGCTGGGCCACCAAGGGGTCAAGGTCTGGCTGTCCACATGCTTCCCGGGAGTGTCTGGGAACAGCAATGCTGCAGTAAACGTCATCACTTGCAGCTTCTATAAAGAGGACTTTCATCCGCTGTGATCAGGGCCTGGGCTTAAAACATGACAGGAGAGAGGGGGACACAGATATGTGGTGCCCTGATCCCTGGACAGGGCTGCACGGAACAGAAGGCACGAGGCCTGGGGAGAGGCAGAGAAAGAGACAGGCAGGAAAAGAGACAGTGAGTGATGGGGGAATTGGGCAAGTCCTAGAGAGTGAGAAAAAGAAACAGAGGGAGACAGGGGTAGGGAGAAGCAAAGACAGAAATGAAGCACAGAGGAAAGGACGGAGCTGGTCACAGTGTGCGGAGGGGGCTATAGGCCACGCAAAAGGGGCTCTGCGAAGATGCTCTTAGGGTTGGAGGCAGAAAGGGTAGGAAACCTGGGCATTACAGTTCCCTCAGTTCAAGGCTCCAACCTCACTGAGGCAAGCTCTGTAGAGGCCATTGCCCCTGGGAAGATGGGTCCCCCTCATTTTGCCTGGCGTGTTGGGGCCCAGTCTCAGGAACGGTCATAGAGAGAAATGGCTTGAGGGAGAGCATGCAGTCCATTAGCAGGTAAAGTCCAGAGTGTGCCCCATGGGGAGGTAACCATGATCTGTCTCCCCCACTTCCCCCAGTCCCTGCTGCCTTCCCCACTGCTCCAGCATGACCTCCTTATGTTCCACAGCCAGGCGTCAGGCATTGTGCTGCCCCCAGAGCCTATAGCCTGGAACTTGCACAGATGGATTATTGATCTCAACCAAAAGTATTTGAGAATAAGGTCCACATTCTCCTTCTAGCACTAGTTATGTGCAACATGATAGGGGGTTGCTATTCTTACACCTACTGCTGGTCTCGGGATTCTGGATTGTAAGCGAGCAGTTTAAACCACCACAGCCTTCTCTCACATGAAAGGAGAAATCTATTTCATCACCCAGCCTTCCTCTGATTGTGAAGAGATGGCATTTACTATTTGAAGGCGCAATTATCTGAGTGTCATGGAAATTATGTCATCTGTCTTCATCCCTGAAGCACCTTTCATTGAAAATATTACCCATATACAGGCAGGAAATTGATAACAGATGCGTAACTCCCTCTAGGTATGCATTCTGACCTTGTCACATATGTGTCATCAAACATATTATTGACAACTTGAAAAATAAGCTCTCAACATCAAGACGGTGACATTAGAGAATGTGGTATAAATGGAATTTCATATGTTCTTATTAGAAATAATTTTTTAATGAAGGAAAATTTAAAATAGTGTCAATTTTTTATTGAAATATAGTGGACACACCATGTTGTATTAGTTTCAGGTATACATCATAGTGATTCCGTGTCTCTACGTCATGCTCTCCATATACCTACACAAGTGTAGCTATCATGTGAAAGCATGCAACACTTTATTATAGGATTGACTATCTTCCATAGGCCGTACCTTGTATCTCAATGACATATTCATTCCATAGCTGGAAGCCTGTATCTCTTTCTCAAAGGTGGCAATTTTTTATTTAAGCCAAGTATTTTGGTGGTAAACACAATTACCTGTAGTTCAGCATGTGTAAATTTGTAGTCTGTATTTCTTTGAATGTTGCTTAAAGCGTTACAAATTATATCATGACATTAATAAATTCGGTTTCGTTCTTCACTCACTAAACAGGAGAAGGAAAAGAATCTTTTTGGGTCCCAGGCCCTGTGACTAAGACCCATTCTAATCTGGAGAACAGGCTTACCTGGACCAGCTGCACCCTCAATACTTTCAGCTGAGCGGCCATGGCCTTGAGCATTGCAGGAATTCCCACGGAGGCCGGCAGAGGGCGCGCACGCACCGCGAACAGGGAGGGGCCGGTTCCTTGCGCGCTCAGCGAAGGCTGGAGAAGGCGCCCAATTAGGCTGTTCTGATCCTGGGCGGCTCAGAGCAGGAAAGGTTCTCGTTGCTTCTGAGGACCCAGTACCTGTGACTGTGGGCAAAGAGCCAGAGCTGGGTTTCCAGCAGGTTCCGCCGCCGGCGTCGGGGAGACCCTGGACGCTTCGCAGCAACTTGGCGTCTCCTCAGTGGTGGGGCTGAGTACCGAGGAGGGGCGCTGGGTAGCTTCCCCAGAGGCACCTGATGGTCAGTGAGCTGCTCAGCCACTTGCATTTTCTGGGCTGTTCCATGGTTTGTTCCTCGTTTTCCCTGCCGATATTTGAACAAGATGTTTTTCAGTCAAGGATCCGTGGATTCAGGGGGTCCTTGCAAAGCCACGTCAGAGATGCTGGGGTTGGTTTGTTCCAGATTCAGGCTTGTTTTGGGGGGAGAAATCCTGACACAAATTTGGAGGAATGGGAGCAGCATTCAGTTGGGTAGTGAAGACAGGAAATGTTGACTCTCAGGACCTTCTAGAAGAATGAGCTGAGACCCACTTTCCGAGTCCTGCTGGAACCAGAGACCGAGGTAAAAACACAAGGTGCCCTCCACATCATACATGCTTTTATTAATTTTCAGTGGGAGTTTTTTCCAACAATGTCGTAGTCGTTGAAAACAACGGAAAACCTGACACTTAGATTGTGTCCTGAACCTCCCGTTATTTGAATATTCAATATTATTCCTGCAACAGAATTTGTTACAATTATCCTTTCTTGTCTTCATTGGAAGAAATCTCATCAATAATACCTTAAAAACATACTCGTTACCTTATTTCCTTTTCAGTTGAGATTTGGCATGTTTTCTAATTTCTCATAAACTCATGAAAATCTGAAATACTTTTAAATTGATAGCAGTTTTTACTAAAAGCTCATTCACAGGATCCCCCTGTGACTTCTACTGGTCAAAGAACGAAGCAAGGCCACTTCTCAGTGTAGGGAAGATTGTACTAAGCAAACACTGTGAGTCAGTTTTAGAAGAAAAAGCCTGATGTTATTTTGTCTTTATTAAAATTGATGCTTCTATCCCCTGTTTGATACATTCCCACTTTTTAAACATTTTTTCTGTTTTGCTCATTTCTCATTCAGATATTCGTAGACCTGAGTTTTACATTCACCACACATGGTTTCAAGGCTCCTTTCTGTCCCTGTAAGAAAGAAGACAGACGTTCTGATGAGCATGCAGCTTTCTGTAACTTCCAGATTTGTTTTTGTAGGTGTCTGCTAACTTTTTCCACCCAGTTGAAGATACCATCCCACCTTGAGTCGTTCCATAAAAAATGTAACCTATGTGCACCAGTATGATTTCACTTCATTATAGTTGATTTCTTCATTTGATATCTTGTGTGTATGCATAGTAGATGTTTTAGAAATGAGAAAATCCCACATATAATTGAATTTGAAAGAAAAATTTATATCCTAAATGTAAAATTCTAAGATTCGCATATTGAATTCATAAATGTAGAATTTTTGCATGTGAAATTAGGGTTATTTTCTGAGAAAGATGCCAGGGAATAACCATTTCGGGGGAAAGAATGGCATACGGTTTTTATATGCCTGCAGTAGTTACTCAATTATGTATCTGTTTAGGAGCAATTTTATGACAATGTCCCATTTTTCCAATTTATTAATGACTTCATAAGCTAAGTATATCACTTTTTATTCCAAGATTATAAAGCTAAATCTTTTATCTTCTATTGCTGTAAGAGTCTTTCCATTTTATATTAATTGTTAACATTCAATTATATTAATTTTTTAACCCGATGTAACTAACATAGGGTTATATTTTCTTCAAGGTGTATAATATAATGATTTAACAATTCTTATATGACTCCCTGCTCCTCACCATAAGTTTATTCTTTTTTTTTTCCTGTTTTATTTTTATTTTTTATTTATTTTTTATTTTTTTTATTATATGAAATTTATTGTCAAATTGGTTTCCATACAACACCCAGTGCTCATCCCAAAAGGTGCCCCCCTCAATACCCATCACCCACCCTCTCCTCCCTCCCACCCCCCATCAACCCTCAGCTTGTTCTCAGTTTTTAACAGTCTCTTCACCATAAGTTTATTCTTAATCTGCTTCCCCTATTTTTCACCCATCCCCACACCCACCTCTGGTAAGCACCAGTTTCCTCTCTATATTTAAGAGTCTGTTTTTTGTCTGTCTGCTTCTCTCCATTTTGTTTCTTTGTTTTGCTTCCAAAATTCCATGTAGAAGCGAAGTCATATGGTATTTTTCTTTCAGCACAGAACCCAATGAGGGTCTTGATCTCCAGAACTGTGAAAGCATGACCTGAGCCCAAACCAAGAGCCAGATGCTTAACTGACTGCGCCACTCAGGCACCTGAGGTGAATGACTTTTTAAATGCATTGTTGGATTTGGGTTACAAATATTTTCTTGACAATTACTGTATCTATGTTCATCATAGATATTGGCCTGTTGTTTTGTTATTGTTTTGTAATATCTTTATCTGGCTTGGTATCAGGGTAATGATGGCATCATAGAATGAATTTGGAAACTTGCCTTCCACTCTCATATTTTGGAATATTTTAAGAATAGGTATTAACTCTTTAAATGGTTGAAAGGATTCAGCTCTGAAGCCATCTGATCCTGGCCTTTTGTTTTTTGGGAGTTTGTTGATTACTGGTTGAATTTGATTGCTATTCATCAGTCTGTTCAAATTTCTATTTCTTTCAGGTTCACTTTTAGATGTGATGTTTCTAGAAATTGATGCATTTCTTCTAGGTTGTCCATTTTGTTGGTATATAATTTTTCATGATATTCTGTTATCCTTTATATTTCTGTGATGTCTGTCATTATTTATCCTCTTTCATTTCTGCTTTTAGGTTAGTCCACTTTTGAGGGGAAGGGGGATGAGTCTGGCTAAAGGTGCATCCATTTTGCTTATTCTTTCAAACTATGAGCTTCTTGTTTCATTGACGTCTTCTGCTGTCATGTGTCTATTGGCCATCTCTGTATCTTCTTTAGAGAGAGACCTGTTCATTTCTTCTGCTCATTTTTTAATTGGATATTTTTGTGTGGGTTTATTTGCATTCTTTATATATTTGGGATACTAACCCTTTTTTGGATATGTCTTTTGCAAATATCTTCTCCCATTCAGTAGGCTTCCTTTTAGTTTTTATTGTTTCTTTTGCTATGCCGAAGCTTTTTATTTTGGTGTAGTTCCAATAGTTTATTTTTGCTTTTATATACCTTGCTTCAGGGGACATATCGAGAAAAATGTTGCGATGGTAGTTACCAGAGACATTACTTCCGGTTCTCTGTTCTGGGATTTTTATGGATTCATGTCTCACATTAGGTCCTTAATCCATTTTGAATTTATTTTTCTGTATAGTGTAAGAAAGTGGTACAATTTTATTCTTTTGCTTATAGCTGACCAGTTTTTCCAACACCATTTGTTGAAGAGCCTGAGTTTTCCCGTTGGATATTCCTTCCTGCTTTGTTGAAGATGAATTGAACATAAAATTATAGGTTTATTTCTGGATAATTTATTCTGTTCCCTCAACATATGTGTTTATTTTTGTGCCAGGACCATACTGTTTTACTGCCTACTACTTCGCACTAGAACTTGAAGCCTTGAATTGTGATCCCTCCAGCTTTGCTTTTGTTTTTCAAAGCTTCTTTGGTAATTTGGGATCTTTGCTGGTTCCATATATATTTAGGATTTTAGTTGTGTGAAAAATGCTGTTGGTACTGTGATAGAGATTGCATGAAATCTGTAGATTGCTTTGGGTAGTGTAGATATTTCAAAAGTATTGGTTCTTGCTTATTTATTTATTTATTTACTTAAAACATTTTTTAATGTTTGTTTATTTTTGAGAGAGAGACAAAGCGTGAGTTGAGGAGGCGCGAAAGAGATGGAGACAGAATCCCAAGGAGGCTCTAGGCTCTGAGCTGTCAGCACATGACCTGTTGTGGGGCTCGAATGCAGGAACTGTGAGATCATGACCCGAGCTGAAGTCAGACACTTAACCAACAGAGCCAGCCAGGTGCCCCCAACTTTTAAAAATTTTTTTTAACGTTTTATTTATTTTTGAGAGACAGTGATAGAGCGTGAGTGGGGGAGGGGCAGAGAGAGAGGAGGACACAGAATCCCAAGCAGGCTCCAGGCTCTGAGCTGTCAGCACAGAGCCCAACGTGGACCTCAAACCCACAAATGTGAGATCATGACCTGAGCTGAAGTTGGAAGCTTAACCGACTGAGCCACCCAGGCGCCCCTGCCTCTTTCTGTGCATGAGCATGGAATGCCTTTCCATTTATTTATGTTGTCTTCAATTTCTCTCATCAGTGTTTCACAGTGGTCAGAGTAAAGGTGTTGCACTTATTTGCTTAGGTTTATTCCTAAGTATCTTATTATTTTATTGCGTAAATGTAATTGGGATTGTTTCCTTAATACCCTGTTAGTGTTTTATTATTATTTTATACAAATGCTACTGATTTCTGCACATTGATTTTCTGTCTTGTGATGTTACTGAATTCAGGTATCATTTCTGGTAGTTTTTTTTGTGGACTCTTGTGAATTTTCTGTATAGAGTATCACGTCATCTGCATTTGGTGAGATTGTACTTCTTCCTTCCCAGTGTGGATTCCTTTTTATTTCTTTTTGTTGGCTAGGTGCTTTAGATAGGACTGCCAGTACTCTGTTGAATACAAGCAGTGAAAGTGGACATCATTGTCTTGTTACTGACCTTGGAGGAAAGTTCTCAGTTTTCTCCACTGAGTACGATGTCTGCTGTGGGTTTACATAGGTAGACTATATTAAGCTGAGGTATGTTCCCTCTAAACCTGCTTTTACAGAGTTTTAATAATGAATGGGTGTTGTACTTTATCAAATAATTTTTCTGTGTCTGTAGAAATGATATGTATTTTATCCTTTCACTTATTACTGTGCCATAGCAGTTTGACTGATTTTTTTAATATAAAACTACCCTTGCATTCTGGAAGTTATCCCACTTGATGCTGATGGACGATTTTTCAAATATGTTGTTGGATTCTGTTTGCTAAATCTTGGTTGAGGACTTTTGCATCTGTGTGCATGAACAATATGGGCCTGTAGTTTTGTTTTTTCATGGTGTCTTTATATGTGGTTTTGGAACAGGGTAATGCTGGTCTCATAGAATGAATTTGGGTATTTTCCTTCCTGTTCTGTTTTCTGGAATAGTTTGACAAGTATAAGCATCAACTTTTCTTTAGATGTTTGATAGAATTTCCTGTGAAGTCCTCCAGTCCTGGTCTGTTGTCTGTTAAGTGTTTTTTGATTACTGAGTCGGTCTCCTTGCTAGTAAATAATCTGTTCAAATTTTCGATTTCATCCTGCTTCAGTTTTGGTAGGTTTCATGTTTCTAGGAATTGATCCATATATTCCAGCTTGTTCAGTTTGTTGGCATATAGTTTTTCACAATATTCTCTTAAAATTGTTTGTATTTCATGGTGTTGGTTGTTCTTCTCTGTCATGGTTATTTATATGAGTCCTTTCTTTTTCCTTTTCTGATTAGTCTGGCTAGGGTTATCAATTTTATTGATCTTTTCATGGAAGCAGCTCCTAATTTCATTTATCTTATTCTACTGTGTTTTTAATTTCTATATCATTTATTTCTCCTCTGCTTTTAATCCTTTTCTTCATTCTGCTGTTTGGGGGTTTTGTTTGTTGTCCTTTGTCTAGCTTTTATTGTTATAAGATTAGGTAGTTTACTTGAGTTTTTTTTTTTTTTTTTTTTCCTGAGGCAGACCTGTATTGCTGTAAATTTCCCTGTTAGAACCACTTTTGCTGGTTTACAAAAGTTTGGATTGTTGTGTTTTCATTTTCATTTGTTTCCATGTCCTTTTGGATTTCTTCTTTGATTTCTTGGTTGACCCATTGATTGTTTAGGAGCATGTTATTTAACTTCCATGTTGTTGTGCTTTTTCCAGATTTTTTTTCTTGTTGTAAACTTATACTTTCATGGCATTGTGGTATGAAAAGATACATGGTATGACTTCGATCTTTTTGAATTTGTTTTGGCTTGTTTTATGACATATTTTATCTAGTGTGGGGAATGTTCCATGTACACCTGAAAAGAATGTGTATTGTGCTGTTTTAGGATGGAATGTCCTAAATATATCTGTTAAGTCCATCTGGTCCAGTGTATCATTCAAAGTCACTGCTTACTTGTTGATTTTCTGATTGAATGATCTCTCCATTGATGTAATTGGGGTGTTAAAGTGCCCTACTATGTTTTTGACTGTTTTATGTATTTGGATGCCCCCACATTGAGTGCATATATGTTTACAATTGTTCTTTTTGTTGGATTGTACCTTTTATTATTATAATGTCCTTCTTTGTCTCTTGTTATGGTTTTATTTTTAAATCTGTTTTGTCTGATATAGGTATTGCTGCTGCAGTTTTCTTTTGATACCCATTTGCATGGTAAATGTTTCTCCATCCCATTGCTTTCTATTTGTAGATATCTTTAGTTCTATAATTTGTCTCTTGCAGGTAAAAGATAGATGGGTCCTATATTTTTATTCATCCTACCACCCAGTGCCTTTTATTATTAAGAGAGAAAGCACAGGCATGGGAAGGCAGAGGAGTGGGGAGGAGAGAGAGAGTGAAAGACAGTGAGAGAGAGAGAGAGAGAGAGAGAGAGAGAGAGAATGACAATGACAATGACAATGAATCTTAAGCAGGTTCCATGCTTAGTGCAGAGCCCAACATGGGGCTCAGTCCCATGATCCTGGGATCATAGCCTGAGCCAAAATCAAGAGTCGAAGTCTCAAGCAATTGAGCCATCCAGATGCCCCTGTCACCCAGTGCCTTTGATTTGAGCATTTAGTCTGTTTCCATTCAAAGTAATTGATAGATATGCACTTGCTGTCATTTTAGTACTTGATTTTGGTTGTTTCTGAATCTTTCTGACCCTTTCTTCTCTTTCTCTCTTTGATGGTTTGCTGGGTTTCTTTATTAGTACATTTGGAATTTTTTCTCTTTATTTTCTGCATATGTATTAGTGGTATTTGATTTGTGGTATATAGGTTTGTATATAACCACTTCTGTGTATAAAAGTCTATATTAAGTTGATGGTTAAGTTTGAAGCAGTTCTTACTGCTCTCCTCCCTGTGTTGTAGCTATTATATCCCTGTGTATCATATTACACAGCCTTTTATATCATGAATATCTTGACTGATTTTTTTACAGAAATTCTCATTTTTATTGCTTTTGTGTTTCGCACTTTAATACTGTCACTTTAGGTGTTTCTTTTCCACTCAAAGAGTCCCCTTTAACATTTCTTGCAGGGGTGGTTTGTTGGTTGTGAATTCCCTTAGTTTTTATTTGGGAAACTCTTGATCTGTCCTTCCATCTGAATGATAGTGCACTGGATAGACGAACCTTCTTGGCTGCAGATGTTTTCCATTCAGCACCTTTAACATACCATGCTACTCACTTCTGATTTAAAAGTTTCTCCTGACAAAATCCAGTGATAACCTTATGGTGTTTCCCTTGTAAGTAACTGTCATCTTTTGTTTTCCTGCTGTTAAAATTGTTCTTTATCACTACATTTTGCTTTTTAATTACGATATGACCTGGTGTGGATCTGCTTCTATTGAATGTATTGGGGGTTCTTTGTGCCTCCTGCTTCTGGATCTGTTTCCTTCCCTGCATTAGGAAAGTTTTCATCTATTATGTCTTCAGATAAGTTTTCTGGTTCTTTTTCTCAGAGTTCTGACAATCAGAGATAGGACAGGAAAGACCTATTGAAGGTTCTCTAATGAGTCACTGGATTTTCATGTGTGGAGGAGAGATTTGGGGCTCAAACGAACAACCTAACATTAACTTCAAAGAACTAGAAAAAAAAACACAACAATCTAAGTCCAATATTCTCACGATGGAGAAAGTAACACATAGGAAAGTGGAAACAAATGAAACTGAGACCATGAAATCAATAGAAAATATGAAGAAAACCAACAGTGGGTTTTCTGAAAAGTTAAACAAAATTGACAAGACTGTATATAGACTATGCTAAAACAGAGAGAGGACCCAAATCAAAAAAATTACAAATGAAAGAGAAGACATTACATCTGATACCACAGAAATATTAAAGGAGACAAAGAGGCGACTGTGGTGAAATTATATGCCAGCAAACCGACTACCTAGAAGAAATGGATAGGTTCTTAGAAACACACAACCTACGAAGACTGAATCAGGAAGAAATAGAAGGTCTGAACAGACCAATTAATGGAAGACTGTACCAATACAAGAAGATAACCAATACAAGTAAATTGAATCAGCAATCAAAAATCTCCCAGTGAAGAAAAGCCCAGGTGGATTCACTGGTGAATTTGACCAAACGTTTGTAGAAGAATCTAACAGCAGTCCTCTCACCAATTAAAGAAGAATGAACACCACCAAACCCATTTCATGAAACTGGGAATTACCGTGTTAGGAAGCCAGAAAAGGATGCTACCTGAACAGAAAACTATAGGCCAGTATCCCTGTGATGAATATAGATGAAAATTTCTCAATAATACACAGACAAATCAAATTCAGCAGCACATTAAAAGGATCATTTACTGTGATGAAGGGGTTTTTTCCCTGTAAAGGAAGGATGTTTCCGAATATGCAAATCAATACATGTGACACCTCACATAATTGAATGAAAGAAAAATCAACCAGAAACCAGACTCTTAACTATAAATAGCAAACTGAGGGTTTCTAGAAGGGAGGTGGCAGGGGAATGGGTTAAATGGATGATGGGCTAAGGAGGGCACTAGTGAGGAACACTGGGTGTTGTATGTAAGTGATGAATCACTAAATTCTATACCGAAGCTGATATTACACTGTATATTAACCAACTAGAATTTAAATAAAAACTTGAAAAAATAAGTACTAAATAGTGTAAAAATTTAAACCAAAAATAAATACGTTTCAAAAATTAAAAAGAAAACTCATATGACCATGTCAATAGACACAGAAAAAAGATTTGAGAAAATTTGGTATCCATTTGTGCTAAAAAAAACTCTTTAAAAATTCAGTGTAGAAGCAGCATATCTCAACATAAGGAAGTCCATGTATGAGAAGCCCACAGCTAACATCATACCCAACAGTGAAATTGTGAAATATTTTCCTCTAAGATCAGGCACATATGCCCTAGATATGTGAAGGGGATTGGGTGATGCAGGCTTCTGGTTATGGAATGAACAAATCACAGGTAGAAGATACAGCATAGGGAACATAGTGAATGGTACTGGAATAGCCATGTATGGTGACAGATGATAGCTACATCTGTGTTAGCATATCAGAATGTATACACTTGTCCAATCACTATGTTGTACTTTCGAAACTAATGTAACATAGTGTGTCAGCTATTCCCAAATAAAATGATTATTTAAAATAAGGTAAAAGAATGAAATAAAAAGCAAGAAATTCAGTAAAGTTGCAAACTAGAACATTGCCATACTAAGTTCTGTACCATTCCTATACACTAACACCAAATTATCTAAAAAGAAGTAAACAACCCCATTTTAAATAGCATCAAAAACAATAAAATATATAGGAATAAATTTAGCCTAGGAAGTGAAAGATCTCTCTACAGAAAACTACAAAACCTGTGGGGAGAAATGGAAGAAATGCAATTTGGATGAAAGAAATGGAAGAACACACAAGTCAGTGAAAAGCGATCCCATGTTCATCTTTTGGAGGAGTTAATATGGATAAAATGTCCATACTATCCAAAGCCATCTAGAGATTCAATGCAATCTCTACCAAGACTCCAGTGAAATTTTTACACAATTAGAAAAACATATCCTAAAATGTATTTGGAACCACAAAAACACCCCAAGTACCCAAAGCAAGAAAGAACAAAACAGGAAGATCACACTTCTTGATTTCAAGCTGCATTATAACACTAATCAGTTATGTCACTGTCATAAGCACACACACAGGACAATGGAACAGAAATTGAGAGCCCAAACTAAACCCATGCATACACGGTCGAGTAGTATTTGACAAGGGAGTCAAGATTACACAGTGGAGAAAAGAGGTCTCTTGAATAACTGGTGCTGGAAAAATTGGATATTTACATGTATAAGAATAAAGCTTAGAACCTTATGTTAAACCAGTCACAAGAATTAACTTGAAATGGATTAAAGATGTAAATGAATGATATGAAACCATAATTCTTCCACATTATTTCAGCTCTTATTATGCCAAGACGGAGCTGTTGAGGTGGTGAAGGGCTGAGTGGAGAGTAGTCCTGGAAATAGATGCCTGGGTATGTGGAACAGACTTTCTTTAGTAGTCTGGAATTCTCTCTCTGATCTTCTAGGACCGGCCACTTCCTACCCTACATTTACAGACACAGACAGTACTATGCACGCTGCCAGCAATGTACTGCCTTGTCTCCTCAAACTCCTAGAAGCTCTCGGTGAGGCCCTATGGGAAGGGTGGGGTTTTGTGGCACTGATACTGCCCTGTTGAAACCAGATGGAGGGGAAGGAGACAGGTACTGTTCCTGCTTCATTGGGGTTCAGCTATGTTAGTGTTGGTGTTGGTGTTGGATTTTTGACCTTTTACCCTAAACACATCTCAGAAATTTAATTTCTGTCCAGCAAGGTCAATGTGGCTACAAGGATATTTCCTCCTTTCCCAGAAGGGCCCTCCATTCCATACCCCATGGGTTGTCCTTTATCACCATCATGGGCTCTGGGCCACAACTACCTTCTCCACCCTGGTGGCCTCTTGGATCTCACCCTCCACCTCCACCTCCACCATCTGGTAAGATGATCTGAACACTATGAGTTGACTTATAAAACATGTTTCATCTTTTTTCTTGTTGAGTGTTTGGAGAAGATGCAGTGATGTCACCACAGGGCTTTCAGGTCAGCCTGACTGAGGACATTGTAACATTCTTCAAGTTTCTCAAGACATGTATGAAATGGGCTGTCATTTCTACATAGTGAGCTGGGCAGCCTGTGTCTCTTATAGAGAAGGAAAGAGGCCTTATAGGCTGACAGACATAGCACTCCCTACAATGTGGCTTGTACAGAGACCATGTGCTGGGCTCTCTGAGGGATGAGACACACCCCTAACTTTATTTCTAGCTAGTTAAGACCTGAGCTGTTCACAGCTGCTTGATTAGTTATAAAAACACCTGAACCAGGGCCCTGTGGAACCTACCTCAAGGGACAGGGTCAGATCTCCCTCTTGTCCTCAAGGGTCACCCGAGTCACCTGAAAAACCCTCTGCCCCTGGTAAGGGACCCGAGAGTTGGAAAGAGTTGAATATAATGAAACATGTTGCGGACGGTTTGTTTTTCTTCCACGAAGTCTGTGCAAGTCAGAATCAACCTCCATCCACCTCCAGCCTTTATGAGACCCAGGATGTGGTGCAGCTCCCATGGGGAACATCAGTTGTGTCTCTACCAAGGATGCAGAGAAAGACAAAGTAAAATCTGTTGCCCTTTTCAGTTGTAATGATTTCTGGAAACTTTTATCTGGCCTTGTCTCGTTTTCTATGTCCTATGGTATCTTTGCTATTTTATTTACTTCTTCCTCACAAGCCTCCAGGCTTCTCCAGTTTAAGATCATCATGTTAGCTGGTGCCTCTGGAAGCCACAGGTGCGTGGAGGCTGAGGACCACGTGGCTGTCACTTTGTGTTTGTGGAAATAACTTGAGGAGGATGACACTTCACTCCACACTCGAGTCTTCTGGCGTGGCTGACTCCTTCCACACCTTCTTTACATGGGATTATGCTACTATTTTCATTTTTTCCTGTTTCAGTGTAGGTGATGAACTTGTTCAGAATGTCTGCTATGAGCCTCGTGACTGGAAAAGATGAAAACTCTTTCCAACTTTGTATTGTGTGCTTTGTGCAGTGCTGACTGTTCTTAGGTAAATTTCAGAATTCATTACTGGTCCTTCTGTGTTGGTCAATGTGCGATAGAGAATTTCTCCAGTTGTCCAGTAGTTGGAAACACTGAATTATCAGAAGCGGCACATGTAGTCGAAAATGTATGCCACAACTGCAGTCATGAAGGGAGAGAATCAGTGATTACCTGCAGGGCCAGTACCTCACAGAGTCCTTCAGTTGTGTTTATATGAGCAGGTTCTCTTGTGTCCCGGGAACTGTTGTAACTGGTACTTTGTCTCATGATACCTTATGGGAGTTTTACACCTGAAATCGAGACATGTTTCTGTTAATTCTTTCATGTAGAATTTCCACCTCCCTTTTACAATGGGACAAAATAGCTCCGCAACTCATATTGTACTTAAAATCAGAATTACCTGTGAATTAAGATAAACATACCTGAGTCCAATGAATGTGTACAGGTAACGTGTTTCTCTTAGAAAACACATTTCCAGGCCCCCTGCAGGACTCCATGAATCCCCATCTCCTCAGAGGTCTCGGTGGCCTTGCAGAGAAGATGCCTTTGGCAGGGGGTGGGGGAAACAGAGCAAGGACAGGCATGGGCTGGCAGGCTGAGCTTTGACCCTGGGGTGACTCTGAATCTCTGTGGTGCTGGGCTTTTCATTCCTTCATGTTCTGTCTGTTCTCAGTGTGCAAATAAAAAGTCTGCAGATGTGGTGGAAGAGGACACCATAGGGGTCCTGGACATAGATGCCTGCCTCTATGGAATATGCTCCTTTATTAGACTAGCATCAATCTTCTAGAATAGGATGCCTTGGCTTTTTGCATTTGTAAACATGGGCAGTGATGTGTGGTGACAGTAGTTTCTCCTCATGGCATCTGGTACCTTCAAGCTGTAGGTGGGACCTCATATGAGGGTAGAGTTTTCTGGTACTGATGCTCTGTTCTCCTAAAACCTGTGAATGAACAAGGAGCCAGGTGCTGACATCTGCTTCATTGGGTTTCAGCTCCTGTGGGCATTCTGCTTCTGTCTGTCATACCAATATACCAGTGCCTTCTGTTCTGTAGGTCTCTATGGATGCAAGAGGACCTCCTCATTTACCAGGACTACCCTGCAGGCCCTTCCCCACAGACCACCCTTTATCACCATTCAGGGGCTCTATGAGCCACCTCTAGCACCCTGGTGTTCTCTGGGACAGGACTCACCACCTCCACCTCGACTATTTGTAAGATGATTTGAACAGTAGGAGTTGACTTGTTCAGCATGCTCAGCTTCCGTCTTGTTGAGTCTTTGAGAAGGGGTAGAGATGGCCTCACAGGCTTTGCAATGCAAGGATAGGGCTGGCTGAGGACACTGTTAAGATTCCTCAAGTTTCTCGGGACATACATATGTTGGGCTGTGTCATTTTCCCTGACTGAGCTGGGCTGCAGGTGTCTCTTGAGGAGAAGGAAAGAGTCTTTTTATAAAAAAGCAGACATACCAGTTCTGCAGATGTGCCTTGTACGGAGTCCATGTTCCTGGCTCTGTGAGAGATGAGGTACAGCCCTACCATCAGGGGCTTCAGGTGTCATAACAGGGAGAGAGTCCCATGCATTAAATCACACGGAGCTTCTGAGCTACAATAGTGGAAGCTCCAGTAATGGGTCTTCAAGTACAAGAGCCGGAGACATGAATTTCATGGGAATGAATTGGAGGCTGTGGACGAGAAGGAAGAGCTGAGATGATGCAGGGGGGAGGGTGTTGAACTCAGTGAGACGGAATTGGAGGCCATTTCTGGCGAGGCCCACAGGCTGGGCAGGGAACATGAGGGCAGCGTGAGGTCTGCAGAGCTGCTGCATGGGTTCAAGCACAGTTCATGTAGTTACCATCTCTCAAATGTCATTGTGGCCAAAGTGCACCTAGTTCATTATCTAAATAGAGACTGTTGTTTCCCTTGGTTTTCTGAAGGTTCTGGATATGTGTGAAAGAATGCCCTGGAGATTTGTAGTTTAACTTGGTTCTTATGGGATGCTTGTCTGCCTATGTTTGTGTGCCTCTGTGAGACTAAATGCGAAGAAAGGTTGTAGATCAGCTCTGTGGCTTCCTTGGCCTTTAGGCTGAGTCAGACTCTTAGCGGGGAATTCAGGGTTGACCAAGAACAGCCCCTGCTGGACTCCTATCACCACACCACTGCATCTGCTGTCACCGCCCTGCCTGAAGATTTGCATCTCTGAAACTTCCCTCACAATATCATGAGGCCTGCCTGTGTTCCTGCTGTCTCAGCCTTAATACCAGCTTTCAGTGGGGCCATCTCAGAGCCTCAGCTTTGTTATCTGAGAAGCAGGGACAATGCTGGTTTCTGAGATCAGTGCGATGAAGAGATTATAAGCACATAAGGAATTTGTAAAATACATGGGATGAGTGGGCACTCACCTTTCTCAGTGTGTAAATGAATGTATCTGCACACAGAAGATCATCTAAAGATGTTCATTCAATTTCGTTAAACTAAGGGTATAGTGCCTGAGGCTGGGAGATTGGCAGTCCCTGTTTCAAATGATAAGGCAAAGACCCCTGTGTTTTTTCTATTAAAATTCAGGTCCTACTTTACAAAGAAGGAAGAGAAAAGAATGAGAATGTGTACATTCAGGGATCTATATTTATGATCTGAAGACACTCCTCTTCCATTACAGATAGACGCACAGATGCAGACACACAATTAGGTGTTCATCCAAGGCCACAGATGTATTGTAGAAGACAAAATGCATAGAGAACAGAAGATCCCATTGCAATAACTCAAAATATCTTTGACAGAGGACAGTTTGAAATTTGAAGAGGACACTGAGCCATTACAAACCAGCTGTGGTGACTATATATTTAGAGATGGTGTCTGATCTGCCCCTTGGTCTGAATGTTTTCCTTGTCCACCCTGTCCCCTCCGCTGTCCTTCCTAGTGTCCCATAATACACTTGTCACAGTTGTGTCTTTGTGTCAGTGTCTGCTTCCCAGAAGATTGACACTCATTCTTCCATCAAGTGTACACTCTGGGGTCCCCGTAGAATGTATAGTATTGGTGGAAGAAGATAGACCATCCTTTGGGGTTCTATTGCCTAGAAGGGACCCATAGTTCCATCTGAGGAGTTGGACACATCCTATAGGGAGCTCTGGTGGTAATTGTTAATTTTGTAGATAGATACTCATGAGCACATGGCGCCTGCTAGTTTATGGGGTTTGTGTTGATAACCAGGGCAGGTATCTGTCTCCAGACAAGGGTCTATTCTGATATTGAGGAATGGATTCAGGAGACCAGTAAGGAGGCCCTGTATTAATCCAGCTCTTGTGCCCTTGTCCACCTTACCAGCTTCCCGCAATAGCACCAATCCAGGTGGCCTCCAAGGGAGCAAATGGCAGCAATTTTCAAGTGAGTCACATGATGTCCCATAAACCTCCCCCTGTTTCCTTATTGAGGGCTGGGCAGGGCACAGGTCAATGGTATGAGATTGGTTCCTTCCACACCACCCAGGAGAGTTGGGTGTAAGCATATGGCTCCTTCTACATCTGCCAGTCCATTCCACTTTACCCCCAGGGACCCTGAACCCTGTAAGGCCCTTTCTCCTCCCAGTTGAGGGAAGCAGCCAGCCATCCAGCAGCTTTTGGGTCATGGCTGGGCCACCGAGGGTTAATGTCTGACTGTCCACATGCTGCCAGCATTGCTACAGCAAATGCCAACATGAGCAGCTGCTGTACGGGGGATTCTCCTCCATTGTGATCAGAGCCTGGGACAAAACATGACAGGACAGAGGGAGAGACAGGAGTGACCTGTGTTCCTGGACAGGGCTGCATGCACAGAGCTGATAGCCTGAGGGCCTGGTGAGAGGTGGAGACAGAGTTAGCCAGGGAGAGAGACACTGAATGAATGATGGGGGGAATTGGGCAAGTCCTAGAAAGTGAAAGGAAGAAACAGAGAGAGAGACAGGGTTAGAAGAAAACAGACAAAGGAATTGCAAGGAGGAAAGCAGGGAGCTGGTCCAGGTATTTGGACGGGTGACAAGAGGGGATGTGGGTGGCTCTGAGTGTTGGGGCAGAAAAGACTGGTATCATGGGCATCAGAGTTCTGTGAGTCCAAGACTCCAACTTCCCTGGGGCCAAGTTCTGCAGAGACCATTGCATTTTAAAAGATGGGCATGCCTCATTTCTCCTGAAATTGTGGGGCTCAGCCTCAGATTCTGTCATGGAGAGGGATGTCTTGAGGGAAAGTGTGCTGCTCTTTGACAGGTAAACTCAAGCCTGCCCTGTAGGGAGGTGACCCTGAGCCATCTCCCTCACTGCCCCAGGCCCTGCTGCATTCCCCCCACACCAGCTGGCCTTCCTCATGTTCTGAACCCAGGCATGAAGCATTGTGCTGCCCCCAGGTCCTGCAGCCTGGACCTGGCAGAGGTGGACTGCTGATATGGATAAAAAGTATTTGACAATAAGGTCCATATTCTCCCTCTGGAAATTGAAATGTGCGTCAAGATAGTGGGTTGCTATTCTCCTGTCTGAGGATGCCAAATAGTAAGTGAACCCTTTTAAACACCATAGTCTCCTCTTACATCAAATTAGAAGACATTTTCTTCTCCCAGCTTTCTTTTCATTATGAAGAGATGGCAATTAGTAATTAAAGGCATAATGGTCCTATAGGAAATTGACTGATGGACATTATTTCATTCATCTGCATCCCTAAAGCACACTTCATTGAAAATATTAGCCAGGATACATGCAGTAAATTCATAACAGATGTATAGCTCCCTGTAAGTTGCATTCTGACCTTGTCACATATGTGTCATTAAAGATATTATTAGTGACTTTTAAGATAAGCTGTCAACATCAAGATGGTGATGTTAGAGAATCTGGTATAAATGGAATTTCACATATTCTAAATTAGGAATGATGTAAAAAAATTTTTTAATATTATTTAAGAGAGAGACATCTTTTTTAAAAAAATTTTTTTACATTTATTTATTTTTCATAGACAGAGAGATAGAGCACAAGTGGGGGAGGGGACAGAGAGAGAAGGAGACACAGAATCCGAAGCAGGCTCCAGGCTCTGAGCTGTCAGCACAGAGCCCGATGCAGGGTTCAAACCCACAAACCTTGAGATCATGACCTGAGCTGAAGTCGGGCACTCAACTGACTGAGCCACCCAGGCGCCCTGAGAGAGACAAATCTTTTTTTTTTTTTCAATATATGAAATTTATTGTCAAATTGGTTTCCATGCAACACCCAGTGCTCATCCCAAAAGGTGCCCTCCTCAATACCCATCACCCACCCCCCCCTCTCACCCCCCATCAACCCTCGGTTTGTTCTCAGTTTTTAAGAGTCTCTTATGCTTTGGCTAAGAGAGACAAATCTTAAGCAGTGGAGGGTGGAGAGAGAGGGAGACACAGAATCTGAGGCAGGCTCCAGGCTCTGAGCTGTCAGCACAGAGCCTGATGTGGGGCTCAAACTCATGGACTGCAAGATCATGACCCGAACTGAAGTCACATGCTTAACTGTCGAAGCCATCCAGGCACCCCAGGAATGACTTTTTAATGGCAAAGAAGGAGAAATTAAAAACAGTATAAAGGATATCAATTTTTAATTGAAATATTACAATTTCACATTTGAATATTCACATTGAAATATTACAATATTACACATTTGTTGTATTAGTTTTAGGCATACATCCTAGTGATTCCATATGTCTATAAATTATGTTGTACTTAACCACAAGTGTAGCTATCTATCATGTGAAAGCATGCAACACTATTATTACAGGATTGACTATGTTCCATAGTCTGTCCCTTGTATCTGTATGACTTGTTCATTCCATAGCTGGAAGCCGGTATCTCTCTCTCAAAGGTATAAATTTTTTATCTAACCTTAGTATTTTGGTGGTAAACACAATTAATTACCTGTTGTTCAGCATATGTAAATTGGTAGTCTATTTTTCTGTGATCATTGCTTAAAGCATTACAAATGATGTCATTACATTAATAAATTCAGTTTCATTCTTCACTCACAAGAAAGGAGAAGGAAAAGATTTCTTTGTGTCCGAGGCCCTGTCACTAAGACGCTTCCCAATCTGAACAGGCTCAGCTGCCTAGAGCACCTTCAGTGCCTCCAGCTGAGTGGCCATGGCCTTGAGAATTGTAGGAATCCTTAGGATGACCAGCAGAGGGCGCGCGAGCACCACAAATCCGGAGGGGCCGGACTAGGGCGCGCTAGGGGCTTTTCTGATCCAGGGTCCCCTTAGAGAAGGAAAGGCTTCGGTTGCCTCCAGGGGACTCAGGGCCTCTGCCGCTGCCTCAGGACAGAGACTCAGAGCTGCGTTTCCAGCAGGTTCCACCGACCGCCCCAGGGGAGACCTTGGGAGCTATGCAGCAACTTGGCGTCTCCTGAGTCGCCAGAGAGAAGCTGCCTTGTTGCGCTGAGTGCTGAGGAGGGGGCGCTGGGTGGCTTCCCTGGGCGCACTGGTTGGTGAGCAGCACAGTCTCTTGCATTTTCTGGGCTGTTCCCATGTTTCCTTCCTCACTTTCCCTGACGGTATTTGAACAAGACGCATTTTACTAAAGGATCCGCGGATTGAGGGTCCCCACAACATCATAGATGCAGTGGATGGTTTGTTCCAGATTCAGGCTTGTTTCCGGGGAGAAATCCTGACAAATTCAGAAGAACTGGAAGCTGCATTCAGTTGGGATGTGAATACGTGAAATGCTCAGTCTCAGGACCTTCTAGAAGAATGAGCTGGGACCCACTTTCCACGTCCTGCTGGAACCAGAGACCGAGGTAAGGGCACAAACTGTCCCCCACATCATAGGTGCTTTTTAAAAATTTAATGGTTATTTTCCCAACGTGGTGAAGTAATTGGAAACTAGGGAAAACCTGGTAGCTAGGTATAATAAACCTTACGTTATTTTTCAATTTAAGTTCCAGTTAGTAAAGATGCAGTGTAATATTAGTTTCAGGTGTACAATATAGAGCAACACTTCCCACACATCACCTAGTGCTCATCCCAAGTGCACTTCTTAATCCCCATCACCTGTTTCACCCATCCCCCACCCCACTATGGAAACCCTCAGTTTGTTTCCTAGTTGAGAGTCTGTCACTGTCTCCTTTTTTCCCCTTTGTTTTGTTTCATTTCCATGTGTTAGTGAAATCATGGTATTTGTCTTTCTCTGACAGATTTATTTTACCCAGCATAACATTCCCTCGTTCCATCCACCTTGTTGCAAATGACAAGATTTCATTTTTTACAGCTGAATAATATTCCATTCCATATACTACATCTCAATTTATTCATCAGTTGATGGATACTTGGGCAGTTTCCATAGTGTGGCTGTTGTAGAAAATATTCTATAAACATCAGGGTGCATGTATCCCTTTGAAGTATTATTTTTGTATTCTTTGTGTAAATACCTCTTAGTGAAATTGCTGGATGGTAAGGTAGTTTCACTTTTCATTTTCACTTTTTGGAGGAATCTCCATAATGTTTTCCAGAGTGGCTGCACTAGTTTCCATTCCTACCAACAGTGCAAGAGGGTTCCTCTTTTCCCACTTCCTTGGCAACACCTGTTGTTTCATCATTCATTGATTTTAGTCATTCTGACGGATGTCATTCTGACAGATTGTACTTTTGAGTTGTATTTCCCTGAAGATCAGTGTTGTTGAGCATCTTTTCATGTGTCTCTAGGCTGTCTGTATATCTTCTTTGGGAAAATGTCTATTCATGTCTTCTGCCCGTTTTTAATTGGATTTCTCATTTTGTGGGTGGTGTATAACTTTATATATTTTGGATACTAACCCTTTATCAGATGTTTTGCAATTATCATTCTGTAGGTTGCGTTTTAGTTTTGTTGATTGTTTCCTTGGTGACAGAAGCTTTTAATTTTTATGAAGTCCCATTATTTTTGCTTGTGTTTACCTCACCTCAGGAGATATATCTACAAAGAATTCTGTACAGTCAATGTCAAATAAGATACTGCCTGTGTTATCCTCTGGGATTTTTATGGTTTCAGGTTTCACACATAGGTCTTTATCTATGTTGGATTTATTTTTGTGTATGTTGTAAGAAAGCGGTCCATTGTTGTTCTTGTTTTGTTTTGGTTTTTTTTGCAGGTTGCTGTCTAGTTTTTCCAAAACCATATGTTGAGGAGACTTTTTTAAAGTTTATTTATTTATTTTTGAGAGAGAGAGACAGAGCATGCAGAGGAGGGGGGGAGAGAAATGGAGAGAGAGAATCCCAAGCAGGCTCTGCACTGCCAGCACAGAGCATGACACAGGGTTCAAACTCATGAACCCTGAGATCA
Source organism: Leopardus geoffroyi (assembly GCF_018350155.1). Taxonomy (NCBI): domain Eukaryota; kingdom Metazoa; phylum Chordata; class Mammalia; order Carnivora; family Felidae; genus Leopardus; species Leopardus geoffroyi. The sequence continues at coordinate 25,595,955 of NC_059340.1, forward strand.
TGACCTGAGCTGAATCCACAATCAGACACTTCAGTGAGTGAGCCACCCATGTGCCCCAAGACTATCTTTTTTTCCATTGAATATTATTTCCTGCTTTATTGAGGATTAATTGACCATACAGGTGTGAGTTCATTTCTAGGTTTCCATTCTATTGATCTATGTGTCTGTTTTGTTTTGTTTTGTTTTGTTTTGTTTTGTTTTGTTTTGTTGTTTTTGCCAGTACCATACTATTCTGATCTCTACAGCTTTGTAATATAACCTGAAGTCTGGAATTGTGATGCCACCAGCTTTGCTTTTCTTCTTCAAGTTTGTTTTGGCTATTTGGGGTCTTGTGTAGTTCCATACAAATTTGGGGATTATTTGTTCTAGTTCTGTGACAAATGTTTTGTTAGTTTGCTAGGGATTTCATTAAATGTGTAGATTGTTTTGGGTAGTGTAGACATTTTAACAGTATTTGTTCTTCCCATCCATGAACATGGAATGTATTTCCATTTCTCTGTGTCATCTTCCATTTCTTTCATCAGTGTTTCATAGCCTTTAGAGTACTGGTCTTTCACCTCTATGGTTAGGTTTATTCCTAGTATCTTATGGTATTTGATATGGTTAGGTTTATTCCTAGTTTCTTATGGTATTTGATGCACTTGTCAATGGGATAGATTCCTTAATTTCTCTTTCTGTTAACTCATGATTGGTCTATAGAAATGTAATAGATTTCTGTACATTGATTTTTGTATATTGTCACTTGCTGAATTCGTATATCAGTTCAGTTTTTATGGGAGTCTTTCATGTTTTTTGTATAGAGCATCATGTCATCTACATATAGCGAAAGTTCTTCTTCCTTGTTGATTTGGATGCATTTTATTTCTTTTTGTTGTCTGATTGCTATGGCTAGGACTTCCAGTACTATGTGGAATAACAGTGGTAAGAGGGGACATCCCTGTCTTGTTGCTGACCTTAGAGGAAAAGCTTTCAATTTTTCCCCATTGAAGCTGACATTAGCTGTGGGTTTTTCATAGATAGGCTTTATTATGTGCAGGTATGTTGAGTCTCAGTCTACTTTGCTGAGAGTTTTTATGAATGGATGTGACATTTTGTCAGGTGCTTTTACTGCATCTGTTGACGGCATCATATGGTTCTTATTCTTACTTCTATTAATGTGGTGCATCACGTTGATTGGTCTGTGAATGTGGAACCACCCTTGCAGTCCAGGAATATATCCCACTTGATTGTGGTGAATGATGCTATTAATGTATTGTTGAATTTAACTTGAAGTTATTTTAATGAGAATTTCTGCATACATGTTCATCAGGGTATTGGCCTGTAGTTTTCTTAAAAAAATTTGTTAAACATATTTTTAATTGTTTATTTCCTTAGAGAGAGAGAGGGAACACAAAAGTGAGGGAGGGGCAGAGAGAGAGAGAGAGTGAGAATCCTGAGTAGGCTCTGCACTGTGAGCACAGGGTCCAGTGTGGGGCCCAAATGCATGAACCACAAGATAATGACCATCCCGAAATGAAGAGTTGGACACCCAACCAGCTGAGCCACCCAGGCGCCCCTGCAGTTTTCTTTTTTAGTGGAGTCTTTATTTGTTTTGGTATCAGGGTATGCAGGCCTCATAGCATGAATTTGTAAGTTTTCCTAACTTTTCTATTTTTGGAATAGTTTGAGAATATTACCTCTTCCTTAAATGTTTGGTAGAATTCATCAGTGAATCCATCTGGCCCTGAACTCTTGTGTTGGGAGAGATATTTCTTATTACTGATTCAATTTCTTTCTACTTTAATATTTTCTGTATCTTCCTATTTCAGTTTTGGTAGTTCATGTGTTTCTAGGAATCTATCCATTTTTCTCAGAGTGTCCAAATTTTCTGCATATAGTTTTTCATAATATTCTCTTCTAGCTGTATTTCTGTGGTGTCAGTTGTTATTTCTCTTCCCTTATTTGTGATTTTATTTATTTGAGTCCTTTCTTCTTTTTGATAAGTCTGGCTATGAGGTTATCAATTTTATTAATGTTTTCAAAGAACCAGCTCCTGGCTTCATTGATCTGGTCTAGTGTATTTTTTTTTTGTTTTTTTTTAGTTTCTATTTCACTTATTTCTGTTTTAATCTTTATTATTTCCTTCCTTCTGCTGTCTTTAGGCTGGGATTATTCTTTTTTCTCATTCCTTTAGTTATAAGTTTGGATTATTTGAGATTTTTATTTTTAAGGTAGGCTTTTTTTGCTATATACTTTCCTCTTAGGACTGCTTTTGCTGCATTCCAAAGATTTGTACCACTGCATTTTCATTTTCATTTGTTTCAATGTGTTTTCTGATTGAGGTCTTGGTTGACCCATTCCTGTTTAGTAGCATGTTGTTTAACCCCTCATTATTTGTGGTCTTTAAAAAAAGTCTTTTAACGTTTATTCATTTTTGAGAGACATGAGAGAGACAGTGCGAACAGGGAAGGGGCAGAGAGAGAGGGAGACACAGAAACCAAAGTAGGCTCCAGGGTGTGTGCTGTCAGCACAGAGCTCTATGCAGGGCTTGAACTCATGAACCGTGAGATCATGACCTGAGTTGAAGTCAGACACTGAATTGACTGATCCATCCAGGCAACCCCTTTATTTAGTTAGTTAGTTAGTTAGTTAGTTAGTTAGTTAGTTAGTGTTTGACTTCAAGTTTCCTAGCTTTGGGTTAGAAAAGATGCTTGGTCTGAGCTTGTCTTTGTGTACTTGTTGAGACCTGATTTGTGACCTAGTATGTGATCGATTCTGGAGACTGTCCCATGTGCACTTGAAAAAAATGTGTATTCTGCTATTTTAGTATGGAGTGTTCTGAATATATGTGTTAAGTTGGTCTGGTCCAGTGTGTCATTCAAAGCCATTGTTTCCTTGTTGATTTCCGGTTTAGAGGATCTGTCCATTGATATGAGTAGGGTGTTAAGGTCCCCTACTATTAGGTTATTATAAATGAGTTCCTTTATGTTTGTTGTTAATTGTTTTATATATTTGGTGCTTGCATGTTGGTTGCATAAAGTTTACAATTGTTGGCTCTTATTGTTTGATTGTCCCCTTTATTATGAGATAGTGTCCGTCTTCATCTCTTGCTAGTGTTTTACTTATTTTTTTAATTTAAGTTTTAGTTGACATATGGTGCAATATCGGTTTCAGGAGTAGAATTCAGTGATTCATCACTTACATACAACGCCTAGTGCTCCTCACAACAAGTGCTCTCCTTGATACCCATCTCCCTCCATCAACCCTCAATTTGTTCTCCATAATTAAGAGTCTCTTGTGGTTTGTTTTCCACTCTGCTCTTTTCCTGCCCCCTTCCCATGTTTCCATCTTTTTTGTTTCTTAAATTCCACGAGTGAAATCATTTATTTGTCTTTCTCTGATTGACTTATTTTGCATAGCATGATGAATTCTAGCTCCATCCACATCATTGCAAACGGCAAGATTTCATTCTTTTTGATGGCTGAGTAATATTCCATTGTGTGTGCACGTGTGTGTGTGTGTGTGTGTGTGTGTGTGTGTGTGCATACACACACATGCACACACACACACCACAACTTCTTTATACCTTCATCAGTTGTTGGATATTTGGGCTGTATCCATAGTTTGGCTCTTGTTGATAATGCTGCTATAAACATTGGGGTGCATGCAATTTCACTTTTAGGTATTTACCCAAATCGTACAAAAGTACAGTCTTGAGTTGAAAGTCTGTTTTGTCTGAATGAAATATTGCTACTGGCTTTTCTATGACATTATTGGCATGATAAATGTTTCTTTATGCCCTCACTTTAAATCTGCAGGTGACTTTAGGTCCAAAATAAGCCTTTATACACATCATATAGATAGGTATGTGTTTGTTTGTTTCTTTTTTTCTTTTTTGGTCCATTCTGACACCCTATCTGATGTCTTTTGATTGGAGCATTTGTCCATTTACATTCAGAGTAATTATTGATAGGTATATATTTAGTACCATATTATCATTTGTTTTACCACTTTTTCTTGATGTTTTCTCTGATCCTTTCTTAGCTGTATCACTTTTGGTCTTTCCTTTCCACTCAAAGAGTCCCATTTAAATATTCTCTTCTTTTATATGTTATTACATTTATTTATTTATTTTTAATATTTCTTTTTTTTTTTTTTAATTTAAATCAAGTTACTTAACATATAACGTAACACTATTTCAGGAGTAGAATTTAGTGATCTGTCAATTACATAAAATACCCAATGCTCATCCCAAGTGCCCTCCCTAATGCCCAGCACCCATGTAGCCCATCACCCTATTCAATAAACCTCAGCAACCCTCAGTTTGTTCCCTGTATTAAAGAGTCTCTTCTCGTTTGACTCTCTGTTTGTTTCTTATTTTTGCTTCCCTTCCACTATGTTTGTCAGTTTTGTTTCTTAAAGTCCACAGATGAGAGAAATCACATATTTGTCTTTCTCTGACTTATTTCACTTAGCGTAATACAGTCTATTTCCATCCACATTGTTGCAAATGGCAAGATTTCATTCTTTTTGATTGCGGAGTAATATTCTTTTGTATATACACATACCACATCTTCTTTATCCATTGATCAGTTGCTGGTCATTTGGGCTCTTTGCATAACTTAGCTATTGTTTTTTTTTTTTTTCAACGTTTATTTATTTTTTTTGGGACAGAGAGAGACAGAGCATGAACGGGGGAGGGGCAGAGAGAGAGGGAGACACAGAATCGGAAACAGGCTCCAGGCTCTGAGCCATCAGCCCAGAGCCTGACGCGGGGCTCGAACTCACGGAGTGCGAGATCGTGACCTGGCTGAAGTCGGACGCTTAACCGACTGCGCCACCCAGGCGCCCCAACTTAGCTATTGTTGATACTACTACTATAAACATTGGAATGCATATGCCCCCGTGAGTCAGCATTTGTGTATCCTTTGGATAAATACCTAGTAGTGCAATTGCTGGGTCATAGGGTAGTTCCATTTTTACTTTATTTTTATTTTTTAATTTTTTTTATGAATCTCCTTCTATTTTCCAGGGTGGCTGCGCCAATTTTCATTCCCACTAGCAGTCCAAAAGGGTTCCCTTTCTCCACATTCTTGCCAATATCTGTTGTTTCCTAAGTTGTTAATTTTAGCCATTCTTAGAGGTGTGAGAGGTATCTCATTGTGGTTTTGATTTGTATTTCACTGATGATGAGTGAGGTTGGGCATCTTTTCATGTGTCAGCCACTTGGATGTCTTTTTTGGAAAAGTACCTATTCTCGTCTTTTTCCCATTTCTTCATGGGATTATTTGGTTTTGGGTGTTGAGTTTGATAAGTTCTTTATTGGGATACTAACCCTTTATCTGATATGTCATTGGCACATATCTTCTCTTATTCTGTTGGTTGCCTTTTAGTTTTGCTGATTGTGTTCTGTGCTGTGCTGAAGCTTTTTATCTTGATCAGGTCCCAAGAGTTCATTTTTGCTTTTATTTCCCTCGCTTCTGGAGACATGTCAAGTAAGGAGTTGCTGTGGCAGGGGTCAAAGAGGTTGTTGCCTGTTTTCTCCTCTAGGATTTTGATGGTTTCCTGTCTTACATTTAGATCTTTTGTCTATGTTGAGTTTACTTTTGTGTATGGTGTAAGAACGTGGTCCAGGTTCATTCTTCTCCTTGTGGCTGTCCAGTTTTCCCAGTTCAATTTGCTGAAGAGACTCTTTTTCCATTGAATATTATTTCCTCCTTTGTCAAAGATTAGTTGTCTGTCATAGACTCTGTCTAAAGTTCTCTCTTGGCCAGCAAGAGAGCAGATGCAGGATTAAAATGCGGGAGATGGCTAATGTCCAGGAAAAGACAAGAGCCCCGAATAAAGGTCCTTGCCCTGTTTTTATTAGGATCAGACAGCTTATAAACATGGTGATGGACATGCACAAAGAGACAATGAAACTGTGAACATTAACTCATGGACGTGAGGGAAAGGGAGTCTTGAAGATATTCGGGATTAGGGGTTTGGGTTAATAGAAAACAAAATCCTGGCCCAGGCAGCCGGGTGGATTATTGTTGACAGTAGACTTGAGGCACCACCTCTGTTTATTTTAGCTAGCCTAGGGGATGAAACAGAGAAAATAACCTCAGGGTTAACAAGGCACCTTTTCTTTTGTTAATCAGCTCCCATCTTGGCAGCATCACCCACAGAGCAGTGGTCTATAGCCCGAGTTACCTTTTTACCTAATTTAGTCCTTTCTTCCTGTGATAGCAGTTTTCTTCTATAGTGCTAACTTGGGGGGGAGGGGGCGCTTCTGCCCTGAACACCTAATCTTATTTATTTTATGTACCTATGTTCTATATTGGGGCCTTTGCCCTGCCCTCTCTATACTGGGGCTTCGGCTCCGCCTTCCCCATACTTATTTACCTAATCTTGTTTACCCAAACTTGGGTGTGAGCATCCTATGGCTTTGTAATTCTTTATGCCTTGTTAACCCATTGGTGTAAGCCCAGGGTGTTTCAAAGCTTATTCCCAACAGTTGTCCATATGTTTGAAGGCCCATTTCTGGGTTCTCTATTCTGTTCCATTGAACTGTCTGTTTTTGTGACAGTACCATACTATCTTGATGATTACAGCTCTGTAATAGACCAAAAAGTCCAGAATTGTGATATTTCCAAGTTTGTTTTTCTTTTTCAACATTTCTTTGGCTATTCGGGGTCTTTGCAATACATACAAATTTTAGGACTGTAGTTCTAGCTCGGTGAAGAATTCTGGTGTTATTTTGATAGTGATTGCATCAAATGTGTAGCTTGCTGTGAGTAGTATTGACATTTTAACAGTATTTGCGTTTCTATTCCATGAGCATTAAAAGTTTTTCCATTTCTTTTTTTTTAATATGAAATTTATTGTCAAATTGGTTTCCATACAACACCCTGTGCTCATCCCAACAGGTACCCTCCTCAATACCCATCACCCACCCTCTCCTCCCTCCCACCCCTCATCAACCCTCAGTTTATTCTCAGTTTTTAAGAGTCTCTTATGGTTTGGCTCCCTCCCTCTCTAACCTTTTTGTTTTCTTCCCCTCCCCCATGGTCTTCTTTCTCAGGATCCACATAAGAGTGAAAACGTATGCTATCTGTCTTTCTCTGTATGACTTATTTCACTTAGCATAACACTCTCCAGTTCCATCCACGTTGCTACAAAAGGCCATATTTCATTCTCTATCGTTGCCACGTAGTATTCCATTGTGTATAAACCACAATTTCTTTATCCATTCGTCAGTTGATGGACACTTAGGCTCTTTCCATCATTTGGCTATTGTTGAAAGTGCTGCTATAAACATTGGGGTACAAGTACCCCTATGCATCAGCACTCCTGCATCCCTTGGGTGAATTCCTAGCAGTGCTATTGCTGGGTCATAGGGTAGATCTATTTTTAATTTTTTGAGGAACCTCCACACTGTTTTCCAGAGTGGCTGCACCAGTTTGCTCTCCCACCAACAGTGCAAGAGGGTTCCCATTTCTCCACATCCTCGCCAGCATCTATACTCTTCTGATGTGTTCATTTTAGCCACTCTGACTGGCGTGAGGTGGTATCTCAGTGTGGTTTTAATTTGTATTTCCCTGATGAGGAGCGACGTTGAGCATCTTTTTATGTGCCTGTTGGCCATCGGGATGTCTTCTTTAGAGAAGTGTCTATTCATGTTTTCTGCCCATTTCTTCCCTGGATTATTTGTTTTTCAGGTGTGGAGTTTGGTGAGCTCCTTATAGATTTTGGATACTAGCCCATTGTCCAATATGTCATTTGCAAATATCTTTTCCCATTCCGTCAGTTGCCTTTTAGTTTTGTTGATTGTTTCCTTTGCAGTGCAGAAGCTTTTTATCTTCATGAGGTCCCAATAGTTCATTTTTGCTTTTAATTCCTGTGCCTTTGGGGATGTGTCAAGTAAGAAACTGCTGCGGCTGAGGTCAGAGAGGTTTTTTCCTGCTTTTTCCTCTAGGGTTTTGACGATTTCCTGTCTCACATTCAGGTCCTTTATCCATTTTGAGTTTATTTTTGCGAATGGTGTAAGAAAATGGTCTAGTTTCATCCTTCTGCATTACATGTTGCTGTCCAGTTCTCCCAGCACCATTTGTTAAAGAGACTGTCTTTTTTCCATTGGATACTCTTTTCTGCTTTGTCAAAGGTTAGTTGGCCATACTTTTGTGGGTCTAATTCTGGGGTTTCTATTCTATTCCATTGGTCTATGTGTCTGTTTTTGTGCTAATACCATGCTGTCTTGATGATTACAGCTTTGTACAGCCTCTACTAAGAGGCTAAAGTCTGGGATTGTGATGCCTCCTGCTTTGGTCTTCTTCTTCAATATTACTTTGGCTATTTGGGGTCTTTTGTGGTTCCATACAAATTTTAGGATTACTTGTTCTAGCTTCGAGAAGAATGCTGGGGTAATTTTGATTGGGATTGCCTTGAATGTGTAGATGGCTTTGGGTAGTATTGACATTTTAACAATATTTATTCTTCCAACCCATGAGCACGGAATGTTTTTCCATTTCTTTATATCTTCTTCAATTTCCTTCATAACCTTTCTATAGTTTTCAGCATACAGATCTTTTACATCTTTGGTTAGGTTTATTCCTAGGTATTGTATGCTTCTTGGTGCAATTGTGAATGGGATCAGTTTCTTTATTTGTCTTTCTGTTGCTTCATTATTAGTGTATAAGAATGCAACTGATTTCTGTATGTTAATTTTGTATCCTGTGACTTTGCTGAATTCATGTATCAGTTCTAGCAGACTTTTGGTGGAGTCTATAGGGTTTTCCATGTATAATATCATGTCATCTGCAAAAGTGAACGAAAGCTTGACTTCTTCATCTTTGCCAATTTTGATGCCTTTGCTTTTCTTTTGTCATCTGATTGCTGATGCTAGAACTTCCAACGCTATGTTAAACACCGTGGTGAGAATGGACATCCCTGTCGTGTTCCTCATCTCAGGGGGAAAGCTCTCAGTTTTTCCCCATTGAGGAAGATATTAGCTGTGGGCTTTTCATAAATGGTTTTTATGATGTTTAGGTATGTTCCTTCTATCCCGACTTTCTCAAGGGTTTTTATTAAGAAAGGATGCTGAATTTTGTCAAATGCTTTTTCTGCATCAATTGACAGGATTACATCATTCTTATCTTTTCTTTTATTAATGTGATGTATCACATTGACTGATTAGTGAATGTTGAACCAGTCCTGCAGCCCAGGAATGAATCCCTCTTGATCATGGTGAATAATTCTTTTTATATGCTGTTGAATTCGATTTGCTAGTATCTTGTTGAGAATTTCTGCATCCATATTCATCAGGGATATTGGCCTGTAGTTCTCTTTTTTTACTGGGTCTCTGTCTGGTTTAGGAATCAAAGTAATGCTGGCTTCATAGAATGAGTCTGGAAGTTTTCCTTCCCTTTCTTTTTTTTTTTTTGGAACAGCTTGAGAAGGATAGGTATTATCTGTGCTTTAAATGTCTGGTAGAATTCCCCTGGGAAGCCATCTGGTCCTGGACTCTTATTTGTTGGGAGATTTTTGATAACTAATTCAATTTCTTTGCTGGTTGTGGGTCTGTTCAAGTTTTCTATTTCTTCCTGTTTGAGTTTTGGAAGTGTGTGGGTGCTTAGGAATTTGTCCATTTCTTCCAGGTTGTCCAGTTTGTTGGCATATAATTTTTCCTAGTATTCCCTGATAATTGCTTGTATTTCTGAGGGATTGGTTATAATAATTCCATTTTCATTCATGATTTTATCTATTTGGGTCATCTCCCTTTTCTTTTTGAGAAGCCTGGCTAGAGGTTTATCAATTTTGTTTATATTTTAAAACACCAACTCTAGGTTTCATTGATTTGCTCTACAGTTTATTTTAGATTATATGTTGTTTATTTGTGCTCTGAAATTTATTATTTCTCTTCTTCTGCTGGGTTTGGGGTGGCTTTGCTGTTCTGCTTCTATTTCCTTTAGGTGTGCCTTTCGATTTTGTATTTGGGATTTTTCTTGTTTCTTGAGATAGGCCTGGATTGCAATGTATTTTCCTCTCAGGACTGCCTTTGCTGCATCCCAAAGCGTTTGGGTTGTTGTATTTTCATTTGTTTCCATATATTTTTTAATTTCTTCTCTAATTGCCTGGTTGACCCATTCATTCTTTAGTAGGGTGTTCTTTAACCTCCATGCTTTTGGAAGTTTTTCAGACTTTTTCCTGTGGTTGATTTCAAGCTTCATAGCATTGTGATCTGAAAGTGTGGATGGTATGATCTCAGTTCTTTATACTTATGAAGGGCTGTCTTGTGACCCAGTATGCGATCTCTCTTGGAAAATGTTCCATGTGCACTCGAGAAGAAAGTATATTCTGTTGCTTTGGGATGCAGAGTTCTAAATATATCTGTCAAGTCCATCTGATCCAATGTATCATTCAGGGCCCTTGTTTCTTTATTGATCCTGTGTCTAGATGATCTATCCATTGTTGTAAGTGGAGTATTAAAGTCCCCTGCAATTACCACATTCTTATCAATAAGGTGGCTTATGTTTGTGATTAATTGTTTTATATATTTGGGGGCTCCTATATTCGGCACATAGACATTTATAATTGTTAGCTGTTCCTGATGGGTATACCCTGTAATTATTATATAATGCCCTTCTTCATCTCTTGTTACAGCCTTTAATTTAAAGTCTAGTTTGTCTGATATAAGTATGGCGACTCCAGCTTTCTTTTGACATCTTTTGACTAGCATGATAGATAGTTCTCCATCCCCTCACTTTCAATCTGAAGGTGTCCTCAGGTCTAAAATGAGTCTCTTGTGGACAGCAAATAGATGGGTCTTGTTTTATTATCCATTCTGATACCCTGTGTCTTTTGTTTGGAGCATTTAGTCCATTTACATTCAGTGTTATTATTGAAAGATATGGATTTAGAGTCATTATGATGTCTGTAGGTTTCATGCTTGTAGTGAGGTCTCTGGTACTTTGTGGTCCTTGCAACATTTCACTCACAGAATCCCCCTTAGGATCTCATGTAGGGCTGGTTTAGTGGTGATGAATTCCTTCAGTTTTTGTTTGGGAAGACCTTTATGTCTCCTTCTATTCTGAATGACAGACTTGCTGGATAAAGGATTCTCAGCTGCATATTTTTTTCTGTTTATCACATTGAATATTTCCTGCCATTCCTTTCTGGCCTGCCAAGTTTCAGTAGATAGGTCTGCCACTAGTCTTATGGGTCTCCCTTTACATGTTAGGACCTGTTTATTCCTAGCTGCTTTCAGAATTTTTTCTTTAGCCTTGCATTTTGCCAGTTTCACTATGATACATCGTGCAAAGGATTGATTCAAGTTATGTCTGAAGGGAGTTCTCTGTGCCTCTTGGATTTCAATGCCTTTTTCCTTCACAAGATTAGGGAAGTTCTCAGCTGTGATTTGTTTAAGTACACCTTCAGCCCCTTTCTCTCTTTCTTCCTCTTCTGGAACTCCTATTATACGGATGTTGTTCCATTTGACTGCATCACTTAGTTCTCTAATTCTGCCCTCCTACTCCTGGATTTTTTTTATCTCTCTTTTTCTCAGCTTCCTCTTTTTCCATAATTTTATCTTCTAATTCACCTATTCTCTCCTCTGCCTCTTCAATCCGAGCTGTGGTCACCTCCATTTTATTTTGCACCTCATTTATAGTATTTTTTAGCTCCTCCGGACTATTGCTTAGTCCCTTGATCTCTGTAGCAATAGATTCTCTGCTGTCCTCGATGCTTTTTTCAAGTCCAGCGATTAATTTTATGACTATCATTCTAAATTCTTGTTCCGTTATATTGCTTAATTCTTTTTTGATAAATTCGTTAGCTGTCGCTACTTCCTGGAGTTTCTTTTGAGGAGAATTCTTCTGCTTCGTCGTTTTGGATAGTCCCTGGGTGGCGTGGAACTGCAGGGCACTTCCCCTGTGCTGTCTGGTGTGACTTGTGTTGGTGGGCAGGGCTGCAGTCAGACCTGATGTCTGTTCCCAGCCCACCAATGGGGCCACAGTGAGACTGGTGTGTACCTTATCTTCCCTTCTCCCAGGAGCAGGATTCACTATGGAGTGGTGTGGCCCCTGTCTGGGCTACTTGCACACCACCAGGCTTGTGGTGCTGCTTTAATGGGATCTGGCATATTAGCCGGGGTGGATCCGCAAGGTGCACAGGGGTGGGAGAGCCAGGCTTAGCTCACTTTGCCATAGGTGGTCCCCTGCGGTAAGGGCCCTGTAATACCGGGATGGAGGCAGACCCATCAGATGGATGGATCCACAGAAGTACAGCGTTGGGTGTTTGCACAGTGGAAGCAAGTTTGGTGACGGGAACTGGTTCCCTTTGGGATTTCAGCTGGGGGATGGGAAAGGGATATGGAGCTTGCCAGTGACTTTGTTCCCCACCAAGCTGAACTCTTTTCTCCAGGGCTCAGCAACTCTCCCTCCCAGTGCCCTCCCACCCTCCCTCCTCTCTGAGAGCAGACCTGTTGACCTTTAACGTTCCAGATGTTAAGTCCCACTGGCTGTCAGAACTCACGCAGTCCAGCCCCTCTGCTTTTGTAAGCCAGACTTCAGGGGCTCTGTCTTGCAGGGCAGTTCTGCCCCTCCACCTCCCTGGCTCCCTCCTGCTTGTCCGTGTAGCACGCGCTGCCTCTCCACCCTTCCTACCCTCTTCCGTGGGCCCCTTGTCTACACTTGGCTCCAGAGAGTCCCTTCTGCTAGTCTCCTGGCGGTTTTCTGGGTTATTTAGGCAGATGTGGGTGGAATCTATGTGATCAGCAGGATGAGGTGAGGCCAGAGTTCTCCTACGCTGCCATCTTCCTACCTATAATCTCAAGTTTTTCCATTTCTTTGTGTCTTCTTTAATTTCTTTCATAAGCTTTCTATTCTTAGTGTATTGATCTTTTACCTCTTTGGTTAGGTTTATCCCTATATATTTTATGGTTTTCACTGCAATTGTAAATGGGATCGATTCCTTGATTTTTCTTTTTGCTGCTTCATCATTGGTGCATAGAAATGCAACCAATTTCTATACACTGATTTTATATAACCTGAGAATTTCCTGAATACCTGTATCAGTTCTAGAAGTATTCTGGTGGTGCCTTTTGGGTTTTCCATGTGAGTTTCTAGTCTACCAAGTGTGAAAGTTTGACTTCCTCCTTGCTGATTTGGATGCCTTTTTTTGCTTTTTGTTTTCTGACTGCTTAGGTTAGGACTTTCAGTAGTACGTTGAATAACAGTGGTGAGCGTGGACATCCCTGTCATGTTTTTTATCTCTGGAGGAAGGTTTTCCCCCATTGAAGATGATATTAGCTGTGGGACTTTCATATGTGGACATTATGATGTTGTGGCATGATCCTTCTATCCCTCCTATCTTGATGTTTTTTTTTTTTTAATCAAGAAAGGATGCTGTATTTTGTCAAATGCTTTTCCTGCAACTATCAAGAGGATCATGTGGTTCTTATCCTTTCTTTTATTAATGTGATGTATCACATGAATTGATTTGCAGATATGGAAACAGCCTTGCATCCCAGGAACCAATGTGACTTCATTGTGGTGAATAGTTCATATATATATATATATATATATATATATATATATATATATGTATGTGTGTATATATATATGTATGTATGTGTATATATATATATATATACATTTTTTTTAATGTTTATTTTTGAAAGAGAGAGAGAGTGCAAGAGGGGGAGGGTAGAGAAAGAGAGGGAGACACAGAATTGTAAGCTGGCTTGAGACTCTCAGCTGTCAGCACAGAGTCTGACATGGAGCTCGAACTCACAGACCAGAAGATCATGAACTAAGCCAAAGTCAGACGCTTAAACAACTGAGCCACCCAGGTGCCCCTCATAATTATTTTTATGTATTTTTGGACTCAGTTTGCTAATTTATTGTTGAGAAATTCTGCATCCAGTTTCATCAGGGAAACTGCTCTGTACGTCTCCTTTTTAGTGGGGTCTTTGTCCAGTTTTGGACTCAAGGCAATCCTGGCCTCATAGAATGAGTTTGTAAGTGTTCCTTCCATTTCTATTTTTGGAAGAGCTTCAAAAGAATAGGTGTTAACTATATATGTTGACTAACTTGGATGTAAATTTAAAAAAATCAAATTAAATAAAAATTTTAAAAAAAGAGTAGGTGTTAACTCTTCTTAAATTTTTGGTAGAATTCCCCTGGAAAGCCACCTGGCCCTGGACTCTTGGTTGTTGGGAGATTTTTGATTACTTATTCCATTTATTTAGTGGTTTTGGCTCTGTTCACATATTCTGTTTCTTCCTGTTTCATTTTTGGTAATTTATATGTTCCTAGAAATTTGTCCATTTCTTCCAGATTGCTCAATTTGTTGGCATATAATTTCTCTTATTATTGTTTGTATTTCTGCAGTGTTGGTTGTGATTTCTCCACTCTCATTCATGATTTTATTGATTCGGGTCCTTTCCTTTTTCTTTTTGATCAAGCTGGCTAGGGGTTTATGAATGTTGTTAATTCTTTCAAAGAACAAGCTCCTCGTTTTGTTGATCTGTTCTACTGATATTTTTTATTTCGATATCCTTGACATCTGCCCTAATCTTTATTATTTCCCTTCTTCTTCTGTTTGGGCTTTATTTGCTGTTCTTTTTCCAGCTCCTTTAGATGTAGGGTTATGTTGTGTATTTGATGCCTTTCTTCCTTTTTAGGAAGGTCTGTATTACTGTATACTTCTCTCTTTTCTTTTTCTTATTAACAATGCTTTAATGGTAGAATACAATAAAACCATGTCTTAAAGATCAAAGAGTTATTTTGAATCTTCAATTATATATCCAGCTAAACTATTATCAAGAACAAAGGCCAGATAAAAACATTTTCAAACACACGAGCACTCAGCAAGTTTACTTGATATGCACTGTTTCTGAAATTGTTACTGTCACATCCAGACAAAAAATATAGGCTCTAAGAAAGAGAAGAGTAAACTCAAAAGTTCAGTGAAAGGAGTTCTAACGATGATAGTTGGTCAGTAGGTCTAGAACAGCTGGTCTGTATTTGAACATGATTTGCTAACCTTTTAATGCAGATCAATTTAGGTTTTAACCTCTGTTCAATTTATATATCGGGTCTATATTTCATATCTAAAACTATAAATAAAAACAAACCTACTTTAGGCCTCTGTTCATAACTGTTTAAAGAACTGCAATTTTACTTTACTTTAAATACATAGCCCAGATGAAATTTTTAGGAGTTAAATCCTGCTGGTATGTTTACAAATGTACCCCAGATGTTCTGAATGTAATCTTATCTCCCAATTAAGCAATGTACTCAACTCAATTGTCATCCACACATTGAAACCCAGAACAAATTGATAAATGGGTTTTTACTTATTGTAAGTGCTGCAATTAAGAAGTATGAATACTAGTTGCCTAAGCATTCCACCTTCATAAGGAAATAAGTAAACAAATGTGCCAAAATTAATATAATGAATTTTTATTGTAGTATTCACTGTATTCATTCAAAAAATACTTGAGGCATTTATCAGTTAGAAAATTTAAAAGAAAGAAGCAGTCTAAATACATAAAAGTAAGTTACGGGATAAAGAAAATTATATTCATACATTTTGTCACTAAGATTGATGATGGCATAGAAATATATTTGTTAAAAATGAGAAGTCTTCTAATACACATGTAATGGAGAAAAGCAAGTTATAATATGTCATATGATCTCTTTTATATAGATAACAGAAAGATTGGTTGATAAATAGATAGATTGGTTGATAAATAGACAAAGTATCTTCTTTCTGGTTATCCACAGTTTTTCTATCCTTCTGGATTTGTCCTTCTCTTGAGACCATCTTTTCCATAGCATCAGGATGTAATTTTTTGTCCTCTAACCCCTCTTGAGGGTGCCCTTCCTCTAGCACATCTTGGATAAAGACATTTACCACATAATTGTGCCCATATCACTCTTCAGTGCTGCCTCCTTCCATGCCTCTTCTAGATCACTCAGGCTTCTCCTTTGCTGCCATTTTAGTACTACAATCCCTTTCTTCTCTAAAGAGCATTAAGTTTTTACATGTATTTGGGGTTTTTTGGCATTTTGTTTATTTATTTATTTATTTATATTTTTAATTTATTTTTTTTTTAATTTACAGCCACATTAGTTAGCATATAGTACAATAATGATTTCAGGAGTAGATTCCTTAGTGCCCCTTACCCATTTAGCCCAGCCCCCCTCCCACAACCCCTCCAGTAACCTGTTTGTTCTCCATATTTATGAGTCTCTTCTGTTTTGTTCCCTCCCTGTTTTTATATTATTTTTGTTTCCCTTCCCTTATGTTCCTCTGTTTTGTCTCTTAAAGTCCTCATATGAGTGAAGTCATATGATATTTGTCTTTCTCTGACTAATTTCACTTAGCATAATACCCTCCAGCTCCATCCACATAGTTGCAAATGGCAAGATTTCATTCTTTTTGATTGCCGAGTAATACTCCAGTGTGTGTGTGTGTGTGTGTGTGTGTGTGTGTGTGTGTGTGTGTATACATACATACACATACCACTTCTTCTTTATCCATATTCATCCGTCAATGGACATTTGGGCTCTTTCCATACTTGGGCTATTGTTGATAGTGCTGCTATAAACATGGGGGTGTATGTGTCCCTTCGAAACAGCACACTTGTATCCCTTGGATAAATACCTAGTAGTGCAAATGCTGGGTTGTAGGGTAGTTGTATTTTTAATTTCTTGAGGAACCTCCATACCATTTCCAGAGTGGCTGCACCAGCTTGCATTCCCACCAACATTGCAAAAGAGATCCTCTTTCTCTGCATCCTGGCCAACATCTGTTGTTGCCTGAGTTGTTAATGTGAGCCATTCTGACAGGTGTGAGGTGGTATCAAATTGTGGTTTTGATTTGTATTTCCTTGATGAGGAGTGATACTGAGCATTTTTTCGTGTGTCGGTTAGCCATCTGGATGTCTTCTTTGGAGAAGTGTCTATTCATGTCTTTTGCCCATTTCTTCACTGGATTATTTGGGGGTTTTTTGGTGGTGTTGAGTTTGATAAGTTCTTTATAGATTTTGGATACTGACCCTTTATCTTATATATCATTTGCAAATATCTTCTCCCATTCTGTCAGTTGCCTTTTAGTTTTGCTGATTGTTTCCTTTGCTGTGCAGAAGCTTTTTATTTTGATGAGGTCCCAGTAGTTCATATTTGCTTTTGTTTCCCTTGCCTCCAGAGACGTGTTGAGGAAGAAGTTGCTGTGGCCAAGATCAAAGAGGTTTTTGCCTGCTTTCTTCTCAAGGATTTTGATGGCTTCCTGTCTTCCATTTAGGTCTCTCATCCATTTTGAGTTTATTTTTGTGTATGGTGTAAGAAAGTCATCCAGGTTCATTCTTCTGCATGTTGCTGTCCAGGTTTCCCAGCACCACTTGCTGAAAAGACTGACTTTATTCCATTGGATATTCTTTCCTGCTTCATCAAAGATTAGTTAGCCATACGTTTGTGGGTCCATTTCTGGGTTCTCTATTCTGTTCCATTTTTTTAAGTGTCTGTTCTTGTGCCAGTACCATACTGTCTTGATGATTACAGCTTTGTAGTATAGCTTGAAGTCCGGGATGGTGATGCCTCCTCCTCTGGTTTTCTTTTTCAAGATTGCTTTGGCTATTTGGGGTCTTGTCTGGTTCCATACAAATTTTAGGATTATTTGTTCTAGCTCTGTGAAGAATGCTGGTGTTACTTTGATAGGGATTGCATTGAATATGTACGTTGCTTTGGGTAGTGTTGACATGTTAACAATATTTGTTCTTCCTATCCAGGAGCATGGAATCTTTTTCCATTTTTTTTGTGTCTTCACTTTCTTTTATAAGCTTTTTATAGTTTTCAGTGTACAAGTTTTTCACCTCTTTGGTTAGATTTATTCCTAGGTATTTTATGGTTTTTGGTGCAACTGTAAATGGGATTAATTCCTTGATTTCTCTTTCTGTTGCTTCATTGTTGGTGAATAGGAATGCAACCGATTTCTGTGCATTGATTTTATATCCTGCAACTTTGCTGAATTCATGGATCTGTTAGAGCAGTTTTTTGGTGGAATCTTTTGGGTTTTCCATATAGAGTATCATGTCATCTGCAAAGAGTGAAAGTTCGACCTCCTCCTGGCTGATTTGGTTGTCTTTTATTTCTTTATGTTGTCTGATTGCAGAGGCTAAGACTTCCAATACTATGTTGAATAACAGTGGCAAGAGTGGACATCCCTGTCTTGTTCCTGACCTTAGGGGGAAAGCTGTCAGTTTTTCCCCATTGAGGATTATATTAGCATTGGGTCGTTCATATTTGGCCTTTATGATCTCGAGGTATGATCCTTCTATCCCTACTTGAGGGTTTTTATCAAGAAAGGATGCTGTATTTTGTTAATGCTTTCTCTGCATCTATTGAGAGGATCATATGGTTCTTGTCCTTTCTTTTATTGATGTGATGAATCACGTTAATTGTTTTGCAGATATTGAACCAGCCCTGCATCCCAGGTATAAATCCCACTTGTCATGGTGAATAATTTTTTTAACGTATTGTTGCATCTGGTTGGGTAATACCTTGTTGAGGATTTTTGCATCCATGTTCGTTAGGTAAAACAGTCCATAGTTCTCCTTTTTAGTGGAGTCTCTGTCTGGTTTTGGAATCAAGGTAATCCTGGCCTCATAGAAAACGTTTGGAAGTTTTCCTTCCATTTCTACTTTTTGGAACAGCTTCAAGAGAATAGGTGTCAACTCTTCCTTAAATGTTTGGTAGAATTCCCCTGGAAAGCCATCTGGCCCTGGACTCTTGTTTTTTGGCAGATTTTTGATTACTAATTCGATTTCCTAACTGGTTATGGGTCTGTACAAATTTTCTATTTCTTCCTGTTTCAGTTTTGGTAGTGTATATGTTTCTAGGAATTTGTCCATTTCTTCCAGACTGCCAATTTTATTGGAATATAATTGCTCATATTATTCTCTTATTATTGTTTTTATTTCTGCTGTGTTGGTTGTGATCTCTGTCATTCTTGATTTTATATATCTGGGTCCTTTCCTTTTTCTTGTTGATCAAGCTGGCTAGTGGTTTATCAATTTGGTTAATTCTTTCAAAGAATCAGCTTCTGGTTTCATTGATCTCTTCTGTTTTTTTGGTTTCTAAAATTTTGTTTAATGTTTATTTTTATTTTTGAGAGAGACAGAGACAGAATGTGAGTGGGTTAGGGACAGAGAGAGATGGAGACACAGAATCCGAAGCTGGCTCCAGGCTCCGAGCTTTCAGCACAGAGCCCAATGTGGGGCTCGATTTCACAAGCTGTGAGATCATGACCTGAGCTGAAGTCAGACGCTCAACGAACTGAGCCACCCAGGTGCCCCTGTTTTTTTGGTTTTGATAACATTAATTTCTGCTCTAATCTTTATTATTTCCTGTATTCTGCTGTTTGGGGGTTTTATTTGCTGTTCTTTTTGCAGCTCCTTAAGGCGTAAGTTTAGGTTGTGTATCTGAGATCTTTCTTCCTTCTTTAGGAAGGCCTGGATTGCTATATACTTTCCTCTTATGACTGCCTTTGCTGCATTCCAGAGGTTTGGGGATGTGGTATTATCATTTTTATTGACTTCCATATACTTTTCAATTTCCTCCTTAACTGCTTGGTTAGCCCATTCATTCTTTAGTAGGATGTTCTTCAGTCTCCAAGTATTTGTTACCTTTCCAAATTTTTTCTTGTCGTTGATTTCGAGTTTCATAGTGCTGTGGTCTGAAAATATGCGGGGTACAATCTCGATCTTTTTGTAGTTACTTAGGGCTGATGTGTGTCCCAGTATATGGTTTATTCTGGAGAATGTTCCATGTGCACTGGAGAAGAATGTATATTCTGCTGCTTTAGGATGAAATGTTCTGAATATATCTGTTAAGTCCATCTGGTCCAAGTGTCATTCAAAGCCATTGTTTCCTTGTTGATTTTTTGATTAGATGATCTGTCCAGTGTTGTGAGTGGGGTGTTGAAGTCTCCTACTATTATGGTATTACTATCGATGAGTTTCTTTATGTTTGTGATTAATTGATTTATATATTTGAGTGCTCTCACATTTGATGCATAAATGTTTACAATTGTTAGGTCTTCTTGGTGGATAAACCCCATGATTATGATATAATGCCCTTCTTCATCTCTTGATACAGGCTTTATTTTAAAGTCTAGATTGTCTGATATAATATGGTTATTCTAGCTTTCTTTTATTGACCATTAGCATGATAGATGGCTCCCCATCCCCTTACTTTCAATTTGAAGGTGTCTTTAGGTCTAAAGTGGGTCTCTTGAAAACAGCATTTAGATGGATCTTGTTTTCTTATCCATTCTGTTCCCCTATGTCTTTTGATTGGAGCATTGAGTCCATTGACATTTAGAGTGAGTACTGAAAGATATGAATTTATTGCCATTATGATGTTTGTAGAGTTGGAGTTTCTGGTGGTGTTCTCTGGTCCTTTCTCATCTTTGTTGCTTTTGGTCTATATATATATATATATATATATATTTTTTTTTTTTCTTTTCTCCCCTCAGGAAGTCCCCCTTAAAATTTCTTGCAGGACTGGTTTAGTGCTCACAAACTCCTTTAATTTTTGTTTGTCTGGGAAAATTTTAATCTCCTTCTATTTTGAATGACAGCCTTGCTGGATAAAGAATTCTTGGCTGCATATTTTTCTGATTCAGCACACTGAATATATCCTGCCACTCCTTTCTGGCCTGCCAAGTTTCTGTGGATAGGTCTGCTGCAAACCTGATCTGTCTTCCCTTGTAGGTTAGGGACTTTTTTCCCTTGTTGCTTTCATTACTCTCTCCTTGCCTGAGTATTTTGTGAATTTGACTATGATATGCCTTGTTGATGGTCAGTTTTTGTTGAATCTAATGGGGGTCCTCTGTGCTTCCTGGATTTTGATGTCTGTGTCTTTCCCCAGGTTAGGAAAGTTTTCTACTGTGATTTGCTCACATAACCCTTCTATCCCTATTTCTCTCTCTTCCTCTTCTGGGACCCCTATGATTCTGATATTGTTCCTTTTTAATGAGTCACTGATTTCTCTAATTCTTAAATCATGCTCTTTTGCCTTAATCTCCCTCTTTTTTCTGCTTCGTTATTCTCTATAAGTTTGTCCTCTGTATCACTGATTCTCTGTTCTGCCTCATCCATCCTTGCCGCTGCTGCATCCATCCATGATCGCAGCTCAGTTATAGCATTTTTAATTTCATTCTAGTTTTTACTTCTTTTATCTCTGCAGAAAGGGATTCTAATCTATTTTCGACTCCAGCTAGTATTCTTATTATTGTAACTCTAAATTCTGGTTCAGACATCTTGTTTGTATCTGTGTTGGTTAAATCCCTGGCTGTCGTTTCTTTGTGCTCTTTCTTTTGGGGTGAATTCCTTAGTTTTGTCATTTTGAACGGAGAAAAGGAAATAATGAGGTAGAAAAATTGAAATTAAAAAATACTAAAATTAAAAAAATATTAAAATGAAAAATTACACATGCCACACACACAAATCGAATATATGATGCTAGATCCTAGGTGTGTTTTGGTCTAGGTGTTGAAAGTGGTGGGGCGCCTGGGTGACTCAGTCGGTTTAGTGTCCAACTTTGGCTCAGGTCAGGATCTTGTGGTTCACGAGTTCGAGCCCCGCATCGGGCTCTGTGCTGAAAGCTCGGAGCCTGGAGCCTGTTTCTGATTCTGTGTCTCCCTCTCTCTCTGACTCTCCCCCCATTCATGCTCTCTCTCTGTCTCAAAAATAAATAAACGTTAAAAAAATAATAAAAAAAAAAGAAAGTGGTTTGACAGGTTAGAGAATAAAAAAAGTGGGGGAGAGAAAAAGGAAAAAAAAAGGAAATTGAGAATTTGAAAAAATGAATACACTGAGGTAGACTAAAATGAGATGATGGGGGTTAAATAGAATTTGAAAAAATATATACAAAAGTAAAGAATATAGTAGAAAAAAATTAAAAATGTTTTTAATAAAAATTAAAAATAAATATGAATATTTCGGGGTGCCTGGGTGACTCAGTTAAGCGTCCGACTTCGGCTCAGGTCATGATCTCGTGGTCCGTGGGTTCGAGCCCTGCATTGGGCTCTGTGCTGACAGCTCAGAGATTGGAGGCTGTTTCAGATTCTGTGTCTCCCTCTTTCTCTGACCCTCCCCTGTTCATGCTCTCTCTCTGTCTCAAAAATAAATAAATGTTAAAAAAATTTTAAAAAATAAATAAATATGAATTTTTCTTTTTCTGTATGTAAGAAAAAAGAGAAAAAAGATTAAAAAAATCGTTTGAAAATTTGAAAAAGTGAATACACTGTAGTAGACTAAATTAAAAAGATAGAAGTAAAATAGAATATGAAATAATTTACATAAAAGCAAAAAATATAGTAATAACAATTAAATAAAAATACTTTTAATAGAAATTGAAAGTAAAATGAAGTTTTTCTCTTTCTGCATTCAAGAATAAGAAACAAAAGAGAGAAAAAAAGAAAAAAAGAAATTGAAAATTTGAAAAGGCTAATACACTGAAGTAGACTAAAATAAAATGATGGAAATAAAGTAGAATTTGAAAAAAATTACACAAAAGTAAAAAATATAGTAATAAAAATCAAAGAAAAATATTTTTAAAAATATTGAAAATAAAAATTATTTTTTTCTCTTTATTCAAGAAAAATAAAAGAATTATAAAAGAGAAAAGAAAAAAGAAAAAAAAGAAAGAAAATTGAATAGATGAACCTGCTAAAAGATTGAAGTAGGACTGAAATTGCTTCATTTTCCCCTAGCAGTCAGTCTATGTAGCTCTTTATAGTCCATAAATTAAACTGGCAGTGAGACTTGTGTTCTTGAAGAGCAAAGTTGGCCCAGTTGGGCAGGGCTCAGTATAACAGCTCCACTCTCCACTAGATGGCGCTGCTAGCCTACTGGGGTGGATTGGTGCAGTGCTCTTAGGTGCCTATGCGCATGCGCGGGAGCAGTGAAAATGGCGCCACCCAGCTACCCTGTGTGTTCTCCCAGATCAGCAATCATGAACCCATCCTCTGTCTTCAGCTTTCGTTCACTCCCGGCCATGATCAAGACCCAGGCAGTACCTCTCTCTCGAGTTTTGTCTCAGATGCAGCTGTTTTCCCCAGCCCCTTATTTCTGAAGGACTGCGGCTTTGACCCATTCTGCCCCTCCCGGGAGGGTCTCACCAAGCAGTGGCCGAATGAGCAATGGCCGAATGTTGGCTGCACCCAGGAATGCTTGCTGGACCCTGCTGCTGCCAGGTGTCAGTCTGTCCCAGAAAAAGTTCGTGAGACAGTGTAGCAGCAGCATTTCAGGGATTATGGAAAATCACAACACACGTCTGGCACCAGGCTTCACCCTTAATGACCTTGTTCCAGCACCAGCAAATGTGGCCATTTTCTGGGGTCTGCTGGGACCAGGTGCCTTCAACAGTCTCTACCAAATGCCCTTGCAGCAGTGGAACTGCTTTTCCCCATGTGGTCTGAGAACCTCCCGGACACCACTCTGTTCCTGGGGATTTGCCCTTCCCACCAGAGCACCGCCAGATATCGAGCTGCAGAGTTGCAGCCTTTGTGCTCCCCTTGTTTACAGTCTTAATGGAATTTAAACCCTCTCCTTTCTCCTTTCTCCCATTTTAGTTTAGTTCCTGCGGCTGTTTCCAATTTTCTACTTTCTCTCCAGCTGCTTTTGGGGAGGGGTGCTTTTCCCATATTCTCCCCCCCTCCCCAATCTCTGTCCTCTCTCCATCTGCAAAAGTGGTTCCCTACCTTTCACGGCTTCTCCCTCCCCAAATTCACCTCTCTGCATCATGTACCTGAATTCTGTGGTTCAGGTTGTGCAGATTGTTGTGTTAATCCTCAAATCAGTTTTCTAGGTGTGTAGGATGGTTTAGTGTTGGTCTGGCTGTATTTCATGGATGCGAGATACACAAAAATCTTCCATGCTGTTCTGCCATCTTGGCTCCTCCCTGGTGTAAGCAGGTTAGGTAGCCAGTGTGGGTATCGCATTGTTTCCAGCAGGTGGCTCTGTGTTTATGCTGGGGGGCAGAGGAGGGAAATGGTGCCATCAAGCTCTCATCCCTAGAGAGGCATCTTTATGAACCCTGTCTCTCAGGAATGTGCTCCAAGAAGAGTGTGTAATCTCCCCATTGTGTGCTCCAGGTGTTGTACAGATCACTGTTTCCATGCCATCTACCTGCAAGTTGTTTGCTGCCTTCTCTCCAGGAGTAGGGCAGTGCCCTCAGGACTGTATCTCAGCCGAGCCTGCTAACCTCTAAAACTCCACATTCTTGGGATGCCTGGGTGGCTCAGTTAAGTGTCTGACTCTTGATACCGATCTTGTGGTTATGGGATTCTTCTCTCCCTCTCTCCCTTCCCCTCCCTTGCATGTGCTCTTTTTCTCTGTGTCTCTCTCAAAATAAATAAACTTTAAAAAAATTAAAATTTTTTAAAATTTAGTGACAAGGAATACATTATTAGGCATATTTGCCTCCCTAAGGAGAATGGAAGGGGTCTATCAGTAAGATTTCTAGCCCTGACTAGGAAATTCTGTGTTAACTGGTTAAAGATTATATTCCTGGAGGAATGAAACTAGGTTTGGTGACATGGGGCCTTAATGTTAAGTGTCTCCATCATGGGCCTGTGATTTTTCTTAACATTCCAAACCCAAATTTTTACACATCCATTTTTTTTTTTGTTAAAAATAAAGCCCTAAATAACATTTTAGCCTTCTATTGCCAACCTGATTTTCATATTCTATGAAACTATAACCTTCTAATCATAGGTGGAAATCAACTCTTTGGCTCTAAGATCTTTGTCAGTCTAAGTTACTTTGATCTAAGTTACTAAGATATTTGTGAGTCTAAGTTACCACTGGCCTTTTGACCCCCAGCCAGGCTGCTGAGCCATCACCTAGGCACAGAAGCACCCTTTCCAAGTCACCTCTTCCTAAAGTGTTGTCTTTCCCTCTTGTACTTCTGGGTCTTAGCCTTTGGCAGGTTACATTCTGTGATGGACATCCCCTCATGCAAACCTGTCAAAGTGTCCACAATAAAGCTGCTTATCTGTGACTGCCACTTCATGGTCCCATCTTTTTCCTTCTGAAACCCCTTGAACTCACTATCATTCTTCCAGTCTTTGAATATCTCTTTGATTTGGAAATCTTTGATTCTGTTATATTACTGCTAAAAAAAATGCATGATAATATTGAAGCAAGGATTCTTTAGAATCAGGGAGCCAGTCACAATGATTCATCTGGCCATTTGTACGTTTTTTTGAGAATGTTCAGGCATGATGTAAAGTACATCCTGTAAAATCTGAGTATGGTTTATTATATAGGATAACCACCATTATAGAAAGCCATTCGATGTCATGCTCATTCAAGATCAGAAAAACACTTAATTTACATACCACATAATACAGTGTTATGTACCTATGTTATTATCTTAAAATATGTAAAATAGATGCTTCTATGAATTGTATAACATTGTGCATTCAGTTTTCTATAACATGAGTGCTATTATTTAAACAATAGTGAGAACAATAAGAATAGGTAAATGTTAATCACTAGGAACTAATACTAAGACTATTATAATATCATGTGTTGAAAAACTAAAACCATGATTACTAACATTACTAATAATCTTTTCATTCATTATGGGTTTCTAGTTACCAAAAAAATTGGTAAGATAGTACTGAGTCTCCACATACATCAGACTGTTTTCTGACTACCGATGTCATATCAGTTGGTACATTACCACAATCAATATCCAGAAGAGGTATTAACTAACGTTTATATTTTTACTCATATTTCTTAGGTTTCAACCTCTTCTGTTCCAGACTCATCTCAGATAGCACATTACATTCAGTCATCCTGTCTCCTTAGGCTCCACTTGGCCATGACGATTTTTAGGTTTTCCATATTTTTCATCATCTGCAAAGCTTTGAGGGTGCTTTTGTAGAATGCATTTTGTAGAATGATCCTTGGTTGGATTATGTCTAATGTTTGTTCCAAATTATTAGACCAGCATTAATGTGTTTCGGAGAGAAGATCCAGAGGCATAATGCCATCCATAATTATCACTTCACATAAAAGATGTTTATTCTGAAGATTGGGGTCTTTTGTGGTTCCATAAAAATGTTAGGATTGTTCTAGTTCTGTGAAAAATGCTGTTGATATTGTGATGGAGATTGCATTATTTGTGTCAATCTCTTTGGGAAGTATAGACATTTTCACAATATTTGTATTTCCAATCCATGAACATGGAATGTCCTTCCATTTCTTTGTGTCATCTTGAATTTCTTTCATCAGTGTTGTATAGTTTTCAGAGTATAGGTCTCTCACCTCTTTGGTTAGACTTATTCATAGGTACCTTATTATTTGGTGTGCAATTGAATATGGGACTGTTTTCTTAATTTCTCTTTCTACTGCTTCATTATTGTGTAGAGATTTCTGTACAATGATTTCGTATTCTGTGACATTGCTGAATTCATTTATCAGTTCTAGCAGTTATTGGGTGACTCTAACGTTTCCTGTATATAGTGTCATGTAATCTGCAAAATGTGAAAGTTTTTCTTCTTCCTGATTTTGATTCCATGTATGTGTGTGTGTGTGCATGTATGTATGTATGTATGTCTTATTGCTGTGGCTTGGACTTCCAGTACTATGTGTAATAAAAGTGGAGAATAGACATCCTTGTCTTGTTCCTCACCTTAGAGGGAAAGCTCTCAGATTTTCCCCATTAAGGATGATGTCAACTGTGTGGTTTTCATAGATAACCTTTGCTATGTTGATGTATGTTCCCTCTAAACCTACTTTTTTTTGGTTTTAATAATGAATGGATATTGTACTTTGTCAAATGCTTCTTTCTGCATGTATTGAAATGATCATATGGCTCTTTTTTTAAACGATTATTCATTTTTGAGAGACAGAAATGAATAACGTGAGTGGGAGAGTGGGGGAGAGAGAAGGAGACACAGAATTTGAAGCAGGCTTCAGTCTCTGAGCGTTCAGCAGAGAGCCCAACACAGGGCTTGAACTCACAAACCATATGGTCTTGACTTGAGCCAATGTCTGACGCTTCAAGGAATGAGCCACCAGGAAACACAATCATATGGTTCTTATCCTTTCTCCTGGTGATATAATATATCACATTAATTGATTAGCAAATATTGGACCATGCTTGAAGCTTGGGAATAAATCCCACTTAATTGTGGCGAGTGATTTTTTTTAAGGTATTTTTGAATTTGGTAGATAGTACTTTATTGATAATTTTGCATCCATGTTTGTCAGGGATATTGGCCTGGAGTTCTCTTTTTTAGTGGTTCTTTATCTGGTTTTGGTATCAGGGCAATGCTGGCCTCATAGAATAAATTTGGAAGTTTTCCATCCTTTTTTATATTTTGGAATAGCCTAAGAAGATTAGGTATTAACTCTTTATTAGCTGCGTGGTAGAATTCACCTGTGAAGTCATCTGGTCCTAGAGTTTTGATTGTTGGGAGGCTTTTGTTTTTTTTTTTATTACTGACTCAATTTCTTTGCTGGCTATTGTTCTGTTCATGTTTTCTATTTATTTCTCTTTCAGTTTATGTAATTTACATGTTTCTAGGAATTTATCTGTTTCTCCTAAATTGTCCAAATTGTTGACATACAATTTTTCATAATATTATATTATGATTGTTTGTATTTCTGTGGTGTTAGTTGTGATTTCTCCTCTCTCACTTGTGATTTTATTTGAGTCCTTTCTCTTTTCTTATGGAGAAGTCTAGCTAGAGGTTTATCAATGATTTGTTTTGTTTTGTTTTGTTTTCACAGTGAACCAGCTCCTGCTCTCATTGATCTTTTCTGTTGTTTGTTTAGTTTCTATGTCATTTATTTCAGCCCTAATCTTATTTCCTTCCTTCTGCCATTTTAGGTTTTGTTTGTTGTTCTTTCCCTAGCTCCTTTAGGTGTAAGGTTCAGTTCTTCAGTTGAGATTTTTCTCCCTTCTTGGTGTAGGCCCTGTATTGTTCTGAAGTAGCCTCTCAGAACCACTTTCGTACATTCCAAATGTTTTTGGACCATTGTTTTTTCATTTTCATTTTCATTTGTTTCCATGTATTTTTAAAATTTCTTCTTGGATTTTCTGGTTGACCCATTCATTGTTTTACTAAACAATGTTTATTTAACCTCCATGTATTTGTGGTCTTCCCAGAATTTTTCTTATGGTTGATTTCTAGTTTCATAGCATTGTGGTCTGAAAATATTCATGGTGTCATTTCAGTCCGCTTGAATTTGTTAGTTTGTTTTGTAGCCTAATATGTGATCTATTCTATCTATTCCATGTGCCCTTGAAAAGAATGTATGTTCTCCTGTGTTACACTGGAATGTCCTAAACATATCTGTCAAATATATCTATTCCCCTATGTCATTCAAAGACATCGTTTCCTTGTTGATTTTCTGTTTAGATGATGTGTCCATTGTGTAAGTGGGGTGTGAAAGTCTTATTTTCCAATTAGTTCCTTTATGCTGTTAACTTTTATGTATTTAGGTGTTCCTATGTTGGGTTCATATATATTTACCATTGTTATATCTTCTTATTGGATTGTACCCTTTAGTGTTACGTGGTTTTGTCCTTTGTCTCATTACGTTCTTTGTTTCAAAGTCTATTTTCTCTGATAAAAGAATTGCTACCCCAGCTTTCTTTTTACATTCATTTGCTTTCTCCATCCTCTCACTTTCATTCTGTAGGTGTCTTCAGGTCTAAAATGGGTCACTTGTAGGCAGCATATAAATCTGTTTTGTTTTTTCATCCATTTTTACACTCTATGTCTTTTGATTGGAGCATTCATTCCATTTACATTCAAAGTAATTATTGATATGTATGTATGTATTATCATTTTATTACCTGTTTTGTTGTGGTTTCTCATGTTTTTCTCGATCCTTTGTCTTTCTCTCTTTCATGTTTTGCTGATTTTCTTTAGTGATATATTTTGATTTCTTTCTCCTTATTCTTTGCATATTTGAGTGGTTTTTGATATATGGTTACCATTAAGTTTTCACATAATTTCTTTGTGTTTAGTAGTTTGTCTTAAATTGATGGTCATTTACCTTTGAACCCATTATTTTCTCCTCCCTATGTTTTGGTACATGTTATATTTTATATCCATTTTTGTGAGTTCCTTGACTGATTTTTTACAGAAATATTCATTTTTACTGGATTTGTGTTTTCTACCTCTCTATTGTCACTTTTGGTCTCTCCACTCAAAGAATTCCTCTTAATATTTCTTGCTGGACTGATTTAGCAGTACAAACTCCTTTAGTTTTTGTTTAGTAAACTCTTGGTCTCCTATTCTGAATGAAGCATTACTGGATAGAGTATTCTTTGCTGCTGATTTTTCTATCTAGCACTTTGAATATGTCATGTCACTCACTTCTGGCTTGCCAAGATTCTGTTGACAAATCTGTAGCTGTCCTTTGGTGGCTAGTGTCTATGCACCAGGGCAGCCAGGGGCTCAAGGCTATTCACAGAGTGCGCTGGTGGCTGGGGACACATGGCTGGGTGAGACATATGAGGGCAGCAGGGGGTGCACAGCTCGGTGCAGTGCAGATGTGCACAGCGTGCAGTGGCAGCTTTGCATGCAGCAGACCAGACAGGGTGCCCATGTGGATTTAACAAAGTTTGTCCTGAGCCCAGCGCTGAGGCCAGCAGCCTCGGAGTGAGTGAGTCCCCCAAGGAACTCTTGGGATTGGCACACTGCTGGTGGGTTCAGTAGCAAGTGTCTGTGCAGCCCAACCCATGGTAGGTGCTTCTGTGTTTATTGGTTGGGGGCAGGGGAAGAATGATGCCTGTGAGCATCCCTCTTTTCTGGAGAAGTCCCCCAACCACTCAGAAATCAGCATGAACATATCTGTCTCCTGTTGCCTCTGGCATTGTGTAAACTACCATGTTTACATTGCCTCTCTACACAGGCAAGGACCTGGCTATCACTCATCCTCCTGGATCACACAGAACTGACTCAGCTGACCACAAAGCTCCAGGATCCAAGCCCAAGGAATTCAGCCCCTCTGATAGGGGATTAGTCTTCCCTGTGTGAGCTCCCTGGTGTGAGGACTCACTTTCTCTGCCCTCTCTGCAGGCATTCGCCCTCCACCTTTCTGACCTTCTTAACCTCTCAGATGCAGCTTCTCACTATTTATTGTGGAGTTTGTTCTGCCAGTGTTTGGATCGCTCTCTGGTTTATGGACTTGGATGTGGATGTTAGGTAGTAGAAAACATGGGACAGGGTGAGCTCAGGGTCCTCCTACTCTGCTACTATTAATTTTTTAAATGTCTTATTTTTTTTTGGATTTTTGAGACATGGTCAGAGAGACTCATATCACCCATGGACTTCAGGATTAGAAAGGAATTTTCCCACAGTTGTTTCTAGTATTTTATGTTTGAAACTATCTTTAATGAGGCTTAATTTACATATAACAAATAGCTTCAAATTAAAGGGCATAATTTGACGAGACTTGATCTCATGGGTATAGCGCCATGAAATCTCTCTAATCCTTAAATCACTACTGATTTAGTAGTACAAACTCCTTTGGATTCCTTTGTGTCCAACGTTAATGTTTATTTTGAGGAAACGACTACATTTTTTTATGTTTTCAGGTATTGCCCAGGTGTCTGAATGCCTGCTTTGGGATGCCTCCTTTTCTGATAGTCTATATTCCTGTAAGTACTGCATTCGGTCTACCGTTGGGCTTTATCTTGTATTGTATCTCTGTGCTTCATAATTTTGTTGCACTACTTTAATGATGAGGGCTTCATAATTGGATTTTCACTAAAGGGTACGAGCTGCAGTTCCAATGATGACAGAAAGCACGGGCTTCCTGTGTTAGGTATTCAAGAGCAAGGCAGATATCCTGGGCACTTGAGCTGAGAATGTCACTCTGTCTTTTTGCCAGTCCTCTTCCCCACCCTTGGAGACAGGAATCCCCTTTTGTTCACACAGAAATGTAGCTGAAGTCGGTATAAAAGTTCCCTTCTCTTCTCTTCTTTGTCTCTCAAACTCCCTGTGCCTACCTTCTGCCTTTCCCTTTCCATGACTCAATCCCCCAGGTCCACTGCTCCATTCCAGCCATGATCAGGGTGTCCTCCAGCTGCTGGCCTCTGCCCTGGCCATCCCTCAGTGAGGAATCTGCAGGAGGATTATGGAGTTCACGGGACTGATCAAGAAATCTCTGCTCTTCAGAGCCCTCCTACACATGGTGCTGTATGGGGAGAGCTGGCACCCTGGGCGAGGGTCCGACTCCATGTGTGGCCTCCTCACTCCTCTCCCACAGTCACTGCTGGTCCCTCATCCTTACCCACCATTAGAAATCAGCCATATGCTAGGGAAAGATACCTGTCTATTTGACCATGAGGCACCAGGGAGTCAGTACATATTTCCACAATAAATGAGCATAAGCACCTCCATAAATCTAGATGTAGGAGGTTCCCACCACCCCAGAAAACTCTCTCAGGCTCCCCACACAAAGGGTGATCTTGCTACTACCCACCATCACTGCCATTTTTGCCAGTTTGTTACCTGTGTGTACAAGAACCCCACTGTGTGCACTGATGGGGAGTGAGAGTAGGTCCACCTAGAAGCAGATGCTGACAGAGACAGAACAGTGAAAGGTGTGTTAGGGGACAGTAGGAAGGACAAAGTGGAGGGGGCAGGATGGGCAGGGAAAGCATTCAGGCAGATCTGACACCTTTTTTAAATATATAATCACCATAGTCTGTCACCTTGCACAGTCCCCTTCAAATTTCAAAATAGTTGTCCCATAAGGCAGTGAGATTTAAGAGATTTTGGTGTATTTCCCTATAGTCTTATGTTTTCCTACATGCATTCTGTCTTCTGTAGTTCATCTGTGGCCTCAGATGAACATTTTAGTGTGAGGCTGCATGTGTGAGTCTATATGTAATGGAAAATGATTGTCTTCAGATCTCAGATGTAGATCTCTGAATATACACATTCTCATAATTTTCTTTTCTTTGGTAGGTCCTGGATTTTAATAGAAGTCCCTGGGCTGAGGTGTTAACAGTCTTCATTTAATGAATTTCCATGAACATCTTTTTCGTGATGATCGTTGTGTGGAGATATCATCTTAATTGAAACTGTGAGAAGGGTGAGTGGACACTTCCCAGACATTTTGCAGATGCTTTATGTATTTAATGTCTTCTTCTCATCATGTTGTTCAAAACAAATATTTTTTCACAGAGGACACAGCTGAGGTTCTATGTAGGTGCCACTGAGAACTGGTATTAGGGCTGAGCCAGCAAGAACACAGGCAAAGCCTCAGAATATTGTGAGAGAAATTTGAGGAGATGGAAAGCTGTAGTTCGGGTGATGACAGGGGTCCAGCAGGGGCGGCTCACTTTGGCAACAAAGGTTCACTTTGGCAGCACTGACATTTCAGAGATGAACACTGCATTGTGCACTGAGAATGATCCCACATAACAGGTCTGTGTGGACCCCATGCTCCCTGCTCAGTCTGTGCCCAGGAATGACCTCCAACTGCATCTCACTGACCCCAGCACCCTCCCCTGTGCACCTCCTTAAACTCTGCTTTTTATTCACAATTTCTCTTGTATTCCTGTGTGATTCAAGTTTCCCCCATTTCTGCACTGGATCCTTCACTGATGCTTCCATTATGCTGATCAAAGGTTTGTGTCCCTTAATGCACGTATCCCTCTTTCACAAAGGATGCATGAGCACTAAAAGTGGTGCACCCCATTCTTTACAGAACCCAAAACATTGTGTCTCCAAAATGCACAGTAGTACTGCTGATATGTCTGCCTTTGTGTAAAAATCTTCTTTCTTTTTGACAAGAGAAACCTATAGCTTACCGCATTACAGGGAAATGACATAGCCCATTATATGTATGTCCTGAGAAACTTGAGATATGTTACAATGTCCTCAGCCACGTTCACAGTTGGATTGCCAAGACTCAGAACCATCATTACATCATTCCCACCAAGTCTTTCACGAAGAAGATGCATGTGCTTTACCAGTCACTCATCCAGGTCAGGTCATCTTACCAAATGGAGTAGGTGGAGGAGGGGGAGGTGGCCCACAGCCCTTGGCTGGTGATGAAGGGTGGTCCATGTGGTAAGGCCTGCAAGGCCATCCTGGGAAAGGACCAGGCCCTCTTGCATACATAATGGCCTGCAGAATAGAAATGAATGCTGTGTTCATAGGACAGAAAAAAGCGACAAAAGCAGAAACCCAAAGCAGCGTTCATCTTCTGCGAGCTTCCCCACCACCAGGTTCCAAGAGGGCAGCATCAGTGCCAAAATCTCTAACCATACTTTGGGTTCTGCTTACAGCCTTGGGGTAAGGAATGGATGTTATTGGGATAAACTAGTGTCCCACATGTCTGGAAATGTAGAAATACCAAGGGTTCTTTTCCTAGAAGATTGATGGACTTAATACCAAATTAACATAGTAGCATATTCCAGTTAGGAAGGCATCTAAGTCCAGGATCACCCTCCACCCCTCGTCCCCCTCCACCACAGGAGCTGCTTATTTGTATGTTAAGAACAGACAAAGTGAGAAGGAATGACAATCCCAGTCACCACACATGGAATCACAGCCCTTGTGGCTCAAAGCTCTGCCTCTAAGCCCCTGCCTGTTCCCTATCTGCTTCTCTCCTGACAATGGGGCCTTCTCTCTGGAAGTGCTGTCCATGGGCACAGAGACACACGGGGTGATGGGAGTCCTGAGGTCCTGCAGAGGACCTGGAAAAGCATGTTCTTAGAGAAACAGGTAACCTATACATGTTAGTTGGGTTCAGCTAATTTTTTTTAAATTCAGAGGTACTTCTCAGCTTAAGTACAGTACAATTTGCAGGGTAATTGTCTCCTCTGGAAAAATGAGGTGAAATTCTAAATAACAAAATGCCCTTTATTTCTGGTGTAAATTTCTGTGTTTTAGCTGTACCTGTGACAAAGGACACAAGAGAACCTGCTTATGTGAACACAAATGAAGGACACAGTGGGCACTTGCCATACAGGTAATTTTGGATTTTTTCTCTTCACAAGTTTCAGTGCATGTTTTCTACAACAAATATGTCACCTCCTATATAGGTCAGAGTATTTATACCCAGGACACACCTGAAGGGATTCTGGACAGCATGTTTACCAAAAAACTATTGAATATTGATGGGTATGAAATTTACTTTGTTTAAGACCACTCTAAATGACACATACAAAAATGTAAGTTGGAGTGAAGGCAGTTCGCCATTTCAGATTGAAAAGATATCCACAGACTTTTCTGAATACATTAAAACCCTTGATAGAAACAGGAAAGGAAGAAACAGCAAGAGCAATGATTCCACACTGAGGAGGTCCAGAAAAAACGATACAAGCTAGAAGACTTCCAAGTGGAGTGTGGTATCATCCTCCTTGATTTATTCCAGGAACACATTGGAAAAGCCCTAAGGTCCTCACCCCTAAGCACGGTTAGCTTCTAAAGTTACCACAAAGCAATTCCAGGTGGAAAACAGGGAAGCCTGTAGACTTCTGGGTAAAGGCTGTGCATTTGGAAAATTAAAAAAAAAAACAAGCAGACATATCATACGACACACAAACTAGAGGCAATGGCAGGAGAGCATGCTATACAAAAAGATGTGGGTGTCCCAAAAGACTTAAAACTGAAAATGGCCATAGCGTTTACCTTGTGCATCTTGGCAGTTTTGGTAGAGTCAGTGTTGTTGTCACTCTCGGGAGTGACACCTGCTTCTGGATCTGCTAAAGGCCCTAGAAGGGATGGAGGTTTATTCTGATTTGAGTAGACTGGAGGTTTAAAAACAAACAAACAAAAAAAAATCCCCTCATTCCTTAGACAACTTAAACTCTTTGGCCCAGTCAGATTGCAAATCACATGCAGAGAGTATCCTGCATGCCTCAGGTGATCCCCAAGAAGAACTTATCCCTTATAACTTAATGAAGACTCCTAAAAGCCCTGATTCAGATGTATTCATCACTCATCGAACAACTATGGATGTCTGGGGAGCACGACTAGATGGATAAGTTTGGCTGAGCCTCATGCCTCACAGATCCCAGCACGTGGACTGTGTGTAGAGCATTTCTGCTGAACTGCTATGTCTGCTTTTCTGCATACAGCCCCATTCCTTCTCCACAAGAGACACCTGTACCAATACATGGTGGGGGAAATGACAAAGATGATATGTCAATCATGAGACACTTGAGGAATGTGGTAATGGCAGCAGACACATTTCCCTTGCATTGCAATGATCTGTGGTACCAACTCTGCACCTTGACCAAAGACCCAACAAAAATAAGGTGAGTGTACTTCACAAGTCAACTCATACTGTTCCGATCATCGTACCAAGTGTTGCAGGTGGAGGGGTTCAGGGGATCGACCGGGCCACTAAGCTTCAGGAGGTGGATGTGCCTAATAGTCCATGGGGCTACCTCTAGGGTAGGGAATGCAGAATCTTCCAGTTAATGGAGGAGGTCTCCATGGATCCACGCTGCCCTGCAGAACAGAAGTGACAGCTATGTGCATATGCCAGACAAGAAAACCAGTATACCTAAAGCAGCTGAAACCCAGAGAAGAAGGTGTCAGCACCTGCCACCTTCTCTGCCACCAGGATCCAGGAGAGTAACAACAGTACCTGAAAACTTTAAACTTTATCCCTACCACTGGGTACCACCTACAGCTTGGGGTAGTAGATGCAAGAAGTTAAACTACTGTTATCACACATGACTGTCCTGTCTGCAAAAGTAAAATGGCAAGGGTCCCATCCTAGAGGATTAACAGAAGTAATTACAGACTAATGAAGTAGCATTCTCCAGACAGGCAGCCATTATGTCCAGATTCACCCTGCATCCCTCCTCTACGGTAATTTCAGTGCTGTTTTTGGTATATTAAGAACACAAAAAAATGAGTTTAAATAAATGGCTCATATTCTGCTCATGGAATCACAGCCACTCCTGGGGAAAAGTTTGGCAGCCAGCCCTTCAATTTGCCCCCTCTGCTCCTCTCCCTGAGAAAGGGGTCTTCCCTCTTGAAGTGTTGTCAAAGGCCTCTGAGACCTCTGAGGAGTGGAGGATGCCTGGAATCTTGCAGGGGAATGAGAGTCTTCTGTGAGGAGCAAGTTACTTGTGAATGACTACAAAGCTCAGGTTTGTTCATCTTAATTCACAGGGAATTCTGATTTTAAGCATTACTATAGGGTACAGAGTAATTATGTCCAACAGAAAAAAGAGGTAGAAATTCACATAACAGATTTATTGCAAATGTGTTTTGATTTCTAGTATTAAACTCTTGGGATGTGTCATGAAACTGTATTAGCTCTAACAGTGACTGGGGACACAACCAGAAAGTGCTCATATGAACACAATCAAAGGACACAACGTTCAGACTATTTTTACCTAAGGTATAGCTGGAAGGATTCCAGAGAACTCATTTACCAACAAAGACAGGAAGTTGATGAGTGATGACATTGACTTTGTCTAAGACCACTCTAAATTGCACAGGGCACAAAATATAAAGTTGTAGTAGTAACAATGTTGTTTTGGACTTTTGAATTTTAAACAATATGGCAGACTTTCTAACAGGTTAATCTAGCCAGAATCCAGAAAGAAAGACACAGCAGCCACACTGTTCCCACAGAGTTGAGGTCTGGAAGGGGTCACCCAGGCCAGGAGACTTCTGTTTGGAGTGTGGGGTCATCCTCCTCTGGTAATTTCCAGAAACACATGGAAAAGCCTTAAGGTACTCAGCCTCTAAGCACTTTGGGCTTCTAAACTTACCATAAAAAAGATGAAAGTAGAGAAGCTGTAGGCTCCTGGGATAAGAGTGTGCATTTGGAAAACAAATAACAAGCAGACATATCACACAAGGCCAGGAGAGCGTGCTGTACAGAAAGATGAGGGTTTCCCAAAAGAGTTACAATGGAGAATGGCCCCGGCACTTACCTTGTCCTTGTCTTCATTCTTGGTACAGTCAGAACTGCTGTAACTCACAAAGGCTGCACCAGTTTCTGAATCTGCTAAAGGCCCTAGAAGGGATAGAGGTTTATTCTGATTTTAGTGGACTGTGCGGAATTAAAACAAGTCCTCATCTCATTCTTCACATATCTTAAACTTTTCCCTACACTCAGGTCCCTGACCAGAGGCAGAGTGTATTCCATGTGCCTCTGGTGACCCCCAAGGATAAGGGGGAGAACCATCCCCTCACCTTAATGCAGACTCCATGGTGCCCTGGTTCGTGTTTTTCATAATTAATCAAATAACTGTGGACAGGTCAGGCTCAACTAGTAATTTAGAATTCATCAGTAAAACAGAAATTTCTCAGTTTACATCATGGGAAATCACTATTTCATTACAGATTAAGAATAAATATGAGGATGTCTGAGTGGCTCATTCGGTTAAGCATCCGACTCTTGATTTCCACTCAGCTCATGATCTCACAGCTTTTGAGTTCGGGCCCAGGATTGGGCTTCTCACTGACAGAGTGAAGCCTGCTTGGGATTCTCTCTCTCTGCCTCTCTCTATCCCTCCCAAACACACACACTCTCTATCTCAAAATAAATAAATTTAATAAAAATGAGAATACTGATTTGGTGTATATCATCAATGAATCCTGAAGATGGGTAAGTTTCTTTAGGTTCCATGTGGATTGTTCAATCTTTCCACTTATGTATAAGGTGCCTTCCACATGTGAACAGTTATTATATAACTATTTCTGAATAGAAATGTATTTAGACTAATATTATACTAATCAGAAAATGAAAACTATGGGACTTTAGCAGTGATACTGCAGACTTGCACTGATAACATCAGAGTACTAAGCTATATGGAACTTGAATTTAGGAATGTAGGGCTATGGTTCACAAGAAAATAAAACAAAAATAAAGAATGTTAAAAATATCAAATAAGTGACCTTCTCCTCAAACTAAAATAAGGTCTTCACATTGAGTCAAGGTGGGAAAGGGGGATTAGGCCCATGTCCTGTCACCCCTCCAGGCTCATCACTATATACAGGGGAATGCTGGAGGAGGTGGGAGGGTCACAGGGGAGGGACATGAGCTCCACCAATCACAGGGACAGGTGCCCTGCTGTCTGAGGCACAGAGGAGAACACCCTTCTGTCACCCCTTCAGACCATCTTCTGTACTTAGTGCTTGTGATTCTTTTCAGGCCACACGATGATCACCCACAGGAACAGGCTGCACAGCAGTCTTCCAGGCATTGGTTTCTGCCTCAGGCATCCCACAGGCAGCCTCTTTCCTTCCATCACATCCAGTCTTGGATAAAGAAAAAGAATGGACTTCTATAAGAGTTGCAACACCACGTACTCTACTAGATAACAGCACAGGCATCATCCCTGGAAACATCCATAAAAACACAAGTCAAACTACCATACCTGTATTTTCAAGTAGGTGACCTCCCTGCTCTGCTCTGTCATCTCCCTCTCCCAGACGGATCTTGATCTGGGGGAGAAAAACATATCCACCTTCAGTTGTACCAGACTGTGCACCAAAGAGAGAGAGGAGGAAAAAAGAAAACACCCAGTTGTCCTGAGCATTCTTCTCATAAACTGCGATCTGAAAAAGCCAACAATGAAAAGCCCATGTTTAGGGATTCCAAGGGCCACTACACTCACCCGCATGAGGTGCTAAGGGTTCAATACGTCAGGCAGAACTCAGGTTACCTGATGTCTGAAGGTGAGCTCTGCCTGTTGCAGCCTGTTCTCTTGTTTGTTCAATTTGTTGCCTGTGAGTTACAATTGCTTTCATCAAATAAGGCCCGATATTGGTTAGGATTATACATAATCTGCCCACGTTTCCATCAGCCTCATATCTGTCCCCTGATATAATTTATTCTTACACATGAAACACTCTTTACATGGTTATAAATGTACAGTAGGATCAAAGCTATTGTTCCATCCTTTCCTTACTCATTATTCCATGCCCATAGGGTTCAGAGTTCATAGAATTCCTTCCCATTTTCAATCTTTTCCTAATTCATCACATGACAAGTGTCTTTCATCATAAAGCTCTATTCTTTAACTTATATCGTCACCATGTTTCCTAGGGTTGCAAAGACCAGGGCCATTAAATGTCACCACCATGTTGATGGGTATGATACATCCTACGACACACTGCTTTCCTATAGATTATGACACTTGACACCAACCCCCCAGGAACGTTAGCATTGATGAAATTTCTATACAGTCTGGCCATTGCTTGAGATCCACAAATGTTTAGAAACGTAATTGTTTTGTTCTTTCTAAAACTTACCTTTTTTTTAGTCTGCTAATACTCTATGCCTATGTCCTCTGAATTTGTGTTTATATTACTATGTTGGGTCTAAACATTGTAAAAAGGTTAAAAACAAAAAATGAGCAGTTTTCATGAGCTGCTGGTAATTAGTAGCTGCACTCACTTGTACTTGTTTTCTTCTGTAGCTTTTTTCAAATTTTCCCTGCAGCTGCCAGCTGATTCTTCTTTGCCGCCAGTTCACACTGTGTCATTTTAAGCTTCCTAAGATAGGAAAAATATATACGTAGTCCAGGAGCCAAGGTCCAGAAATTCTTCCTTTTTACCTCCCAGCACTCTTGAAGGCAAATATCCCTTTCCCCATCTCTCCCGTAAATGCACAGACTGACAACACAATCAGAGAAATGAAGTGAACACCCCATTTAAGTTAAAGAAAATTCAACGTCTGTCTGCTGCCATGTCTTTGCTATCAGAACTGTCTTTCTAGTTCTCTGCTTCTACTCCTTCATCATAAAGTCATCAAATAACGTTGCACTCTGTGCCTTCCAAGAGTTGGTCTTTTGTTTGAGATGGTGAAGGCTCATTTCAGCAATGTCACAAACTATGACCAACTGTACCCATTAGGATGAAGCAAGAGATCATCACTAGTCTTACACCTCCATGTGGAGCCCTGATTCTCAGTCCAAAAGTTGTACCCTGACACAATCACCCTGAAAGAGACCTTCCAGGATATGGCTTCACCAGCATTGCAGCTCACTCCCTGACATTGGTAGGGGTTAGGAGTACAACCCCTGCCTCTACCTTCATATATCTTGGTGGAGGAAAAGGCCAATCTTAGAGCAGCAAATCTCCTGAAGTATAACCTGATATGAACTGTCATATAGTCTGGGTTTATATATAGTCTGTTTCCTGGAGAGGAAACAGATTTCAGATGGAAAACTATTAACTTCATACAGTCAATCTACTTTAACAAGACTGATTCCATTGATAGTGAAGACAACAAAGGGAAATGCCTAAAAAGGCTGGTTTGCCGTGTTACCATCAGACTATTTTGTTTGTGTAGTTAATTTAAAGGGTTTCTACTTGGCACTTGATTTACTCAAGAATCACATGCAAAACTGAAAGTCTCTTAGAAACTGACACAAAAGCCCTAGACAGAGAAAGGCACATGCATTTCCTTCTGGCCTCTGAGGCAGTCCTTCAGCAAATGCTTTCTGGAGTGGTTGTAATATAGTGGCTCTGTTGTAAGGGAGTGAAGGAAGAAAGGTGGTCAGGGCTCTGTACCCACTCCCAAAAAGAGCTTACAAATTAATGAAAACAAGATGCCAATGAGAGCAGCCCTCACCCCAGGTGTGGGAAGGAATAACACACAGCCGAGTCTCCAGGGAGGAGAAAGAAGAGCTCATTTCCCATCATGAATGAGGGACTCTAAAGGCCCCGATCTCTGCCTGAGAATGAATGGAAATACTGTACAAAGGAGGAAATATGTGAATGAATGCACCAAATTTCTATCAACCTCATGAAGACACACAAGACCAAGATAGAGAAGAAGGAAGCCCATGACACAGCCAGCCTGGCAGTTGGAGCCAATCTCCCTAGGTTTCATCAATGATTTGGGAGGCTTACAAATGAACTGCATTGAAGCTGAACAACTTTAGGGGCATAGACTTAGAATGAAACACGTGTAGTTCAGGGTCGGCCAGCAAAGATGAGCCCTAGTGAAGCTGCAGGCTTTGGTCAAGACCCAGAGGAGTTACACTTAAAAATCAGGGGACAGGAAATAACTAGGCTTTCTTAGGGATTGGGCCTGCAGTGAACAATCTCACTGGCAGAATGGATGCAGGGATCCAGTACTGCTGGCGCCCCTACCCACTTTCCAGGAAGAAATTACTGTTGTTTCTGCAGCAGGATAATTCCATTTTT
Source organism: Leopardus geoffroyi (assembly GCF_018350155.1). Classification (NCBI taxonomy): domain Eukaryota; kingdom Metazoa; phylum Chordata; class Mammalia; order Carnivora; family Felidae; genus Leopardus; species Leopardus geoffroyi. Next base: position 25,637,106 of record NC_059340.1, read on the forward strand.
TCCCTCCACACTTTTGACCCATGTCTGGTCCTGAACAAAAATGACCTAATCGATGACAAAACAACGTGATGGGATTGAAACCTATAGGACAATGTAGATGGATCCAGAGCAGATCCAGGTATCAATGTTATTAATGCTGGTACCTTCCCTCTTCTGCCCCAAATACATGACACAATGTGTGACAAGCACTCAGGACAGAAAGGAAAATGCAGGTTACAGAAAGCAAGGTAGGAAGGGAAGGCACAATTCTACTGAATGCATTTGGCAAAAAGACTCTGGACCCAGTTCCAAAACAAGTATCTCTCCTGGCTGCCACATTCATTCATACAGCGGTACTTATGACAGTTATCACATGATCATCTTACTCTTCTGTAGCCACTTTTGTTCATAGAATTCTTCAAGGATGCCTGCTTTCTCCTTCAGCTGTTTGACTTTTGCTTCCTTGGTTGCTTTCACAGACGTCAACACATTACACTTGTCTTCCAGGGCCTTTTTATTTTCTGTAAAAAAAAAAAAAGGGTTTTCTTTGTAAGTGTGTACATGACCTGAGTCTTGATTTTGGTGTGACAAAAAAAGGGCAAGAACCATGACGGCAGGAAGCTATTCTTTCCCTTCCCAATGCAGTCATTGTCATCATATGGGGATTTCTCCCCAACAGACAATATACCTTCCAGTTGACAGTTACTGGACCTAAAGGCTCTTAGCTCTACATCATCAAATTCACCATTTGCATCTTGTGGTTAAGACATATATGAGAAAAGACTTTCAAGAAACAATGATTCCACAACAATTTGAGTGTACCTGACACAAAAGGATTGTACACCGCAATAAACAAGGACCTTGAGGCATAAATATAACTAGAAGACAAAAATGATGGAAAATAGTTCATGTACAACAGCTTATACATGGCTCTTAGTGGTATACACACACACACACATATATATACATATATATATATATATATATATATATATATATATATATACACACCTCTATTCTCATTGAAAATTCACTGTTCAGCATTAAGGGAGAAAGAGACCATGGGGCACCTGGGTGGCTCAGTCAGTTGAGCATCAGACTCTTGATTTTGGTTCAGGTCATGATTCCAGGATCATGGGATCAAGACCTGTGTTGGCCTCCATGCTGAGTGTGGATCCTGCTTAAGATTCTCTTTCTCTCTGCCCCTCTCCCCTACTTGCATGCCCTCTCTCACTAAAATTAAAGAAAAATAATAAAAAATAATTTAAAAAGAATTTTTTTTAAGGGAAAGGATTATACACTTTGGCTAACGCCCTTTATCTCTCAACTATATTTGGGGACTTTCTACTATCTTATAGGGCAGAGCTGAATGATGTGATAATTACCTAGTTGTGAAAATAAAAGATACTTCCTAGTCTTTGAAATAGTAAAACTCATCATGGTGCTCCTAGTGAAATTCCAGCGCACTGTTTAGAAAGAGGTTTGGTTCCCAGAGGCCCGGTCTTTACTGTGGTAAACAGCAAGCAAATATGCTGTGCTCACCCCACCCAATGAACAAAAAGCCTCCAAAGCCAAGTTACAGTAAAACTCAGCAGCCAACTCTTATCATTTCCTGATTCTTGACATTTCTTTCTCTCTCTGAGATTGCAAGGTAGCACGTGCAGTTTGAAGGGTGTCATTTAAAATTTCATTAAAGTGGGCACCTGGGTAGCTCAGGTGGTTAAGCGTCCCACTTCAGCTCATGTCATGATCTCGTGGTTTGTGAGTTCGAGCCCTGCCTTGGGCTCTGTGCTGACAGTTCAGAGCCTGGAGCCTGTTTTGGATTCTGTGTTTCTGTCTCTCTGTGCTCCCTTCCCTGCTTGTGCTCTGTCTCTAGCTGTCTCTCAAAAAATGAATAAACTCCAATTTTTAAAAATATTTCATTAAAGTGCTCAGCTATTTTGATGTTCTCCTTCAACAAAATATGTTGAATGAGTAATAATAGTTCATTAATTTTACTTGTGTTTTTAGAACACAATCCAGGCAAAGAAGAGATTATTACCTTCAACTTAAGAGCTTCATCAGAGAGAAACTTAGTTTCTCTCTTAGTTTCCTGAAGACATTTCCTTAATTCATTTTTCTATAAAACACGAAAAAAGATTCAGAATTAAAAAAAAAAAAAAACCATACTGCTAGATAAACCTATCTTCTAATGTGTGACTCCTTTCACAAATAAAGAGGTAGCTCTTTACATTTGTGAAGCTTGTCTTCAATTGGGACTGTTTATTGAACACATGAAATAGGTCAGTAGGATGAACTACTACCAGAGTGGAAATAACCGAAATGAAATCACAAAAAAATTATTTGAAAGGGCAATGCTACCTTCTGTTTCCAAATGGATATTTCCTCAGCAAGTAAAGTTCTCTATTTTCTTTCTTAAAAAATATTGATCTTCTCAGTTATTCACTGTAAACTAAACTAAAGGAGATAAAACATTTTCTAAGGTTGTTACCAAACCAGTGACATCGAATAATCCCAGTGTATTAGCAACACAGACACATGATCTGACAGATGGGTGTAACTAACATTTTAGTTTTCCCAAAGCTATCCCAAAATTAAGTTTGCCATCAAAACTATTAGTAAAGCTTGATTTCCCAAAGAAATCAAGTTTTAGCAAGACTTTAAACCTAAGAAAACCTTATTTCAATGAGATTCCTATTTAAAATATTGTCCAAAATGGAGAAACGCATAAAATATCTTCTCCTAATTTCTCTCGCATCTAGAATCACCCTTCTTGGAAAATTCAATCATACTTATGTCACCACCAGAGATGAAACAGAAAAATCAAATCCTATCAACTTACATTTCTCTCCTCCAATTATTAGGTACGTAAATAGGTCCCTGAAAATAAAGGAACAAAAACAAAACCATCATTCAGTCTTGGTTTGAGCCACTTACACCCCCAGGTGCTATTTGGAATTCCACACAAGGAAATCTCAAACTGCTGACTGATTGACTACCCAAAGGCCTTGGATGACTTCCTGCTGCTCACAGATTGCCTTTCATGAACCCGGGGCTGGGGGCCCTGGAGGACAAGGTCTTTGGAATCACACATATGGGTACAATCTCAGCTTTAAACTTAGTGGCTGGAGATCCGGATTAATGACAATTCGTAGAAGACGAACTTTTTTCATCCCAACATGAGAATGTTACCCTCCAACCTTACAGGAATATTATTCAACACACATGAAGCACCCAATTACAGGTGGATAACACATGTAAGCTCTAGAACAGACTCTTCTAATAGGGATTAATTCTCTCATCTGGCCCCAAAATGCAAACTTCTATTGGCCCATTGTGAGAGCTCTCATGCCCTGAGTTCACTCTTCTCACCACTACCACTACTGCATTCACAGTGATGAACACCAGCCTTTGAGGCCTTGCTGAGTGTCAGGCAGCCACCTTGGCTCTCAACAGCACCAAAGAAACACCACATTCTATGGAGCCCATACAGAATACATTGCCCCCATTTGCATCACATTCACTTCTCATTCTTCCCTGGCATTAACAGCTCCCTCCACCTCAGACTCAAAACCTTGGTTTAAACTCCCTTGTGACACACACCCTGCCTGGCAATATCTGGCTTCTTCTCTAAGCTTAAGCCACTTGATAGACTCAAAGAGTGTTATTTCATCTTCACATTTCACCAAGAGCCAGGTCATGGCAAAGTACTAACTCCAAACCTCAGCCTTGTTTCCTAACCATTTCTATATAAAATTACACTCATTTCATTCCCTCTACTCTGGTGATGTGTTCCTCCTCCTGATCTCTTATATTAAGGGATGATTAACTCCCTCCACATTGTCACTTAGGCTCCAAACAGGAAAGAGAAAGATTTTTTAAGAGTTAACAAGTCAATTAGACATCAGAAGTCACCATATTTATCCCTAGTTGAATTAAAATGCACATCAAGTGGTGCCTAGGTGGCTCAGTTGGCTGAGTGTCCCAACTTTGGCTCAGGTCATGGTCTCGCGGCTCGTGGGTTCTACCCTCACATTGGGCTCTGTGGTGACAGCTGGGATCCTGGAGCCCACTTCAGACTCTGTGTCTCCCTCTCTCTGTCCCTCCCCCGCTTGCACTCTCTCTCGCTCAAAATAAACATAAAAAAAAACCCACATCAAACACTAGTACTGAGAAAATATCACGAAGAAACTAAAGCTTAAATTCTTACCTCGATTTTCTCAAGGCTCTAAGAGAGGAAAAAACAAAATTAAGTTTGCCATCAAAACAAATTATTAGTAAAAACCTATAGTTCCTGATAAATACCAAAACAGTAATCCAATGAAATTACAATAATCATTTTATTTTGCATAATGAATTCACAGGATTAAAAACTTAAAAAAGTTAGAATTTCCTGTTTAATTCATGATACTTCACAATTTCTGTTAAAGAGTACAATATAAATAGCTTATTTTTGACCCCAAAATCTGTTTACATTAAATGAACATTCAACCTATTCAATTTTGACAATTGATAATACATTTAAAAAATGCATTAAATGGTCATTTCCCTGGTCTTTTTTTTAAACCTGGTATCCACACTGAAGTTTGGAACTAGGATTATTTTTAAATCCTGAAATAAAGAAAGAAGGAACTGGGGTGCCTGGGTGGCTCAGTTGGTTAAGCGGCTGACTTCAGCTCACGTCATGATCTCGTGGTCCGTGAGTTTGGGCCCCGCGTCGGGTTCTGTGCTGACAGCTCGGAGCCTGGAGCCTGTTTTGGATTCTGTGTCTCCCTCTCTCTGACCCTCCCCCATTCATGCTCTGTCTCTCTCTGTCTCAAAAATAAATAAACGTTAAAAAAAAAAAGGGAGGGAGATGAGGGATGGGGGAGGGAGGGAGATGAGGGATGAAGGTAGGAAGGAAGGCAGGCAGGAAGAGCAAAACCTTTGTGTTAACATATGCCTCTTTTATTCTCTAAAAAGTTCTTCTTAAATCTTACACAGAGTTGGCTGTTTTCTGAATTCACACACAGAGCACATCAGATGCCATGATTTTTTCCAGACTACCATCAGTGAAATAAAAGCCATCAAATGAGAAAAAAGAATATGCATAGAGCTAAAGCACAAACAACAGAAATGACAGCTAATATTTCTTTTAAAAAAATATTGTCAAATTGGCTTCCATACAACACCCAGTGCTCATCCCAATAAATGCCCTCCTCAATGACCATCACCCACTTTCCCCTCTCCCCCACCCATCAACCTTCAGTATGTTCTGTGTATTCAAGAGTCTCTTATGGTTTGCCTCCTTCCCTCTCTGTAACTTTTTCCCCTTCCCCTCCCCCATGGTCTTCTGGCAAGTTTCTCAAGATCTCCCATATGAGTAAAAACATATGATATCTGTCTTTCTCTGACTGACTTATTTCACTTAGCATAATACCCTCCAGAATGGCCAGATTTCATTCTTTCTCATTGCCAAGTAGTATTAGTATTCCATTGTATATATAAACCACATCTTCTTTATCCATTCATCAATTGATGGACATTTAGGCTTTTTCCATAATTTGGCTGTTGTTGAAAGTGCTGCTATAAACATTAGGTACATGTGCCCCTATGTATCAGCACTCCTGTATCCCTTGAGTAAATTCCTAGCAGTGCTATTGCTGGATCATAGGGTAGTTCTATATTTAATTTTTTGAGGAAACTTCACACTGTTTTCCAGAGTGGCTGCACCAGTTTGCATTCCCACCAACAGTGCAAGAGGGTTCCAGTTTCTCCACATCCTCGCTAGCATCTATAGTCTCCTGATTTGTTCATTTTAGCCACTCTGACCAGCATAAGACGATATCTCAGTGTGGTTTTGATTTGTATTTCCCTGATGATGAGTGATGTGGAGCATTTTTTCATGTGTCAGTTGGCCATCTGGATGTCTTCTTTGGCAAAGTGTCTATTCATGTCTTCTGCCCATTTCTTCACTGGGTTATTTGTTTTTTGGGTGTTAAGTTTGGTAAGTTCTTTATGGGTTTTGGATTCTAACCCTTTTTCTGATATGTCATTTATAAATATCTTCTCCCATTCCATTGGTTGCCTTTTAGTTTTGTTGACTGTTCCCTTTGCAGTGCAGAAGATTTTTATCTTGATGAGGTCCCAATAGTTCATTTTTGCTTTTAATTCCCTTGCCTTTGGAAATGTGTCAAGTAAGAAATTGCTGTGGCTGAGGTCAAAGAGATTTTTTCCTGCTTTTTCCTCTAGGGTTTTGATGGTTTCCTGTCTCACATTTAGGTATTTCATCATGTTGAGTTTACTTTTGTGTATGGTGTAAGAAAGTGGTCCAGTTTCATTTTTCTGCATGTTGCTATCTAGTCTCATAACTAGGTTCTCAAAGACAATGGTCATGACCAGGTGTAGGTAGGAAATACACGACAAGTTAGTTATTGCAAAACTCAGAAATGAGGTAGGGAGAGAGAGCTGAACTGATCTATGAGATGCAGCCCAAGTAGAGGAGGAAAATTCTAATAAAGACGACCAAGAAATTTCCTCCTTTGTGGTCTGAAAAGAAACAGAATAGAATCTATTTTGACTAGAGGTATTCATGGGGGGATGAGTCTGCCTCAATACAAGGGTTGTTCCTGACTACTGAGGCTTTCCAGATCCAGCTCTACGAATCTGGTGCCTGTCAATCAAAAGAAGTCTACTTACTTATATGCTTATTCCCTGTCTCTCTCCCCTGGGGGGTACAGCTTTTGATGTTTTAAGAAATGTTTATATATTTTGAGATAAAGAGGGACCATGCACGTTGGAGAGGGGCAGAGAGAGAGAGGGAGATAAAGAGTCCCAAGCAGTCTCTGAGATGTCAGTGAAAAGCCCAATGGAGCTCAATCTCACAAACCATGAGATCATGACGTGAGCCAAAATTAAGAGTCACACACTTAACACACTGAGCTACCTAGGTGCCCCACAGGTTTGCTCTTTCATAAGTAAGTTAAACATTCACACTGGAATCCACATCTTCATATTCAGAAAATCCTAAGGACATTCAGAAACTTTTTGCTTTGGGTAAATCAACACTCAGTACATAATTGGCTAAAGAAAGGACAAATCCTGCACTTCCTGATAATATCACTCCTAGGTATTTTCCTATTGTAAATGTCCCAGCAAGATTCAGCTAGTTTCTGCTGGGCTTCTCAGAGCTCCCTGGGGGCAGCCTCCAAAACCAGAAAGAATGGGATGATCAGAAGTTCTTAAAAGTCAACAAACCAGGAAGCACAGAGCACAAAGGACATTTCGCTTTTTAACCCTTTAGTACAAACACTAATGCTTCAAAACACTGTTCCCAGGGCTACCAAACTTCACAAATATGAACAATGTGCTGATAGGAAAACAAATTACATCTAAGATGGACCCTAAACTCACAAGGCTTGAAGCAGGATCTTGACAGGGCTTCCAGGAGCCAATCTAATACCCACAGTTCCTATTAAAGAAGAGTTTCTGACCTTTTTGAAAACAATTTTAATGAGATATAACTCAAACATCATATAAGCCCCTATTTAATAAGATCTCAGTGGCTTTTAGTGTCTTTATAAATCCTTCCTTTTTGACACTGTAAACATACTGTTTTCAGGTTTCCATCCTGTCAGTGCTGATCTTTTTGGACCAAGGAGCACAGACAGGACCCAGAAATGGATGTGGACAGTTGTGGCCACAACTCTTTAAGCTGGTGGAGAAATCTGTCCTGTGGTCATCAGTCTTCAGGAAGAATTGAAGTTCTTCTGAAGTTCCCATCAAGAACCCCATGAAAAAATAGTTGTTTAACCACAGTGTGAATGAACCTTATAGGAAGGAAGAATGGAAGAATCCACTGATGTCCCATGTTTACTCACATTTGTGTTTGAGTAACTGGGACACCAGAGCATGAGTAGACAAACAGCCTCTACATCTTCATGTCCTGGTCATTTCAGGGGGTGCTGGGGCACCAGGGAGGATGTAGGGGTGGGAATGGGGTCGGGGTGGTAATTGGGGTTGGCGGTGGTATTTAAGAAAGGGTGGAATTGGGGAGGGGGTGTGTCAGGAGAAGAAGGGACTCAGGGACAGTACCCGCATCAGATCAAGTACTAGAGTGGGGGGAGGGGGGTTTAGACAGGTTAGTTGGTCAGCAGGTCGACAAATCACTAGGTGAGCAGGACACAAGTAGTAGGTGGAGCAGAGGAGGATCCATCTATCTTCAAACCTTCAACTGTCTGAATGTTGCCTTAACAGCCTAGAACCTTTATACTCTCTCTCACCCAATCAGCTGCCTTCGCACCTGGTAGATCAAAACGGATACCCAGCATGACTTCTCACCTGGTGTACCACCACGTGCCATCCCAACAACAGCTGCTCTCTGGAACACTGGCAGACCTTTTGGTTTCTGGTCCCTCCCAACCCAGGTCCCTGTCCTCTCTTCTGGGAGCTCTCTCCTTCCATTCAGAACACCAATGAAATACATAAGCAGAGTGAAAGTTGTCAACCCTCTCTAAATAGCTCAAAGCAGACAGAACATCCATAAAACACAGATCTTGATAGGAATCATCTGAACTCCACAGCTATATCCATATATATGTCCACATCTACATGTAACACCGTGGAGGATACGTTAACTTTAGGCACATAGGATTCTGTAACAAAAATTCACTCTACTTATTTTGGCCATAGGGAAATTTCAATAAATTCCAGAGGGATGAAATACACAGAGCATCTTTTGGTAATATAATGTGCTAGATATCACTGTTAAAAAGCTAACTAGAAATACCCATATGTTTAGTAATGGAGAAGCACCTCTATAAATATGAATAAAGAAATCCCAAAGAAGAAGAGTTATATTTGACTGAATGATATAAGCATGATAAAATTGTAATCAAACATGTCTCCAGACCTGGAATATCCTGAAATATTGGTGTGAGAAAATTGTCTGGTCCCCACATCATCTCTAACTGACCTAGACATTTTAATACCTCAAATAGTGGTCGATCTGTCACTTATCAATGTGAACCTCCTACCCATTATGTTGGACTTTACATTATGAACCCCACAGGGGGAATAATCCAAGCCAACTCTCGTGGGGTCTCCTGAGATCTGCAGGAATGGGGACATTTTAAGAGAAATAGGTCATCAACTTCTCTCCTGGGGACCCTGGGACAATACCCAGATTGTTGGCAGCACAAGATGCTCTGGGCAGGGAGGGCCTAGCAGGTGGCAAGGGTCACCCCAATTATAACTGGAGCAGGGATCAGGGAAAGAAGGAGCAGTGAACAGAGATTGGGGGCCTCTAACAAATTAGATCATTCATGGAGGTGAGTGAGGTAGTGTCCCTAAAGCCAGTCAGCTTCTCATTGGGGGAGTCCTTTGTGGCTTCTGGGGGCAAGGCCAAGAGCCTAGAGCTTGAAATACAGCTATGCTGCCTACCAGCTGTGTGACCCAGGGCTGGTCTCCTTCAGTACAATGGTTTCTTTTCATGTCCATGCCTGTGTCCGTAACTGCTGAGGACAAGAGGAACCCATGTCCTGAGCACCTGTGCACATTAGCATCACCATCTCCTTGTGATGCAGGGTCATCGAGCCCAAAGGTCATGAATGAATTCTTGTGATGTTTTATGGTGCAAACAGGTGTTTTAATTATAGCGTGAGGACAGGACCAGTTGGCAGAAAGAGCTGCACTGGGAAGGTGAGGAGTGATTGATTGTATACTTTTAAATTTGGTTAGGTTAGAGATAACCTAAGTCTCTAAAGGGATCTGTGCATGTTAAAGAAGACTCATGGGATCCTGGAGGTCTGGCTGCTGTGAAGACAGGGTTGCTTTCAGTCTCTAGCAAAACATCAACATTAAGGCAGCCATGAGTGCCTTGAGCAGGGTCACACTCTGTATGTCTCAAGTATTTATTAGTGGGCTGAAAATTGTGAGAAAATTTAACTTTGACTATGATTCTCTTACCTTTGTTCTCCTCCTCATTTTCCACCCTGAACAATTTTTTAAGTTTATTTTGAGAGACAGAGAGAGTGAGCAAGGGAGCGGCAGAGAGAGAGGGAAAGAGAGAGAATCCCAAGCAGCATCTACTCTCATATTGCTAAGCCTGATGTGGGGTTGAACTCACAAACCATGGGATCATGACCTGAGCTGAAATCAAGGGTCAGAGGCTTAACTGACTGAGAGACCCAGGCACCCCCTTGCCCCCTGAACAATTCTGACCCTTAAATCTTTAAGGTTGTTGAAGGTGGAAGGCCTCATCTTCTGTAGCATCTTCCTGCTGAATAGAGACCTAAAGATATCCCTACCTAATGAATCAACATTGATTAGTCAGGAATGTATAGCAGAGTTAGGAAAAGCGGAGGCAGTGAAATCCAATGTGGACATCAAAGAAGTATCTCTGTGGGTGGTAAGGACCATCTGTCAACATGAAGTTATTGTAGTAATGGAGTCTTGACACCAAGAAAACTTTGGAAAAGGCAACATATGGGGATTGGTATGGCTATAAGAATGAGAAGTCCAACAAACAGACCCTTAATAGTTGACCACAGTCCTCCTGTGAACCAGGAACTTAACCAGTCCTTGAAAGAGAGGGAAGTATTTTGTAGAGCCTTAATTTGAGTATACACGTCAGTTGGTAACCCTGTCATATTTTTGTGATAATCTGGCGTACATACAGAGCATTCTGCTTTAATGAAGCATAGGTGCCTCCTTGGGCTGCAGTCAGAATATCAAGGGCCATTCGGTTTTGGAGGGCCACTTTTTAAACCGAACTTGGTTTGTTTAAAGATCGCTAGTTTATGCTTGGCGAAAGCCTCTATTTGTAATTTCATATCAAAAGAGGTGGCCCCTGGGGCAAATATGACTAAGGGATAAAACCATCAAGAAGCCCTCTTTGATGTCTAACTTTAACAATATCCTAATTAGGAGTAATCAGCAGCAAGTGGGAAAAAACTTGTCTCAGAAGGTAAGGGCATCCCCAAGTGCATCATCCAATCCAGGCATAAGGGAAGTGGGCCATCCATTATCTCCACAAGCATAGTTAAGCAATGGACTGGGACACACACTGGTTTTATCATCACAGACATACAGAATTAGTCAAGGTGATGGCTGAGTTTACCATAGCAGGGGAATCGATCGCATTTTCCAGCTATTCAAATAATCATATGCCCATGGAGTCCTGTTATTATCCCCATAGAATAACAAGCAAGAAGAATCTCTGTACGAGTTACTGTGGCAATTTCTCTGAAGTTTACCTCAAGATGTCTAGCTTAGGCAAAACACATTCAAAGACAATTAGAACCAGAATTTAACACCTGCAAAGAAACATAATTTTCTCTCTAAAATCACCCTAATTCCAGAGATAGCCAAATCAAGACTAATTCATTTGAAAAACAAGTTCAGTTTTAACAAACTTGGACAAATTATTTACATGAGCTCAGCAAGAATAGTGACTGATCATATAGATCTTTACAAATTAACTTTGCTGGAATTTTTATAAAGAATCTTGATTGAACTTTTAGTAGCTGCTCTAGGCCAGAGTCCAAGCCAAATACTTGCCATCAGACATGCCTGCCGTACCTGTAGATGTAGTGAATTCCTCTTCTCAAGGTCACCCAAATATCCTGAGGTTCCTGCACCAGCCAGGAAGTGATATTCTTTACTCATCTGGTAAGGCTGCTGGGAAATCTGTAAGCAAGGTATCTGTAAGCAAAGTTTCATTTTTTAAAATGTTTATTTATTTTTGAGAGAAAGAGATGGGGGGGATGAGTCGGAGAGGGTCAGAGAGACAGGGAAACAGAAGATCTTAGCAGGCTCTGTGCTGTCAGTGCAGAGTCTGATGTGGGGCTCAAACTCACAAACTGTGAGATCATGATCTGGGCTGAAGTTGGATGCTTAACTGACTGTGCCACCCCAGTGTCCCTCGGCTTATGTTTCATAAAACCAATGATAGTTCCTTAAAGCTGTATGGTCATATCTGAATCTATGTATGTCTCTCTGAAATATGAAATTCCAGTCAAAGTTTTGGTAAAATAATCAATATTTCCAATAGTGTGCTGTTACAAGGAGAAGAGATTCTTATTGACCTTATGCAAACAACTATAATTGCCTTGAAAGAAAGAGTATTCATTGAGAACTTTTGAATTTCACAAGGTTCAGCTAGTGAGGTAAGTTAGATGCTTCAATTTATTCACAAAAGAATATTTTACCATGTGTGTAAGTTATAGAGAATCATCTTAAAAGAAAGTTTTCCTTAATCTGGAAGAGCAAACATCAGAAAACAAACAGTGTTTCAAACAAGATTCACAAAAACTATAATCATCTTCTTCAGTTCATTTAGTTCCATGTTACTAATTCTTGTTCAGTTTGTAGCTTTTCATTAGTTTTGGAAATTCTTACCCATTTCAGCTTTATGATTTTTTTAAGTTTACTTATTTGTTTTAGAGAGACAGAGAAAGCACGAATGGGGAAGGGGCAGAGAGAGAGGGAGAATCCCAATCAGGCTCCATGCTATAACTGCAGAGTCCAACATAGGGCTCAGTCTCAGGAACTGTGAGATCATGACCAAAGCCAAAACCAGGAGTCAGATGCTTAACTGACTGAGTCACCCGGTGCCCCAGTTTTATGATTTTAAAGACACCAAAAACAAGCATTTGTTTTTTTTTAAAGTCCTTTTTATGAATCTGCTTTAAGATGAAACTCATTTTGCAAATGACAAAAGACCGTAGTGCAATCGACGAGAAAATTCAGTTATTTCTGTGACACAGAATACTTTGATAATCAGAATATTGAGTGATATTAAAACTTCAGGAATTTCATATCTATATCTATCTCTTTATATGAACAGTTATAGCATTTACCCAAGCAGTACAACCTAAGGTTTGTCATTATTTGTGCTGATTGCTCAGAAAGACTTCATTTACAATTCAAATCTTGGGAAAGTTTTAAAGTTCATGCCTAAATAGGATTGTGGATCATTATAAAACTTAAAATTTAATTATTTATTAAACCAAGTTTACAAAGGCAAATAGATAGTGTAATATACTTGTTAGTAAAACTTAGCTCCTTTAACATTGTGAAGCTTTAACTTTCTTAAGAAACCAAAGACCTGATAAAGACAAGATGTAGAAACTTTGGTTTTCTGGGCAAGGAAAAGAAAAGAGAAAAAAACTTTGTTTACATTTTCTTATCAAGTGCAAACTAGCAATCCAAGAAAATGTTGTGTTTTTTTAGAAGAGGAAAAGTGGAATTTCAGTCTTCTAACAGTGTATCTTTAAAATCCATTCATTTTGGGGTGCCTGGGTAGTTCAGTTGGTTGAGCATCCCACTCTTGATTTTGGCTCAGGTCATGGAATTGAACCCTGAGTCAGGCTATGCACTGGGCATGGAGACTGCTTGAGATTCACTCTCTGCCCCTCCCCCATGTGTGCACACACACTCTCTCTAAAATGCAAAGTAAATAAAATCCATTCATTTCAATCTTAGTCTGTCCTGACCACATATAAAATTCCTGTCCAAAGTCTTCCCTTCACAAACCTTCTACAAATTTCTATTGCATTCAGATTTTGTCTCAAGCCATTTCTTTCCAAACAACCAATCTCATTTTAGGAGAAAATTACTTTCTTTTACCTTAACAAAAATGTATTCCCATTTCTCACATCTTTCTTACACATCTCTTACTTTTTTACATGCAGAGTTACTTTCCTTATTTCTGTCAGTCTTTTAAAAATTTTTTTTTAATGTTTTATTTATTTTTAAGACAGAGGGAGACAGAGCATGAGTGGGGATGGGGCAGAGAGAGAGGGAGACACAGAATCTGAAGCAGGCTCCAGGCTCTGAGCTGTCAGCACAGAGCCCGACGCGGGCTCGAACTCACGAACTGTGAGATCATGACCTGACCTGACCTGAAGTCGGACGCTCAACCAACAGCCACCCAGGCGCCCCACCCCACCCCACCCCCATGAGTCTTAATTACATTTAGCAGAAGAATTTTACCTCTTAGAAACCTAAGACTCCAGTGAAAACTGAGTAGTAACCAATTGTGAACTGTTATACCAGAATTCTTCTAGATCTAAAATTTGTAATTACATTTTATAAGTACAAAAACATGTTTTCCATAGTAAAGTATTTTTAACAAAATTTTTAAATGTTTATTTTTGACAGAGACAGAGAAAGAGAGAGTGTGAGCAGGAGCAGGGGAAGGGCAGAGAGAGAGGGAGACACAGAATCTGAAACAGGCTCCAGGCTCTGAGCTGTCATCACAGAGCCTGACGAGGAATTCGAACTCACAAACTGCGAGATTGTGACCTGAGCTGAAGTTGGGCGCTTAACCAACTGAGCCACCCAGGTACCCCTCCTCTAGTATGGTCTCTTAATAAAGCACAAAGCATATTTCCAACAGACCCAAATATCCTTGGCTTCTCTGCAATAAGAAGCCAAAAACACAAATCTACATTCAGTAATCAATGCTTCAGCACTCAGTCCCATTTGGAAAAGGCCTCGATGGCCAATGAGTTCAATTCTATTTATCATTTAAGCAACCTTTTACGTTGAAGACTTTGAACCTATCTTAACAATTACACAAGAAAACTTTGAGACAGACAAAATTAAGAATCATTTTAAGTCATCATTTTGCTAATAAATTGCAACAGAAATAACACAAGCTGATTTGACCTTCTGCACACCTTGGTAGAATAAAAGTTTTCTATTTGATGCTGACAACTCCAAAGACATGTTCATCTGAATTAAAGCAACAAACGTAGTTTAAATACCAAATATATGCCACGTGGAGCCACTAAAAAGTAAATCATTTTGTTCCCCATTGTCAAATTTTACCTGGGGCTGCAGCTGCAAATTTGAAGTAGGTGGTGTAAGTCCAAGGGAGTGCTGTTTGCTCCTTGACCGCAAGGATAGGAGCTGGTGGTCTCAGAGGCACCAAGGATGGTATATGAGTCTAATATGCAGGCTGCATGCCAGGTGGTAGAGAAACAGGAGGAGGGGTCCTGGGGAGGCTCGCCTGTGTCCCTCACTTGACCTGGCCCCATGAAACACCCCAAGTGTACCCTGTCCCTACCCTGTGCCCCTGTCCTCAAGGCCATCCTACCCTGGCCATTTTCTGGAATCCAGGCCTGGGTACAACCCTCCATAAGCCATTGGCATGGGGCAGATGCCCAGCACAGGGTTGGAACCAGGAAAACACCCCCTTCCATGACAACTTAGATGGGACAGGTCATGCCAGGGTCTGTGCATTCCATCTGCCTGTGCTGGCCTTCATTGGAGCGCTAGAGTTATTGTGGAGTGTGTGGGTATAAACCTGCATTATGCACCTGTGAGTCTGAGTTCTTTCTGTTTCTGTGAGTATATTGACTATCGACAAGAGTTTCCTGTTTCTTGGTTGTTTTCATGTTTTACTCTTGTGTTTATCTGTGTGCATGTATCTATGTCTGTGTCTCTGAATGAACATACATCCACTGTGCAAATCTCTGTGTCTGTGACTGTATTATCTGTGTGTCTCAGGTACATGAGTCCCTGTGGGAGTATCTCTGTGTATCTGTGTTTCGTGTTTGTGTGTGTATTAGTTGTATGTGTGAATTTGAGGCCCCTTTGGGTGTTCTTGATCATACCTGTGGGTATGTGTGTGTGTTTTCTGTGTGTGTCTAGTATTTGTAGAGTTTGCTTTATGGGGCTGATTCATGTGACCCTGAGTGTGTGTGTGTGTGTGTGTGTGTGTGTGTGTGTTCCACTCAGGGTGACACTGGCTATGTCTGCAGTGAGAGTCTGTGTGTGAGCCTGTCCATGAGCCCCATACCTGAGTCCCAGATGACGCTGTGGGTGGTTCCATGCCTGTGTTCCATATCTGTGTATCCATGCCTGTGTGTGCTTGTGGTGTCTGTTTTCTCCTCTATGCATGTGTGTGTCTGTGCACCTCAGAAGTAGCTGCAAAGGGAACCCTTCAAGGGCGATCCTGGGGTGGGTGAGCAAAAGACAATATGTGCTTCCCCCACCCTCAGGCTCAGCTCCCTCTGCCCATTTTTCTCCCATCCTCCAGTGCCCCCCACTTCGGGTGCCATCTCGGTCTCCAAGGATGGATGGAGTGAAGGGCAGCTCACAGGACCACAGGCCAGTAGCTGGGAGGGCTGCGGATGGCAGGAGGAGGTTATAAAGTGTGGGGAGGGCTCCTAGACCCTGGTGAGGCTGAGGGATACCTAGGCCCTGGGAAAGGTGAGTGAGTGGGGGCCCCAAGGCAGGGCTGGGGAAACAGAACTCCTGGGCCCCATGGAAGGAATGCAGGATTGGGCACCCCGGAAAAGAGCTGGAGGAGTCCTGCAGGACTCCTGAGTCCCCAAAGGGCAGATCCTTCACTCACCTGTGCTGGCACAAGCTGAGGCCAGGAAGCGGAAGCAGCAGCAGCCGCAGCATTCAGAGGCAGTAGCAGCAGATCTATGGAATGGTGGATGGAGCAGGGAGCCATGGTCTTGCGAACAAGTGGAATCACCACGCTGGGCTGCCCTCGGCCCTTTCCCCCTTCCCTGGCCACCTCACTAGCTCTGGCCCTGGCCTCATCCTCAGCAGGGCATGGGCAAGCCAGACAGAGATGGACACCTGGGGCCATAGGAGTGTCCCCCTGACCTCTGTGTCCTAGTTGTTGAATGGGCATAAGGAGTCACCCAGGGCCCCTGGCACCAGAGTTTTCTCTGATGGAACTTGGGAAGAATTATGGAGGGATAGCATTTAGTGCCAGTTTATTCACAGAATAAAAGCACAACACAAGGATGGGGCGCCTGGGTGGCGCAGTCGGTTAAGCGTCCGACTTCAGCCAGGTCACGATCTCGCGGTCCGTGAGTTCGAGCCCCGCGTCAGGCTCTGGGCTGATGGCTCAGAGCCTGGAGCCTGTTTCCGATTCTGTGTCTCCCTCTCTCTCTGCCCCTCCCCCGTTCATGCTCTGCCTCTCTCTGTCCCAAAAATAAATAAACGTTGAAAAAAAAATTAAAAAAAATAATAATAATAATAAAAAAAGCACAACACAAGGTCGCCTCGGATGCTGATGTCAATGTTTTATTACCAGACCACATTTGGAGCACTTACCCAGGGATGTGGAGGGAGGACAATAACATATTAATTTAAGAGAACAAAAATGCTAGAACATGGGCCCTCCTGATGCTCTTGCAAAACAGTGCTCTACATTCCCCTCCTCACCCTCTCCATAGTGGGTAAACTGAGGCAGCCAGGGATTTGGTCAAGATTACAGAGTGGTTTCTGAGTGTTTTGCTGATTACATCTGACCAAACTCCTTTTTCTGAAGTTCACTACTTTAATCTTAACAGTTATGACTTTGGGCAACTCTGGGACAAATTCCACCTGGTTGAGGATGAAGCAAACCTATCCTGACTTAGTCCTGCTATCATTTCCTACCAATGACCCATGCCCCTCCTTTGCCCCTGAGCAGTCCCCAGACAGGCTGGTACCATGTGGTGGCCTCGCTAGGCTCTATGAAGAATGTCACATTGTCCTCTTACCCACTAAGCTGGATGCAGCCCTGTGATATGCTCTGACCAGGAAATGTGAGTGGGAGTGAAGTGTGCCACCTCGAACACAACACTTGGGAACAACTGCATCTGGCCACCTCTCTGTCCATCTCTTATGTCACCTGGTAGTTACCTATGGTGGGTGCTCTTTTATCCTGGTCCCAGGGGGACCATGGTGGACATGTGGCATGAGCAAGGAAGATACTTCCTTTATTATAAGTTGTTAAGACTTTGGGCTACTTGTTACCCACAATAACATCTAGCCCATCCTAACTGGTATGCATCCTCCGTTCTCCTCTCTATGAGGCAGCATAGCCTAACATTCAAAGTATGAACTCTATTGTTAGATACACATGGGTTTGAATTTCAACTCCATCCTTTTATTAACTCCAACCTCAGACAATTTACTTGGAGTCTCTGAACCTCCATTTCTGCTCCATAAAATGGATGGTTACACCATCTCAGGTTTGAAGAGGATTAAATCAAATAATAAAAATGTAAATCTTTGAGTCCAGGACCTGGTACATATAGTCAATGTCAATAAATATTGACATAGACAATGGCATATGTCTAGATTGTCAACAGTCTGAAAATGCAGCAACTATTACAAAAGGAGACATTAAGCCTGTGGCATAAGTATCCTTTCAAACTGTTTTTCAGCAAATAGGATAATATTATGTCTATTCACTCACACCCTACTTTTTACTCTATTTTTATGTTGCAAACAAAAAGATCTGCATCGTCTTTTTAAATTATAGGACAACATTGAATACCATTAATAATTTAATCACTTCTCTATTGCTGGACATTTCCATAGGATGCATATGGCACTGAAAACAAATGAAGTAAATAAAAACTATTAAAATGTATTGTGTGCTCGAGTAAATATTTGTTAACTTTTGTTTGCTCTGCATCTATACATGTACTGGGTTGCAATTTAGAATGTATTTCTTATTACAAACAATGTTTTTAAAAAGTGTGGCAGTTGTTGATTTCAATTTTTTTCAAATTTGGAAAGATTACAAATAATCTAATTTTTTAAATTTCAGGAATAGAATTTAGTGATTCATCACTTACATATAACGCTCAGGGATCATCCCCAAAATGTCCTCTTTAATGTCCCTCGTCATTTTGCCCATCCCTACACCAACATCCCACCAGTGGCCCCCTGTTTATTCTCTGTATTTAAAAGTCTCTTATGGTTTGTCTCCCTCTCTGTTTTTATATTATTTTTGCTTCCCTTATGTTCACATGTTCTGTTTCTTAAATTCCACATATGAGTGAAATCATATGATATTTGTCTTTCCCTGACTTATTTAACTTAGCATAATACACTGTAGTTTCATCTACGTTGTTGCGAGTGGCAATATTTCATTCTTTTTGATTGATGAGTAATATTCCATTATACACACACATACACACATACACACACACACACACACATACACACATACACCACATCTAATTTATCCATTCATCAGTCAATAGACATTTGGGCTCTTTTCATACTTTGGCTATTGTTGATAGTGCTGCTATAAACATTGGGGTCATGTTCCCCTTTGAATCAGCCCTCCTGTACCCTTTGGATAAATACCTAGTAGTGAATTGCTGAGTCATAGTGTAGTTCTGTTTTTTTAGTTTTTTGAGGAACATTCATACTCTTTTTCAGGGTGGCTGCACCAGTATGCCTTCCCACCAGCAGTGCAAAAGGTTCGTCTTTCCTTGCATCCTTGACATCTGTTATTGCCTGAGTTGTTAATTTTATCTGACAGATGTGAAGGAGTATCTCATTGTAATTTTCATTTGTATTTCCCTCATGATGAGTCATGTTAAGCATATTTTCATGTGTCTGTTAGGCATCTGGATGTCTTCTTTGAAAAAGTGTCTTTCATGTCTTTTGACCATTTCCTCACTGGATTATTTGCTTTTTTGGTGTTGAGTTTGACAAGTTCTATATAAATTTTGGACACTAACCTTTTATTGGATATGTCATTCGGAAATATCTCCTCCCAATCCATTGGTTGCCTTTTAGTTTTGCTGATTGTTTCCTCTGCTGTGCAGAAGCTTTTTATCTTGATGAGGTCCCAAGAGTTCATTTTTGTTTTGTTTCCCTTGCCTCCAGAGACATGACAAGTAAAAAGCTACTGCAGGTCAAAGACATTGTTGTCGGTTTTCCCCTCTAGGATTTTCATGGCTTCCTGCCTTACGTTTAGGTCTTTCATCCATTTTGAGTTTACTTTTGTATATGGTGTAGGAAAGTAGTCCACGTTCAGTCATCTGCCTGTCATTGTCCAATTTTTCCAGTACCATTTGCTGAAGAGACTGTCTTTTCAATTACATAATCTTTCTTGCTTTGTTAAAGATTAGTTGGCCAGGGGCTTCTGGGAAGATGGCAGTGTAGGAGGACGCTGAGCTCACCGCATCCTGCGGATCACTTAGATTTCACCCACACCTGCCTAAATAACCCAGAAAATTGCCAGAAGACTAGCAGAATGGATTCTCCAGAGCCAAGCGTAGACGAGAGGCCCATGGAAGAGGGTAGGAAGGGCAGAGAGGCGGTGCGTGCTACACGGACTGATAGGAGGGAGCCAGGGCGGAGGGGCAGCCCGCCGGCAAAGCAGAGCCCCCGAGTCTGGCTGGCAAAAGCGGAGGGGCCAGACGGAGTGTGTTCTGACAGCAAGCAGGACTTAACATCTGGAAGGTTATAAGTTAACAGCTCTGCTCAGAGAATGGGAGGGCTGGAGGACAACGGGAGGGAGAGTTGTTGAGCCCCAGACAACAAGCGCAGCTTGGTGGGGAACAAAGGTGCTCACCAGCGCCATCTCCCTCGCCCATCTCCCAGCCAAAATCCCAAAGGGAACCAGTTCCTTCCAGGAAACTGGCTTGCACCCTGCAAACACCCAATGCTGTGCTTCTGTGGATCCATCCCTCCGGCGAGTCTGACTCCCTCCTGGTGCTGCAGGACCCCTCCTGAAGTGGATCTCAGAAGGAAAAGCGAGCTGAGCCTGCCCCTCCTGCCCCTGTGCACCTTGCCAATCCACCCCAGCTAATACGCCAGGCCCCAGCACCACAAGACTGGCAGTGTGCAAGTAGCCCAGATGGGCCATGCCACCCCACAGTGAATCCCACCCCTAGGAGAGGGAAAGAGAAGGCACACACCAGTCTGACTGTGGCCCCAGTGGTGGGCAGGGGGCAGACATCAGGTCTGACTGCAGCCCCACCCACCAACACAAGTTATTCAAGACAGCACAGGGGAAGTGTCCTGCAGTTCTGCACCACTCCAGGGACTATCCAAAATGACGAAACAGAAGAATTCCCCTCCAAAAAACATCCCCAAATAACGACAGCTAATGAACTGATCAAAAAGGATTTAAACAATATAACAGAAAGTGAATTTAGAATAATAGTCATAAAATTAATCGCTGGGCTTGCAAACAGTATAAAGGACAGCAGAGAATCTATTGCTACAGAGATCAAGGGACTAAGGAACAGCCAGGAGGAGCTCAAAAATGCTATTAATGAGCTGCAAAATAAAATGGAGATGACCACAGCTCGGAATGAAGACGCAGAGGAGAGATTAGTGAACTAGAAGATAAAATTATGGAAAAAGAAGAAGCTGAGAAAAAGAGAGATAAAAAATCCAGGAGTATGAGAGGAAAATTAGAGAACTAAGTGATGCACTAAAGAGAAATAATCTACGCATAATTGGTATTCGAGAGGAGGAAGAGAGAGGGAAAGGTGCTGAAGGTGTACTTGAAGAATTAATAGCTGAGAACTTCCCTGATCTGGGGACCGAAAAAGGCATTGAAATCCAAGAGGCACAGAGAACTCCCTTCAGACATAACTTGAATCAATCTTCTGCATGATATATCATAGTGAAATTGGCAAAATACAAGGATAAAGAGAAAATTCTGAAAGCAGCGAGGGATAAACGTGCTCTAACATATAAAGGGAGACCAATAAGACTCGTGACCAATCTCTCTACTGAAACTTGGCAGGCCAGAAAAGAATGGCAGGAGATCTTCAATGTGATGAACAGAAAAAATATGCAGCTAAGAATCTTTTATCCAGGAAGTCTGTCATTTAGAATAGAAGGAGAGATAAAGGTCTTCCCAAACAAACAAAAACTGAAGGAATTTGTCACCACTAAACCAGCCCTACAATGAGACAAAGTACCAGAGACATCGCTACAAGCATGAAACCTATGGACATCACAATGACTCTAAACCCATATCTTTCTATAATAACACTGAATGTAAATGGACTAAATTTGACAACCAAAAGACATAGGGTATCAGAATGGATAAATAAACAAGACCCATCTATTTGCTGTCTACAAGAGACTCTTTTTAGACCTGAGGACATCTTCAGATTGAGAGTGAAGGGATGGAGAACTATTTATCATGCCACTGGAAGTCAAAAGAAAGCTGGAGTAGCCACACTTATATCAGACAAACTAGACTTTAAATTAAAGGCTGTAACAAGATATGAAGAAGGGCATTATATAATAATCACAGGGTCTATCCATCAGGAAGAGCTAACAATTATAAATGTCTATGCACCGAATACAGGAGCCCCCAAATATATAAAACAATTACAAACATAAGCAACCTTATTGATAAGAATGTGGTAATTGCAAGGGACTTTAATACCCCACTTACAGAAATGGATAGATCATCTAGACACACGGTCAATAAAGAAACAAGGGCCCTGAATGATACATTGGATCAGATGGACTTGGCAGATATATTTAGAACTCTGCATCCCAAAGCAATAGAATATACTTTCTTCTCGAGCGCACATGGAACATTCTCCAAGATAGATCACATACTGGGTCACAAAACAGCCCTTCATAAGTATACAAGAATTGACATCATACCATGCATACTTTCAGACCACAATGCTATGAAGCTTGAAATCAACCACAGGAAAAAGTCTGGAAAACCTCCAAAAGCATGGAGGTTAAAGAACACCCTACTAAAGAATGAGTGGGTCAACCAGGCAATTAGAGAAGACATTAAAAAATATATGGAAGCAAACGAAAATGAAAATACAACAATCCAAATGCTTTGGGATGCAGTGAAGGCAGTCCTGAGAGGAAAATACATCGCAATCCAGGCCTATCTCAAGAAACAAGAAAAATCCCAAATACAAAATCGAAAGGCACACCTAAAGGAAATAGAAGCAGAACAGCAAAGCCACCCCAAACCCAGCAGAAGAAGAGAAATAATAAATATCAGAGCAGAAATAGACAATATAGAATCTAAAAAACTGTAGAGCAGATCAACGAAACCAAGAGTTGGTTTTTTGAAAAAATAAACACAATTGGTAAACCTCTAGCCAGGTTTCTCAAAAAGAAAAGGGAGATGACCCAAATAGATAAAATCATGAATGAAAATGGAATTATTACGACCAATCCTTCAGAGATACAAGCAATTATCAGGGAATACTAGGAAAAATTATATGCCAACAAACTGGACAACCTGGAAGAAATGGACAAATTCCTGAACACCCACAGACTTCCAAAACTCAATCAGGAGGAAATAGAAAGCTCGAACAGACCCATAACCAGCGAAGAAATTGAATCAGTCCTCAAAAATCTCCCAACAAATAAGAGTTCAGGACCAGATGGCTTCCCAGGGGAGTTCTACCAGACGTTTAAAGCAGAGATAATCTCTATCCTTCTCAAGCTTTTCCAAAAAATTGAAAGGGAAGGAAAACTTCCAGACTCCTTCTATGAGGCCAACATTACTTTGATTCCTAAACTAGAGACCCAGTAAAAAAAGAGAACTACAGGCCAATATCCCTGATGAATACGGATGCAAAAATTCTCAATAAGACACTAGCAAATCGAATTCAACAGCATGTGAAAAGAATTATTCACCATGATCAAGTGGGATTCATTTCTGGGATGCAGGGCTGGTTCAACATTCACAAATCAATCAACGTGATACATCACATTAATAAAAGAAGATAAGAACCATATGATCCTGCCAATCGATGCAGAAAAGGCATTTGACAAAATTCAGCAACTTTCTTAATAAAAACCCTCAAGAAAGTCGGAATAGAAGGAACATACTTAAACATCATAAAAGCCATTTATGAAAAGCCCACAGCTAACATCACCCTCAATGGGGAAAAACTGAGAGCTTTATCCCTGAGATCAGGAACACGACAGGGAAGCCCACTCTCACCGCTGTTGTTTAACATAGTGTTGGAAGTGCTAGCATCAGCAATCAGACAACAAAAGGAAATCAAGGCATCAAAATTGAAAAGATGAAGTCAAGCTTTCGCTTTTTGCAGATGACATGATATTATACATGGAAAATCCGATAGACTCCACCAAAAGTCTGCTAGAACTGATACATGAATTCAGCAAAGTTGCAGGATACAAAATCAATGTACAGAAATCAGTTGCATTCGTATACACTAATAATGAAGCAACAGAAAGACAAATAAAGAAACTGATCCCATTCACAATTGCACCAAGAAGCATAAAATACCTAGGAAGAAACCTAACCAAATATGTAAAAGATCTGTATGCTGAAAACTATAGAAAGCTTATGAAGGAAATTGAAGAAGATATAAAGAAATGGAAAAACATTCTATGCTCATGGATTGGAACAATAAATATTGTAAAAATGTAAATACTACCCAAAGCTATCTACACATTCAATGCAATCCCAATCAAAATTACACCAGCATTCTTCTCAAAGCTAGAACAAGCAATCCTTAAATTCTTATGGAACCACAATAGGCCCTGAAGAGCCAAAGTAATTTTGAAGAAGAAGACCAAAGCAGGAGGCATCACAATCTCAGACTTTTGCCTCTACTACAAAGCTGTAATCATCAAGACAGCATGGTATTGGCACAAAAACAGACACATAGACCAATGGAATAGAATAAAAACCCCAGAACTAGACCCACAAACGTATGGCTAACTCATCTTTGACAAAGCAGGAAAGAACATCCAATGGAAGAAAGACAGCCTCTTTAACAAATGGTGCTGGGAGAACTGGACAGCAACATGCAGAAGAATGAAACTAGACCACTTTCTCACACCATTCACAAAAATAAACTCAAAATGGATAAAGGACCTGAATGTGAGACAGGAAACAATCAAAACCCTACAGGAGAAAGCAGGAAAAGACCTCTCTGACCTCAGCCGTAGCAATTTCTTACTTGACACATCCCCAAAAGCAAGGGAATTAAAAGCAAAAATGAACTACTGGGACCTTATGAAGATAAAAACTTCTGCACAGCAAAGGAAACAACCAACAAAACTAAAAGGCAACCAACAGAATGGGAAAAGATATTTGCAAATGACATATCAGACAAAGGGCTAATATTCAAAATCTATAAAGAAATCACCAAACTCCACCCCCGAAAAAACAATAACCCAGTGAAGAAATGGGAAGAAAACATGAATAGACACTTCTCTAAAGAAGACATCCAGATGGCCAACAGGCACATGAAAAGATGCTCAACGTCGCTCCTCATGAGGAAATACAAATCAAAACCACACTCAGATATCACCTCACGCCAGTCAGAGTAGCCAAAATGAACACATCAGGAGACTATAGATGCTGGAGAGGATGTGGAGAAATGGGAACCCTCTTGCACTGTTGGTGGGAATGCAAACTGGTGCCGCCACTCTGGAAAACAGTGTGGAGGTTCCTCAAAAAATTAAAAATAGACCTACCCTATGACCCAGCAACAGCACTGCTAGGAATTTACCCAAGGAATACAGGAGTCCTGATGCATAGGGGCACTTGTACCCCAATGTTTATAGCAGCACTCTCAACAATAGCCAAATTATGGAAAGAGCCTACATTTCCATCAAATGATGAATGGATAAAGAAATTGTGGTTTATATACACAATGGAGTACTACGTGGCAATGAGAAAGAATGAAATATGGCCCTGTGTAGCAATGCAGATGGAACTGGAGAATGTGATGCTAAGTGAAATAAGCCATACAGAGAAAGACAGATACCATATGTTTTCACTCTTATGTGGATCCTGAGAAACTTAACAGAAACCCATGGGGGAGGGGAAGGAAGAAAAAAAAAAGAGGTTAGAGTGGAAGAGAGCCAAAGCATAAGAGACTCTTAAAAACTGAGAACAAACTGAGGATTGATGGGGGGTGGGAGGGAGGGGAGGGTGGGTGATGGGTATTGAGGAGGGCAACTTTTGGGATGAGCACTGGTGTTGTATGGAAACCAATTTGACAATAAATTTCATACACTGAAAAAAAAAGAAAAAAAAGAAAATCTATCTTCAGTAAAAAAAAAAAAAGAAAAAAGATTAGTTGGCCATACATTTGTGAGTCCATTTCTGGGTTCTCTATTCTGTTTCAGTGATCTAAGTGTCTGGTTTTGTGCCAGTACCATACTGTCTTGAGGATTATAATTTTGTAACACAGCTTGAAATCTGGAATTGTGATGCCTCCAGACTTGGTTTTCTTTAGGATTGTATGTTTTAGCTCTGTGAGGAATGCTGGTGTTATTTTTATAGGAATTGCATTGAATATGTAGATTGCTTTAGGTATTATTGACATTTTAACAATATCTGTTCTTACAATCCAGGAGCATGAATCTTTTTCCATCTTTTCTGTGTCTTCTTCAATTTCTTTCATACACTTTCTATACTTTCCAGTTTAGAAATTTTTCACCCCTTTGGTTAGGTTTATCCCTAGGTATTTTATGGGTTTTGGTGCAATTATAAGTGGGATATATTCCTTGATTTCTCTTTATGCTGCTTCATTATTGGTGTATAAAAATGCAACTGACTTCTGTACACTGATTTTGTATCCTGCGACTTGGCTGAGTTCATGTAGCAGTTCTAGCAGTTTTTGGTGGAGGTTTTTGGCTTTTCCACATAAAGTATTATGTCATCTATGAACAGTGAAAGTTTGACTTCCTCCTTGCTCATTTGGATGCCTTTTATTTCTTTGTATTGTCTTATTGCTGAGGCTAGGACCTCCAATACTGTGTTGAATATTTGTGTGAGAATGGGCATCCTTGTCTGATTCTGGACCTTAGGGGGAAAGCTCTCAGTTTTTCCCCATTGAGGATGATATTAGCTGTGGGTCTTTCTTATATGGCCTTTATGATCTTGAGGTATGGTCCTTCTATCCCTCCTTTCTCGAGGGTTTTTATCAAGAAAGGATGCTGTATTTTGTCACATGCTTTTTCTACCTATATTGAGAGGATCATGTGGTTCGTGTCCTTTTATTAATGTGATGAATCACAATGGTTAATTTGTGGATACTGAACCAGCCCTACATCCTAGGAATAAATCCCACTTGATTGTGGTGAATAATTCTCTTAAAGTACTGCTTGATCCAGTTGGCTAGTATCTTGTTGAGAATTTTTGCATCCAGGTTCACCAGGGACATTGGTCTCCTTTGTAGTGCAGTCTTTGTCTGGTTTTTGAACAAAGGTAAGACTGGCCTCATAAAATGAGTTTGGACGTTTTCCATCCATTTCTATTTGTTGGAACAGCTTCAAAACAATAGGTGGTAACTCTTCTTTAAATGTTTGGTAGAATTTCTCTGAAAAGTCATCTGGCCCTGGACTCTTTGTTGGGAGATTTTTGATTACTGATTCAATTACTTTAGTGGTTTTGGATCTGTTCAAAGTTTCCATTTCCTCATGTTTCAGCTTTGGTAGTTTATATGTTTCTAGAAATTTGTCCATTTCTTCCTGATTGGCCAATTTGTTGGCATTTAATTGCTCATAGTGCTCTTCTTACTGTTTGTATTTCTACAATGTTGGCCGTGATATCTCCTCTTTTATTCATGATTTTAATTATTTGGGTCCTTTCTTTTTTCTTTTTGATCACTCTGGCTAGGGGGTTATCAATTTTATTAATTATTTCAAAGGACTGGCTCCTGGTTTTATTGAACTGTTCTACTGTTTTTGTTTTAATTTTGATATCATTGATTTCTGCCCTAATCTTATTATTTCCCTTCCTCTGCATGTTTGGCCTTTATTTGCTATTTTCCAGCTCCTTTAGGTATATGGTTAGGTTGTGTATTTGAGACCTTTCTTCCTTCCTATGTCTGTGATTAATTGATCTATATATTTGAGTTCTTTAATGTTGGGGGCATACATGTTTACAATTGTTAGATCTTCTTGGTGGATAGACCCCTTAATTATGATATAATGCCCTTTCTAATCTATTGTTACAGTCTTTATTTTAAAATCTAGTTTGCCTGATAGAAGTATGGCTACTCTGGCTTTCTTTTGATGACCATTAGCATGATAGCATGATTCTCCATCCCCTTACTTTCAATTTGCATGCATCTTCAGGTCTACAATGAGTCTCTTGTAAGCAGCATATAGATGGAACTTGTTTTCTTAGCCTCTGTGATGCCCTATGTCTTTTGATTGGAGTGTTCAGTCCATACATTTAGATTGAGTACTGAAAGATGAATTTTGTACCATTGTGGTGCCTATAGATATGGTGTTTCTGGTGATGTTCTCTGGTCCTTTCTAATCTTTGTTGCTTTTGGTCTTTCCTTTTTTTTTCTTTCTTTTTTTTTTTCTTTTCTCCAGAGTCCCCCTTAAAATTTCTTGCAAGGCTGGTTTAGTGGTCATGAACTCCTTTAGTTTTTGAATGTCTGGGAAACTCTTTTATCTCTCCTTTTATTTTGAATGACAGCCTTGCTGGATAAAGAATTCTTGGCTGCATATTTCTCTCATTCAGCACATTGAATATCCTGTGACTCCTTTCTGGCCTGCCAAGTTTCAGTTTACAGGTCTGCTGCAAACCTGATCTGTCTTCCCTTGTATGTTAAAGACATTTTTTCTCTTGCTGCCTTCATAATTCTTCCCTTGTCTGTGTATTTTCTGAATTTTACTATGATATGCCTTGGTAGTGGTCGTTTTTTATTGAATCTAATGGGAGTTCTCTGTGCTTCTTGGATTTTGATGCCTGTGCAATTCTCCAGATTATGAAAGTTTTCCACTATAATTTGTTCATATCAACTTTCTGTCCCTTTTTCTCTCTCTTCATCTTCTGGGACTCCTATTTTTCAGATGTTATTCCTTTTTTTGTTTTTTGAGACTTCTTGTAGCATGCTCTTTTGTCTGTTTGCCTCCTTTTCTCAGCTTCATTATTCTACATAAATTTATCTTCTATTTTGTTGATTCACTGCTCTGCTTCATTCATCCTTGTCGTTGTGATATGCATTCAATACTGCATGTCAGTTATAGCATTTTTAATTTCATCCTGACTAGATTTTATTTATCTCTTCAAAAACAGATTTTATGCTTTTTTCCACCCCAGGTAGAACTCCTATTTTCATGGTTCTAAATTCTAGTTCAGACATCTTGCTTATATCTGTGTTGATTAAACCCCTATCATTTCTTCCTGTTCTTTCTTTTGGGGTGAATCCTTCATCTTGTTATTTTAGAGGAAGAAAAAAATTAGTAAAATAAAAAATAATTCAAATAAAGGATGCTATATCCTAGATGCGTTTTGGTTGGCTTGTTGACAGAAGCTTGCTAGAATAAAGTATGAAAGAAAAGAAGAAAAAAGCAAAAATTAAAATGTATGTAATTAGAATAAAATAAATGAAATAGAATAAAAGATCTTAAAAAGTCAAAAATAAAAAAATAAACCAAAATAAGTTTTTCCCTTTCTGTTTCCAAAGAAGAACAAAGGAAGAAAAAAGTCTGTATTTTAAGCCAAAACAGAAGAAAATGTACAAATAAATGAACCAGGAAATAGAATAAAACCCGAATGAAGTTACATCCAGTTTCACCTAGAACTGAAACTATGAAGCCCTCTATAGTCCATACACTAAGCAAGTGAAGTGACTTGTGCTGGTCTACGAGGGGATGTGCCTGAAGGGGCAGTTGGGCAATGTGTGGTATAATGGCTTTGTTCTCCACTATAGCTTATTGGTGTGTGTGTACGCATGTACATGCATGGGAGAAGTGGAAATGGCTTCACCCAGCTCCCTAATCTCTGGCACAGGAACTTCACACTCTCATCAACTCGCGATCAGGCACCTCTTCATTGTCTCCGGCCTCTGTCTGCTCCCCACCTCTACCCTATCCTGTCCACACTGCCTGCCTGCCAAGCATCACCTTCCTCCAGAGTTTTATCTCAGATGGGGTTGTGTTTCAAAACCCCACACTTCAGAGACAGCTGGGCTTGGACAAGCACTGACTCACTGGGGGAGGGTCTCAGTGAGCAGCGGCCAGGGGAAGGCTTGTCCAGAAAACATGTGTGTGATCGTGCAGCAGCAGAGGTTCAGAGGTTATGGCAAATCACAAAACACAGCTGGTTCCAGGTTTCACTCTGGTGTCTTTGTCCCAATACCAGCAAATATGGCTGCTCTCTTGGGTCCACATGAGATCTCTGTCTGAGGGGAGGCCATATGGCCTCTACCAAGTGCACTCCAAGCAGGGGAATCACTTCTCCCCATGTGGCCCATGGACCTCTCAGGCCCCACTCCCTGCTCCTGGGGAGTCACCCTACTTCCTCACCAGAGCACAGCCAGGCACTGAGTTACAAAACTTCAGACTCTGCACTCCACTGTTCATAGAATCCTGGTGATATTGAAACCCTCTCCTTTCTTCCTGTCAAAGCTTTTGGGGAATTGATTTCTTGTTCAGTCCCCTGTGAGCATTTTTATTCTTTCTCTCCCTTTCTTTCCAGCTACTTTCAGGGGAGTGCTTTTCTTGCACAATTCCGATGCACCACACTTTCCCCCTTTCTCTTTCTCTGTCCTCTCTCTGCAAAAACATCTCCTTACCCTCCCTGTCTTTTCTCTCCCCCAGTTCACCTCTCTGCACCATGTACCTGCTGAACACTGGCTCAAGTTATGTTGATTGTTGTCAGTCCTCAGGTCAATTTTCTAGGTGTTTAAAATGGTTTCATGCTGATCTAGCTGTGTTTCAGGGATAAGGCAAGCTCAGGATCTCCATGGTGCTCTGCCATCTTAACTCCTCACAAATAATCTTCTTGATATCTCTGAGAATTTGTTTCATCTTTTCTTTATGATGACATGTCAGCCATGTTTCTGACATAGGACAGAGGTTCCATCTGATTGAGTTGATTCTTCCAAATTCCTCAGTTGAATTGCTTCTTCTGCATAGGAAAATGTTTATTCCATTGGCTACATAAGCTTCACTCCAGCCACCCGAGCAGAGCCCCAGGAACCAGTGGAGGGGAGCACATCCCATCCATCTGCCCTCACTCACCTTCCTCGGGTACTTATATGGGGCTGTCACTGACTTCACATACTGCTGCAGCTCCTGGGTGAGCTGGTCCTGGTCATGGGAGAGGAATTCCGGGGTCAGGACAATAAATACCTTCATCACCTGCAATGCAGAACCAGAGTGAGGCTCAGGGTGAGTGGCAAACAACTGTGTAGTTTAAAAAGTAAATGTTTGGGGCGCCTGGGTGGCGCAGTCGGTTAAGCGTCCGACTTCAGCTCAGGTCACGATCTCACAGTCCGTGAGTTTGAGCCCCGCGTCGGGCTCTGGGCTGATGGCTCAGGGCCTGGAGCCTGCTTCCAATTCTGTGTCTCCTTCTCTCTCTGCCCCTCCCCCCTTCATGCTCTGTCTCTCTCTGTCTCAAAAATAAAAAAAAAAAGTTAAAAAAATTAAAAACAAAAGTAAATGTTTATTAAATAAATGGAAAAACAAGTTGAGAGTTGGGCCTTTGGAAAAAAAACAGGACCAGTTTCCATACTTCCTATTTCCACTCTTTGCTTTAGAAAATAACCTCTCAGCCTCCACTTCCTTCTCTGTGACATGGGGATAGCATAGCTTCACCCCTCATTGCATTTATGTCAAGATTCATTGAGATAATGCATGTAAAATGTGAAGCCAGTTTAAATTATTTGTATTCCTATCATTATCATTACCATTTTTACTATTATTGTAGATAGAGTTCTGTGGGCATGAAATAAATGTTAGTAATTAGCCATTTTTAAGTTATTTATGTCCCTATTACAGGGCACAGGGCCTTAAACATACTAGGTACTCAACACACACTTGTTGAATCAATGAATGCATGCTCTGAAGCCAGATCTCTCAGATTCCCATTCCACCTCCACCACTTAAGGGCTTTGTGATCAAGAATGTCATTTAATCTCTTTATGCTTCTTCACTATTAAAAAAAGGGTATCAGAATCCTTAATGAATTAGGCTGTTGTGAGGGGGAAATAACCTGTCACATAAAAAGGGCTCATCAATAGGAAATTGTCGGCAGCAGCAGTAGGAGCAGCATTCACAAGCATCATTTTTCTGCCACACATAGTTGGGGCCACAGTGCCCTCTGGTGACCACACAGTGTAAATGCACATGCACATGCATTCTGCCCTCCCTCCACCTTAAGTGGGAGG
Organism: Leopardus geoffroyi; assembly: GCF_018350155.1. Lineage (NCBI taxonomy): Eukaryota > Metazoa > Chordata > Mammalia > Carnivora > Felidae > Leopardus > Leopardus geoffroyi. The sequence goes on from NC_059340.1 coordinate 25,668,956, forward strand.
TTGGGGAGATATGGCCTGAAAAATGTTTTTCCTGCATCTGCCTTCCAGGTGCTCACACACAGACACAATGACCTCTGTGTCCTCCTCCTTACCTCCTTCGAATTGGGTCCGGGCTGCTCACCACAGCCGATTCAGCCACTGCTGGATGTTCCACCAGGTCTTGCTCAACCTCATCAGCCCAATTCAGTACCTGGAAGATCAATGACTCCTTCTTGGTTTTTGAGCAGCTGGCAGGTCTGGGTGACCCAGGCCTTCAAGTGTCATATTTTGAAGAGTCATATCTTCCTTTGGTATGTAGGATAACTGTCTCAGGGAGCCCAGATGCCTGTCACCTGCCTCTGTTTTGGGCCCCAACCATGAAAAATGGACACTCCATATAAGAAGTATGACAGTCACAGGACACCTGGGTGGCTCAGTGGGTTAAGGATCCGACTTCATCTCAGGTCATAATCTCACAGTTCATGAGTTTGAGCCCCGCGTTGGGCTCTGTGCTTACAGCTCAGAACCTGGAGCCTGCTTCAGATTCTGGGTCTCCCTCTCTTTCTGTCTCTCCTCAACTCACACTCTGACTTTCTCCCTGTCTCCCTCTCTCTCAAAAACAAATAATCATTTTTAAAAAATAAAATACAACAGTCACATGCTCCCCAGAGTTTCTTATCTCACTGCCTCTGGTCAGGGAAGAGGGTACATGTTTAGTCCTCCCTGAGCTATGGTGCTTCATCTGAAACTTTCAGGCAAATTCTGCATCCTATTCCCCATTATATGAGAATGTTTTAAGAAAAAGAAGAAAAGACCCTCTACTGTCTAAATATACATGGAAATGGGGTGCTGTAAGATAATGTAAACTTTTTCTAGAAAAATCATTCTATTTTACAAATATGTCCCATTCCTCCTTCTGCCTTCTCTCCAAGACTGCCAAATATTCATTCAACAAATGTTAAGTGCCTGCTATGTGTCAGACATGATTCAAGGTCTTAGCGACCTTGTAGAGAACAAACAGGGTCCCTGCTCTCAGTAAATCACATTCTCATAACAGTAAGAAGGTTACCACAGATTAAGCTGTTACTGTGTGCAAGGTGCAGAGTCATTTCCACACATCATGACTCTTACACTTCATAAAGGATTAGAAAGCACACAGTTACTTCCCCAGTTTTTCTAATGTAACACAGACTCAAATGGTGAAGTAATTTGTCCCATGTCATCAGCTAGTGTTGAGGCCTCAGGGTTGAATAATCACCTGTTTCATTCTAATATTCAGGCTGCATTTTTTTGGCACATGGTCTGTAATTGTAACAAAGTCAATAAGACCTTCTGATCTGAAGTTGAAGACTGCCTCCTACATGTCCTATTATATTACTGCCTCAGCTTGAGTTTTTAGGTTAATTAATATGCCTCACTCTAGGGGCGCCTGGGTGGCTCAGTCCATTGAGCATCCAACTCTTGATTTCAGGTTGGGTCATGATTTCAACATTCATGAGATCAAGCCCCACATCAGGTTCCATGCTGAGCATGGGGTCTGCGTGAGATTCTCTGTCCCCCTCTCTCTGTGCCCCTCTCCACACTCACAAAATAAATCAGTAAACTTAAAAAAAATATGCCTCGCTCCAACGTGTAGCCAGGTGGCACACACAGCCATGAACAAAGTCAACATTTCTTATACTTTGAAGTATTTTCTAAAATGTCAAAGTGGAGATACTCTGAACTAGAGCTCCAAGACATAGTTTCCATGTGTGCTAAGAAACAACTGAAGGAACATGCAAAAGGTCCTGTGCATCCCTGTCTGTATCCAAGTTTCTGATTCATTCACTCATTCATTCATTCACTCCATGAATACTAATGGATGAATAAGCCTATTCTCTTCTAAGCAAGTACATCGTGGTGAGCCAGAACATGCAGCCCAGCTTCATGGGGCTTAGATATAGCAGAGCAAAAAAAAAATTTGGTCTAATAACTGTGTACTAAGTATATAGCCAGAAACTGAAATAAGTGTTATTAAGGGAAGGACCGAATAAGGCCATAAAGATACATTTTAGAAGGAAATTACTTATTTGAGGAGAACAAGGGTACCTCCCCTAAAAAAGTCCTACTTCCCCTGACATCTGAAGGATAAATGGGACTTCACCAGGTGATGGGGGGTATCCTGGGAGGGGGAACAGTTTGCACCAGAGAAACTCTCAGAAGGGTCATGCATACACTACTGTCGGGGGTTAGATGCCAGGGGTCACTGAGAGATGGTCTTGGTCTAGACCTTCCAGGCCATTTAGAGCCAAGATGATAATTGCCATCCAACATCTGTTCCCCATTCTCTGTCACAGTCAGACAACAAGCTGAATTTCAGATGAATAATCTTAGGCTCCAGACAAACTGAACAACTTATAATGATCACAGACTCACTCTGGGTTGGTTATTTTAATTGAGATATTTACCCACAATAGGATAATTCATTGAGTACTTTTATGTAGATATTTTCAACTTCAGTTAAATTTTTTTTTTAGAAAAGAAAAGAAAAAGATATTTGCACACCATGAAATTTATCATGGTGGATTTCAGTATATTCATAAGGTTCTACAATCATCACTGCTAGAAGCACTTGCTTTTAAGTACTCTTTGTTCTTATCAAAATTACTTTAAAATGATATTAATTTAGTTTATAAAATACAGAATTTAATTTGCACAATACTGTAAAACGGCTCAATGAAATTTGTACATGTGCATTCATCTGTGGAACCACCTACCAAATCAAGATGCTCAGGACACCCCCAGCCACCTCATTGGCTCCCCAGGCCCTCTCCCACTTGGTATGCCCCTCAGAATGACCACTAATCATTCTGAAAGCCCCTTATAGTAGAGAACAAAAAGGCAATGACTTAGAAGGGTCAGGTGCTGATTCCACATGTTATGCAGCAAAGAGGGCTGATGAGATCCTCCCTTGCTCCCTCAAACAGGCTTCCTCCTCAGAGGTGAGTAGAAAAGTCCTGACAGGCCTTGTCCATCTCAGAAGGGAAGGAAGCAGCAACTATCATGGCTCTGGTGCTGTGGGGGGTCAGAAGATTTCATCTTATCCCTAAAACTGTCAATTGGTTCTGACTAAACCATGGGGAAGGGATCATCCGGATCCTCATTAGGATCCATGGGTAGAATGATGCTGAGCGAACTACCACTGGCCACCAACACAATGATGTTTCCTAAGGAACCTGCTGCATGTACCATTGATCACTGTGATGGCTTTGTCATGCGTCAGCAGAGAAACACACACATTTTCTAAACACACATGTAACCTCCACATAAATGCAATGACAAAGTCATGCTTCCACCAGGGTCTAACTAAACCTTGTACAACTGAAAACACACTAACTCTTTCCTTAGAAAGGTTTGTCCTTTGGTAATGTTCTTGAGTACTCCTCTCTAATTCATTCAAGTGGCTATTCCTCACCCTCCTTGCAACATTCTTGATGCTGGCCTCTGCTGTCAATGGTCTATGAGGTGTAAGATTTCAAGATGCTAAGAGCACTGATGCTGGAAAGTATTAAAATCACTCATAAAATGACAAAGGAGTATGTCAGAGAGTGAGATCAGAAACATCTGAAGGACGGAAAATGAACAGGAGGAATGATGTGACAAGCCCTCTAAGAAAAAAAGATAACAAAGAGATTCAGCATGCTGAGAAAATTTTTGAAGCTCTCAAATATTTTTCATTAAACAAGAACCATTTTGGGGTTGCTTGAGTGGCTCATCTGGTTGAGCATCTGACTTGATTTCAGCTCAGGTCATGATCCCAGGGTCATGGGATCAAGACCCGCACTGGGCTCCATACTGGGCATAGAGCATGCTTGGGATTCTCTCTCCCCCCCACTCTGCTTCTCCCCCCTGCTCATGCACATTCTCAAAAAATTTTTTTTAAAAAGGAACCATTTTCATGATAGTATTGTACAATTAGGAATGGATTTCAAAACATAATTACAGTTGACATATAATTTTTGTCAGACAATTTGTATCCAAACTCCCCTACATCAACACTTGACTCAGTATGTGTTTATGCCAGGAATGATCACAAAGTTGCATCTATAGCTTTACTGTTATTATACAAAGTAAGCTAAAGTACACCATATGTTTCAGGGCAAATTCTCAGTTTTGCTTTCTTTTCTCAAACCTAGTATTATGTTTTGGACTCTAATGCTTCAAATAAAATATTAAGGAGCAAAAACAAATAAGAAGTAATCTTCATCAAAAGAACAAAAAGAGAAGCCACAGACTGGTAGACTCTCCTTTGGCATGCCTTTCAACCTACTGGAACCAATTAAGATCACAAGGTTTAAAAAAGGACTGGTCTTTTGTAACACTGCAAGGTCTCATTATTCCTTAGGATATGAGGGAAAATGGCCCATTAATGGGACATTAAGCTTAAGTATAGCTTTTCCATTAGATCTCTTCTGCAGGAACAGGGCAAATGGACTGAGGTACCCTCTGTCCAGGCCTGAATGGTCCCCAATCAGGACCCTGATCTAAGGGCCTCTTGATGAATATATTTGGCCACTAACCAGGCTGATAAACTCCTTCCTGATATACTGGATGATTGTTTAAACAGGCCTCCTCTGAACAAACCCATCTTGCTTGAGGAAACACAGGCCATCCCTAACAAAGGGGATGGTGACACTCTTTGTTCCTCCTTATAGGCTCAGGTTCCTCTAGCTGTATGTGGGAGCTTCTCCTTCACTCATTTCCCAGGTTAATGGCTATAATTGGAGCCAATTGTCTCTGGTGAATCTACCTTGGGACAGGGACTTTAAAGAATATTCCTGGGGCGCCTGGGTGGCTCAGTTAGTTAAATGGCTGACTTCAGCTCAGGTCATGATCTTGCAGTTCACAGTTCGTCTGTTTGAGCCCCACATCAGGCTCTGGCTGGCAGCTCAGAGCCTAGAGCCTGCTTCTAATTCTGCGTCTCCCTCTCTCTCTGCCCCTCCCCTGCTTGCTCTCTGTCTCTGTTTCTCTCAAATAATAAACATTAAAATTAAAAAATAATACTAATATTCCCAAGCAGCTGCCAAAACTCCTTTTGTTTCAGGGAAGTTCCCTGTCTTCACTGACCAGATATGTACTGCCCAATTCCCCTTGAGTGTGGGGAAAAAACATCTGCATCTGGTCATCTGTCTGAGAAGACAGGCTTTAGGACCAGAAAAGCTCTTTCTCTGCCCTCTGGGCTTTTACCTGCCTCCAGCCTTCCAGGCAGCAGGAAGATGACCTCCCATCCCTGCCTTCCCCTCCCCCTCCTCCTGTTTCTGCACCACCTTGGGTACTGCCTGCATATCTGGTTCCTGTACCATCCTCGGTGCCTCTGGCACCATTGGCTCCTCCTGCTTCCTTTACTATCAAAGGGCAAAGAACACACCTTGGACTTACACTGCCCACTTTAGATTCCTCACCAGTGTTCCAGGTACAAATTGACAATGGGGAACAAATTGGTTGACTTTTAAGTGTCATACTTAAAAGGTGGAACATACTCAATATCTAAACTAATTTAAGTTTGTTGGTTTAATTAAGATAGACATATCTTTCGAGTTGTCAGCATGAAATGTGAAAGTTTACCAACATTTGCTAAAGGTCAAAGAAGCTCCTGTTTTCTCTGTTGCAATTTGTTAGCAAAGGGATGACTTGAAACGATGGTTAATTTCGTGTGTCTCAAGGTTTTCATGAGTAATTGTTAACACAACTATCAAGAGCTTTGGTAACCTGAAACTTTTCATCTCTGACAATCCTGGATAAGGAGGACATGAGGGTCTAACAGGTGGCTTTTCCTGAGAAGAGCTCTCAAGGGGAAAGTCTGGAAGAACTTGCTTTTCTTGGCCCCCTAAAAGGGCCAGAAGGTTGGCACCTAACTTACAACTCTACATGAGGAAGTTTTGACCATTTACCTTCTCTTTCCCAATATAGATCTAACTTTAAGATAGTACTGACTGAATACCTCCCTCAGGAGGCCAGGAATCTCCATCCTCCAGGTGATATTTCAGGTGCCTCTTAGCATTGATAGATCCAGTATCAAGCCCTGACTGGGATAAGACTCATGAGGAAGTCTGATGCCACCTTAAGCTGTATGAAGTCACTCACCATGGAACCGTAGATTGGGATTCAACACTTGCTTCAGCCCTTTGGTCAGGTCGGAACCTTTCCACTGTCCATCTCATCCACACACAGTCATAGAGTGACTCCAACCTGATGCCCAGCACCTTAGAGTTGTGGCTTGATTTCTTATTCCTTATGGAACTACTCAGGCAACTCTGGGAGGTGGTCAGGCTCCCCTTCTGCTGCTTAGGGGAAGGTCTACCAAAACAAACCTGAGTTTTTACCAGTCTGACCAGCGATATTCCCTGAACTGGTTCCTGGGCCTCACTAGGTTCCATTGTGCATCTGGGGCCCTGGCCCCAGTGTGCCGGGAGGGGCTAGTCTCCTATGGATCAAGTGGTCTGCTGGCACCAGGTGAGGTCACTTCTTCTGGTGCTCCAAGGTTCATACCCCAGCAACAAAGGAGGTGGAAATGCACCATCCCTAAATCCCTGAAGCAAGCCCCCAAGAAATATAGCAGGATTCTCGCATAGAGAGATGGGACACTGAGGCTTTCTTTGTCCAGGAAGCAACTTTATTCGTCGTGCTTGCATAGGCTCAAGGGGTTCATACCTAGAAAACTGAGCCCTGAGTGCAGTGGGGTGTAGCCTTTTATGCAATTTCTCTTTGTCTCCCATATACGGTGACACATATAGTCTGATTGGACCCAGTCCAAGTTACAGAGTCCTGTCAGAGCTATGCATATGTGTCTGGGAGTTCACTGGGTCACATTGCCTTCCTTTGTTCTGAGAAGGCCTCCACCACATTCCTTAGGGAGGGGCTCTATCACATAGCTACCACCTGTCCCATTATATCACCATTACAGTATCATTGACTGTATTCTTATGCTTTGCTTTTTATTCCCATGACTTACTCAATTCACAGCTGGAGGCCTGTATCTCCCTCTCCCCTTCTTCCATTTTGTACCCCCCCCCTCAGCTGTCCAATAACCATCCTTTTATTCTCTATATTTATAGTTCTGATTCTGCTTATTTTCCTATTCATTTTTTTTTTTTTTTTTTTTTTTTTAGATTCCATTTATGAGTGGAATCATATGGTATTTGTCCTTCTGGGCATGACTTATTTCACTTAGTATAATGCCCTCTGGGTCCTTCTATGTTGTCTCACATGGCATGATCTCATGCTTTTTAAAGCTGTATGATATTCCATCATATACGTATACCACTTTTTCCTTATCCGTTCATCTACTAATGAGCACTAAGATTGCTTCCATATCTTGGCTATTGTAAAAAGTGCTGCAATAAACATAAGGGTGTGTGTATCTTTTCTAGTTAGTGTTTTCCTTTTCCCTGGTAAATATCAATAGTGGTAGTATTGGGCCATATGATATTTCTATTTTTAATTTTTTGTGTAAATACCATACTGTTATCCCCAGTGGCTGTACCAATTTACATTCCCAACAATAGTGCATGAGGTTATTCTTTGCCCACATCCTCACCAACACTTGTTTTTTGTGTTCTTGATTTTAGCCATTCTAACAGGCATGAGGTGATATCACATTACAGTTTGATTTGCATTTCCCTGATGATGAGTGATGTTGAGCATCTTATCTTTGCATATGTCTACTGGCCATCTGTATGACTTCTTTGGAAAAATGTCTTTTAGAAATGTCCATTTTTTAATTGGATTTTTTTTTTGGTGTTGAGTTGTATGAGTTCTTTTTATAGTTTAGATATTAACTCCTATCAGATATGTATTTGCAAATACCTTCTCCCATTCAGTAGGTTGTGCTCTTTGCTGATGGTATCCTTTTCTATGCAAAAGCTCTTTATGAGAGGTGAAAGACCTGTATTCTGAAAACTATAAAACACTAATGAAATTGAAGATAACACAAATGGAATGATATTCCATGCTCCTGTATTGGAATAATTAGCATTGGTGTGATGTCCATATTACCCAAAACAGTCTATAGATTGAATGAGATCCCTATCTCAATAACAAAAGTTTTTTTTTTTTTTGCAAAACTAGAATAATCCTAAAATATGTATGGAACAACCAAAGACCTGAAATACGCAAAGCAATAATGAGAAAGAAAAACAAAGCTGGAAATAGCACAATCTCAGATTTGAAGATACACTATAAAGCTGTAGTAATCAAAACAGCATGGCACTAGATCAAAAACAGATACATAGATCAGTGGAACAGAATAGAGACTCTGGAAATAAACCCACATATAGATGATCAGTTAATCTATAGCAAAGGAGACAAAGATATACAGTAGGGAAAAGACAGTCTTTTCAATATATTCTGCTGGGAAAACTAGACAGCTACATATAAAAGAATTAAACTGGACTCTTTCTAACACTATACACAAAAATTAACTCAAAATTGATTAAAGCCCTAAATCCATACAAATCCTAGAAGTAAACAGTCAGTAATTCCTCTGACATCAGTTACAGCAACAGTTTTCTAGATACACCTCCTAAGGAAAAGGAATCAAAAGCAAAAATAAACTATCGGGAATTCATCAAAATAAACAGACCCCAAGTATTTTATGTGCATAAGACTAAAGCTGAATTTCCAGTCAGAGTTAAAGCATTTCCTAAGATGACTGAGGACCCTTATATGTTTGCTGAAGAATTTAACATATTCATTCCAACTTACCAACCTGGTTTCTCAGATTTTTAACATTGGTTCACATGCTTGTTACTGAGAGCTAGGCCAAATATAGCAAGAAACTCACCCACTGGGAACATCCTGAACAAGATTTAAGAAACAGAGAAACTTCTTTGGGTGGGGCCAAGACGGCAGAGCAGCATGGAAGTTCTCAGCTTCTCTCATCCCTGAAATGCATCTAGATCAGCACCAAACCATTGTGCACACCTAGCAAATTGATCTGAGGATTAACACAACAATGTGTATAATTTGAGCCACAGAATTTGGCAGATATGCAGTTCAGAGAGGTGAAGTCGGGGAGAGAGAAGCTGTGGAGGGTAGGGAGCTATTTTGGGGGAGAGAGGACAGAAAAACTGGGGGAGAGTGTGGTGCACTGGGAAAGTACAGGAAAAACACTCCCCCAAAAGCAGTTGGAGAGAAAGAGTGGAAACACCCATGAGGGACTGAATAAGAAATCTGTTCCCCAAAACCATTGACAGAGAGAAAGGAAAGGGTTTCAATCCCATTAGGACTCTATAAATAGGGGAGCACAGAGCTGGAAATTCCAGAACTCAATACCTGGCGATGCTCTCGTGGGAAAGGTGAATCCCCATGAGCAGACAGCAAGGTCTGAGGGGTCTGTGGGCCACATGGGGAGAAGTGGTTCCCCTGCTTGGAGGGCATTTGGTAGAGACCATACAGCCTCCTCAAAGGCAAAGGTTTCAGCAGACCCCAGAGAGCAGCCATGTTTGCTGGTATTAGAACAAAGATGCCAGAGTGCAGTGAAACCTGGTGCCAGCTATGTGTTGTGATTTGCCATAATCTCTGAACCTTTGCCACTGCAAGGATCACATGAACATTTTCTGGGGCAAGCTAGCACCTGGACATTGCTCAGCGAGACCCTTCCCCAGATGGTCAGAGCAGGTCCAAGCTGCTGAGTTCTCAGAAGTGAGGGGTTTGAAAACACAGCCCCATCTGAGATAAAATTCAAGAGGGAGGTGCCACCTGGCAGGCTGACAGCTTGGATACAGACAGTGTAGAAACAGGGAGTGGACAGAGGCCTGAGACAAAGGAAGGCATGCTTGAATATGGGTGGGTGAGAACAGAGAGTTCCTGTGCCAGAAACGAGGAAGCTGAGTAATGCCACTCTCACCGCTCCCACGCATGTGCATACATGCACTCACAACAATCCACCCAAGTAAGTTAAACAGCACCACCTAGTGGAGAATGGAGCCATTATAACAAGCCCTTCCCAACTGTACCCTCTAAGCCCATGCCCTAGAGAACTACCACAAATCTCTCTGCCTGCTTAAAGAGTATGGACTATAGATTGCTTCATAGTTTGAGTTCTAGGGGAAACCAGATGTAACTTGATTAGGATTTCATTCTGTGTGCTGGTTCATCTATTTGATTTTTTTTTCTCCTTTCTTTTCTTTTTCTTGCATACACGAAGGAAAAAAATTATTTTTATTTTCCTTTTAAAAAACTAATTCTTTTTACATTTTTTAATTTTTTTGTAAATATCTTTATTCTCTTCATTTTCTTCATTTCATTTTATTCTACTTTATTGTATACATTTGTTTTTAATTTTTAAACTTTTTCTTACCTTTTTTATTTTTTTTTATTTTTTTCATTTATTTCCCTTTTTCTCTATTCTATAAAGCTTCTTTCAACCACCAGACCAAAACACACCTAGGATATAGCTACCTTTATTTGATTTTTCTGTGTTGTTTTAAATTTTTAAATTTATTATTTTTTTTCCTTCCTCCAAAATGACAAAGTGAAGGAATTAAACCCAAAAGAAAGAACAGGAAAAAATAACAGCCAGGGGCTTAGTCAACACAGACATGGCAAGATGTCTGAACTAGAATTTAGAACCACAATAGTAAGAATACCAGCACAGGTTGAGAAAAGAATAGAATCCCTTTCCCTTCCTGCAGAGATAAAGGAAGTAAAATCTAATTAGGACGAAGTTAAAATTACTATAACTGACATGCAATCTTAAATGGATGCCACGGCAGAAAAAAATGGACAAAGCAGAGCAGTAAATCAGCAATATATCAGCAAAATTTTTGGAGAATAATTAAGCAGAACAAATAGGGAAACAAAGGCAGAAGAGCACAATATAAGAAGTAGAGAACTCAGTGACTTAAAAAAAAATAACATCTGAATCAAGGAGTCCCAGAAAATGAAGAGAGAGAAAAAAGGGCAGAAGGTTTATGTGAGCAAATTATAGTGGAAAACTTTCCTAACCTGGGGAAAGACACAGACATCAAAATCCAAGAAGCAAAGAAAACTCCCATTAGATTCAACAAAGACCGACCATCAACAAGGCATATCATAGTCAAATTCAGAAAATATACCGGAAAGGAAGAAGTATGAAAGCAACAAGGGAAAAAAGTCCTTAACCTACAAAGGAAGAAAGATCAGGTTGGCAGCAGACCTATACACAGAAACTTGGCAGGCCAGAAAAGAGTGGCAGAATATAATCAATGTGAACTGAAAAAATATGCAGCCAAGAATTCTTTATCCAGCAAGGCTGTCATTCAAAATAAAGGAGAAATAGCGTTTCCCAGACAAACAAAAACTAAAGGAGTTTGTGACCACTAAACCAGCCTTGCAATAAATATTAAGGGGGACTCTCTGAGGGGAGAAAAGGTGAAACCAAACCAAAAAACCAAAAGCAACAAAGACAAGAAAGGGCCAGAGAACACCACCAGACACTCCAACTCTACAGGCAACACAATGGCATTAAATTCATATATTTTAGTACTCACTCTAAATGTCAATGGACTAAATGCTCTAATCAAAAGACGTAGGGTATGAGAATGGATAAGAAAACAAGATCAATCTATATGGTGGTTAAAAGAGACCCATTTTACACCTAAAGACACCTCAGATTGAACGTAAGGGAGAATGATCTATCATGCTAATGGTCACCAAAAGAAAGCCAGAGTAGCCATACTGATATCAGACAAACTATATTTTAAAATAAAGACTGTAGCAAGAGATGAAGAAGGGCATTATATCATAATTAACGGGTTTACCCACCAAGAAGAACTCGCAAATGTAAACATATATGCCCCTAACATGAAGCACCCAAATACATAAATCAATGAATCACAAACATAAGAAATTCTTTGATAATAATACCATGATAGTAGGGGACTTCAACACCCCACTTACAGCAATGGACAGATAATCTAAACAGAAAATCAACAAGGAAACAGTGCCTGTGAATGACGCACTGGACCAGATGGACTTAACAGATATATTCAGAACATTTCTTCCTAAAGCAGAAGAATATACATTCTTCTTGAGTGCATATGGAACATTCTCCAGAACAGAACACATACTGAGTCACAAATAAGCCCTCAATAAGTACAAAATGATCAAGATCATAGTGTGCATAATTTCAGATCACAATGCTATGAATCTCAAAATCAACCACAAGATAAAATTTGGAAAGACCACAAATACTTGGATTAAAGAACATCCTACTAAAGAATGAATGGGCTAACCAAGAAATTAAAAAGGAAATTAAAAAGCACATGGAAGCCAATGAAAATGATAACACGACAGCCCAAAACCTCTGGGATGTAGCTAAGGCAGTCATAAAAGTATATAGCAATCCAGGCCTTCCTAAAGAAGGAAGAAAGGTCTTGAATACACCACCTAACCTTACACCTTAAAGACCTGGAGAAAGAACAGAAAATAAAGCCCAAAACAGGCAGAAGAAGGGAAATAATAAAGATTAGAGCAGACATCAACGATATCAAAATCAAGAAAACAGAACAGATCGATGAAACTAGGAGCTGGTTCTTTGAAAGAATTAACAAAATTGATAAACCCCTAGCCAGATCAATGAAAAAGAAAAAAGGAAAGGACCCAAATAAATAAAATCAAGAATGAAAGAGGAGAGATCACCACCAACACTGCAGAAATAAAAAAAACAATCTTAAGAGAATATTATGAGCAATTATATGCCATTTAATTGTGCAACCTGGAAGAAATGGAGAAATTCCTAGAAACATACAAGCTACCAAAAGTGAAACAGGAAGAAACAGAAAATTCGAACAGACCCATCACCAGTGAAGAAAGTGGATTATTAATAAAAAAAAAAAAAAAAAAAAGAGAGAGAGAGAGAGTCCAGGGCCGGATGGCTTTCCAGGGGAACTGTATCAAATATTTAAGTAAGGGTTAACACCTATTTTTTTGAAGCTTTTCCAAAAAGTAGAAATGGAAGGCAAGCTACCAAACTCATTCTACGAGGTCAGCATTACCGTGATTCCGAAACCAGACAAAGATCCGACTTAAAAGGAGAACTACAGACCAATTTCCCTGATGAACATGGATGCAAAAATTCTCAACAAGATACTAGCCAACCAGATCCAACAATACATTAAAAGAATTATTCATCACAATCACGTGCGATTTATACCTGGGATGCAGGGTTCAATATCTGCAAATAAATCTATGTGATATATCACATTAATAAAACAAAGAATAAGACCATGATCCTGTCAATAGATGCAGAGAAAGCATCTGACAAAATACAGCATCGTTTCTTGATAAAAACCCTCAAGAAAGAAGGGATAGAAGGATCATACCTCAAGATCATAAAAGCAAGACACAAAAGACCCACTTATAAATATCATCCTCAATGAGGAAAAACTGAGGCCTTTCCCCCTAAGGTCAGGAACATGACGAGGATGTCCACGCTCGCCAATGTTATTCGGCATAGTGTTGGAAATCCTAGCCTCAGCAATCAGACAACACAAAGAAATAAAAGGCATCCAAATCAGCAAGGAGGAAGTTAAAATTTCAGTCTTTGCAGTCGATATGATACTCTATGCGGAAAATCCAAAAGATTCCACCAAAAAAACTGCTAGAACTGATCCATGAATTCAGCAAAGTCATAGGATATAAAATCAATGCACAGAAATTGGTTGAATTTCTATACACCAATAATGAAGCAACAGAAAGAGAAATCAAGGAATCGATCCCATTTACAATTGCACCAAAAACCATTAAATCCCTAGGGATAAACCTAACCAAAGGTGTGAAAAACCTACACACTGAAAACTATAGAAAGCTTATGAAAGAAATTAAAGAAGACACACACACACACACACACACACACACACACACACAAGGAAAAATATTCCATGCTCATGGATTAGAAGAGTAAATATTGTTAAAATGTTGTTATTACCCAAAGAAATATATTCAATGCAATCCCTATCAAAATAACACCAGCATTCTTAACAGAGCTAGAACAAACAATCCTACAATTTGTACGGAACCAGAAAAGACCCCAAATAGCCAAAGCAATCCTGAAAAAAAAAAAACGAGAGTGGAGGTACCACAATTCTGGACTTCAAGATATATTACAAAGCTGTAATCATTAAGACAGGATGGTACTGGCACACAAGCAGACACAAAGATCAATGGAGCAGAGTGGAGAACCCAGAAATGGACCCACAAACATATGGCCAACTAATCTTTGGCAAAGCAGGAAAGAGTATCCAATGGAAAAAAGTCTCTTCAGCAAATGGTGTTGAGAAAATTGGACAGCAACATGTAAAAGATGAAACTGGACCACTTTCTTACACCACAGAAAAAAAATAAACTCAAAATGGATGAAAGATGTAAATGTAAGACAGGAAGACATCAAAATCCTAGAAGAGAAAGCAGTCAAAAACCTCTTTGACCTTGGCCACAGCAACTTCTTACTTGACATGTCTCTGGAGGCAAGGGAAACGAAACCAAAAATGAACTATTGGGACCTCAACAATACAAAAACCTTCTACATGGCTAAGGAAACAATCAGCAAAACTAAAAGGCAACTGATGAATGGGAGAAGATATTTGCAAATGACATATCAGATAAAGGGTTAGTATCCAATATCCATAAAGAACTTATCAAACTCAACACCCAAATAACAAATAATCCATTGAAGAAATGGGCAGAAGACATGAATAGACACTTTTCCAAAGAAGACATCCACATGGCTAACAGACACATGAAAAAAATGCTCAACATCATTCATCATCAGTGAAATACAAATCAAAACCACAATGAGATACCCCCTCACACCTATCAAAATGGCTAAAATTAACTCAGGCAGTAACAGATGTTGGCAAGTATGTGGAGAAAAGGGAACCCCTTTGCACTGCTGGTGGGAATGCAAACTGGTGCAGCCACTCTGGAAAAGAGTATGGAGGTTCCTCAACAAATTAAAAATAGAACTACCCTATGACCCAGCAATTCCACTACTAGGTATTTATTTAAAGGATATAGGTATGCTGTTTGCAAGGGGCACATGCACCCCAATGTTTATAGAAGCATCAACAATAGCCAAGGTATGGAAAGAGCCCAAAAGTCCATTAACCAATGAATGGATAAAGAAGATGTGGCATATATATACAATGGAATTACTTGGTGATCAAAAAGAATGAAATCTTACCATTTGAAACAATGTGGATAGAACTATAGTGTATTATGCTAAGTGAAATTAGAGAAAGACAAATATCGTATGTCTTCACTCATATGGAATTTAAGATACAAAACAGATGAACATAAGGGAAGAGAAGCAAAAATAATATAAAAACAGTGAGGGGGACAAACCATAAGAGACTCTTAAATATAGAGAAGAAACTGAGGGTTGCTGAAGGGGTTTTAGATTGGGGGATGGGCTAAATGGGCAAGGAGCATTAAGGAGGACACGTGTTGGGATGATCAGTGGGTGTTATATGTAGGGGATGAATCACTGGATTCTCTTCCTGAAATCATTATTGCACCATATGCTAACTTGAATATAAATTAAAAAAACAAAAAACAAAAAACAAAAGAAACTCCCTTCCCTCCCTGTACCACCTTCAACATTGAGAATGTCATGCTGCTTTGATTCAAGTAGAGAAAAATAAATACCAGTCAAGGCCAGGAAGGAAAAAAAAAAAAAAAGATTTAGAGAAACAGGACTGCTATCTTTTGGCAAGATCCTCAAAAACTTGCTGGAATTCTTTGCTGAGCAATGTTTTTATTAATTTTTTAAATTTTTTATTTGAGAGACAGAGTGTGTGACTGAAGGAGGGCAAGAGAGAGGGAGACAGAGAATCCCAAGCAGGCTCTGTGCTCTCAGCACAGGGCTCAATGTGGGGCTTGATCCCACAAACGTGAGATGACCTGAACCAAAATCAAGAGTTGGACGCTTAACCGACAGCCACCCGGATGCCCCTCCGATGAGTAATTTTAATGGCTTTTCCTAAGCCTGAAGGTTGGAACAAAATTCAGTCTTATACAAAAAAAAGCCTCATGAATATGTTCATGATTATCACTTTTGACTCCAAATTGTCTTTCATGCAAACTCTGCTCCTCCTTTAGATCTATGTTTACTAATGTGCTAGTCTGGGATCTTTCCCTTTTACTTAAAAGGACCAAGATGGAATGGGAAACTATATCCACTCCAGGTTTAATTAACCTGAACAACCAGTTTGCTCAGACCCTAGATGAGTCACCTAGTGGAAAGACTGTTAAATTTTCAATGCTCAACTCCAGTACATAAAGACCCCCTAAAACTAGAAGCCTAGTTCCTGCTGTTACCGCAAGAACTAGGACATTGCAAAAAAGATGGTTATAAATTTAAGAGCTTCAAGGCCCTTCAGCCCTCTTGCCAACCTTTGCAATGTACTCCCAATTCCCAATGGTGGGATTCCAAGGAACAAGTGAGCACTTCCCAAACCTCCCTCTTAATCTGTTTGGAGAAACTACTCCCCAGATTGGGAATGAATATATCTCTGTCTTTACTGAAGCTGGAACTAACCCCAGGGCTATAAAGCAGCCCCAGCTTCAGAGTACAAAAAGAGTTCAATCAGTGGGGATCTATTAAATCTCAACAGGTTCCTATCTATGAACCTATTCCCTTTGATCTAGGCCCTGAGAGACACACACCCTATTCTTCTTAGTTCTTTGGCCACTATTTATTAACTGGACAGAGATTTCTTAGAAAAATATCATGCTGGAACTTCTTTTGCCCAAAAGGGAAAAATAATTCTAGAATTTGACAACAGTAGCCAAAATAGCAAAAAGGGGAAATAAATGATCTTTTGGCACCTTTTCTATGCCTTGTCTCTGCTGGCACTATAGCTGAGTCTGGAGGTACTGATCATTTATTCCTATTGGATCAGCTACCATCCTCTTTATGGGCAAAAACTTCAACTGATCTTGGCAGAATCCACAGTGTACCTCCCGTCAAGATTCAAATCAATCCTGCAAAACTTCTCCCTAGAATTAATCAATATCCTATAAATTAAGAAGGCCTTGAAGGCATCAACACCATGATAGAATGTTACAAGGCTCATTGCCTCATCATCCCCTTCAGTAGTCCATGTAACACCTCTGTAATACCTGTGAGAAAATTCAACTGCTGAGGATAGTACTTTGTCCAGGACCTCCAAGCAATAAATAGCACTGTTATCCCTCGATATCCCCTTCTTCCCAAACCTTCTACTCTACCAACATCCACTCCCACTGAAAGCAAAGTTTTCACTGTACTTGATATATGTGGTATAGTTTTTAGCATTCCAGGTGATAAGTATAGCCAGTATCATTTTGCCTTCACTTGTAGAGAATGACAATACACCTGGACTGTAACCTCCCTGGGATTCACAGAGGGCTTTATATTTCTCACAAGCCTTTAAGGTTTGGATGATGTAAAGTGTTCTGCAGGCTGTACTTTGTTACAACGTGCAGATGATTTCCTTCTTTGCTCCCCTCCTCATGCCTCTTCACAGGAAGACAGCATCCACCTGTGAAAACTTTTGGCTGTCAAAGGCCCATAAAGTCTCCAAAAAAATTGCAGGTTGCTCAAACTCAGGTCAGTTATTTAGCTCACCTGTTCTCAGAACAAGGCCCACATCCAGATCCAGGCAGATCAAGGCATCCTCAGTTTCTCACCACCTAAAACTAAGGGCCAATTACAAAGCTTCTTGGACTGTCTACTGTCAAAACTGGATTCCAAACTTCTCTCTTAAAGCTAAGCCTCTATATGCTTTACTAAAACAATACAATCCTAACCCTACTATTCAGAAAGAGGGGGATGACACAGCCTCTGAAACATTATACCTTTAATTTCTGTTCTGCGGGCCATTTGTATACAAGAGAGCCATGTATACCCACAATCGCCTTGCATGTCCTATCACATGGACTGTCCTTCATCACCAGCCATGGGCTGTGGGCCACCTCCCCCTCCTCCACCAGCTCCTCCACCTACTCCATTTGGTAAGATGACCTGACCTGGATGAGTGACTGGTAAAGCACATGCATCTTCTTCATGAAAGACTTGGTGGGAATGATGTAATGATGGTTCTGAGTCTTGGCAATCCACCTGCAAACCTGGCTAAGGACACTGTACCATATCTCAAGTTTCTCAGGACTTATATACAATGGGCTGTGTCATTTCCCCGTAATGAGGTGAGCTATACGTTTCTCTTGTCAAAAAGAAAGAGGATGTTTACACAAAGGCAGAGGTATCAGAGGTACTGGTGTGTTTTTCACAGACACAATGTTGTGGGCTCTGTGAAGGATGAGGTGCACCCCGAAATTTAGGTGCCTCAGGTGTCCTGTGTGAAATGGGGCACATGCGTTATATGACACAGACCTTGTGATCACCAAAATGGAAGCACCAGTGAAGGAAAGAGGGAAACCTGAATCACACAGGAATAAAAGGGAAGTGAGGACAGTAAGCAGAGTCTGAGGAGGTGCAGAGGGTGCTGGGGTCAGTGAGATGCAGTTGCAGGCCATTCCTGGTCACAGCCTCAGCAGGGAGCATGAGGTCCACACGGAGCTGCTATGTGGGATCACTCTCAGTGCACAAGGCTGTGTTCACCTGTGAAATGTCATTTTTGTCAAAGTGCACCTAGGTAATCACCTAAAAAGGTTATTGTCTCCTTGGGTTTTCTGAAGGATCTGGATATTTGTGAAAAAAAAGTCCTGGAGATATGGGAAATTTAACTTGGTCTTATGGAAATGCTTGTCTGCCCAAGTTCATATCCCTCAATGACACTGAAAGTGGAGACAGGATCTAGATCAGCTGAGTGCCTGCACTGGCCTTCACCCTGGGTCAACCTACAGTTGAGGGTTGGCCAGAAGCCGCCCCTGCTGGACCCCTGTCATCACCCGAACTACAGCTTTCCATCTCCTCAAATTTCTCTCACAATATTCTGAGGCTTTGCCTGTGTTCTTGCTGGCTCAGCCCTAATACCAGTTCTCAGTGGCACCTACATAGAACCTCAGCTGTGTCCTCTGTGAAAAAATATTTGTTTTGAACAACATGATGAGAAGAAGACATTAAATACATAAAGCATCTGCAAAATGTCTGGGAAGTGTCCACTCACCCTTCTCACAGTTTCAATTAAGATGATATCTCCACACAATGATCATCACAAAAAAGATGTTCATGGAAATTCATTAAATGAAGACTGTTAACACCTCAGCCCAGGGACTTCTATTAAAATCCAGGACCTACCAAAGAAAAGAAAATTATGAGAATGTGTATATTCAGAGATCTACATCTGAGATCTGAAGACAATCATTTTCCATTACATATAGACTCACACATGCAGCCTCACACTAAAATGTTCATCTGAGGCCACAGATGAACTACAGAAGACAGAATGCATGTAGGAAAACATAAGACTATAGGGAAATACACCAAAATCTCTTAAATCTCACTGCCTTCTGGGACAACTATTTTGAAATTTGAAGGGGACTGTGCAAGGTGACAGACTATGGTGATTATATATTTAAAAAAGGTGTCAGATCTGCCTGAATGCTTTCCCTGCCCATCCTGCCCCCTCCACTTTGTCCTTCCTAGTGTCCCCTAACACACCTTTCACCGTTCTGTCTCTGTCAGCATCTGCTTCTAGGTGGACCTACTCTCACTCCCCATCAGTGCACACAGTGGGGTTCTTGTACACACAGGTAACAAACTGGCAAAAATGGCAGTGATGGTGGGTAGTAGCAAGATCACCCTTTGTGTGGGGAGCCTGAGAGAGTTTTCTGGGGTGGTGGGAACCTCCTACATCTAGATTTATGGAGGTGCTTATGCTCATTTATTGTGGAAATATGTACTGACTCCCTGGTGCCTCATGGTCAAATAGACAGGTATCTTTCCCTAGCATATGGCTGATTTCTAATGGTGGGTAAGGATGAGGGACCAGCAGTGACTGTGGGAGAGGAGTGAGGAGGCCACACATGGAGTCGGACCCTCGCCCAGGGTGCCAGCTCTCCCCATACAGCACCATGTGTAGGAGGGCTCTGAAGAGCAGAGATTTCTTGATCAGTCCCGTGAACTCCATAATCCTCCTGCAGATTCCTCACTGAGGGATGGCCAGGGCAGAGGCCAGCAGCTGGAGGACACCCTGATCATGGCTGGAATGGAGCAGTGGACCTGGGGGATTGAGTCATGGAAAGGGAAAGGCAGAAGGTAGGGACAGGGAGTTTGAGAGACAAAGAAGAGAAGAGAAGGGAACTTTTATACCGACTTCAGCTACATTTCTGTGTGAACAAAAGGGGATTCCTGTCTCCAAGGGTGGGGAAGAGGACTGGCAAAAAGACAGAGTGACATTCTCAGCTCAAGTGCCCAGGATATCTGCCTTGCTCTTGAATACCTAACACAGGAAGCCCGTGCTTTCTGTCATCATTGGAACTGCAGCTCGTACCCTTTAGTGAAAATCCAATTATGAAGCCCTCATCATTAAAGTAGTGCAACAAAATTATGAAGCACAGAGATACAATACAAGATAAAGCCCAACGGTAGACCGAATGCAGTACTTACAGGAATATAGACTATCAGAAAAGGAGGCATCCCAAAGCAGGCATTCAGACACCTGGGCAATACCTGAAAACATAAAAAAATGTAGTCGTTTCCTCAAAATAAACATTAACGTTGGACACAAAGGAATCCAAAGGAGTTTGTACTACTAAATCAGTAGTGATTTAAGGATTAGAGAGATTTCATGGCGCTATACCCATGAGATCAAGTCTCGTCAAATTATGCCCTTTAATTTGAAGCTATTTGTTATATGTAAATTAAGCCTCATTAAAGATAGTTTCAAACATAAAATACTAGAAACAACTGTGGGAAAATTCCTTTCTAATCCTGAAGTCCATGGGTGATATGAGTCTCTCTGACCATGTCTCAAAAATCCAAAAAAAAATAAGACATTTAAAAAATTAATAGTAGCAGAGTAGGAGGACCCTGAGCTCACCCTGTCCCATGTTTTCTACTACCTAACATCCACATCCAAGTCCATAAACCAGAGAGCGATCCAAACACTGGCAGAACAAACTCCACAATAAATAGTGAGAAGCTGCATCTGAGAGGTTAAGAAGGTCAGAAAGGTGGAGGGCAAATGCCTGCAGAGTGGGCAGAGAAACTGAGTCCTCACACCAGGGAGTTCACACAGGGAAGACTAATCCCCTATCAGAGGGGCTGAATTCCTTGGGCTTGGATCCTGGAGCTTTGGTGGTCAGCTGACTCAGCACTGGGTGATCCAGGAGGATGAGTGATAGCCAGGTCCTTGCCTGTGTAGAGAGGCAATGTAAACATGGTAGTTTACACAATGCCAGAGGCAACAGGAGACAGATCTGTTCATGCGAAATTCTGAGTGTGTTGCGGGACTTCTCCAACAATGAGAGAGCTCACAGGCACCATTCTTCTCCCCCACAACCCCCCCCCCTCCCCAGAATAAGCACAGAGGTACCTACCATGGGGTGGGGCTGCAAAGACACTTGATACCTAACCCACTAGTTGTGTGCCAGTCCTGAGTTCACGGGGGGACTCACTCACTCCAAGCCTGCTGGCCTCAGCCCTGGGCTCAGGGAAAACTTTGTTAAAACGACATGGGCACCCTGTCTGGCAAGTTGCATGCATAGCTGCCACAGCATGCTGTGAACATGAGTATTGCACCAGCCATGCACCCCCAGCCACCCTCATCTGTTTCACCCAGCCATATGTCCCAGCCACTGAAGCACTCTGTTCATAGCCTTGAACCCCTGGATGTCCTGGTGCATAGCCACTAGCCACCAACGACATCAGGAAATCTGGCATAGGAATAGTAGCCCTGTGCGATTTTGGTAACACTCCTGCCCTGCTCCCAAGTTACCCAGAGGGCACACCACCCCAAAGCTGGCCTGCCTGGGTCCCACTAACACCACTGAGAGCAAGCACAGCCCACAACAGGCACAGAATCAGTGCAGACACCTGAACTGAAACGAAAAGTAACCCAGACACAACAGCAGGGAGTGAGCAGTACCCACAGGATATTCTGCTGAAGTTCCGGGTTCTGGTAAATGGGGACATGCACTGCTAAGGACTCCAGGACCTCTTCTTCATAAAGTCATTAGTTTCAAGAGCAGAAGACACAGATGACTTTCTTAACACAGAAAAATAGAGCCAGAGAGACAGACAAAATGAGGACACAGAGATGTTTATCCACAATGAAAGAACTAGACAAGGCCCAGACAGATCTAAGCAAAAGAGATATAAGTAACATATCTAATACAGAATTTAAAGTAATGATCATAAGGATGCTCACTGGAATTGTGAAACAAATAGAAAAGTGAGACCCTTCACATAGAGATAAGGAATAACACAGTAGACATTAAGGACACAATAAAGGAGAAATATGCTTGCTGCAATGAACAGAGGGATGGAAGAAGCAGAGGAACAAACTTGTGACCTCCAAGACTGAGTAATGGATATTACTCCCACTGAACCAAAGAGAGAACAGAATTCTGCAACATGAGACAAGACTAAAGGAATTTAGTGATTACAGCAAACATAATAACATTTGTATTATAGGAGTCCCAGACGAAAGAGAAAAGGGGGCAGAAAATTTATTTGAGGAAATAACTTCCTTAATTGGGGGAAACAGCCAAAACCAGATAAAGAGTCAACTAAAAAAGGAAACTCCAGGCCAATGTCCCTGATGAACATGGATGCAAAAATTCTCAATAAAATACTAGCAAACCACATTCAATGATACCTTAAAAAAAATAATTTACCACAATTAAGTGGGATTTATTCCCAAGCTGCAAGTGTGGTTCAATATTTACAAATCAGTCAATGTGATACATTACATTATCAGGAGAAAGGATAAAAACCATATGATCAGGGCACCTAGGTGGCTCAGTCCTTTAAGCATCTGACATCAGCTCAGGTCATGACCTTGTGGTTCGTGAGTTCAAGCCTCACGTCAGGCTCTGTGCTGACAGCTCAGATCCAAGAGTCTGCTTCAAATCTGTGTCTTCCGGGGCGCCTGGGTGGCGCAGTCGGTTAAGCGTCCGACTTCAGCCAGGTCACGATCTCGCGGTCCGGGAGTTCGAGCCCCGCGTCGGGCTCTGGGCTGATGGCTCAGAGCCTGGAGCCTGTTTCCGATTCTGTGTCTCCCTCTCTCTCTGCCCCTCCCCCGTTCATGCTCTGTCTCTCTCTGTCCCAAAAATAAATAAACGTTGAAAAAAAAAAAATTAAAAAAAAAAAAAAAATCTGTGTCTTCCTCTCTCTCTGCCCCTCCCTTGCTCATGGTCTGTCTCTCTCAAAAACGAATACACGTTAAAAGAAAAGAACCATACAATCATTTCAATACATGCTGGAAAAAAAAAAAAAACATTTCACAAAGTACAGCATCCATTATTAAAACCACAAAAAAAGTAGGTTTAGAGGGAACATACGTCAACATAATAAAGGTCATCTATGAAAACTGAAAACAGTTAACATCATCCTTAATGAGGAAAATCTCAGAGCTTTCCTGCTAAGGTCAGGAACAAGACAAGGATGTCTACTTTCAGCACTTTTATTAAACATAGTACTGGAAGTCCAAGTCATAGGTAATCAGACAAAAATAAATAAAAGGAATCCAAATCAGGACGAAGTTAAACTTTCACACTTTGCAGATCACATGACACTATATATAGAAAACCCTGAAGACTCCGCCTAATAACTACTAGAACTGATAAATGAATTCAGCAATGTCACAGGATACAAAACCATTGTACAGAAATCTGTTGCATTTACATACAACAAAAATGAAGCAAAAGAAAGAGAAATTAAGAAGAGAGTCCTCTTTACAATTGCACACCAAATAGTAAGATACCTATGAATAAATCTAATCAAAGCGGTGAGCAACCTATACTCTGAAAACTTTAAAACACTGATGGAAGAAATTCAAGATGACACAGAAATGGAAGGACATTCCATGCCCATGGATTGGAAGTACAAGTATTGTGAAAGTGTCTATACTTCCCAAAGCAATTGATACAATTAATGCAATCTCCATCAAAATACCAACAACATTTTTCACAGAACTAGAACAATCCTAACATTTGTGTGGAACAACAAAAGACCCCATTCTTCAGAGTAAACTTCCTTTATGTGAAAAGATAATTATGGATGGAGTTCTACCTCTGGATCTTCTGCTCCCAAACACATAACTCCTGTCTAATCATTTGAAAACATTAGTCATATCCCAGACGAGGATCATTCTACAAAAGTACCTCTCAAAAGTTTGTAGTTCATGAAAAATATGGAAAATCTAAAAATCATCATGGCCAAGTGGATCCCAATGAGACGTGATGACTGAATGTAATGTGCCAGCTGGGATGAGTCTGGAAAAGAAGAGGTTAAAACCTAAGAAATTTGAGTAAAAATATAAACTTTAGTTAATAATACCATATTTCTTCTGGATATTGACTATGATGCTGTACCAATGATAGGACATCAATAACCAGAAAACCGTCTGACGAGTGTGGAAGCTCGATACTATCTTTCCAAATCTTTGGTAACTAGAAACCCATTATGAATGAAAAGATTATTAGTAATCATGGTTTTATTTTTTTCAACACACAATATTATATAATTAATCCTACTATTAGTTACTAGTGGTTGACATTTACCTATTCTTATTGTTCTTACTATTGTTTTATTTAAATAACAGCACTCATATTAAGGAAAACTGAATAATACACAATGATATACAATTCATAGAAACATTTATTTAACATATATTAAGATAATAATATATGTATATGCCACTGTATTATATGGTTAAGTGGTTTCCTGATCTTGAATGAGCATGTAATCGAATGGATTTCCATAAAGGTGGCTATCCTAGATAATAAACCATACTCAGGTTTTACAGGATGAACTTCACTTCATGCCTGAACATTTTCTTTTTTTTTTTTTTAATTTTTTTTTTTTAACATTTATTTATTTTGGGGACAGAGAGAGACAGAGCATGAACGGGGGAGGGGCAGAGAGAGAGGGAGACACAGAATCGGAAACAGGCTCCAGGCTCTGAGCCATCAGCCCAGAGCCCGACGCGGGGCTCGAACTCACGGACCGTGAGATCGTGACCTGGCTGAAGTCGGACGCTTAACCGACTGCGCCACCCAGGCGCCCCAACATTTTCAAAAAAATGTACAAATGGTCAGATGAATCATTGTGACTGGCTCACTTATTCTAAAGAATCCTTCAATCATTAAAATAATAATAATAATAATAATAATAATAATAATAAAATAGAGAATCCTTGCTTTAATATTTTCATGCATATTTTTTAGCAGGAATACAACAGAATCAAATATTTCCAATTAAAAAAGATATTCAAAGATAGAAGAATGATAGTGAGTTCAAGGGGTTTCAGAAGGAAAAATATGGGACCATGAAGTGGCAGTCACAGGCAAACAGCTTTATTTTGGCCACTTTGACAGGTTTGCATGAGGAGATGTCCATCACAGCAGGTGACCTGCCAAAGGCTAAGACCCAAAAGTACAAGAGGGCAAGACAACGTTTTAGGAAGAGGTGACTTGGAAAGGGTGCTTCTGTGCCTAGGTGATGGCTCAGCAGCCTGGCTGGGGGGTCCCTGGGTGGAAGACTTCAAATGGCCAGCAGTAACTTAGACTAAAAGATCTTAGGAACTTAGATCAAAGTAACTTAGACCCACAAACATCTTAGAGCCACAGAGTTTATCTTCACCTACGATTAGTAGAAGGTTATAGTTTCACAGGATATGATAATCAGGCTGGCAGTAGATGGCTAAAATGTTATTTATGACTATATTTTTAATAAAAACTGGATGTGTAAAAATTTGGGTTTGGAATGTTAAGAAAAATCCCAGGCCCATCATGGAGTTACTTACATTAAGGCCCCATGTCACCAAACCTAGTTTCATTCCTGCAGGAATGTAACCTTTAACCAGTCAACAAAGAATTTCCTAGTCAGTGCTAGAAATTTTACTGATAGACCCCTGTCATTCCCCTCAGGGAGGCAATCTTGCCTAAATAAGGTATTCCATGCCACTAATTTTTTAATTTTTTTTATTTTTAATTTTATTAAGTTTATTTATTTTGAGAGAGACAGAAAGAGATCACATGCAAGGGAGGGGCAGGGAGAGAGTGAGAAAGAGAATCCCATGACTATGAGGTCATGGTCTGAGCCAGTATCAAGAGTCAGACACTTAACCGAGCCACCCAGGCACCCAAGAATGTGGAGTTTTAAAGGTTAGTAGGCTCAGCTGAGATACAGTCCTGAGGGCACTGCCCTACTCCTGGAGAGAAGGCAGCAAACAACTTGCAGATAGATGGCATGGAAATAGTGATCTGTACAATGCCTGGAGAGATTATACACTCATCTTGGAGCACATCCCTGAGCGGCAGGGTTCACAAAGATGCCTCTCTAGGGACAAAGGAGCTGGGTGGTGCCATTTCCTTCCTCTGCCCCCCAGCATAAACACAGAGCCACCTGCTGGAAACAATGCAATTCCCACACTGGCTGCCTAACCTGTTTACACCAAGCCCCAACCCCTGTGCTCTGGTGAGACTGCCCTTCTAGGTCAAGCTTGCCCCAGTCCCAGTGGAGCTGGCCTCTTCCCCAGAAAACCAGCAGAAATCCCTGACCACACCACCTCTCTTGACCAGACAGTTCCGCAGGGCTTCAGTTCTAGTGGCAGTAGTTTCAAGTCTCATTTAACAAGCAGATCAGAGCACACCTAGTTAAAACTCACCACATTCTGCCCAAGGACCATACATTGCCTGTATCAAGCAAGGACAGCCTCTGCAGACAACTGGCCTGAAGGATAGTGTAGCCAGAAGACAAAACAGTGCATGCAACACACACCAGAGACACTCCCTAAAGTGCCAGGTCCTGGACACTCTTCATAAAGCCATTAATCTCACAGGCAGGTAACATAATGAGCTTCTGTAACACACAGAAGGCAGATACTCAGACAAAATGTCAAGACAGAAGAATGCATCCCAAATCAAAGAACAAGATAAGGTCATGGCCAGAGAAATGGAAGGGACACTTCCAAACTCATTCTAGGAGGCCGGCATTGCCTTGAATCCCAAACTGGACAAAGACCCCACTAAAAAGGAGAACTACAGACCAATTTTCCTGATGAACCTGGATGTAAAAATCCTCAATAAAAATTATCAAACTGGATCAAACAATACATAAAAAGAATTATTCACAACAATAGGTAGGATTTATTTCTGGGATGCAGGGCTGATTCAATATCAGCAAATCAATTGATATGATACATCACATTAATAAAAGAAAGGATAAGAACCACATGATCCTCTCAATAGATGCAGAAAAAGCATTTCACAAAATACAGCATACTTTCTTGATGAACAATCTCTCATGAAAGAAGGAATAGAATGATCATGCCTCAACATCATAACGTCCATATATGAAAGTCCCACAGCTAATATCATCTTGAATGGGGAAAAATTGAGAGCTTCCCCCTAAGGTCAGGAACACGACATGGATGTACACTCCCACCACTATTATTCAACATAGTGTTGGAAGCCCTAGCCTCAGCAACCAGACAACAAAAAGAAATACAAGGTGTCCAAACTGGCAAGGAGAAAGTCAAACTTTCACTCTTTGCAGACATGATACTCTCTGTGGAAAATCCAAAAGACTTCACCAAAAACTGCTAGGACTGATACAGGAATTCAGGAACATCTCAGGATATAAAATCAATATACAGAAGTTGATTCCATTTCTATACACCAATAATGAAGCAGCAGAAAGAGAAATCAAGGAATTGATCTCATTTACAATTGCACTGAAAACCATAAAATATCTAACCAAGAGGTAAAAGATCAATACACTGAAAACAACAGAAAGCCTCTGAAAGAAATTGAAGAAGACACAAAGAAATGGAAAAACATTTCACGCTCATGGATTAGAAGAGCAAATATTGTTAAAATGTCAATACTACCCAAAGCAATATACACATTCAAGGCAATCCCTATCAAAATAACACCAGAACTCTTCACAGAGATAGAAAAACAATCCTAAAATTTGTAGAGATCGAAAAGACCCTGAATAGCCAAAGTAATGTTGAAAAAGAAAAACAAAGCTGGAGACATCACAATTCTGGATTTTATGGTGTATTACAAAGCTGTAATCATCAGCACAGTATGATATGGGCACAAAAACAGATACACAGATCAATGAACAGAAAGGGAACCCAGAAACGGGCCCTTAAACATATGGCCAACTAATCTTTGACAAAGCAGGAAGGAATATCCAATGGAAAAAAGAGTCTCTTCAGCATATGGTACCAGGAAAATTGGACTATGAGACTACGTTCTTACACCGTATACAAAAATAAACCCAAAACAGATGAAAGATCTTAATGTAAGACAAGAAACCATCAAAATCCTAGAGGAGAATAGAGGCAACAACCTCTTTGATACTGGCCACAGCAACTTCTTACTTGACATGTCTCCAGAAGCAAGGGAAACAAAAATAAAAATGAACTACTGGGACCTCATCAAGATACAAAGCTTCTGCACAGCAGAGGACACAGTCAGCAAAACTAAGAGGTAACTGATGGAATGGGAGAAGATACTTGCAAGTGACATATTGGATAAAGAGTTAGTATCCAAAATCTATAAAGACCTTATCAAACTCAGCACCTAAAATCCAAATAATCCCATGAATAAATGGACAAAACACATGAATAGACGTTTTTAAAAAGATGATGTCCAGATTGCTGACATATGAAAAGATGCTCAACCTCACTCATCATCAGTGAAATACTAATCAAAACCACAATGAGATATCCCCTCACACCTGACAGAATGGTTAACATTAACAACTCAGGAAACGACAGATGTTGGCAAAGATGTGGAGAAAGGGAACCTTTTTTTTTAATATGAAATTTATTGTCAAATTGGTTTCCATACAATACCCAGTGCTCATCCCAACAGGTGCCCTCCTCAGTGCCCATCACCCACTTTCCCCTCCCTCCCACTCCCATCAACCCTCAGTTTATTCTCAGTTTTTAAGAGTCTCTTATGGTTTGCCCCCCTCCCTCTCTAAATTTTTCCCCCTTCCCCTCCCTCATGGTCTTCTGTCAAGTTTCTCAGGATCCACATAAGAGTGAAAACATATGGTATCTGTCTTTCTCTGTATGACTTATATCACTTAGCATAACACTCTCCAGTTCCATCCACGTTGTTACAAAAGGCCATATCTCATTCTTTCTCATTGCCAAGTAGTATTCTATTGTATATATAAACCACAACTTCTTTATTCATTCATCAGTTGATGGACATTTAGGCTCTTTCCATAATTTGGCGATTGTTGAAAGTGTGCTATAAACATTGGGTACATGTGCCCCTATGCATCAGCACTCCTGTATCCCTAGGGTAAATTCCTAGCAGTGCCATTGCTGGGTCATAAGGTAGTTCTATATTTAATTTTTTTTTAGGAACCTCCACACTGTTTTCCAGAGTGGCGGCACCAGTTTGCATTCCCCCCAACAGTGCAAGAGGTTTTGAAAGGGAACCCTTTTGCAATGCTGGTGGGATTGCAAACTGGTGTAACACTCTGGAAAATAATATGGAGATTTGTCAAAAAACTAAAAATAGAACTACACTATGACACAGCAATTGCATTACTAAGTATTTATCCAAAGGATACACAAATGCTGACTTGAAGGGGCACGTGCACTTCACTGTTTATAGTAGCATTATCAATAATAGCTAAATTATGCAAAGAGCCCAAATGACCAGTGACTGATAAATGGATAAAGAAGACGTGGTATATTTATACAATGGAATATTACTCGGCAATCAAAAAGAATGAAATCTTGCTATTTCCAACAACGTGGATGGACCTAGACCGTATTATGCTAAGCAAAATATGACAGAGAAAGACAGACATCATATGAGTTCTCTCATCTGTGGAATTTAGGAAATAAAACTGATGAACATAGCAGAAGGGAAGCAAAAATAAGACACAAACAGAGATGGATTCAGTCTATAAGAAACCTTAAATACAGAGAACAAACTGAGGGTTCCTGGAGGGTTACTGAATAGAAGGATGGGCTAAATGGATGATGGGCATTAGGGAGGGCACTTGGGATGAATACTGGGTATTTTATGTAATAGATGGATCACAAAATTCTACTCCTCAAACTGTATTCCACTATAAGTTAACTAACTTGGGCTTAAGTTTTGAAAAAGAAATATTAAAAATAAAGAAATGTAGTAACATTCATAAGAAAAGAATATTTAAATGGGATTCTCTGAGTGGAAAGGAAAGACCAAAAGTGATACAGACAAGAAAGCATCAGAGAAAACATCAAGAAACAATGGAAAACAATTAATAACATGGCACTAAGTACATATCTATCAATAATTACTCTGAATGTAAATGGACTAAATGCTCCAATCAAAAGACATCAGACAGGGTGTAAGAATGGACAAAACAGACAAACAAACAAACAAAAAACCAAAATCTATCTAGATGCTGCCTACAAAGCCTTATTTTGGATCTAAAGTCACCTGCAGATTTAGAGTGAAGACATAAAGAAATATTTATCATGTCAATAATGTCAAAAGAAAGCCAGTAGCAATACTTATATCAGACAAAATAGACTTTAAAACCAAGAGTGTGTTTTTTTTAACCCTTGGTGTAAATACCTAATAGTGAAATTGCATGCACCCAATGTTTATAGCAGCATTATCAAGAGCCAAACTATGGAGAGAGCCCAAATATCCATCAACTGATGAAGGTATAAAGAAGTTTTGGTATATGTGTGCACGCACACACACACACACACACACTGGGCTATTACTCAGCCATCAAAAAGAGTGAAACCTTGCCATGTGCAATGATGTGAATGCAGCTGGAATGTATTATGCTAAGCAAAATAATGTCAATCAGACAAAGACAAATATATGATTTCACTCATGTGGAATTTAAGAAACAAAAAAGTTGAAAATATGGGAAGGGGAGGGAAAAGAGAAGAGTGGGAAACAAACCACAAGAGACCCTTAATGATAGAGAACAAACAGGGCTGATGGAGGGAGATGGGTGGGGGATGGGCTGGATGGGGGATGGATATCAAGAAGAGCACTTGTGATGAGCACTGGGTGTTGTATGTAAGTGATGAATCACTGAGTTCTCCTGAAACTGATAATGCACTGTATGTCAACTAAAACTTAAATTAAAAAAATAAAACAGTAACAAGAGATGAAGATTGACACTATCTCATAATAGAGGGAACAATCAAACAGTAAGATCCAATGACTGTAAATTTTTATGCACCCAACAGGCGAGCACCAAATATATAAAACAATTAACAACAAACATAAAGGAACTCATTTATAATACTATAACGATAGTAGAGAACTTTAACACCCTACTCACATCAATGGACAGAGCCTCTAAACATAAAATCAACCAGGGAAAAATGGCTTTAAATGACACACTGAACCAGATGGACTTAATACATATATTCAGAACACTCCATACTAAAATAGCAGAATACACATTCTTTTCAAGTGCACATGGGACATTTTCTAGAGTCAATCACATACTAAGTCACAAATCAGGCCTCAACAAGTACACAAAGATGATATCAGACCAAGCATCTTTTCTGACCACAAAGCTAGGAAACTTGAAGTCAACCATAAAAAACAAACAAACAAACACAAAACCCAAAAGGAAAGACCACAAATAAAGAGAGGTTAAACAACATGCTACTAAACAAATGGGTCAACCAGGATATCAATGAAAAAATACATTGTAACAAATGAAAATGAATATACACTGGTAAAAAACTTTGGACTGCAGCAAAAGCAATCCTCAAAGGAAGTATATAGCAATACAAGCCTACCTTAAAAATCAAGAAAAATCTCAAGCAATCCAAACTTACAACTAAAGGAATGAGTAAAAGAACAATCCAAGCTTAAATCCAGGAGAAGGAAGGAAATAATAAAGATTAAAGCAGAAATAAATGATACAGAAACTAAAAAAAAACACTAGATCAAATCAATGAAACCAGGGGCTGGTTCTTTGAAAACATTAATAAACCTGAAAACCTCCTAGCCAGACATATCACAGAGAGAAATGATTCAAATAAATAAAATTGCAAATAAGAGAGAAGAAATAAAAATCACCACAGAAAAACAGTTAGAAGATAATATTATGAAAAACTATATGCAAACATATTGGACACCCGCAGAGAAATAGATAAATTCCTAGAATCACATAAACTACCAAAACTGAAACAGGAAGGTATAGAAAATCTGAAAGCAGAAAGGAATTGAATCAGTAATACAAAGAATATCTCCCCCAACACAAGAGTTCAGGACCAGATGGAAGAGGTAATACCCATTCTTCTCAAACTATTCCAAAAAATAAAAAGGAAGAAAAACTTCCAAATTCACTCTATGAAGCCAGCATTACCCTGATACCAAAACCAGATAAAGACTCCACTGAAAACAAAAACTGCAGAGGTGCCTGGGTGGCTTGGTCAGTTGAGTGTCCTACTCTTAATTTTGGATTAGGTCAGTATCTCGCAGTGCATGGGTTCAAGCCCCACATTGGACTCTGCGCTGACAGTGTGGAGCCTGCTCAGGATTCTCTCTCTCTCCCCATCTCTCTGTCCTCTCTCACTTTTATGTACTTTCTATCTTTATAAGTAAATAAACATTTAAAAATATGTTTTAAAACATTTTTAAAATAAAACTGCAGGCCAATACTCTGATGAGCATGTATGTAGAAATGCTCACTAAAATACCTTCAAATTAAATTCAATAATACATTAAGAGAATCATTTACCATAATCAAGTGGGATATATTCCTGGGCTCCAAGTGTGGTTCCACATTCACAGATCAATCAACATGATGCACCACAGAAATAGAAGAAAGGATAAGAATATGATGCTTTCAACAGATGCAGAAAAAGCACTTGACAAAATGCCACATCCATTCATGATAAAAACCTTCAGCAAAGTAAATTGGAATCAACAGACCTGCACATAATACAGACCATGTATGAAAAACCCACAGCTAATCTCATCCTCAATGGGGAAAAATTGAAAGCTTTTCCTCTAAAGTCACCAATAAGACAGGGATGACCCCTCTCACCACTGTTATTTCACATAGTACTGGAAGTCCGGGCCACAGCAATCAGACAACAGAAATAAATTAAATGCATCCAAATCAGCAAGGAAGGAGAACTTTCACTATTTGTAGATGACATTATGCTCCATACAAAAAACATGAAAGACTCCTATAAAAATTGCTAGAATTGATATATGAATTCAACAAGTCACAATATACAAAAATCAATGTACAGAAATCTATTGCATTTCTACAGACCAATTATGAATCAACAGAAAGAGAAATTACGGAATCTATCCCATTGACAGGAGTACCAAATACCATAAGATACTGGAAATAAGCCTAACTAAAGAGGTGAAAGACCTTTACTCTAAAGGCTATGAAACACTGATGAAAGAAATGGAAGAGAACACAGAGAAATGGAAAGACATTCCATGTTCATGGATGGGAAGAACAAATACTGTTAAAATGTCTACACTACCCAAAACAATCTACACATGTAATGAAATCTCTATCAAACTAACAAAACAATTTTCACAGAACTAGAACAAGTAATCCTAAAATTTGTATGGAACCACAAAAGACCCCAAACAATCAAAACAAACTTGAAAAAAAGGAAAGGTGGAGGCATCACAATTCCAGACTTAAGTTCTTTTATAAAGCTATGGTGATCAGAACGGTATGGTACTAGAAAGAAACAGACACATAGATCAATAGAATGGAAACCCAGAAATGAATTCACATCCACATGGTCAACTAATCCTCAACAGAGCAGGAAAGAATATCCAATGGAAAAAAAGATAGTCTTGGGGCGCATGGGTGGCTCAGTCATTTAAGTGTCTGACTCTTGCATTTGGATCAGGTCATAATATCAGGGTTAATGAGTTTGAACCACACTTCAGTCACAGCCTGCTTGGGATTCTCTCTCCCTCTCTCTCTGACCCTCCTCTATATGCTCTGTGTCTCTCTCTGAAAAATACAGATGGCCAACAGACATGTGAAAAGATGCTCAACACCACTCATCATCAGGGAAATACAAATCAAAGCCACGCTGAGATA
The DNA here is from genome assembly GCF_018350155.1 of Leopardus geoffroyi. Lineage (NCBI taxonomy): Eukaryota > Metazoa > Chordata > Mammalia > Carnivora > Felidae > Leopardus > Leopardus geoffroyi. Next base: position 25,703,163 of record NC_059340.1, read on the forward strand.
CCATCTCACCATGGTCAGGGTGGTTAAAATAAACAAATCAGGAAACTACAGATGCTGGTGAGGATGTGGAGAAATGGGAACCCTCTTACGCTGTTGGTGGGAATGCAAACTGGTGCAGCTGCTCTGGAAAACAGTGTGGAGTTTCCTCAAAAAATTAAAAATAGAGCTACCCAGCAATTCCTACCCAGCAATAGCACTACTAGGAATTTACCCAAGGGATACAGGAGTGCTGATGCATAGGGACATGTGTACCCCAATGTTTATAGCTACACTTTCAACAAGAGCCAGATTATGAAAAGAGCCTAAATGTCCACCAACTGATGAATGGATAAAGAAGATGTGGTTTATATATTCAATGGAATACTACTTGGCAATGAGAACGAATGAAATCATGCCATTTGCAGCGACGTGGATGGAACTGGAAGGTAATGTGCTGAGTGAAGTAAGTCAGTCAGAAGAGGACAGATATCATATGTTTTCACTCATATGTGGATCTTGAGAAACTGAACAGAAGACCATGGGGAAAAGGTAGGGGGAAAAATAGTTACAAACAGAGAGGGAGGGAGGCAAACCACAAGATTCTTTAATGCAGAGAACAAACTAAAGGTGGGTGGGGAGATGGGGGAGAGGGAAAATGAGAGATGGGCATTGAGGAGGGCACTTGTTGGGATGAGCACTGGGTGTCGTATGTAAGCCAAATGACACTAAATTATATTCATAAAAAAATAAAAATCAATAAATAAATATAAAATTCTCCTCAACATATGGTTTTGGGAAAACTAGACAGCAACATACAAACAAACAAAAATGGACAACTTTCTTACAACGCAAAAATAAATTCCAAATGGATGAAGACCTATGTGTGAAACATGAAACCATAAAAACCCCAGAGGAGAACACAGCCAGTAACTTATTTGACATTGGCTGCATCAACTTCTTTGTAGATATGTCTCCTGAAGGGAAACACAAGCAAAAATAATGGGACTTCAAAAAAATAAAAAGCTTCTATCGCAAAGGAAACAATCAACAAAACTAAAATGCAACCTGCAGAATGGAAGATATTTGCAAATAACATCTGATAAAGGGTTCCTATTGAAAATATATAAAGTTATACAACACCCAAAAAATGAGAAATCCAAATAAAATTGGGTAGAAGATATGAATAGACATTTTCCCAAAGAAGACATACAGACAGCCATGAAAATATGCTCAACAACACTGATCATCACAGAAATATAATGCAAAAGTACAATGAGCTAACACCTCACTTCTGTCAGAATGACTAAAATCAATGAATGATGAAACAACAGGTGTTGCCAAGGATGTGGCGAAAGAGGAACGCTCTTGCACTGTTGGTAGGAATGCAAACTTGTGTAGCCACTCTGGAAAACATTATGGAGATTCCTCAAAAAATTGAAAATAGAACAACCTAGGAATTTCACTGTGAGGTATTTCCACAAAGAATACAAAAATAATACTTCAAAGGGACTCACACACCCTGATGTTTATAACAGCATTTTCTACAACAGCCACACTATGGAAACTGCTCAAGTATCCATCAGCTGATGAATAAATTGAGATGTAGTAGATGGAATGGAATATTATTCAGCAGTTAAAAAGTGAGACCTTGTCATTTGCAACAAGATGGATGGAGCTAGAGAATGTTATGCTGGGTGAAATAAGCCTGTCAGAGAAAGACAACCGTGATTTCACTAACACTTGGAAATGAAACAAACAAAGGGGGGAAAAAGGAGACAGTGACAAAGAGACTCTTAACTAGGACACAAACTGAGGGTTTCCACAGTGGGGTGGGGGGATGGGTGAAACAGGTGATGGGGATTAAGGAGGGCACATGTGAAGGGCACTCAGAGATGTGTGGAAGTGCTGCTCTATATTGTACACCTGAAGCTAATATTACACTACATCCTTACTAGCTAAAACTTAAATTAAAAATTAACGTAAGGTTTATTACACTACCTACCAGGTTTTCTCTAGTTTTCATTAATTCACCATGTTTGAAAAATAACCATTAATTTTTAAGAAGCATGAATGATATGGGGGGGAGTTTGTGCCTTTACCTCGGGCTCTGGTTCCAGCAGGACTCGGAAAGTGGGTCTCAGCTCATACAGAGACCATACAGAGATGGCCAATAGACACATGACAGCAGAAGACGTCAATGGAACAAGAAGCTCATAGTTTGAAAGAATAAGCAAAATGGATGCACCTTTAGCCAGACTCATCCCCCTTCCCCTCAAAAGAGGACTAAACTAAAAGCAGAAATGAAAGAGGATAAATAATGACAGACATCACAGAAATATAAAGGATAACAGAATATCACGAAAAAGTATACACCAACAAAGTGGACAACCTAGAAGAATTGCATCAATTTCTAGAAACATCACATCTAAAAGTGAACCTGAAAGATATAGAAAATTTGAACAGACTGATGAATAGCAATCAAATTCAATCAGTAATCAACAAACTCCCAAAAAACAAAAGGCCAGGATCAGATGGCTTCAGAGCTGAATCCTTTCAACCATTTAAAGAGTTAATACCTATTCTTAAAATATTCCAAAATATGAGAGTGGAGGGCAAGTTTCCAAATTCATTCTATGATGCCATCATTACCCTGATACCAAGCCAGATAAAGATATTACAAAACAATAACAAAACAACAGGCCAATATCTATGATGAACATAGATACAGTAATTGTCAAGAAAATATTTGTAACCCAAATCCAACAATGCATTTAAAAAGTCATTCACCTCAGGTGCCTGAGTGGCTCAGTCAGTTAAGCATCTGGCTCTTGGTTTGGGCTCAGGTCATGCTTTCACAGTTCTGGAGATCAAGCCCCTCATTGGGCTCTGTGCTGAAAGAAAAATACCATATGATTTCGCTTCTACATGGAATTTTGGAAGCAAAACAAAGAAACAAAATGGAGAGAAGCAGACAGACAAAAAACAGACTCTTAAATATAGAGAGGAAACTGGTGCTTACCAGAGGTGGGTGTGGGGATGGGTGAAAAATAGGGGAAGGAGATTAAGAATAAAATTATGGTGAGGAGCAGGGAGTCATATAAGAATTGTTAAATCATTATATTATACACCTTGAAGAAAATATAACCCGATGTTAATTACATCGGCTTAAAAAATTAATATAATTGAGGGGCGCCTGGGTGGCGCAGTCGGTTAAGCGTCCGACTTCAGCCAGGTCACGATCTCGCGGTCCGTGAGTTCGAGCCCCACGTCAGGCTCTGGGCTGATGGCTCAGAGCCTGGAGCCTGTTTCCGATTCTGTGTCTCCCTCTCTCTCTGCCCCTCCCCTGTTCATGCTCTGTCTCTCTCTGTCCCAAAAATAAATAAATGTTGAAAAAAAAAAAATTAAAAAAAAAATTAATATAATTGAATGTTAACAATTAATATAAAATGGAAAGACTCTTACAGCAATAGAAGATAAAAGATTTAGTTTTATAATCTTGGAATAAAAAGTGATATACTTAGCTTATGAAGTCATTAATAAATTGGAAAAATGGGACATTGTCATAAAATTGCTCCTAAACAGATACATAATTGAGTAACTACTGCAGGCATAAAAAAACCGTATGCCATTCTTTCCCCCGAAATGGTTATTCCCTGGCATCTTTCTCAGAAAATAACCCTAATTTCACATGCAAAAATTCTACATTTATGAATTCAATATGCGAATCTTAGAATTTTACATTTAGGATATAAATTTTTCTTTCAAATTCAATTATATGTGGGATTTTCTCATTTTTAAAACATCTACTATGCATACACATAAGATATCAAATGAAGAAATCAACTATAATGAAGTGAAATCATACTGGTGCACATAGGTTACATTTTTTATGGAACGACTCAAGGTGGGATGGTATCTTCAACTGGGTGGAAAAAGTTAGCAGACACCTACAAAAACAAATCTGGAAGTTACAGAAAGCTGCATGCTCATCAGAACGTCTGTCTTCTTTCTTACAGGGACAGAAAGGAGCCTTGAAACCATGTGTGGTGAATGTAAAACTCAGGTCTACGAATATCTGAATGAGAAATGAGCAAAACAGAAAAAATGTTTAAAAAGTGGGAATGTATCAAACAGGGGATAGAAGCATCAATTTTAATAAAGACAAAATAACATCAGGCTTTTTCTTCTAAAACTGACTCACAGTGTTTGCTTAGTACAATCTTCCCTACACTGAGAAGTGGCCTTGCTTCGTTCTTTGACCAGTAGTAGTCACAGGGGGATCCTGTGAATGAGCTTTTAGTAAAAACTGCTATCAATTTAAAAGTATTTCAGATTTTCATGAGTTTATGAGAAATTAGAAAACATGCCAAATCTCAACTGAAAAGGAAATAAGGTAACGAGTATGTTTTTAAGGTATTATTGATGAGATTTCTTCCAATGAAGACAAGAAAGGATAATTGTAACAAATTCTGTTGCAGGAATAATATTGAATATTCAAATAACGGGAGGTTCAGGACACAATCTAAGTGTCAGGTTTTCCGTTGTTTTCAACGACTACGACATTGTTGGAAAAAACTCCCACTGAAAATTAATAAAAGCATGTATGATGTGGAGGGCACCTTGTGTTTTTACCTCGGTCTCTGGTTCCAGCAGGACTCGGAAAGTGGGTCTCAGCTCATTCTTCTAGAAGGTCCTGAGAGTCAACATTTCCTGTCTTCACTACCCAACTGAATGCTGCTCCCATTCCTCCAAATTTGTGTCAGGATTTCTCCCCCCAAAACAAGCCTGAATCTGGAACAAACCAACCCCAGCATCTCTGACGTGGCTTTGCAAGGACCCCCTGAATCCACGGATCCTTGACTGAAAAACATCTTGTTCAAATATCGGCAGGGAAAACGAGGAACAAACCATGGAACAGCCCAGAAAATGCAAGTGGCTGAGCAGCTCACTGACCATCAGGTGCCTCTGGGGAAGCTACCCAGCGCCCCTCCTCGGTACTCAGCCCCACCACTGAGGAGACGCCAAGTTGCTGCGAAGCGTCCAGGGTCTCCCCGACGCCGGCGGCGGAACCTGCTGGAAACCCAGCTCTGGCTCTTTGCCCACAGTCACAGGTACTGGGTCCTCAGAAGCAACGAGAACCTTTCCTGCTCTGAGCCGCCCAGGATCAGAACAGCCTAATTGGGCGCCTTCTCCAGCCTTCGCTGAGCGCGCAAGGAACCGGCCCCTCCCTGTTCGCGGTGCGTGCGCGCCCTCTGCCGGCCTCCGTGGGAATTCCTGCAATGCTCAAGGCCATGGCCGCTCAGCTGAAAGTATTGAGGGTGCAGCTGGTCCAGGTAAGCCTGTTCTCCAGATTAGAATGGGTCTTAGTCACAGGGCCTGGGACCCAAAAAGAATCTTTTCCTTCTCCTGTTTAGTGAGTGAAGAACGAAACCGAATTTATTAATGTCATGATATTTATTATGTCATGATATAATTTGTAACGCTTTAAGCAACATTCAAAGAAATACAGACTACAAATTTACACATGCTGAACTACAGGTAATTGTGTTTACCACCAAAATACTTGGCTTAAATAAAAAATTGCCACCTTTGAGAAAGAGATACAGGCTTCCAGCTATGGAATGAATATGTCATTGAGATACAAGGTACGGCCTATGGAAGATAGTCAATCCTATAATAAAGTGTTGCATGCTTTCACATGATAGCTACACTTGTGTAGGTATATGGAGAGCATGACGTAGAGACACGGAATCACTATGATGTATACCTGAAACTAATACAACATGGTGTGTCCACTATATTTCAATAAAAAATTGACACTATTTTAAATTTTCCTTCATTAAAAAATTATTTCTAATAAGAACATATGAAATTCCATTTATACCACATTCTCTAATGTCACCGTCTTGATGTTGAGAGCTTATTTTTCAAGTTGTCAATAATATGTTTGATGACACATATGTGACAAGGTCAGAATGCATACCTAGAGGGAGTTACGCATCTGTTATCAATTTCCTGCCTGTATATGGGTAATATTTTCAATGAAAGGTGCTTCAGGGATGAAGACAGATGACATAATTTCCATGACACTCAGATAATTGCGCCTTCAAATAGTAAATGCCATCTCTTCACAATCAGAGGAAGGCTGGGTGATGAAATAGATTTCTCCTTTCATGTGAGAGAAGGCTGTGGTGGTTTAAACTGCTCGCTTACAATCCAGAATCCCGAGACCAGCAGTAGGTGTAAGAATAGCAACCCCCTATCATGTTGCACATAACTAGTGCTAGAAGGAGAATGTGGACCTTATTCTCAAATACTTTTGGTTGAGATCAATAATCCATCTGTGCAAGTTCCAGGCTATAGGCTCTGGGGGCAGCACAATGCCTGACGCCTGGCTGTGGAACATAAGGAGGTCATGCTGGAGCAGTGGGGAAGGCAGCAGGGACTGGGGGAAGTGGGGGAGACAGATCATGGTTACCTCCCCATGGGGCACACTCTGGACTTTACCTGCTAATGGACTGCATGCTCTCCCTCAAGCCATTTCTCTCTATGACCGTTCCTGAGACTGGGCCCCAACACGCCAGGCAAAATGAGGGGGACCCATCTTCCCAGGGGCAATGGCCTCTACAGAGCTTGCCTCAGTGAGGTTGGAGCCTTGAACTGAGGGAACTGTAATGCCCAGGTTTCCTACCCTTTCTGCCTCCAACCCTAAGAGCATCTTCGCAGAGCCCCTTTTGCGTGGCCTATAGCCCCCTCCGCACACTGTGACCAGCTCCGTCCTTTCCTCTGTGCTTCATTTCTGTCTTTGCTTCTCCCTACCCCTGTCTCCCTCTGTTTCTTTTTCTCACTCTCTAGGACTTGCCCAATTCCCCCATCACTCACTGTCTCTTTTCCTGCCTGTCTCTTTCTCTGCCTCTCCCCAGGCCTCGTGCCTTCTGTTCCGTGCAGCCCTGTCCAGGGATCAGGGCACCACATATCTGTGTCCCCCTCTCTCCTGTCATGTTTTAAGCCCAGGCCCTGATCACAGCGGATGAAAGTCCTCTTTATAGAAGCTGCAAGTGATGACGTTTACTGCAGCATTGCTGTTCCCAGACACTCCCGGGAAGCATGTGGACAGCCAGACCTTGACCCCTTGGTGGCCCAGCCATGATCCCAAAGATGCTGGAGGGCTGGTTACCTCCACAACCTGGGAGAAAGGGGGGGCCTGCCGGTGTCAGGGGCTCTGGAGAAGAATGCATGGGGTTTGAGGATCTGGAAAGAGCCAGATGCTTACAACCAACTCCTCCATGGTGGTGAGGAAGGAACGGGTATCATGTCATGGACCTCTGCCCTGCCCATCCCTCACTAAGGAAACAGTGGGAGGAGGGGAGCCTGGGTGGCTCAGTCAGTTAGGCGTCTGACGTCGGCTCAGATTTGATCTCGTGAGTCGTGAGTTTGAGCCTCTGGTCGGGTTCTGGGCTGACAGCTCAGAGCCTGGAGCCTGCTTTGGATTCTATGTCTCCCTCTCTCCCTCTCTGCCCCTCCCTTGCTTGCGCTCTGTATTTCTCTCTCGTTCAAAAAAATAAGCAAACATTGCAAAAATTAGAAGAAAAAAAGAAAGCACTGGAAGAAATATGGGACATCATAAGACTCACCCCGAAAACTACTACCACTAGTCTACCTCAGCTCCCACCTGGATTAGTGCTACTGTGAGGTAGCTTGTAGGTGGGAAAAGTCCCCAACACCTGGATTAATGCAGGGTTTCCTCATTGTTTTACCAGAGACACTGCTGACCCCTCATCCATTTCTTGCAATCAGAAATCAGCCACTCCCCGGGGACTGATGGCTGTCTTGCTGATCACCACACACCACTGTGACTAGCAGGTGCCGTGTGCTTGTGAGTATCTACTGAGGAGTGAACACAACCATCACCAGATCTAGATGAAGGTTGTGTCCACCACCCCAGAAGGATCCAGGGGGACATGTGCAGTCAATACAATTCAAATAATGACTTGTCTTCTGTCCCTATTACTGTAGATTCTACCTGTTTGTGACAGTGTATACAGGAGTCACACTGTGTGCATCGAAAGAGAATGACCGTAGGTCCTCCTGGAAGCAGACACTGACACAGAGGCAGAACTATGATGGGTTTATTACAGGAAACGAGGGCAGACAAAATAGAGGGGACAGGAATGGTGAGGGAAAGGATTCATTCAAATACGCGTATCAGACAACTTTTCTCAATATATCACATTGCCACAGCCTATTGGTCACAGTTTCGGGTCCTCTTCAAACTTCAAGTTGTCCTGAAAGGCAAAGAGATTTGGGGTTATAGCAATGGGATCTTCTGTTCTCGTCTATGCGTTTTGTCCTTGAAAATATACCTTGGACGAACACTTAATTGTGTGGCTGCATCTGTGTGTCTACCAGTAATGGAAGATGATTGTCTTCAGGTCTGAGATATAGATCCCTGAATGTACACTTTCTCATAGTTATCTTTTCCTCCTGTGTGAAGTAGGACCTGAATTCTAATAGGGAAAACACAGGGGTCTTTGCTGTCTCTTTTGAAACAGGGATTGCCAATCTCACAGCCTCAGGCATTATACTCTTAGTTTAATGGAATTGAATGAACATCTCTTGATGAGCTTCTGTGTGGAGATACCTTCATTTACACACTGAGGAGGGTGAGTGCCCACTCATCCCATTTATTTTACAAATTCCTTATGTGGTTGTCACCTCTTCATCATACTGATCTCAGAACCCAACACTATTCCTGTTTCTCAGATAACAAAGCTGAGGTTCTGAGATGGCCCCACTGAGAGCTGGTATTAGGGATGAGACAGCAGGAACACACGCAAAGCCTCAGGATATTGTGAGGGAAGTTTCAGAGATGCAAACTGGCAGGCAGGGTGATGACAGCAGATGCAGGTGTGTGGTGACAGGAGTCCAGCAGGGGCAGCTTCTGGTCAACCCTGAATCCCCACTAAGAGTCTGACTCAGGCTGAAGGCCAAGGAAGCCACTCAACTGATCTACAACCTGTCTTCCCCTTTAGTCTCACTGAGACACACAAACTTAGGCATTTCCTAAGACCAAGTTTAATTTCCCAAATCTCCAGCACATTCTTTCATACGTGTCCAGACCTTTCAGAAACCCAAGGGAAACAACAAACTGTATTTAGATTATGAACTATGTGCACTGCGGTAACTTTGACATTTTGGAGATGATGACTGCATTGTACACTGTGCTTGCACCCATGAAGCAGTTCTTTGCAGATCTCATGCGGTCCTCAAGCTCCCTGCCCAGGCTGTGGGCCCTGCCAGGAATGGCTTCCAACTCCAACCTACTGTCCCCAACACCCTCTCCTCCACACCTCCTCAAACTCTGCTTACCTTCCACAACTTTCCTTCTATTCCTGTGTGATTCAAGTTTCCCCCATTCCTTCACTGGTGCCTCCATTATGGTGATCACAAGATCTGTGTCACATAACGCATGTGCCCCATTTCACACAGGACACCTGAGGCACCTAAATTTCGGGGTGCACCTCACCTTCACAGAACCCACAACATTGTGTCTGTAAAAAACACACCAGTACCTCTGATACCTCTGCCTTTGTGTAAACATCCTCTTTCTTTTTGACAAGAGAAACCTATAGCTCACCTCATTACAGGGAAATGACACAGCCCTTTGTATGTAAGTCCGGAGAAACTTGAGATATGTTACAGTGTTCTCAGGCAGGTTTGCAGGTGGGTTGCCACTACTCAGAACCATCATTACATCATTCCCACCAAGTCTTTCACGAAGAAGATGCATGTGCTTTACCAGTCACTCATCCAGCTCAGGTCATCTTACCAAATGGAGTAGGTGGAGGAGCTGGTGGAGGAGGGGAAGGTGGCCCATAGCCCATGGCTGGTGATAAGGGGCGGTCCATGTGGTAGGGCCTGCAAGGCCATCCTGGGAAAGGACCAGGCCCTCTTGCGTACATAATGGCCTGCAGAACAGAAATGAATGCTGTGTTCATAGGACAGAACAGAGCATCAACACCAGCAAAAAGTGGAAACCCAAAGAAGCAGTGCTCATCTCCGGCCAGCTTTCCCCCCACCAGGTTCCAAGAGGGCAGCATCGGCACCAGGGAGCCTCTACGCATACTTTGGGTTCCACTTACAGTTTTGGGGTGGGTAATGGATGCTATGGGGATAAACTAGTGTCCTCACATGTCTGCAAATGTAGAACAGCAAGGGCTCTTGTCCTAGTGGATATATGGTGTGATGCCAAATTAACAAAATAGCATATTCCCAATAGGAAGGCATCTAAGTCCAGGATCACCCGCCACCTCTCATCCCCCTCCACCACAGAGGCTGCTTATTTGTATGTGAAGAACTTCAGAATGAGAAGGAATGACAATCCCAGACTCCACACATGGAATCATAGCCCTCGTGGCTCAAAGCTCTGCCTCTAAGCCCCCGCCTGTGCCCAATCTGCTTCTCTCCCGACAATGGGGTCTTCTCCTCTCTAAGTGCTATCCATGGGCACAGAGACACATAGAGTGGTGGGGATCCTGAGGTCCTGAAAAACATCTGGATGCATATTCTTAGAGAAACATGCTACCTATACATGTTAGTTAAGCTTAGCTAATTTATTTTAATTCAGAAGTACCTCTCAGTTTAAGTACAGTACAATTTGCAAGGTAATTGTGTCCTTTAGAAAAATGAGCTGAAATTCTAAATAACAGAATTAACACAAACGCACATTTGTTTCTGCTGTAAATGTCCATGTTTCACCTGTAAGCGTGACCCAGGACACAAGAGAACCTGCTCATGGGAACACAAATAAAGGACACAGTGGGGAAGTACAATGCAGGTAATTATGGATTTTCTCTTCTTCACCACTCATGTTCCAGTGCATGTTTTCTAGGACAAATATGTCACAAAAATAGTTCAGAGTATTTATACCCAGGGCACACCTGAAGGGATTCTGGACAGCACATTTACAAAAAAAAAAAAAGGCTGAAGGGTGATGAGTATGAAATTTAGTTTGTCTAAGACCACTCTAAATGACACATACAAAAATATAAGTTGGAGTGAAGGCAGTTTGCATTTTCAAACCATAAGGGTAACCTTAGGTTTTGTGAACACGTTAATCCCCTAGACAGAAACAGGAAAGGAAGAAACAGCAAGAGCATTGATTCCACATTGAGGAGGTCCAGGAAATATGAGGCATGCCAGGAGACTTCTAGGTGGAGTGTGGGGTCATCCTACTTGGGTTATTTCCAGGAACACACTGGAAAAGTCCTAAGGTCCTCACCTCTAAATACGTTTGGCTTCTAAAGTTACTACAAGGAGTTGACAGGCAGAAAATAGAGAAGCCCATAGACACTTGGGTTAAGGTTGTGCATTTGGAAAATAAGAAAAACAAGCAGACATATCATACAACACACAAAACAGACACAGTGCCAGGAGAGAGCACTGAACAGAAAAATGAGGGTTTCCCAGAAGAGTTACAACTGAAAATGGCCACACCGCTTACCTTGTCCTTCTTGGCCCTTTTGGTAGAGTCTGTGTTGTTCTCACTCACAGGAGCAACTTCGGGATCTGCAAAAGGCCCTAGAAGGGATGGAGGTTTATTGTGATTTGAGGAGATTGTGCAGAGATTAAAAAAACAAACCCTCCCCTCATTCCTCAAGCATCTTAAACTCTTTGGCCCAGTCAGATCCCAAGTCACATGCAGAGGGTAGCCCCACATGCTTCAGGTGATCCCAAGGCAAAGGGGAGAACCACCCCTTAAACCTTGATGAAGACCCATAAACGCCCTGGTTCAGGTGTTTTCATAACTCATCAAACAACTACGGATGGCTGGTGGCTCACCTGGACAGATATACCTTAGGCTGAGCCTCATGCCTCCCATAGCCCAGCACATGGACTGTGTACAGCACACATCTGCTGAAGCCCTATGTCTGCTTTTGTGTATACAGCCCCATTCCATCTCCACAAGAGACACCTGTGCCAACACAGGGTGTGGGAAATGACACAAAGATGATATGTCGATCAAGAGAAACTCAAGGAATGTGGTTATGGTGGCAAACGCTTTTCCCTCGCATTGCAACGATCTGTGGTACCACCTCTGCACCTTGTCCAAGACTCAACAACAACAAAAATTAGATGAAGGTGATTTGCAAGTCAACTCATACTGCTCAGATCATCTTACCATGCAGTGTAGGTAGACAGGTCTGGGGTGGTCCCCAGGGCCACCAAGGTTCAGGAGGTGGACATGCCCTATAGCCCATGGGGGGACCTCGAGGGTAGGGTGTGCAGAATCTTCCAGTTAGCAGAGGAGGTCCCCATGGATCCACGCTGCCCTGCAGAACAGAAGTGACAGCTATGTGCATATAGCAGACAAGAGAACCAATACCAAAAGCAGCTGAAACCCAGAGAAGAATATGTCAGCACCTGCCAACTTCTCAGCCACCAGGATCCAAGGGAGTAGCATCAGTACCTGAAAACCCCATCTCTCCCACTGGGTACTGCCTACAGCTTAGGCAAATAAATGCTGGAGGTTATACTACGGTCACCACATGTCCCTGCCCATGTCTTAGAATGTAGAAAAAATGGTGCCATCTTAGAGGAATCAAAGAAGTAATTCCAGTCTAATGAAGTAGCATATTCCAGACAGTCAGACATCTATGTCCAGGATCACCCTGCATCCCTCCACTACAGTGACTATAGAAGCTCTGGTTTTGGCATATTCCAAACACAAAAAAAATTGAGTGCAGATAAACACCTGATTCTCTGCACACAAAATCACAGCTACTACTGGGGAAAAGTTCTTCCTGCCGGCTCCTTATTTTGTCCCCTCTGCTTCCCTCCCCGCGAAAGGGGTCTTCCCTCTCTGGAATTGCTGTCAAAGGCCACAAGACCACTGGGGAGTTGGGGATGCCTGGAGTCTTGCAGGGGAACTGAGAAAGTGTTTGCTGTGAGGAACATATTACTTATCAATGACTACTAAGCCCACATGTGTTTACCTGAATTCATAAGGAATTCTGATTTTGAGCACAGTACAAGACACAGAGTAATATATACCCTATGGAAAAAAAGAGGTTGAAATTCCTGTAACAGAATTAATGCAAAGGTGTTTTGATTTTGGTATAAATTTCCATGGATGTGTCATAAGCAGTGGTATCAGCTCTAACACTGATTGGAGACAAACAGAACCTGCTCATATGAACACAACTGAAGGACCTCGTGTTCAGAATATTTTTACCTAAGATACATTTTAAAGGATTCCCAACAGCTCATTTACCAACAAAGACATGAAAGTGGTGAAGGTGGTGAGTTATGACAATGACTTTGTGCATTCTAAGTTGGACAAGGCACACAATGTAAAGATACAGGGAAGTCTTTCCGCATTTCCAATTAACAAGTAGCTTTACCATGTTAATCACATGACCAGAAAGAGGAAAATAACAACACTGATCCCACAGACAGGCGGTATAGTAGTAGTCAACAAGCCTAGAGACTTTAGTATGGAGTGCAGTGCATCTTCCTGGTGTTATCTCCAGAACACATGAGAAAAGCCATAGGTCCCTCAACCTCTAAGTTCCGTTGGCTACTAACTGTTCCAGAAAGCGATGACAGGCTGCAAAGAGAGGAGCCTATAGACTCTTGGGTTAAGGCTGTGCATTTGGAAAACAAACAGGCAGACATATCACACAACACACAAAACAGGGAAAAGGCCATAGAGCCTGCTGTACTGCAAAAGAGGGTTTCCCAACAGACTTACAACTGAAAATGGCCCCAGCATTTACCTTGTCCTTTTCTGCATTTTTGGTAGAGTGTTTGTTGTTGTGACTTACGGGAGCGACACCAGCTTCTGGATCGGCTAAAGGCTCTAGAAGGGATGGAGGTTTATTCCGATTTTAATAGGCTGTGCAGAATTCAAACAAACACCACATTTTGTGACATCTTAAACTTTTCCCCACACTTCAGACCATGAGGAGAGGCAGAGAGTAACCCACAAGCCTTAGGTGACCCCAAAGATAAGGGGAGATCCATCCTATCTTGTTAATGAAGAAACCATAGGGCCCTGGTTCATGTTCTTCATAATTAGTCAAATAACTTGCAACAGGTCGGTTCAAAGAGAAATCTGGAAAGCGTCACCAAAATAGCCATTTCTCAATGTACATTAGGGGTAATAACTCACCATCTCACTACAGACAAGAATAAAAATGAGAGTACTGATTGGGATAACATCAAAAAACCCTCCACAGAAGAGCATGGGTGTGTTTCTTCTGGCTCCAGGCGAATTGTTCAATCTTCCAGCTTATCTATAAGCTGCCTTCCACATGTGAGCAGGTATTATGTAACTATTTCTGAATAGAAATATACTTGACTGAAATTATACTCATGAGAAAAGTAAAACTGTGGGAATTTAGCACTGAAGCTTCAGACTTGCACTGATAGCATCAGGGGACTAAGCTATATGGAACCTGAACTTAGGAATGTAAGAATAGGGTTCAGAAAAAATAAGACAAAAATAAAGGAACATTAAAAATAGTAAATAAATGACCTTCTCCCCCCCAAAAAAAAACTAAAATAAAATTGAGTCAAGGTAGGAAGAAGGATAAGGCCTATGTGCCATGTGACATGATGGCATGTCACCTCTCCAGACTCATCTCTTTAGTTAGGGGATGCTGGAGGAGGTGGGAGGGTCTGCAGTTAGGGGAGGGGCATAAGCTCCACAAGTCACAGGGACAAGTGCCCCACTGCCTGGGGCACCCTCCTATCACCCCTTCAGACAACCTGATGTCCTTAGTGCTTGTGATTCTTTCCAGGCCCCAGGAACAGGCTACACAGCAGAAATTAGGTTGCTGCACATCACCATGTGCTCCTTACCTCTCCTTGGAGGGTTCTGGGTCTGTGGTCTTCCAGGCATTGGTTTCTGCCTCATGTATCCCTCAAGCAGCCTCTTTCCCTCCATCATGTCCAGTCTTGGATACAGAAAAAGAATGGACTTCCTTAAGAGTTGCAACACCACGTCCTCTACAAGACACTAAACAGCACAGCTGTCATCCCTCGACACACCATTAAAAACACATGTCAAGATCACCCACCTGTGTTTCAAGTGGGCCGCCTCCCTCCTCTCCTCCGCCATCGCCCTCTCCCAGATCTGAGTCTTGATCTGGGGGAGAAAAACACATCCACCTTCAGTCATGCCAGACTGTGCACCAAAGAGACAGAGGAGGAAAAAAAGAAAACACTTACCCAGTTGTGCTGAGCATTCTTCTCATAAACTGCGATCTGAAAAAGCCAACAACGAAAAGCCCGTGTTTAGGGATTCCAAGGGCCACTACACTCACCAGCATGAGGTGCTAAGGGTTTAATACATCAGGCAGAACTCAAGTTACCTGGTATCTGAAGGTGAGCTCTGCCCGTTGCAGCTGTTCTCGTCTTTGTTCAATTTGTTGCCTGTGAGTTACAATTGCGTTCGTCAAATAAGGCCTAATATTGAGCAGGATTTTAAATCATCTGCCCATGTTCCCATCAACTTCATATCTGTCTCCTAATACAATTTATCCTTACACAGGAAACACTTTTCACATAATTATAAATGTACGGTAGGACCAAAGTGATTGTTCCATCCTTTCCTTACTCATTATTCCCTGCCTACAGAGTTCAGAGTTTGTTGAATTCCTTCCCATATTCAATCTTTCATCATATGACAAGTGCCTTTCATCATAAAGCTCTATTCTCCTTTAACTTTGTACTCACCATGTTTCCCAGGGTTGCAACGACCAAGGCCATCAAATGGCACTACCATGTTGATGGGTATGATTTCATCCTATAACAAACTGCTTTCCTATAGATTATGACATTTGACACCACCCCTCAGGAATATTGGCATGGATGAAGTTTCCACATGGTCAGGCCAGCACTGGAGACGTGGAAATGTTTAGTAACGTAATTGCTTTATTCTTTCTAACAGTTATCTTTTTCTATCTGTTAATTCCCTATAGATATGTCCTCTGAATTTGCGTTTGTATACTACGCTAATGGAGTCCACCCATTGTACCAAGGTTCAAACTAAGGAGTGAACAGGGGTTTCATGAGCCTCTGCTAATTAGTATCTGAACTCACTTGTACTTGTGTATTTCCTCTGTAGCTATTTTCAGATTTTCTTCTGCAGTTGCCATCTGATTCTTCACTGCAGCTAGTTCACAGTTCATCGTATCCAGCTTTCTAGGATGAGAAAGATATATACACAGTCCAGGAGCCAAGGTCCAGAAATTCTGCCTTTTAACTTCCCAGCTCTCTTGAAGGCCTAGATTCAAATATCCCTACACTGTCCTCCCATAGATGCACAGACTGACAACACAATCAGAGAAATGAAGACCCCACTTAAGGTTAAAGAAAAATCAACCTCTGTCTGCTGCCAAGTCACCTGCAATCAGAGCGGTCTTTCGAGGTCTCTGCTTCTACTCCTTCATCATAAAGTCATCAAATAACATTGCACTTTGTGCCTTCCTAGAGTTGGTCTTTTGTTCGAGATGGTGAAGGCTCATTTCAGTTCAACGTGAAAAACTATGCCTGACCAGCTATACCCATTAGGATGAAGCAGGGGATCATCATTGCCTTATACCTCCATGGGGCAATGCACTGAGTCTCAGTCCAAAAGTTGTACCCGGACACAGACACTCAGTATGAAAGATAGCCTTCCAGGACATGGTTTCACCAGCATTGCAAATCACTCCCACACAGGAGTTACAGGAGTGTAACCCCTGCCTCTTCCTTCAAAGATCCTGGTGGAGGAAAAGGCCAATCTTAGAGTGGCAATATCTACTGAAATATAACATGATGTGAACTGTCCCACAGTCAGGCTGTTATCTCCAGGAAATAGATTTCAGATGGAAAACTATCAACTTCATGGAGTCAATCCAGTCTTTAACAAGACGGAGTTTATTCATAGTGAAGGCAGCAAAAGGCAATGCTTCAAAAGTCTGGCTTGCTGTGTTGCCCTCAGACTACTTAGTTCATGGTGTTGCTTTAAAGGGTTTCAACTTGGCACTGGGTATACTCAAGAATCACATGCAAAACTGAAAGACTCTTAGAAACTGAGCAAAAGCACTAGACAGAGAAAGGCACATGCATTTCCTTCTGGCCTCTCAGGCAGTCCTTCAGCAAATGCTTTCTGGTCTGTGGCTATAATGTAGTGGCTCTTTTGTAAGGGGGTAAAGACAGAGAGGTGGTCAGAGCTTACAAAGTAACAAAAACAAGATGTAAGTGAGACAGAGAAGCCCCCACCCCACGTGTGGGAAGGACTAACACAAAGCTGAGTCTCAGGGAAGAGAAGGAAGAGTTTACTTTTCAATGTGAATGAGGGACTTTAAGGTCCCTGATCTCCTCCTGAGAACAAAAGAAAATACTGGACAAAAGAGGAAACATGTGAGTGGTGCACCAAATTTGTAACACAAATTTGAGACACACTTCATGCAAATCTCACTTGCAGACTGGATGAAGGGATCCAGTACTGATGGCATCCCAAACCACTGTCCATTGTTTCTACAGCAAGATAATTCCATTTTTCCCATAGATATTTTTGACCCAAGTCTGGTGCTGAACAAAGATGACCTAATTCCCAGCTGATAGGACAATGTGATGGGACTGAAACCTATAGGACAATGTAAATGGATCCAGAGGGAATCCAGGTATCAATGTGATTAATGCCTTCCCTCGTCCACCCTATGTACATGACACAACAACGTGTGGCAAGCACTAAGGACAGAAAGGAAAATGCAGGTTACAGAAAGCAAGGTAGGAAGGGCAGGCACAATTCTACTGAATGCATTTGGCAAAAATACTCTGGATCCAATTCTAAAAGAAATACATTTACCTATACTGGCCACCACACGCCTTCATACAACAGTACTTGGGACTCTTATCACATGAACATCTTACTTTTCTATAGCCACTTTTCTTTCTTCGTAGAATTCTTCAAGGATGCCTGCTTTCTCCTTCAACTGTCTGACTTTGGCTTCCTTGGCTGCTTTTGCAGACCTCAATGCATTACACTTGTCCTCCAGGGCCTTTTTACTTTCTGTCAAGAAATGAATTTTATTTTTGTGTGCGCACAGGACATGAGACTTGGTTTTGGGGTGACAGGAAAAGGGCAAGTACCACGAAGGCAGGAAGCTATTCCTTCCCTTCCCAAAGCAAACTCATTGCCACCATATGGGCATTTCTCCCCAACAGACAACATACCTTCCAGTTCACAGTTATTGGACATCACGGCTCTCAGTTCTGGATCCTCAAATTGACCGTTTGCATCTTGTGACTTTAAGACAGATATGAAAAAAAGACATTCAAGAAATACTGACCGCATAACAATGTGAGTGTACCTAACACAGCAGGACTATGCATGGCAACAAAGAAAGATCCCAAAGCATAAATATAACAATGAGAAGGCAAAGAACATGGAATATAGTTCAAGTCAAAGAGCTCACAAATGGCTTTCTTAGGGGACTATTCACACTGAACATTGTTCAGCATTAAGGGAGGAGGGCAGTATACGATTTGGCTATTGCCCTTCATCTCTCAACTGTCTTGGGGGATTTTCTCCATATGTTGGGAGGGCAGGGCTGAATGAGGTGGTAATTACCCAGCTGTGAAAATAAAAGACACTTGCTAGTCCTTGAAATAGCAAAACTCCTCAGGGTGGTCCTAAGTGAAATTCCAGGTCCTTGTGAGGATGGAGGTTTGGCTCCCAGAGGCCCACTCTCTACTGTGGTAAACAGCAAAAGAATATGCTGTGCTCACCTCACCCAATGAACAAAAAGCCTCCAAAGCCAAGTTACAGTAAAACTCAGCAGCCAACTCATTACTTCCGGATTCTTGACATTCCTCTCTCTCTCTGATTGCAAGGTAGCAAGTGCACTTTGCAGGGTGTCATTTAAATTTTAAGTAAAGTGCTCAACTTTTTTTGATGTGCTCCTTCAACAAAACATGTTGAATGAGTAATAATAATTCATTATTTTACTTGTGTTTTTAGAATGCAATCCAGGCAAAGAAGGGATTCTTACTTTCTTTTTTTTTATTTTTATTTTTTAACGTTTATTCATCTTTGAGAGACAGAACATGAGCAGGGAAGGGGCAGAGAGAGGGAGACACACAGAGAGAGAGAGAAGCAGGCTCAAGGCTCCGAGCTGTCAGCACAGAGTCCGACATAGGGCTCAAACTCACGAACTGTGAGATCATGACCTGAGCCAAAGTCAGATTCTCAACTGACTGAGCCACCCGGGCACCCCATGGGATTCTTACTTTCAATTTAAGAGCTTCAGCGGAGTGAATGTTACTTCTTCTCTCAGCTTCTTGAAGGCGTATCTTTGATTCATTGATCTATATATAAAACATATGAAAAAGGAATCAGAATTCAAAAATAGCATCATGGTAGATAAACCTATCTCTAATGTGTGATTCCTTTCACAAATAAAGAGGTAGTTCTTTACATTTGTGAAGCTTGTCTTGAATTGGGAGTGTTTCTACAACACATGAAATAGGTCAATAGGATGAACTACCAGAGGTGAAATAACTGAAATAAAATCACAAAAAAAAAAATATTTGAAAGGGCAATGCTACCTTCTGTTCCCAAATGGATATTGCTTCAGCCAGCTCTCTGTTTTCTTTCTTCACTGTGTTGATCTTTTCAGTTATTTGCTGTAAATTAACTAAAAAGAGATAAAACAATTTCTAAGGTTGTTACCAAGCTGGTGACATCGAATAATCCCACTGTATTAGCAGCAGAGACACATTATCTGACATGTGGGTGTAACCAACTTTTTTGCTTTCTTATTGTGCCTGAAGAAAGCAAGTTTTAGTAGCATTTTAAACCCAAGGAACCTTATTTCACTGAGATCACTATACGTGTGAGCTCTAGAACACTGACTCCTCTAACAAGCACAAAGTGCAAACTTCTCTTCTATTGGCCTAGTGTGAGAGCTCTCATGCCCTGAGTTCGCTCTTCTCACCGCGACCACTGCTGCACTCACAGTGATGAGCACCAGCCTTTGAGGGCTTACTAAGTGTCAGGCAGCCACCCTGGCTCTCAACACACAGTGTCACAGAATCACCACAGTCTATAGGGCCCATGCAGAATACATTACCCCCATTTGCATCACGTTCACTTCTCATTCTCCCCTGGCATGAATGGCTCCCTCCACCTCAGACTCAAAACCATGGTTTAAACCTCTCTTGTGACACACACCATGCCTGGCAATATCTGGCTTCTTCTCTAAGCTTAGGCCACTTGATAGACTCAAAGAGAGTTTTCTCATCTTCACATTTCACCAAGAGCCATGTCATGGCAAAGTACTCACTCCAAACCTCAGACTCACATCATCACTTGTTTCCTAACCATTTCTATGCAAAATTACACTCATCCTGTTCTCCTTCCTCCTATGATGTTTTCCTCCCCTGGTCTCTTAAGAGATGCCAAATCCCTCCACATTGTCACTTAGCCTCCAAACAGGGAAGAGAAAGATTTTTAAGAGTTAACAAGTCAATTAGACATCACAAGTCACCATATTTATCCCTAGTTAAAAAATTAAAACCCACATCAAACACCAGTACTGAAAAAAACTTACAAAAAATACTAAAACCTTAAATCTTACCTTGATATACTTGAGGCTCTATCTGAGAGAGGAAGAAACAAAATAAGTTTGAGGTCAAACATATTATTAGTAAAAACATATTCTTTCTGATAAAATATTAAATGTAAAGCAATGAAATTACAATGATCATTTTGTTCAGCATAATGAATTCATAATATTAAATATAAGCAAAAATTAGAATTTCATATTTAGTTCATGATTCTTTATAAACCATTTCTGATAAAAGCATAAAGATTCATGGCTTATTTTCACTAAAAGATAGATTTACATTTTATTCCATAAACATCAACGTATTCAATTTTGTCAGTGCATAATGCAGACAGTTTTAAAAATATATAAATAAAATATTTGTCTGATTTTTTTCTCTTGTAGTCGAACCCAACATCCACACTGAAACCCAGAACCTAGGATCATTTGAAAGTCCAAAAGAAAGAAAGAGAGAGAGAGAGAAAGGGAGAGAGAAATAAAGAAAGAGACCCACGGGGGACGGGGGGGGGGGGGGCGGGGGGGGGAGAGAGAGATGGAGGGGAGGGAAGGGAAGCGAAGGAGGAAGGAAGGGAAGAGGAAAGAAAAGGAAAACCTTTGTAGTAAGATATGCCTCTTTCATTCTCTAGAAAGCTTTCTGAAATCGTACAGAGTTGGCTGCTCTCTGAATCAATAAACAATTACCACATGTCAGGTGCTATGATTTTCCTAGATCACTAAAAACAGAGGGTCTTCCAAAAAAAAAAGTCATCAAATGAGAAAGAGAGTGGAACATGACTAGAGAAAAAGCACAGGCAACAAAGGAAAAGATGGCTAACATTTCAAAAAAAAAAAAAAAAAAAAGGAAAAAGTGTTCCCCGTAAGAAGGTATAAGAAAAACAAAAGGAACTTCACTCGTGTAGAGGCAGTGGTCTGAGGCAAGGGTTAAAAGCTTCCATACCTCCTTCTGGAAACGTGAACAAAAGAGAGATCACAGGTATTAGGGAGTAATGGTTGTCTGGGCAAAATTAGAAGTAATAATTTAAAGCCTGACTGCACAAGTATTTCTGTTTTCTAGGAGCCCTAAAAGAATGTCAACCATGGAAAACCATCCTGTGATGGTCTTGTGTCCACTGAAAAGTAACAACCACAAGACAATGACTGTGGGACTAAAGGATGCTTCCCCACTCCCAGCCCCTCACTCTTTGGAAAAGTGCCTCTATAAGCCTGGCACACTACCCCTTTAGGGAGCGATATGGCTCTTTCTTGTTGGCTCCATCGTATACGAGCTATCTCTAATAAACTCTACCTGCTTTGTTTCCCTTGAGTTCAGTGTTCATTCCTAGGACACTGAGACTCAAGAACCTGGTCTTGGGGATCCAATAACACCCAGACCCGAGTCATCCCCTGGTGAATTATAGCTCAGTAAAATCTAGGCCAGACTCTACTTTAACAAAAGGTAAAGACACATTTTCCTGACTCCTAGAATGCATATCCCTACTCAAACGTTTTAAATGGGGCTGAAGCTAGCCCCAACATTTTGCCAGGATATTGGAATATCAATGTGTTATCAAAAAGCAAGTCATAATAATGTTGTTATAGGAAAGTGTATCTATGGAGGGCAAATAGAAAACCATGGATAGTCCTTTAACATCACATGTTTCCTTTCCTAAGCAGGGGAAATGGAAAGAGAGATGGACTTACAAATACATAATATTTATATTTTCCTTATGAGGGGAAAGATTTCTAAATTGGCAGGAAAAGAGGAAAAACAGCCATTTAGACATAAACTCATGGTATTCTGTTCTTCCTTAGAAGGCCTGCCCTCAAGAGAAACTATTTCTCCAAAACCTAATGGGGGTTTTCCTAAACACAAGCAATGCAGATGAAGGGAAATACTCAACTACAGTGCTCTTCCTCCTTCCTGTCTCACAGGGGAGTAAACTCAGCCTAAAAGCTAGCCAGGTAAAGACAAAACTTCACACTCAAGGCCTATTCGCCTCAGTTTCTTTAAACAAGGATGTGACTCCCAGCTCTCAAAAACACTTACCAGGTACCCTAAAAGGAAAAGCCACATATTTTGAACACAGAATGCAAGCATTAGACTCATATTTCCTAAGGCAGAGATGTTGGGATAATCAGGCTGGGAATTTAAAACTGCTCTGATTAATAGGAGAATAACTCTAATGGGAAAAGTGGTCAGTACGCAAGAAGAGGTGGTGAGTGTGAGCACAGAGATGATAACTCTAGGATCCAAGAGATTTTGGTTCTAGAAATCAGAAACACCATAACAGAAATAAGAAATGCCTTTGTGGATATATTAACACACACAACATAGCTGAGGAAAGACTCAACAAGCAGAAGGAAATATCGAGTAGAAACATCTGAAGCAGAAACACAAAGAAAATAATTAAAAATACAACACAGAACATCCAAGACCAGTGGGACAATTACAAAAGGTGTAACATACACAGAATGGGAATACCTGGTGAAGAAGTGAAAAGAAGACACATTTGAAGTGAACACGACCATGAGAATTTTCCAAAATTAATGATAGTCGCAAACCACAGATCCAGGAAACTAAAAGAATTCCAAGCAGGATAAATACCCCCCCAAAAAAAAAACCCCACCACAACAACTACAACAAAAAACTACCCCTAGACATATACTATTCAATCAACAGAAAACTGAAAACAAACAATTTGGAAGAAGCTAAGGGGAAGTGTTGAGGGCTGGAGTTACAGGGAGAAGGGAGAAATAACACCGTACCCAAGAGGAACCAGGAAAAAAAAAATACTCAGAATTCAGAAACCATGCAATCAAGAAGAATGAAATGTTTATAGTGTTAAAAGAAAAGAACCCATCACCGAGAATTCTGTGGTAACTGAAATTATCTTTCAAAACATTCTACAAAGTAAGGAAAATTATCGGACATACTGAGGTCAATAATAAAGGCTTAATTCTCCAGGGAAACATAATCCTTAATGTGCATGCATTAACAACAGAGTGTCAAAATACATGAGGCAAAAACTGACACAACTGCTAGGAGAAACAGACATACACGTTATTATGGCTGAAAGAATTCAATACCCTCTATCAGTCATTGACAGGTTGAGCACACAGACATTCAAATTTAAGAACACAGTTGGACTGAACTGCATCATCAATCACCTGGATGGCATGACCATCTGTAGAACACTTCAACAATAGACAAATACACATTCTTCTCAAACTCACATAGAACATTCACTGACATGGACCATATTCAGGGTCAGAAAATACATCTTAACTTAAAGTCAACAAAACCATAGACAATATGTTCTCAGAACACAAATGCAAGCTAGACATCAGTAACAGAAAGACAGGTGGAAAACTACAAAAAAATATTAGAGATATTCTAATAGAAGATAGAGAATAGAGACAGAATAGAGATATTGTAAAAGAAGTGGGTTAAAGAAGACAATTCACAGAATTTTAAAAATATTTCCATCTACATGATAATGAACATTGGAATTATTACAATTTGTGGCTGCAATGAACGCAGTGCTTAAAGGGAAATTTGAAGTACTGAATGCATACAAAAGGTCTAGTTAAAAATTTGTGCTTACCAAAAAAAAAAAAAAATGCTGCTTACTTATGATTACAAGCCTATCTATAAGGTACTTTAGTATACTCACAGCAAGGACAACTCTCCAGAGGTAAACCAGACATGCACAAATTGGAAGGGTGGCAGTAATAATGGTAAGCTTCCACAGAATCCCAAATACACGAGAGCCAAAAGGGAAATGGCCAGCCAAAATATGGACAAGCTGAAATAATATTTGAGACAATGAGGAATATCAAAGACATTTATAATATCTGTTACAAAGAATCATCTTTATAAACCTTCAACCAGCTTCCAGGAGGTTATAAGCACATCTCTCAAATGCCTCCTCATGAAGGACAGGGCGGGCACAAGGCTTACAAAGGAGCAGGGGCAAACTTGTGGGAGTGATGACTGTGTTTACGTACTATGGCGATGGCTTCATTGCTTCTTATCTATATCACATATCAACAAACTGTAATCTTTACAAAGGTCTTGTTGTTATACGTAAGTTATACCACACTGCAGCTGTTGGGAAAATCTAATAGGCCATCTTAGAAATTCTATAGTGCTGACAAACACACTGGAACAATTTTTAAATAGCAGAACTTAAGAATTTATCAGCCAACTTAAAATTGAAAAAAAAAACAAAATAAAAAAAATAAATGCAAACTTTTAGTAGACAAGAAGTAAATGACTTCTGTTGTACATTCATGAAGTACCTGGATAAAATACTTTGGAACATTTCCAAAAATACACCAAAGTTTGTAGAAGGATGGGAGGAAGTAACAATGAAAATGTGCTAGAAGTTCAAATGAAATTGTTATAGAGCCAGATGTTTACAGATATGGATATGACTGAGAGAGATGGGAAGCTGTTATTATAATAATATGGGATTATTCCAGCAAAGATAAATTCTACATTACTGTTTAGTTTCTAAAAACATGGAGGTTTTCTTTTTTCTAATGTTTATTTTTGAAAGAGAAAAAGAGTGGGGGAGGAACAGAGAGAGAGGGAGGCAGAGAATCCAAAGCAGTCTCCACGGTGTTAGCACACAGCCTGATGCTGGGCTCAAACTCACAAACTATGAGATCATGACCTGAGCCAGAATCAACAGTTAGATGCTTAACTGACTGAGCTATCCAGGTGCCTCATGAGATTTTACTTTCAAGGTTTACTTTGAATCTGAATCACAGCTCAGGTTGTCAGATTTCTGAAGTAAATAAAGATTTGCATAATCAGGTGATCTTGTCTATTTTGATGAAATCTATGAGATTTTAAGTTATTTGAACACACATCTCCAAATAGCCAATACAATAAAGTCAAGTTCCTATTTCATAGTGTTGAACCTAAATCAATCAATAGCTACTATGAAAACTACTTTCTAAAAGAATACAAAAGTCCTGAATATGGTCACCAAAACAACAGAACACATATCATTTTACTAAATCTAGGCTTACCAGTATTTTAGGAGAAATATACTCAATATAATGCAATTCATACTAATTCACATACCAAACTTTAATTTTGTGCCAATAAATCTCTCTAGAAAGCAGCCTCCAAACTGTGTACCATTTGTATCTTCAGCTCTCAGAACTGAGGTCACTAAAATGTGTGCTGGTGGGAAATGTACACTGTCTTTGAGTGGCCACTGTCTAAAAGAAAGCAGGAGTGTCCGCTCAATGATTGATCATGGGGATCAAATGCACCAAAGACAGAGGCCATCTTGACACCAATGGTAAACATTCTAAGTCCGGGGCACTCTTGGTACCTCTGGCAGCTATATGGAAGCTGATATCAGTAGTTAATCTTAACTAGATTAGATCCAATGGGGTCAATAACGCCAGGTTCTCACAGACGATGGCCATGACTAGGTGGAGGTGGGAAATGCAAGACAAGTTAGTTTATGGGCGAATTCAGAGATGAGGGAGGGAGAGAGAGCTGAACTGATCTGTGAGATGCATTCTAGGTAGAGGGGGGAATTTCCAATAAACAGAACCAAGAAATTTCCTCCTTCATAGACTCAAAAGAAATAGAATAGATTCTGTTTTGACTGGAGGTATTCATGTAGGAGGATTCTGCCTCAATTTAGGTTGTTCCTGACTTGGGACTTTGTAGATCCCTCTCTAAGAATCTGGTGCATGCTAATCTAAAGAAACCTACGTCTCTCTGTGGGTGTTCCCTGTCTCTCTGTCTCAGGCTCCTGGGAGTACAGGTTTTTCTTTTTAATGATAGAATGAAACATTCACACTGGGAACCAGGTATTTCTTTATAGTTGGACAATCGTAAGGACATTCGAGACCTTTTTGGGTTTGAGTAAATCGACCCTCTGCACATATTTGGCTAAAGAAAGGACAAGAATTCATTCACTTCCTGATCACATCACTCATAGTGATTTTCCTATTATAAATGTCCAAGCAGGGTGAGGCCACTTCATTGATGTTGAGCTTCTAATCAACCTGTTTGGACACACAATTCTTGGCAGCAGCCCCCAAGACCAGAGGGAGAGGGCTGATTCACAAGATCCTAAAAGCGAACAAACCAGAAAGCACAGAACACAAAGGACATTTCACTTTTTAACTCTCTAGTACCAACACCAATGCTTCAGATACCACTGTTCCCAGGGCTACCAAACTTCACAAATATGAACAATGCGCTGATAGGAAAACAAACTACATATAAGATGGACTGTAAGCTTACAAAGCTTGGAGCAGGATCTTGACAGGACTTCCAGGAGCCAGTCGAATACTATGAAATACTATTAATACTATTAAATAGTGCCTATTAAATGTTTCTGACATTTTTAGAAACAGTTTTAATGAGGTATAATTCAAACATCATACAGGCCCCTTATTTAAGACAAAGATCTCAGGGCGCCTGGGTGGCGCAGTCGGTCAAGCGTCCGACTTCAGCCAGGTCACGATCTCGCGGTCCGTGAGTTCGAGCCCCGCATCAGGCTCTGGGCTGATGGCTCGGAGCCTGGAGCCTGTTTCCGATTCTGTGTCTCCCTCTCTCTCTCTGCCCCTCCCCTGTTCATGCTCTGTCTCTCTCTGTCCCAAAAATAAATAAACGTTGAAAAAAAAAATTTAAGACAAAGATCTCAGTGGCTTTTAGTATCTTCACAGGTCCTTCTTTCTTGACACTATGAAGCTCAGGTTTCCATCCTGTCAATGCTACTCTTTTTGTACCAAGCGGCCCAGACAGGATCCACAGCTTGATGTGGACAGTTGTGGCCAGAACAGGCTGGTCGAGAAACCTTGGCCCTGAGGTCCTCGGTTTTCAGAAAGAACCGAGGTCTCATCAAGGATTCTATGGAAAAGCTGTTTTTTAACCACAGTCTGGATAAATAAATAAATAAATAAGGAAGAAACCACTGATGTAGGATGTGTACTCACGTTCGTGTTTGGGTAACCGGGATACCCAAGTATGAGGATACAGAAAAACAGCTTCTGAACCATTATGGCCTAGTCCTTTCAGGGGGAGCTGGGGTGCCAGAGAGGAGGTGCAGATGGAGGTGGAGAGGAGGTGGGGGTGGGAGGGGAAGGGAGGGGGTGGGAAAGGGGGGGGGAGTGGTAACTGAGGTTGGGGTGGGATTTAAATAGGGGTGGGATTGGGGAGGGCGGTGTGTCAGGCGTAGAAGGGAGTCAGGGACAGTACCAGGAATGATCAAGTACAAGAGGGGAGGGAAGAGCGTTAGAAAGGTTAGTAGGTCAACAGATCAGTAAATCACTGGGTGAGAAGGACACAAGTAGCCGGTTAAGTAAACTGTCAGGAAAAGATGGAGCAGAGAAACATCCCTCTCCGTCCAGGTCTTCACCTGTTTGAGCGTTGTCATAGCAATCCGGATGCTGTATATCCTCTCTCCACCAATCAGAGGCCTGAGCCCCTGATAGATCACAATGGACACCCCGCGTGACCGCATTTTTCAAAAGCCCCTGCCCATTATGTACGTTTTCGGGGACATGTGTGTCCATATGGGAGTGTCTATGTATATCTGGGTTTTGTATGTGTGTATACTAGTTACGCATGTGAATTTGCTGCCCCTTTGGGTCTTCCTGATTGTATCTGTGTGTGTGCGTGTGTGCGTGTGTGCGTGTGTGTGTGTGTGTGTGTGTGTTTTCCTCAGGGTGTCGTTGGCCATGTCTGCAGTGTGGGTCTGTGTGTGGGTCTGTCCGTAAGCCTCATACCTGAGTTCCCAGGTGAGGCTGGTGTGATTCTGTGCTTGTGGTGTCTGTTTATTTCCCTGTGAGTGTGGGTGTCTATGAACCTCAGAAATGAGCTGCCACAGAGGGGACTCCCCAGAGGTGACCCCCAGAGATGGGTGGATATGAGACAATCTATCTCTTCAATAGATACTGTTGGGAAACCTGTATATCCATGTGCAAAAGAATGAAAGTGAACCCTTCCCTTGCACGATACACAAAAATCTACTTAAAATGGCTTAAAGACTTAAATGTAATACTGAAACCATCGCACTTCTAGAAAAAATGAAAGAGGAAATTTGGCACCAAAAGCATAAGCAACAAAAGCAAAAATGAACAATTGGGACCACATGGAACTAAAAAGCACAGGAAAGGGAAGGGAAGGAAACCATCAACAAAATAAAAAAGCAACCTACAGAATGCAAGAATATATTTGCAGACCATATCCAAGAAAGGGTTAATAATCAAACTATAGAAGAAGCTCATAGGAATAGTTTAATCTTAAAAATAAAACTGCCAGTTATGTTACCAGTTAAAAAAAAAATTGGCTTATTCAGCAATCGCAGAGAACCGCCACTCGGGACAAATAAGCTATAGCAAGTCTGGAGAACAAAGGAGAGGAACACTTTTATAGACAAAGGGAGAAGTCAGGAGGGCTATGGTATATTAAAAGTCATTGGAGTAAACTAGGAGATCCAAGTAGAGTGGCTTTTCATTGCTTAAGTTGTGACAGTCTCTCATTGGCTGGGCTGTCATCAGGGAAGAAGAAAGACCTTTCTTCCTCTTGTTGGGGTAGTAAAGCAGTAGCTGAAGTAGTGTCAGTTTACAAGGTATGTCTCCTTCTGGTGGGTCTGCAATAAATGGTACATAGTAGAGCCTCTGAGCTTCCCCCTTCTGGCCCCCTGACTCCATTTTATTTTATTTTTTCTCTAAGTTTTTATTTTCTTTCCATTCGTTTCAAGTATACAATATAGTAATTCAACACTTCCATTTTTTTTTTTAATTTTTTTTTCAACGTTTATTTATTTTTGGGACAGAGAGAGACAGAGTATGAACGGGGGAGGGGCAGAGAGAGAGGGAGATACAGAATCGGAAACAGGCTCCAGGCTCTGAGCCATCAGCCCAGAGCCTGACGCGGGGCTCGAACTCACGGACCGCGAGATCGTGACCTGGCTGAAGTCGGACGCTTAACAGACTGCGCCACCCAGGCGCCCCTCAACACTTCCATTTTAGGTAAAGTTTCCTTTTATAATTTTCACAAACTCAATAGCAAAGAAACCATATAACATGGTTAAAAAGTGGGCAAGGACACGAATAGACATTTTTCCAAAGAAGAGTACAAAAGGCTAACAGGTATATGAAAAGATGCTCACCATCACTAATTATCAGGGAAATGCAAACCAAAACCACAACGAGCTATTACTTCACACCTGTTTATTAGGATGGTTATTCTCCAAAAGTCAAGAGATAACAAATGTGGGCAAGGATGTGGAGGAAAATCGAACCCTTGAGCACTATTGTCAGGAATATAAATTGGTACAGCCATTATGGAAAACAGTTTGGAGGTTTTAAAAAAATTAAAAATAGAAATATCATAGGATTCACCAATCCCACTTCTGGATATATATCACTATCTCAATGAGACATCTGTACTCCCATGTTCATTGCAATATTATTCAGTCTCCAAGATATGGAAACAACTTAAGAAAAATGGCTTATACGTTTAGTGGAATATTATCCAGCCATAAAAAAGGAAGAAATTCTACCATTTGTGACAACATGAGTGAACCTGGAGGATGTTATGCTGAGTGAAATAAGTCAGACACAAAAAGACAGATATTGTATGATCTCTCTCACATGTGAAACTTCATTTGAAAAAAAAGTTAAACTTGTAGAGACAGAGTTGAAGGGTCTCAGAGGCTGGGGGATAGGCAAAAGGGGAAGATATTGATCAAAATGTACAAACTTTCCATTATAAGATGCACAAGTTCTAGAGACCTCGTGTATAGCAACGAGACTGTAGTTAATAATACCATATTGTATACTTGAAATTTACTAAGAGAACAGATCTCAAGTGTTCTAACAATACCAGAGAAAAGAAAAGTAGGTATGGTGGTGATGGATATGTTAACTACTTTGATTGTGGTTATCATTGCACAATGTATGCATGTATCAGCACATCACATTGTACGTCTTCTTAAATACAGAAAATTTTTATTCATCAAAAATAAATAAATAAAAACCAAAATAAAGAGATAAATAAATAAAATTCCAATGTGTGGAAATAACTTCATATAATGCCTGAAGCATAGTGACAGCCAGCAGAGATACAAGAGGACCTAGGACATAGGTATGCAAATGTTGTTTCAATATGCCTGGAACAAAAAGGTGAGGAGAGAATACAGGCTTATTTTAAGAGATGAAGCTGGAGAAATAACAAAGCCTGTTTCTGCAGGACCTTGCAAACCAGTTAAGAACTTTGTGCTTTTTCCTGAAAGTACGGAGAAGTCATTAAAGAATTTTAAGCAGTCACTGACTGATTGCTGAGCTTTCATTTTTAAAAGATCACTCTGATCGGAGGTGGAGAAGGAATTGATGTGAAATGGAAGTGGGAGGTAGTAAAAGTAAACAGGCCAATTTTAAGGCTGTGCGTGAGATGATGGTGGCCTATGTTAGTTGCATGAGAATGGAAATAGTGGGAAGATTCAGCAATTGTTTCCAGACATAGACCTGAGAGGTCTTGATGATTGGATATTGGGCTTGGGGGAGAGGGAGAGGTCTAATGGATCAGATGCTACAATGGGATTGAGAAGGTCAAGAACAGCTTTCATTGAGCTATGACAAGGTGACCTTGGTGGGAATGATACAAATGAGAGGTGAAGGCCAGAACTCAGATGACCATATGTTGAGGAGAGGGTGGGAAGTGAAGAGTGGAGTCAAGATTATTGACTTGATATCAACTATACTGTTTGTTGCCACCTAACATCCATTCCCACTTTCTTTCTCATAGTGAGATAATTCCTGAGTTTGAGTTGGCTACACGATTTTGTAGAACAAGACTATAAATTACCATGAAATTTTAACTTATGG
Organism: Leopardus geoffroyi; assembly: GCF_018350155.1. Classification (NCBI taxonomy): domain Eukaryota; kingdom Metazoa; phylum Chordata; class Mammalia; order Carnivora; family Felidae; genus Leopardus; species Leopardus geoffroyi. The sequence continues at coordinate 25,734,614 of NC_059340.1, forward strand.
TCAACAGAATGCAAATGGAAGTGATGTGTGCTATGGGCAATGGCATTAAGAGGAAGTGTATGCTCTCCCCTCCCCGTTTTCCTTCCCTGCTGGCTGCCAACAGAGCGGATGTGCTTAGTCATTTTTGACCTTGTAGGTAAGGAATGACAGAGCAACAATACTGAATCCTGGGTACTTGACACCATAGGGTAATCATTCCAGTGTTGAACTTATACCTAGACTGTTACGTGAAAGAGAAATACATATTTTGTTGAAGCCACAGTTATTTACAGCCCCTGTTAGAGCAGCCCAAACTATATCCAAACTTTTACAGAATTTGGTACTAGAAGTGAGTGGCTGGTAGTTTAGAACCCAAAATAAGTGGATATGTTTGGTGGGCAGGCATTAGGTGGAGATGAACAGATATTAAAGCCTGAAAGTTTGGTGACTCTTTTTATGTTGTGACAAAACACTAAGCTATTGTCTACAGTCATTCTCATGGCAGGTCGCATGCCATCAAAACCTGAAACTCAAGGAGAAATTAATAGAAACATTTGGAATATTGGTGTGTGTTGGATACATTTTGCCACTTTCACCAGCAACTTGCCACAAATAGATCTCAGGATAGGGTCAGCCAGCCTGCCAGCATCTATGCAAGGGAATACAGCTCTTCTAAGGGAGCTCTTTCTGCCTGTAGACAACAATCCAGTTTGGTGGAGAGTAGAGTGACTGGTGCCTCCAAGGACTGAAAGAGGCAAAAACTTCTGCACCCCAAACTGAAGCAATTATAAGTGGCTTTCAGGAGATAGCCTGAGCAGGACAGGACACCCAAGCCTTTCTCAGTCATGTCCCCAATACGACTGACTTAGAGCAAATTGGGTAAGTCATCTTTTCAGAAGACCCTGTCCACTTCAAATGTTGAGCACTCTTGGGAGATTCTTTCTGAGAATCAGGACTGGCATTAGTTGAAACTCATTGGTACTGTCATGCCAGTCATTGAAACATTAAAATATTTCCTTATCAGTTGAGGCATACTCACTGACCCCAATATCCCAGACATCCTGGCCTTTCTTCAAGATCTACCCACTCAAGGGTGGTGTCTAACAAATAGGAGCCTCTTGTATCCAATGTTCATGCTGATTAATATCAAATATTTTGGATATCATCATGCCTAGAATGGACTCAGGGGGCCTTACCCCGCACTCAGGGAGGTCAACACCTTTCCCTCTTCTGCCAAGTATCATGAGTTCTCTTCTCCTTATTCAAATGCCACAAACCTTCTTATGAGACAATGTCTAGAGGGCTTTAAATGTGCCAGTTTTTAAAAGAAACCCTGGCATTTTCACGCATTCGGTGTTCAGAGCTCAGTGCACTTGTGACTGATGAGCAATCTCTTTCGTCAGTGCAAGACTTCGTGATAAAATCTTACTTAACTTCTGTGTCTGTTATCTTATATTCTAACACACTTGGCATTTTAGTCTGTGATCTATTTCTCCTCACATACTATTAAAAATCAAGATATACTCATTATTTCATTTTACCTCACAGCCCCCAAACCCCACCTTCCACAGGCAAAGGAGATTGTCTTTAAGGCCCAGGAGCCAATGAAAGTGATCCAGGACTTGGTTTGTCCCAAGGCTGGGAAATTCCCTCTTGCCCCAGAGCTAGCACCTAAATTGCAAAAGGTAAACAGTTCTCAGAGGAGACAGAGACAATAGCCCCCCATCCTCTTATATCTGAAGTCCCTTAATAGAGTCTGTTCTTGAAGTTGGTAGATATTTGTGCTCATTTTCTTTCTCTCTAGTAGTCAACTTTTGTTTGCGTTCATAAAGAAATTGTTGGCCTTATGGATTCATTCCCAGCACAAAGATGATCTCTCTGAGGCACCTACATACACAATGCCTTTTCTCTCATTTGCCTGAGGTGTTCCCTGTCTGAGCCAAATGTGGAGCTGGTTTCAAATCTTCTCTGTGACTTGGTGTGTCTGGTGCAGACCAAAGAGAAAAACTGCCACTTGGACCTTCAAACTTTCTGACCCCAAGACCCTAGGCCAAACAATTCCCCAACACTTAAATTTTGCAAAGGATGTGCTAGACCAATGGTCCCAACTGGAAAAAGTAAAACAGAAAAAGTTTTTCAACTTTGAAATATTGGCAAAGACCCACTAGTAAAGTGTCTGTTGCATAATCAAAGATCATGAGATTCAAACCCCATCTATGCCTGGCACTAGAAAGTACAAACTCAGAGGAAAGATGTTACAGCAAAGTGACTAAAAACACAGGCTTGGCAGCCAAACAGGTTTGTGTTTAAATCCTCGCCCTGTGACTAAAACCGTATGTCCTTGTGCAAACTACTTATGCCCTAGAACCTTAGTTTTCTTATAAATCAAATGGATATATTAATGGTACCTGTTTCATAGTGTTGTTGAAAAGTTTAAATGAGATAATCAGTGAAAAGGGCTTAGCACCGGACTTGACATCTTGCAAGCACTCAGTAGAAGCTTTTATTATTACTCATAATATTATTGTCAGAATGATATGATTTGTTTCCAATCAACAAACATTTTTGCGCCTCTTCTGGCACATACAAAGTTTTAGAGGCCAAAGACAAAAGAGCACATAATGGAGTGTTTTTGTTTTTGTTTTTGTTTTTGTTCTTTGGCTTTTTTTAGCAAAAGATAGTCACAAAGTGCTGAAGGGTAGGAAGTGGGGGTATAAAAGGAAATAAGTTTGCATTTGGATAATGGAATTTAGAAACCTTGGTACATGATATAGTATCTAGTGGATCCTGAGGAATGGGTAGGATTTCAACAAAATGATACAGGAAAAGGAGCTCCAGATAGAGGCAACCGTATGAGTAGACAAAGCAGTAAACACTATGAGGAGTATTCAGCAATGGATTGGCTGGATACGGGGTTGCACTCAAGAGTACTGAGTTATGAGGAGAAAAAGACAAGAAGCTGTCAAAGTTGGAAAGGCTCAGAAGACTGAGGTAAGGAGTTTGGAAGTGATTTGATGGACTGTGTTGAGCCACTGAAAGTTTTTGAGTGACCTGTGCACAGCTGCTGCATGAGTTACACAGGGATATTATAGACAGGGAATGAGAATTACTCCCACAGCCACAGGAATAAAATGACATCACAGATATTTTCATCATTAGCAGTGCAAATCACAAACTTAAGGAAGCTTGCAAAGAGCCAGACCCATGGCCTAGCCCCAGAATTCAACAAAAGGTGGTTGACAAGAAAATAGAAAACTAAACTGGCAGAGGGGATAGTTGTTCTTGCTGTTACTGCTCAAGTGAAGGAGAAGGGGTAGGGCTATATCCCCTTGCCCACCCCCACTTCTCACTGCTGTAATGAGAGCTTCTAAAATGGTCCGGACAGAGTAAAGATATTGTGGGCTGCCCAAGGCAAGAGAAGAAAGGTGAAAGAGATGGAAGGAGGAGGGAGTTTGTAAAGGGAGAAATAAGGGAAGTCGGGAAAGAAGGGAAGGAGAGCTGAGGGGCAGGAGTGAGGGAGGGAAGAAAGGAAAAAGGAAGGGAGGGGTCCTTCTTTCCTTGATCATCAAGGAAGAGAAGGACAGAAACCTTTCAATTTGGCACAGAGAGGAAACCTCAGTTACAATAGAAATGCTTTTAAGGTTCCAGATATCTTCATTGGTGCCTTCACTAAGCAGTATTGGAAAATAAATAATTTCCTGATCAAAAGTTGCCCCACTGAAAAATAAATTGCAATGGACGATTTAATAAGGTATGTTTGGCAGCAGGAATAAAGGCAGACTGGGGGAGGAGGAAGGCACTTTTTCTCTACTAGTAGGACGGTGCCTTGAGAAGTCAGCCATCTTTCCAGAAGACCCTGGCCACTTCAAATGTTGAGCACTCTTGGGAGATTCTTTCTGAGAATCAGGACTGGCATTAGTTGAAACTCATTGGTACTGTCATGCCAGTCATTGAAACATTAAAATATTTCCTTATCAATTGAGGCATACTCACTGACCCCAATATCCCAGACATCCTGGCCTTTCTTCAAGATCTACCCACTCAAGGGTGGTGTCTAACAGATAGGAGCCTCTTGTATCCAATGTTCATGCTGATTAATATCAAATATTTTGGATATCATCATGCCTAGAATGGACTCAGGGGGCCTTACCCCGCACTCAGAGAGGTCAACGCCAATGGAGAAGAAGACAAATGGAGCTTGAAAGGATGACTCATCTCTCCCAGAAGGTGGCCAGCATCCTCTCTGACACATGGGCCCTCAGCCATGGGGAACAACTGATGGTATTCCTGCCCCCAGCACCAGAAACTTACTGTAGCTGGCTGGCCTGTATGCAATTGGATAAGACATGGGAGAGAGACTCCTGGGTCAGAGGCTCCTATGGGATTCCACTCTCAATCATTCACTGAATGGAGAGATGGTAAAAGGATGTCCATCCTATGTCCAAAGTCTTCCTATAGTTTGGGGGTCTATAAACAGGCCTAAGTTTGACTCTCAGCTCCACCAGCTACCACTTTTGTAATATAATCCCTCTCTGAGCTTCAGTTTCCTTGTTTGTGCAATGGGCACAGTAATAGTTTCAGACTTACAGTGTTTTTGTGAAAATGAAAAGCAAATAATCCAGAGAAAGTGCTTAGCTACCTTGTAGGCCATTTATCACCTCCAGGAAGTCTAAGCCTCTGAGCAGGAAAACCTTGCCTGATCCAGGTAGGTCTCAGCTTCCCCATCCATAAAAAGATGGTCCATAAAGGACCATCTCTAAGGACCCTCTATACCCAGTATTGGAGAGTCCTCGAGGGTCACACTAAATGAGCTCGGGATCAGATTTTGGATACTGTTAGGATAGAGCTACTCCTTGTGGGCATCCCATCCATGCCTTTGAGGCTCACTTCCACAACATAAATACCCCCAGCAGGGAATGCTTCAGTCATGAGCCACTTCCCGGTAGTGAGAACAAAAGGATATTGGAAAGGAGCCAACCCCTAATATCAGTCCCTTTTGTCTGCTATGGTACATGACAGCTGTCTTCCCACGAATACAGGCATACATTTCTTTTCTTTTCTTTTCTTTTCTTTTCTTTTCTTTTCTTTTCTTTTCTTTTGGGGGGGGGGATTGGGAGGCTCCTATGAAAGTCAAAGAAAGGACTCCTTCCCTGGTGTTTTCCCATAAAATTTTTTTTGCCATTGTAAGTTGTCACAAATGGCTTAGTCTATTGCATTTGCCTACTAACAGGGACTCTAATTAAGGAAAACCCTAAAAAGTATTCAAAGAGCAGATGTCCCTAAGAATGCCAGGTGTGGGAGGCACAAAGAAGAAAAGACAGGAAGTAAATCATACTCTCATGCCTACTCAGACTCTCAAAGTGTTCCCAGGTTCCAATGGACTGAGTTACGCTAAGGGAAAAGTGATCCATGTCTTAGAAAGGAGATGGACCACTATGTTCATTCATTCTTCTCCCAAGTTCAGTGAACATGTTTATGACCATTACTTTCAACTCTTTATCAGGTAGTTTACTTATCTCCATCTCAGTAAAGTCTGAGGTGTTCTCTTGTTCTTTTCTTTGGAACATATTCCTCTGTCCCCTCATTTGCTTGACTCTCTGTGCTTATTTCTACGTATTAGGTAAAGCAGCTACTCTCCCAGTCTTGAAGGAGTGGCTATGTAGGAGATGAAAGTTGTCATGCATCCTTGCCCTGGCTTTTGCTTATTTCTTGGACCTCTATAATTGCCCACGTAGCCTGATTTGCTCTTGACCGATCCCAGTTGTTGAGGGTGTGCCAAAACCTGTTACTGTTCCAAATGGACAGATCTCAGAGATGATCTAGTTTTAGGCTAATTGTAAGCCAGATCCTCAGGCAGCAGCTTTTAAAGCATGTGAATATATACAGTCTTGCGGGTCCACAATTGTAAACCCTGCTGACTTCCATAACAGGAGATCTGGGGGTGTTCCCTAAACAACAGTAGCAAATATTGCGACTTTATACCTTATATAAGCTCCTTTCTGGGAGATACCACCGAACTGTGGCAAGGCAAAGGGAGGATGTTAATATGGCATCTTTCCGCTTATGTTCTCTGGGAACTCCTCTGTAGCCTCTGGACTAGTGGCAAATCTGAAGCCTGCCCCTCATGCTGAAGCTCCAGGGCAAGAAAATAGGCCTTTTCCACAAAGACTGGGAGTGTGTTTGTGCAGTGCCTTGGCGTGATAGCCCGTCAAGCACTATCTCTCCAATTGTTTTAGACCCATGGGGCCCAAGAATTCAATCCTCCCTGGCCACCAAAGCTGGGTGCCCAAGGGGCTGGCTGTGGAAGAAGAGGCCATGGCTGTGGCCATGGGGACAGGGTGCTCATACGTGGCTGGTATGGCCAGATGCAGCTGGGGTGTGTTACGTAGGGCACTCCCATGGAGCTAGTAGGCTGGGTGTGTGAGGGTTGCAAACATGGTGTCTAGAAGCACTGGCACCCACAAGGCAGAAGGAGAATGCAAAAAGAGTGCCTGCCAGTGTCTCCATCCCTACAGTAAGTCTCTACAAGTTTCTGCCTCTCTGGCAGAAGCTTTAAGATTAACAAATGAGTCTCCTTTGCTGGCTGGGCACCTTTCAAATTGCTGCTTTGGGGTTGAGTCCTGGGTGAGTGTGGGCCTATATGTGAACCTGGTAAGAGCAGGTTTTCTTTTCCCTATAGCTATATGGTTCTTCAGGAAGTAAGTCCTATTTTTTCCAAAGTCAGCTGTTTGGAGGCTCATCTTGGTGGTGTAGTTCCCAAGAACTGGGGTGCCTGACGTAGGTCACAAACCCCTGACTCCTCATGGACAACCTCTATATTATGAGATCCTCCTGACTGTGGATCACCACACCTGTGGTGGGGTTTCTTGTGAGATTGTGTCTATGCCTCTCCTACCTGTTTCCATATGGCCCTTTTATCCTCTGTTGTAGAGACACTGTTCAGCTATCTTTCAGGTTCTTTTCAGAGGGTATTGCACCATATGTAGCTCTTGAATTGTTGTGTTCATGGGAGGAGGTGAGTTCAGGATCCTCCCATGCTGCTAGCTTGACCCCAGCTACACAGTCCATACTCTAAACCACATGTGAAATAATACGTTTTTAAAACCACTATATAAATAACAACAATATTTTTCTTCTTAACATTTACTCTGCAATGTTACCAAAAGTCTAGAGAAGGAAAATCACTGAGCTAGAAGCTGGTGTTATAAAGATGAATGAGACAAAGTTCTTACCCTCAGATGGGGCTGAAACATCCCTATGGGAGATGAGATCAATGAAGGAACAATTTAATGGAATCAGGAAGGTCCTAGATAAATTGCCAAAAAATTCAGCTAACTCCCTTCAGCTGAAAAGACACTCCCTTCAGCTTAAGAATCAGGAAAGAATTCTGCAAGAAGGTAGCACAACATTCACATTCCCACTGCAAAGAAGCCATTCTGGGGGAGTATACCTTTGTTGTCATTGTATTGCTTCTCCTCAAAAATATTTTAAGATAATACTTGGGGAAAGGGTCACCAAGAAAAGCATACTCATTACCCTAAACTTTCTTACCCTAAATTAAACTAAACTCTCATTACCCTAAATGTACTTTTTTATTCAAAAGTATATTTCCCAGTATGAGATTTCAATATCCCACTTTCAATCATGGATAGTACAACTAAACAGAAGATCAACAAGGAAATAGGAGAGTTGAACAACATTATAAAACGACTATGTTGATTCAAAGTGAACAAAACTTTCAAAAAATTTTAGGGAGACTGAGAATAAACTGAGGGTTGATGGGGGGTGGAAGGGTGGGGAGAGTGGGTGATGGGCATTGAGGAGGGCACCTGTTGGGATGAGCACTGGGTGTTGTATGGAAACCAATTTGACAATAAATTTCATATCAAAAAAAAATTTAGGGAGAATGGAGAAGACGTTCATTTGATCCCAAGATAGCTGCCCAGGATACACAATCTTCACAAAGAAGAAACTTCTCTGAGAGAGGAACAGTCAGTGCAGGGTTACATATATTTTTTCACAGAAAGTGTTATAAATCATCATGACATTCCAGAAAGTTACAGACTTTATCTTATGTTTTAGTATCTGCAAGACTGTATGACTTTAATCATAGGGAAAACAGGGAAGTGTTTTTCTTTATGTTTGGAATGTTCCTTTTTTGGCTATTTATCTTTATTTTTATTTTTGAAGCTTTCAATTTTTTATTTTTTAAGATGAAATTCACAGCGCTTAAAATCCATCATTCTGACCACTTTAAAGTGGACAACTCGGTGTCTTTTAATATAGTCCTGATGTTGCACAACTATCACCACTAATTCTAAAATATTATTATTATCCTGAGAAGAAAGCCCATATCTCAATTCCTCCCTCCTCCATTCCTTGGCAACCAAAAATCTACTTATGTCTCTTGGATTTTCCTGTTCTGAAGATTTCATATAAATGGAATCATACAATATGTGGACTTTGGCTTCTTTCACTTAGCACAATGTTCTTGAAATTCATCCACACATGTAACAGTACTGCATGCCTTTTTATGGCTAGGCAATATCCCACTGTGTGGTTATACCACTTTGATGCATCTGGTCATTGGTTGACAAACATTTGGATTGTTTCCACATTGTAGGAGTTATGAATAATGCTACTATGAACATTTCTATACAAGTTTTCATGGGAATATATGTTTTCAATTCTCTTGGGTATGTGTCGAGGAGTGAAATTGCTGTGCCATATGGCAACTCCATTTTTAACTTATTGAGAAATTTCCAGGATGTTTTCCAAAGTAGCTGTACCATTTTACATCCCCAACAGCAGTGTTTGAAGGTTCTGATTTCTCCACGTCTTTGTCAATGTTTCTTTTTTCCTCCAAGATTTTATTTAAATTCAACTTAATTAACATATAGTGTAGTATTGGTTTTAGGAGTAAAAGTTAGTGATTCATCACTTACTTATAATATTCAGTTGTCATCACAAGTGATGTCCATCACCCATTAAGCCCATCCCCCCAACCACCTCCCCTCCAACAACCCTCAGTTTGTTCTGTATAGTTAAGGTCCTCTCAGGGTTTGCCTCCCTTGCTGTTTTTACCTTATTTTATTTCTCCTGCCCTTTCCCTATGTTCACCTGTTTTGGTTCCTAAATTCACATATGGTGAAATCATATGATATTTGTCTTTATTTGACTGACGTATTTCACTTAGCATAATAAACTCTAGTTCCATCCACATCATTGCAAATGGCAAGATTTCACTCTTTTTGATGTCTGAGTAATATTCCATAATATACATATATAGATACCACATCTTCTTTATCCATTCATCATTCAATGGACATTTGGGATCCTTCCATAATTTGGCTGCTGTAGGCAATGCTGCTATAAACATCGGGGTGCATGTATCCCTCTGAATTGGTATTTTTGTATTCTTTGGATAAATACCTAGCACTGCAATTGCTGGATGATAGAGTAGTTCTATTTTTAACGTTTTAAAACTATTAATTTTGAGAGAGAGAGCATGCATGTTAGTGGGGGAGGGGCAGAGAGAGAGGGAGGGAGAGAGAATCTCAAGCAGGATCTGTGCTGTCAGCATGGAACCCAATGCAGGGCTTGATCTCATAAACATGAGATCAAGACCTGAGCTGAAATCAAGAGTTGAATGTTTAACTGAATGAGCCCCCCAGGTGATCTTATTTAAACTTTTTGAGAAACCTCCATACTGTTTTCAAGAATGGCTGTAGCAGTTTGCACTCCCACCAACAGGGCAAGAGGTTCTCCACATCCTCACCAACACTCGTTGCTTCTTGTGTTATGGGAAACATCAATTTTGAACATTGATTTTTTTTTTAATTGTGCTTAAGATATTTCAATGTGAGGGGCGCCTGGGTGGCTCAGTCTGTTGAGTGTCCAACTTCGGCTCAGGTCATGATGTCACAGCTCGTGGGTTTGAGCCCCGTGTCGGGCTCTGTGCTGACAGCTCAGAGCCTGGCGCCTGCTTTGGATTCTGTGTCTCCCTCTCTCTCTGCCTCTAACCCACTCACATTCTGTCCCTGTCTCTCTCAAAAATAAATAAACATTAAAAAACAGAAATAAGATATTTCAATGTGAGAAGCAAAAGACAAAGGTGGAAGATGTGACCAAGGCCAACACCAGCACACCAGATCTTTTTCCAAAACCAATAGGTCTATAATAGGGTATGTAAGCATTAGTACAAGAGAGACATTGTCACCATCAGTTACTCCCAGAAGTATTCTAGTTCTCCAAGCCTGTGAAGTCAAGGGAAGCTTCTGCTTGACCCAATCATAGAACAACTTGGGGCAGACAGATGTATCCCGCATGTACCAGTCACATAATAGGCCCCAAATATGTGTTAAATTGGATGGAAGAAACATTACACAACAGCCAGAAAAAAGAGGAGGGAATTTGTGTCCAATGCAAATCCAGCAATCCATAGCAGCAGCTATTTTCATGCAAGAGGGAACAATACAGAGGAAGTTTCCACAACCCCCTTGCGTCACACAGTTTCAAAATCAGGCTATATTTCAAATGGCAAGTAACCCGACACCTACCCATATAAATTATTGACTGTTTGAGGGGAAAAGATAATGGCAACAATGCTCAGTGGGCTCAGTGTCTTGCCCCTACCATTTCTACCAAAGCTGCCATTCGGTTACTGGCCCAATGGAGAGGTTACAGCCTAGAAGGCTAGTATTCAAAGAGACCTCATGTGCCTGCCAGGATGCTTGAGGAAATGTCATCTTTAAAGGAATGATTGAAGCCTTTTTATTTGGCATTTTCAGGAATCACCTTTGTGCCTGGAACCCTTCAACTGACTGTCAAGGACATTTTCTATTTCACACATCTAAGGCCCAGTGAATTGTAGTCAATAAGGCTATGGACCTGCATGTGGACCCTGTTGTGTCCAACCTATGCCCCCTTGAAGACCAAGCTCTTGGTATCAGATAAGAGCTATGATGGGTGTTTAAATTTCAAGGAGTTGATTCAGTGAGTGGGCACTAAAAACAAGATGCTTAAACAAGAAAACGTCTATTTTGGAAGATGGGATGATGTGTGAGAAGTGTTCATGTAACTTGGGTGGTGTAAGAGGAGAGAGAAGGAAGCTGGACAGCAATCTCTAGTTCTTATTAGTTCTCAGTCTGAGTGGAAGGTCACATCTCCTAATTCATACCTAAGTGTTAATTCTGGAAGACAGCCAAAAAATAGTTGTTAAAAATATGAAGGACCAGTAAGCATATTAGAAACAAAACCAATACTCATCCTCACCAGTAAATGGGGGAAATACTTAATAGAGCAATGGGATGATGCCACCACGTTCACCCTTAGGTTAACCAAATATTGAGTTTGATCATTATAAATGTGGTCTCTAGTTGGAGACTCTGAGCTTATCTCATCCCTGAAATGCAGCCAGATCAGCACCAAATCATTTTGAACATCTAGGAAACAGATCTAAGAGTTAACGCAACCATCTGCATAACTTGAGCCACAGAACTCAGCAGGTACATGGTACGGAGAGGTGAACTGGGGGAAAGAAAAGCTATGGAGGGAGGGGAGCTATTTTTGCAGAGAGGATAGAGAAAAGGAAAGGGGGAGAGTGCAGCTTAATGGGATCGTGCAAGAAAAGCACTCCTCCGAAAGTAGCTGGAGAGAAAGATAAAGAGTGAAAACACTCTCAGGGGACTGAACAACAAATCTGTTCCCCCAAAACCATTGAGGGGAAGACAGGAGAGGGTTTCAATACCACCAGGATTCTATAAACAGTGGAGCACAGGGCCTGAACATTCAGAGCTCAGTGTCTGATGGTCCTCTGGCGAGGAAGCAGGGCGAATCCCCATGAGCAAGCAGACCAGTCTGAGGGATCCATGTGCCACTCAGGGTGAAGAGGTTCTCCTGCTTGGAGTGCATTTCATAGAGGCTATACAGCATCCCCACAGGCAAAGGTCCCAGCAGACCCAGGAGAGCAGTCACATTTGCTGGTATTGGGAGGAAAATGCCAGGGTGCAGTGAAATCTGGAGCCAGCTGTGTGTTGTGATTTGCCATAATCTCTGAACTTCTGCCACTGTGCGATCGCAAGAACATTTTCTGGGGCAAGCTGGCACCCAGAATTGCTCAGCAAGACCCTCCGCCAGACAGTCAGCATAGGTCCAAGCCACAGGGGTCTCTGAAGTGTGGGGTTTGAAACACAACCCTATCTCAGATAAAACTCTGGATGAAGGTACTGCCTGGCAGGTGGAAAGCTTGGACATAGACAGGATAGAGGTGGGAGAGAACAGAGAGCTGAGACAATGGAGGGGTGCTTGATCATGGGTTGGTGAGAGCACAGTGTTCCTGTGCTAGACAGTAGGAAGCTGGATGAAGCCATTCCCACCTCTCCTGCACACATGCATACACACACATGCATGTGCACCACAGTGATCCACCCCAGTAAGCTAAGCAGCACCACACAGCAGAGAATGGAGCCATTACAGCAAGCCCCACTCAGCCGTGCCCTCCAAACACATCCGCTAGAAAACCAGCACAAGTTACTCCACCTGCATAGTTTAGGGACTATAGAAGACTTCATAGTTTCAGTTCTAGGGGAAACTGGACGTAGCTTCATTCAGTTTTCATTCTGTTCACTGGCTCATTTATTTTTTTGTTTTCTTTGTTTCTTTTTTTCCTTAAATTTTTTTTCTCCCTCCCCCCCTTTCTTTTCTTCCTCATCCTGGATAAAGAAAGAGAAAATTTTACTTTTATTTTTATTTTTTTACTTCATTTTTTATTTTTTAATTTTTTATTCTTTTTCATTTTCTTTATTTCATTTTATTTTATAATTTTTTATTTTTTTCTTACATTTTTTCCTTCTTTCCCTTTCTTCTCTATTCTATCAAGCTTCTTTCAACAATGACACCAAAACACACCTAGACTCTAGCTTCCTTTATTTGATTTTTTGCTTTGTTTTTGATTTTTTAATTTTAATTTTTTACTTTATTAGTTTTTTCTCCCTCCAAAATGAGAAAATGAAGGAATTCACCCCAAAAGAAAGAAGAGGAAGAAAGGACAGCCAGGAGCTTAATCAACATAGAAATAAGCAAAATATCTGAACTAAAAATATGAACCATGGTAAGAATACTAGCTTGAGTTGAAAAAAGCATAGAATCCTTTTCTTTGGAGATAGAAAAATAAAATCTAGTCAGGATGAAATTAAAAGTGCTATAACCAAGATGCAATCTCAAATGGATGCCAAGACACCAAGAATGAATGAAGCAGAGCAGTGAATCCACTATTTGGAAAACAAAATTATGGAAAATAATGAAGCAGAAAAAAAGAGGGAAACAAAGGCAAATGATCACGATACATGACTTAGAAAACTAGGTGACTTGTTAAAAAGGAATAATAGCTGAGTCATAGGCATCCAAGAAGATGAAGAGAGAGAAAAAAGGGCAGAAGTTTTGTGTGCACAAATTATAACAGAAAACTTTCCTAATCTGGGGAATGACACAGACATCAAAACCCAAGAAGCACAGGGAACTCCCAATAGATTCAACAAAAGTTGACCATCACCAAGGCATATCATAGTCAAATTCACAAAATACACAGACAAGGAAAGAGTTACGAAAGCAGCAGGGGGGAAAGGAAAAAGTCCTTAACCTATAAGGGAAGAAAGATCAGGTTCACTGGAGACCTACCCACAGAAACTTGGCAGGCCAGAAGGAGTGGCAAAATATATACAACAGGCTGAATCAGAAAAATATGCAACCAAGAATTCTTTATCCAGCAAGGCTGACATTCAAAATAGGAGAGATAGGGGCGCCTGGGTGGCGCAGTCAGTTAAGCGTCCGACTTCAGCCAGGTCACGATCTCGCGGTCCGTGAGTTCGAGCCCCGCGTCAGGCTCTGGGCTGATGGCTCAGAGCCTGGAGCCTGTTTCTGATTCTGTGTCTCCCTCTCTCTCTGCCCCTCCCCCGTTCAGGCTCTGTCTCTCTCTGTCCCAAAAATAAATAAACGTTGAAAAAAAAATTAAAAAAAAAATAGGAGAGATAAAGAGTTTCCAAGACAAACAAAAACTAAAGGTGTTTGCGACCACTAAACCAGCCCTGCAAGAAATTTTAAGGGGGACTATTTGAGTGGAGAAAGACAAAACAAAACAAAAAAGACCAAAATCAACAAAGACTAGGAAGGACCAGAGAACATCACCAGAAATACCAATTCAAAAGGTGACACAATGGCGCTAAAATCTTACCTTTTAGTACTCACTCTAGATGTCAATGGACTAAATGCTCCCATCAAAAGACATAGGGTATCAGAATGGATAAGAAAATAAGACCCATCTATATGCTGCTTACAAGAGACTCATTTTAGACCTAAAGACACATGCAGATTGAAAGTAAGGGGATGTAGAACCATCTATCATGCTAATGGTTGTCAAAGGAAAGCTGGTGTAGCCATAATTATATCAGACAAACTAGATTTTAAAATAAAGACTGTAACAAGAGATTAAGAAGGGCATCATATAAAAATTAAGGGGTCTATCCAACAAGAAGATTTAACAATTATAAATATTTATGCCCCCAAAGTGGAGAAGCCAAATATATAAATCAGTTAATCACAAACATAAAGAAACTCATTGATAATAATACCATAAGAGTAGGGGACTTCACTACCCCACTTACAACAATGGACAGATCATTTAAGCAGAAAATCAACAAGGAAACAATGGCTTTGAATGACATACTGGACCAGATGGACTTAACAGATATATTCAGAAATTTTCATCCTAAAGCAGAAGAATACACATTCTTCTCGAGTGCCCATGGAACATCCTCCAGAAGAGATCACATACTGGGTCACAAATCAGCTCTCAACAAGTACAAAAAGACTGAGATCATACCTGGCATATTTTCAGACCACAACACTATGAAACTCAAAATCAACCACAAGAAAAAATTTGTAAAGACCATGAATCCTTGGAGATGAAAGAACATCCTACTAAAGAATGAATGGGCTAACCAAGAAATTAAAGAGGAAATTAAAAGTACACAGAAGCCAAGAAAATGAAAACATGACAGCCCAAAACCTCTGGGATGCAGCAAAGGCGGTCTTAAGAGGGAAGTATATAGCAATCCAGTCCATCCTAAAGAAGGACTAAAGGTCTCAAATACACAACCTAACCTTACACCTAACAGAACTGGAAAAAGAACAGCAAATAAGGCCTAAAACTATCAGAAGGGAAATAATAAAGATTAGAGCAGAAATAAATGATATTGAAATTAAAAACAAACAAACAAAAAAGCAGTAGAACAGATCAATTAGACCAGAAGTTGGTTCTTTGAAAGAATAACAAAACTGATAAATACCTAGCCAGATTGATTAAAAAGAAAAAGGAAAGGACCAAATAGATAAAATCATGAATGAAAGAGAAGAGATCACAACCAATACTGCATAAATACAAACAATAATAAGAGAACATTATGAGCAATCATATACTAACAAATTGGGCAATCTGGAAAAAATGGACAAATTTCTAAACATATATAAATTACCAAAATGAAACAGGAATTTGAACAGACCCATCACCAATACAGAAATTGAATCAGTAATCAAAAATCCCTCAACAAACAAGAGTTCAGGGCTGGATGGCTTTCCAGGGGAATGCTACCAAACATTTAAAGCGGAGTTAACATCTATTCTTTTGAAGCTGTTCCAAAGATATAAATGGAAAGAACACACCCAAACTCATTCTACAAGTCCAGAATTTTCTTGACTCTAAAACCAAAGACCTCACTAAAAGGAACTACAGACCAAATTCCCTAATGAACATGGATACAAAAATTCTCAACAAGATACTAGCAAACCGGATCCAACAATACACTAAAAGAATTTTTCACCACAATCAAGTGGGATTTATTCCTGGGATACAGGGCTGGTTCAATATGTACAAATCAATCAATGTGATACATCACATTAATAAAAAAAAAAAAAAAGGACAAGAACCATTTGATCCTCTCAATCGATGTTGAAAATGTATTTGACAAAATACAGTATTCTTTCTTGATAGAAAACCCTCAAAAAAGTAGGGATAGAAGGATCAACCCTCAAGATCATAAAAGCCATATATGAGAGAACCACTACTAATGTCATCCTCAGTAGGGAAAGACTGAGAGCTTTCCTCATAAGTCAGAAACACGACAAGGCTGTCCACTCTCACCACTGTTATTCAATATAGTGTTGGAAGTCCTGGCCTCAGCCATAAGATAACACAATGAAATATTAGTCATCCAAATCAGCAAGGAGGAAGTCAAACTTTCACTCTTTGCAGACAACACGATAGTGTATGTGGAAAACCCGAAAGACTCCACCAAAAAATTGCTAGAGCTAATCCATGGATTCAGGAAAGTTGCAGGTATAAAATCAATGTGTGGAAATCAGTTGCATTTATATACACCATTAATGAAGCAGAAAGAGAAATCAAGGAAACGATCCCATTTACAATTGTACCAAAATCCATAAAATACCTAGGAATAACCTAACCAAAGAGGTGATAAATCTATGTGCACTGAAAACTACAGAAAGCTTATGAAAGAAATTGAAAACATAAAAAAATGGAAAAATATTCCATGCTCATGGATTGGAAGAATAAATATTGTTAAAATGTTGATACTACCCAAAGCAATCTACATATTCAATGCAATCCCTATCAAAATAACACCAGAATTCTTCACAGAGCTAGAACAAACAATTCTAAAATTTATATGGAACCAGAAAAGACCCCAAATAGCCAAAGAAACCCTGAAAAGAAAACCAAAGCTGGAGGTATCACAATGCTGGACTTCAAGCTGTATTACAGAGCTGTAATCATCAAGACGATACGGTACTGGCACAAGAACAGACACATCGATCAGTGGAACAGAATAGAGAACCCAGACATGGACCCACAAACATATGGCCAACTAATCTTTGACAAAGCAGGAAAGAATATCCAATGGAAAAAAGACAGTCTCTTTAGCAAATGGGGTGGGAAAACTGGACAGCAACATACAGAACCTAGACCACTTTCTTACACCATGCATAAAAATAAACTCAAAATGGATGAAAGACCTAGATGTAAAACAGGAAGCCATAAAAATCCTAGAGGAGAAAACAGGCAACAACCTTTGTGATCTCAGCCGCAGCATCTTCCTACTTGACATGTTTCTAGAGGCAAGAGAAACAAAAACAAAAATAAACTCCTGGGACCTCATCAAGATAAAAAGGTTCTGCACAGCAAAGGAAAGAATCAGGACAACTAAAAGGCAACCAACGGAATGGGAGAAGATATTTGCAAATGACACTATCAAATAAAGGGTTAATATCCAAAATCTGTAGGGAACTTATCAAACTTAACATTCAAAAAAACAATCCAGAGAAGAAATGGGAAAAAGACATGAACAGACACTTTTCCAAAGAAGACATTCAATGGCTAACAGACACATGAAAAAATGCTCAACACCACTCATTATCAGGGAAATAAAAACCAAAACCACAATCACATACCACCTCACACTGATCAGGGTGGCTAAAATTAACAACTCAGGCAACAACAGATGTTATTGACGGTGTGGAGAAAGGGTAACCCTATTGCACTGTTGGTGGGAATGCAAATTGGTGCAGTCACTCTGGAAAACAGTACGGAGATTCCTCAAAAAATTAAGCAACCCAACAATTGCACTACTAGGAATTTATCCAATGGATACAAATATCCTGATTCAAAGGGGCACATGCACCCCAGTGTTTATAGCAGTGCTATCAACAATAGTCAAATTATGGAAAGAGTCCAAATGTCCATCAACTGATTAATGGATAAAGAAGATGTGATACACACACACACACACACACACACACACAGTGGAATACTACTCAGCAATGAAAAAGAATGAAATCTTGCCATTTGCCACAACATGGATGGAACTGAGGTTATTGTGATAAGTGAAATAAGACAGTCAGAGAAAAACAGATATCATATCATTTCACTCATACATGGAATTTGAGAAAATTAATAGATGAACATAAGGGAAGGGAAGGAAAAATAAGATAAAAAAAGAGAGGGAGACAAACCACAAGAAACTCTTATATACAGAGAACAAGCTGAGGGTTGATGGGGGCTGGGCTGGAGGTGGGTTAAATGGGTGACAGGCATTAAGGAAGGCAGTTTTTGGGATGAGCACTGTCATATGTCAGAGATGAATCACTGGGTTCCACTCCTAAAGCCAAAACTACACTGTATGTTAACTAATTTGAGAATAATAATAATAAAAAAGATACAATTCTGAAAAGTAATGAAGGTGAAAAGAAGATGGAGGGAAAACTATGAGATCACATATATAAACTTAGAGAACTCAGCGATTCCATAAAGCACAATAATATCTGTTTCAAAGGGATCCCAGGAGAGGTAAAGTAGGAAAAATGGGCAGAAGTTTTTTTTGAACAAATTATAGCTCAGAACTTCCCTAATCTGGGGATGGAAACAGGTATTCAAGTCCAAGAGGCACAGGGAACTCCCCTCAAAATCAACAAAAACAGGTCAACACCAAGACACATCATTGTGAAAATTACAAAATACAAAGATTAAAATAGAATCCTGAAAGCAGCGAGGGACAAAAGGTCCTTAACCTATGAGGGGACACATGTAAGGTTAGCAACAGACCTGTCCACAGAAACTTTTCAGGCCAGACAGGAGTGGCATAGTATATTCAATGCCCTAAATAAGAAAAATATGTAGCCAAGAATACTATATCCAGCAAGGCCATCATTCAGAATAGAAAGAAAGATACAGAGTTTCCAAGACAAGCAAAACTAAAGGATTTTGTGAACACTAAACCAGCTCTGAAAGTAATATTAAAGGAAACCCTTTGAGCAGGAAAGAGAGACCAAAAGCAACAAAGACTAGAAAGGAACAGAGAAAATCCAAGGGAACAGCAACTTTATAGATAATACAATGACACTAAATTCATATTTATCAATAATTACTGAATGTAAATAGACCAAATGTTCTAATCAAAAGGCATAGGGTACCAGAATGTATTAAAAACAAAACCCATCGGGGCACCTGGGTGGCTCAGTTGGTTGAGCGTTGGACTTTGGCTTAGGTCATGATCTCACAGCTCATGAGTTTGAGCCCCGCGTTGGGCTCTGTGCTGACAGCTCAGAGCCTGGAGCCTGCTTTGGATTCTGTGTCTCCCTCTCTCTCTGCCTCTAACCCATTCGTCTCTGTCTCTCTCAAAAATAAACATTAAGGAAAATTTTTAAAAAACACACAAAACCCATCAATATGCTGCTTGCAAGAGACTAATTTTAGACCCAAAGACACCTTCAGATTGAAAGTGAGGGGGTGGAGAATCATTGATCATGCAAATAGACATCAAAAGAAAGCTGGAGTAGCCGTATTTCTATCAGACAAAGTAGATTTTAAGCCAAAGACTGTAATAAGAGATGAAGAAACACACTATATCATAATAAAGGGGTCTGTCCAACAAGATCGAACAATTATAAATATTTAGGCCCCCAACTTGAAAGAAGCCAAAAATGTAAATCAATTAATCACAAACATAAAGCAACTAATTTATAATAATACAATAATAGTAGGGCTCTTTAACACCCCACTTATAGCAATGGACATATCTAAGCAGAAGATCAACAAGGAAACAATGGCTTTGAATGACACACTGGACAAGATGGACTTAACAAATACATTCACAACATTCAATCACAAAGTAGCAGAATACACGTTTTTCACTTGTGATGAATACCTGGTATTGTATGAAAGTGCTGAATCACTAAACACTAAATTGTACACCTGAAACTGATATTAAACTAAATGTTAACTAATTTAAAGAAAAGCTTTTTTTAAAAAGTTCCATTTGCTCCACACCCTCACCAATACTTGTTGTTGTGAACCTTTTAAATTTTAGTCATTCTGGTATGTATGCCATAGTATTTCATTATAGTTTAATATAAATTTTTAAATGCTTATTTGAGAAAGAGAGAGAAAGAGAGTTTGAGCAGGGGAGGGTCAGAGAGAGAGAGGGAGACACAGAATCCGAAGTAGGCTCCAGGCTCTGAGCTGTCAGCACAGAACTCAATGTGGGGCTCAAACTCACAGACTGTGAGATCATGACCTGAGCCAAAGTTGGACATTCAATTGACTGAGCCACCCAGCCACCCCTATAGTTTAGGATGATTTTAAGGGCCATATAGTATTTCATTCTGTCAAAATGGTAAAGTTTTTTTACTTTACTAATCTCTTATTGTTGGACATTCAGAGGGCTTTTTTGTTTTTGTTTTTCTTCTTTAAAGTTTATTTATTTTGAGAGAGAGAGCATGTGAGCAGGGGAAGGGCAGAGAGAGGGAGGGAGAGAAAGAGAGAATCCCAAGCAGGCCCCATGGTGTCAGTGCAGAGCCCAACTCCAGGCTCAAACTCATGAACCATGAAATCATGACTTGAGCTGAAACCAAGAGTCAGACACTTAACCAACTGAGCCACCCAGCACCCTTGTTTTGTTTTTCAATTTTTTTACTTTACAAACACTCAGATGATCATCCTTTACCATAAAATTTTTGTTTGCTAAAATCAGAAAAAAAGGGGTTATCACTACAGATATCACTTACACATATTAAAAAGATAATAAGAGGGGTGCCTGAGTGGCTCTGTCGGTTAAGCGTCTGACTTCAGCTCAGGTCATGATCCCACGGTTTGTGAGTTCAAACCCCACGTTGGGCTCTGGGCTGATAGCTCAGAGCCTGGAGCCCACTTTGGATTCTGTGTCTCCCTCTATCTGCCCCTCCGCTGCTTGCACTCTGTCTCTTGCATTGTCTTAAAAATAAATAAACGTTAAAACAAATTTTTTTTAAGGATACTAAGAAAATACTATGAACAGTTTTATGTCAACAAATTCAACAATATAGATGAAATGGAAAGATTCCCTAAAAAATGTATAACTTACCATACAAAATAAAACAAAAAGCCTGAAAAATCCAATATGAATTGTAATAACTGAAATATTTATTAACAAACTTACCAGAAGGAAAGCCCTAGTCCCAAGTGGTTTCACTGGTAAATCCTATCAAAAATGTATGGGAGAAATAACACCAAATTTACAAAAACTCTTTCAGACAGTAGAAGAGCAAGTTACACAGGATATTATCAGATTTTAAGTTTTTGCCAATGTGACAAGTGAAAAATATTGCATGCTAGTCTTATTTGTTCTTTGATTATTAGTAAGATTGAAATTCGTCTTATGTTTATTGGTCTCTCTCTCATTTTAATATATGAATGTTTGTCTTTTTCTGATTGATTTTTAAGAGCTTGCTACAAAGTAAAGACAGTATCCCATTAGCTATCAAATGTGCTACAAACAGAAGCTACTTTTTCAAACTCCACATAGTGTAATTCATATGAAAGCTATGTGTACAAGAGGTAATAACATAGGGTGATGTGCTGATTATGAAGTTAAAAGTCCTCAATATACAGTCCTTCCACTTACATGCTATGACCTAAAATACCTGCTCGCCATTAGAGAACTTTGAGTACAGGTATTATTATCTCAAAGATCAAAACTGGGGGAGAAATGGATCATTAATCCAGTCATTTCTTTACATGATGAAATCACTTAGCAGATTTTCAGTAGTGCCCTGAGGCACAAGGAGACAGGATAGGTTGGTTTTGATGGAAAAGGAGACAGGACATGAAAATCCAGAATATAAAAACCATAACACTCCCACAGGACAGAAGGAGGCCTTATGCAGCCAGATAAGGGAGAGACAATGAAGTGAGACAACCCCCAAATGGGGAAATATTTCATTACAGACTAGGGCCTACAACATATTTGTCTGGGGCTTAATCTATAAAGGGAACCAGGAATGTAATAAGACAAAGAAATATGTAGTATTATAATTCCTCTCAGAGAGACTGAGAGTGTGTGGCTGGAAGTAATTTGGGATACTGTGTAAGAATCCTAATGTTTTCACTCTTTGTGAAACTTATCCTGAGAAACTTAACAGAAACCCATGGGGGAGGGGAAGGAAAAAAAAAAAAGAAAAGAGGTTAGAGTGGGAGAGAGCCAAAGCATAAGAGACTCTTAAAAACTGAGAACAAACTGAGGGTTGATGGGGGGTGGGAGGGAGGGGAGGGTGGGTGATGGGTATTGAGGAGGGCACCTTTTGGGATGAGCACTGGGTGTGTTTGGAAACCAATTTGACAATAAATTTCATATATTGAAAAAAAATAAACAAAAATAAAACAAAAATAAATAAATAAATAAATAAATAAATAAATAAACATTAAAAAAAGGAAAAAAAAAATCCTATAAAAGACACATGAGAAAAAGCAAGTAGTTGCAACACACCCAACTACGGAAAGTAGTTCAGACCAACTGCAGAGTTTCCATTCTGGCTAAGAGGGGCATGCAAGTCTGGCGGCACAGCTGATTTGCTTGGAATTCTGGGGATGAGGCTGCATGCTGTCACCTATGCCCTTCTTTTTCACCTCCCCATACAGCAAACAGCCTTTCCCCCAAACAGATGTTGAACAAATGTATAACGAATATTGGTTAAATGTTGGTTATAAAGAACACTGGGCTATCAGAGGGGCTACACATCTCAGTCTCACCCCGGCTGCAGGTGGGGGGAGGGAAGAGTAGTGGAGAGACACCACAGTTTTCATGGGATTCACTTGAATCCTCACGCTCTGAAGTTTGCTCCCTCCTCCCTGCCTTACAAAACAAAGAGAAAAAGAAGAAAAGGATAAAAGTCAGAGGATGTGTTTTGTTAACAAACAAACAAACACCAAAACTCCTATCCCCTCCCTATAAAGAAAGGGTGATAGAGGTCCAACATCTCTTATCTACCATTCCGAAATCTGAGAAGCTCTGAAAAACAAAAGTGCTTTTCATATCTCATTTGGCAACAAAACCCAACCTATCAGGAAGTGAAACCATGTATAGTCTTTATTCGTTCTAATTAATAGGAATATTCATCAATGCAGAAATATTTATGAGTAGGATCTCAAGATGCAGCTTCCGATCCTGCAAGGGGAGTAGCATGGCTCTAGATATCATTATCACCTTAATAAAAACTGAAAAATACTGAATTTTAAAACATGTTAGCCATATAGATTTCAGGTAAGAAATAATATTCAAAGACATTTTATGAGCTGCAAATGAGAAAATGTTCAACCAGAATAGTGCCTGACAGCTGAAAAACATGAGTTCCATTTTCTTCTGCCCAGATTTTGCTTGTGTGAATAGGAGCCCTTCTTCAGAAGTTAGCTCCAGGATGGTTAATGGGGGTCAGATATTACAAATGAAATACTGAGTAAAAATATTGGCAAGTTATATAAAAAATATAGAGTTTATATCCCTGATATATCCAGAATTCTTAAAGAAGAAAAATATCAAACTTGATAGGAAATTAGGCAAAATACATGAACAGACAGTTTACAGGAAAAGATAAACAAATGTTCCTTAAACATTAAAAAAAAAACACTTTTAATGTTAATTTTGATTTGGAAATTGTTTTTCTCGGTTCTGTATGCTTAAAATGTCCTCAAAACAATGGTGTCTAATAGTAATGAATCAACATAGAGCCTAGATCATGACTTCTAAATACCTTTCCCTTTTCAAGGAGATCCTGTGAGAAATTGATGTTTCCAAGAGTAGAGCAGAGAAAATACCAGGTAAGCCTGGGACCTCTTGTTATATCAGAAAGTAAAGAAGTAATCAAATAATGATGGGGGCATGTCAAAGGGCTGTCATTGACCTAACTTGATAAAATTTAGGCATCAAAAAGAATAATCATTGCAATTGGTTAAAAAACATTGTAGTTTTGGGCTGCCTGGGTGGCTCAGTCAGTTAACTGTCCAACATTCAGCTCAGGTCATGATCTCACAGTTTGTGGGTTTGAGACCACAGTTTGTGGGTTCAGGCTTTGTGCTGACAGCTCAGAGCCTGGAGCCTGCTTTGGATTCTGTGTCTCCCTCTTTCTCTGCCCCTCCCCTGCTTGCACTCTGTCTCTCTATCTCCCTCATAAATAAATAAATAAATAAATAAATAAATAAATAAATACTATTAGGTGATCCCTAATAACCTCCCAAAGTCCCCACCTCCTAATATCCTCACCTTGGGGGATAGGGTTTCAAAACAAATTTGGGATGGGGAATGCAAGTATTCAGACCACAGCAATGAGGAAACAATCACACACATGCAGTATGTGAGATATTCAACAAGATTACTCACCTGGATTCAAAGGCAATGGCATGGGAACAAAAGCAGAAGGATTCGTCGAGGTTAGAAAAGACCAACAAAACATAACAACAAAATGCATCACATGGATCTTGTTTGAATCCTAGATCTTTAAAAAAAAAAAAAAAGACATTTTGAGACAATTGAGGAGATTTTAGTTTGGAATGGGTATAAATTGTATGAAGGAATTATGGTTAATTATTTTAGGTGTGAAACAGTACTATTGTTATACAGGAGAATGTCCTTATGTTTCAAGGATGAATGCTGTAGAATTTAAATGTGAAGAGAGTAATGTCTGCAACTAACTTTCAAATGATTTAGAAAAAAAATGTGTATATACATATATATGTGTATATTCATATGTGTGTATGTATGTCTGTATATGTAAATAACGAGAGAAATAACGCAAATAGGGTAACAAGTTAAAGTACCCCAAATGACTCTGATTCGAAAGATCCCCAAAACATACTTTGAAAACTATTAAGCTAGGCAATGTTCAAACTGGATTCCCCAAGTTAGTATTTCGATGGTGGCTGGTGGAAGCTCCCAGAAGCCAAAGTATAATCCATATCCCCGTGCATGTCTCTCTTAGTGCCTCAATTCAATCATGGTAATATCTGGGATTTCTTAATACACTTTCATGAATGGACTTGTTCCCACTGGTTTTCTTCTCTGGCTTTTATAATCTTATATTCTGCTTTTTTCTTAATCTTATAATACAAGGCTTTCCTCATCATGTATATCAATACAGACAATGTCTGATCTGCCTCAGAAATGTCTGTTTCAAGAGTCACTAACTCTCAACTGAAATTGCAGTGTGGGAGCAGGTGACTTTTTCCTTTGATTTCACAACCTCTTAAGGCAAGTAGATATTATTTCCTTTTCTTTTGTTGGGTAAAGTGTCTGGAGCTCTATGGTGCCTTCTACTTCTAAACTTCTAAAGCTCCATCCTTCAATACTGACTGGTCCAAGAGAAAATTGTACAATGTGAGAGCATGAGCGACTTCCTAAAACATGAAAATAAAATGCACACATTTTTATATAATTATTTAGAAGAGTAGGCTGGTACAGTGGAAGAGGTCAGAATTTAGCACCAGAAGACTGATGAAGACGTTACCAGTATGGTCCTAATTTTTACCAGTAGTGTGGCCTTGGACAACTTATACCTCAACTTCTAAGATTAGATAGATAACTTCTAAATGACCAGACTAAGAGTTGACACCCTTACTTCTCACTTGAAACACAATTTCCTCCCTTAGAAGCAGAAGGCAACATCTAAGGCAGCTGGGTGTTCTCTTCCGTAAACAGGTAATTATGACCACCTAGATAATGTGGCATGTACAAAGAGATAGAAGGAGGTAACTTTCAAGCTCTGAGACTGCAAGGATATTTTCACAAAAGGCATCCCACATGTTTTCTCACTCATTCTGCAAACACCTGTATGCA
Organism: Leopardus geoffroyi; assembly: GCF_018350155.1. Taxonomy (NCBI): domain Eukaryota; kingdom Metazoa; phylum Chordata; class Mammalia; order Carnivora; family Felidae; genus Leopardus; species Leopardus geoffroyi. Next base: position 25,760,299 of record NC_059340.1, read on the forward strand.
CTGTGATTAGTCCTGTTTTAGAAATGAGAAAATTGAGTCTAAGTGAGATGAAGCAGAAGGCACAGAGTATTTATACTTGGCTAAGGGGGGATTCTCATAGAAATACCTGTATAAAAGCAGTGACATTATTTCATCAAAATCCCAACTATTCATTTATTCAGGTGATCTGTCACCAAAAGCCTCAGTCATTTCTAAGTCACTGCAGTGATCATACACCGTGAACCATGAGGAAGCAAGAAGGACACTTTAAGGGAATTTGAGAAACAGACAGAGGAGTCTGGGAATGACAAGTAAAAGAGCCACCAGGTTCCCAAGGAGGGCAGAAATACAATGAACATGATTGCCTCAATAAGAGGCTTGGCTAGAGTATATTTATGGTCCAGAAGAGAGAAGGATGGAGGTAGGGAGACTGAGAAGGAGATCCCTTCCCCGATTCTTACACAATAGCAGGAGGGACAGAAAGAAATGGCAAAATTCTAAGTGGTATTTTGAATGGTACATCTTTTTAATGTATTTACTGAATCTTCACAAAATACAAGGTAATTTTACCTATAGTTTCTCATTTTATTTTATACAATTTTTTTTTTTTTTTTTTTTTTTTTTTTTTTGTGATAGGAGCTATTAGTGTCCTGACTTCATTAACAGGCTCAGAGAGGTTACTTGGTTTCCCCTGGTAAGTTTCTGGGTCAAAATTCGAACTCAAACCTTTGACTTCAAGTTCCATGTATTTTCTTCTCCTTAATGATCACTAGAGAGAGGAGTTTAGGGAAAAGCAACTTCAATGCTTTCCAACCCAAGAAATCTTTGGAATGATGGTAACCAGCAAGAGAAAAAAAGTAGGTACAATGGAAAACTAAATAGGGCAAAGGTCATAGTATAAGATAGTAATAACAATGGATATGTATCCAGATTGTTTCTTTTTTCTCCCTATAACAAATAGTTAATATAAATTGTATAAAGGAGCATGGGACATATAGAAGCTGCAAGACTTGCTTATAAGGAAATAATTGTTTTGTAAATACATCATAAGAATTTATTGTTAAAATGATGCTATATAATGATATCAGTGAACAGCAGACAAAAATAATTTATTGAACAAATGTTTATTTAAGTATCTCTTATGTGTCACATACTGTTCTATGCCTTGGGCATACTATAGTGAATAAATCAGATAAAGTCTCTACCTTTGTAGATCTCATATAATAATGAAGAGATAGTCAAGGGCACCTGGGTGGCTCAGTCAGTTAAGCATAAGACTCTTGACATCAGCTCAGATCATGATCTCACGGTTGGTGCGATCAAGCCCCTCCCCTACTCACACTCTCTGTCTCTCTCAAAATAAATAAATAAATATTTTTTTAAAAACTCATTAGGATAGTGGTACCTGGGTAGCTCAGTTGGTTTTGCATCTGACTTTGGCTCAGGTCATGATCTCGCCGTTGGTGGGTTTGAGGCTCGCGTCGGGCTCTGTGCTGACTGCTCGAAGCTTGGAGCCTGCTTTAGATTCTCATTCTCTCTCTCTCTCTCTCTCTCTCTCTCTCTCTCTCTCTCCTGCTCGTGCTCTGTCTCTCTCTGTCTCAAAAATAAAAAATGTTAAAAAATTAAAAAAGAATAATTAGGATACAGGCAGTAAACAAGCAAATTAATCAGCAATAGCTCAAATACCATGAAGTGTTAGAAAGGAAATAATAGGGGTGCCTGGGTGGCTCAGTCAGTTAAGCATCCGACTTCCGCTCAGGTCATGATCTCACGGTCCGTGAGTTCGAGCCCTGCATCGGGCTCTGTGCTGTCAGTTCAGAACCTGGAGGCTCTTTCAGATTCTGTGTCTCCCTCTCTCTCTGCCCCTCCCCCACTCATGTTCTGTCTCTCTCTATCAAAAAAATGAATAAATGTTAAAAAAATTTGTAAAAAAGGAAATAATACAGGATGAGGGGTGATAATGTGACATTCTGAAAATGTGACATTTGAGTTGATACCTGGTGAACAAGAATCAGTTATATGAAAATTTGAGTTGAATTTTGAGTTGATGTATTCCAGGCTAAGGGAACAGTGAATGCAAAGGCCCTGAAGTAGGAACAACTTTGGCATGTTCAATGAACAAAAAAGATAGCTGGAGCATGGTGGGCAAGGGAGCGAAAAGTGGGAATAGATAAGGCTAGAGAGGTAGGCAAGAGCAAGGATATGTAGAGCAGTGGTTCTCAGTCCTCTCTGCTCATTAGAGTCACTAAGAAGTACTTTCTAAATGGGGCGCCTGGGTGGCTCAGTCAGTTGAGCATCCAACTTTGGCTCAGGTTATGATCTCACGGTCCATGAGTTTGAGCCCAAGGTCGGGCTCTGTGCTGACAGGTCAGAGCCTGGAGCTTGCTTTGGATTCTGTGTCTCCCTCTATCTCTGCTCCTCCCCCACTCATGCTCTGTCTCTATCAAAAAATGAATAAACGTTAAAAAATTAAAAAAAAAAAGAAGTACTTTCTAAAAATACAGATGACTGTGTCCCCTCTCTCAGAGAGCCTGATTTAATTGGTCTGAAGTGGGACTCAGACGTAGGTGCTTTGAAAATCTTCCTGGAGATTCTGATAGATATTTAAGGTTCAGACTCTCTAATACTAAGACTTCTAGACAGTCTGAAGTAAGGAGAATATGTGTGGAAAGATTGTGGGTGGATGCAGAAAATTGATGAATTCTAAATGGAGTGAGCTGAAGAATCATTTCAAAAGAACTGCTCTTTCAAGAACATTCTCCCACAGAGAAATGTGAGCAATCTTAATTGCCAGCCCTCCAGAGAACATAAAAGCATTGCCTGCCAAGAACACTTAGCCCAAGAGGCACCAATTCATAAAATATCAAGACTTTTCCATCTTTCAAGCTAGCTAACAGGTATTGAATTGGTCCAAAGGTGTTGGACACCTTTGTACATAATTTCATTTTTTATTCACAACAATTTCATCCTGTTAAGCATTTTAGAAATTAGAATACTAATCTTAGAGACACTAAATGTTTTTACATAATACCCCACAGCCACTATGCAGCAGAGCTGAAACTGGAACTTCATTCTCTCCGGTTCCAAAAAGTCTATGGTTGTCACCACTCTACTGTATGGAAGATCTAGTTTGCTAGGTTTACAAAATGGTAAGTCTTTACTTTTTTAAGTATTGCTCCTCTGGAAAAGTTCTATTGGGTTATGTTATGAAAGACTTCCAAAAATAGAATGAATCTAACATATTCTTGTAAAAGGACAACTATGGTAGTAATTACCCAGCTATTCATCCCCCAAGTAATGTGAGAATATGCACTCTGGCCAAGGGGCGAGTCCTGACCAATGAGTAGGAATGATGTCCATCTTTTCTAGGCTAGAACATATAATTGTTTACTCTTCCACATCTACTGGCAACCCTTCAAATAATTGTTGTTCCATCAGTCAGGTCACTGAAGACCCATCATGGACAAGTAGCAAGAGCAAAAAATAAAAATAAAAACAAAAACCAAACAAACAAAAACAAACCAAACCTTTGTTATGCCACACACCACCAAGATCTGAGTGATTATTTGATACATAGCATAGCATGGTTTATCCTGATACAAATTGGACCCTCTCTGAGTTTTACTAGGGATGACAAATTAATAGTTTTACTAGGAATGACAAATCACTAGTTCTATTTATGTAAGACACATGCCCACAGAAAACATTTGTAGGTGTGTATATATATGTGTATGTTACTAATAAGTCCATCCAAAATTAAAAACTCCAAGTCCATTAGTGGAACACACTCCTCTAGGTATTTTGTCAGTATGACCGTTCAATCTGACAAGACAGCTGATAATGGAAAACCAAATAATAGCTGCATTCAGACCACAAACACCTCCTTGGAAGGCAAATGCATATGTGAGCCAAGCAAGGGCAAAAAGAATGTCTCTCAAAAAAGAGCCTACCCATGTTAATGTTTCTGTGGAAGATATACATTAATTCATTCAACAAATACTGGGAAAGCTACCATGTGCCAGGCATTACCCAAAGTGCTAGAGATAGAATAGTGAACAGAACAGACAGAAACCCCTCCAAAGGGTTATATCAAAGGAGTAAGGGAGGAAAATGACATAGCTCCAAAAGTATTTAATTGTGCTGGTACATTCTCTTCTTATTTTTCATGATCTGAACATCCATCTGAATAAATGAGAAATGCGGCAAACCAAAACCTCCCTCATGCCTCAATATTTAGGGTAAAGTGTGAAACAATATGCATGTTAATCTAACCTACACTGTCTGAGGCCCTGAATTGTAGGTCACTAATTTGGCTTAAACTCTTAAATACTAGTTTTCATTTCCCTTCATAGGACACAATAGCTCTTTCTTTTTCTGGCTGCACCTGGTGTCCTGCCCACTGGCCTACAGAAAGAAGTGGAGTCGATGTTTTAATCATCACATCTGGCATCTAAGTTTCCTTTCATCCCCTTGGGAACTCCTGAAGATATTACTCTGCCTAGGGCAATTATTCACTCAGGCCAGAAAGCTCCAGAGCTAGAGTTTAAAGTCAATGGTAGGGGTGCCTGGGTGAGTTAATCGGTTAAGCATTTGACTCTTGGTTTTGGCTCAGGTCATGATCTCAAGGTTCATGGGATTGAGCCCCATGTCGGACTCTGTGCTGACAGCACAGAGACTGCTTAGGATTCTCTCTCTCCCTCTCTCTCTCTGCCCCTCACCTGCTCGTGCATGCAGTCTCTCCTTCTCAAAATAAATACACTTTTTAAAAAACAATAGAGTCAATGGTAACAACATTTGTTACTCTAACTGGTATGTTTGCATAGAAAACACTGCAACTCATGGTCAACTATCATTTAATGTATGTGCCATCTCATCCAAGGGTGACAAAGACAGTAACAGTACCACCTCATTTATTTTATTTTAATAGCTATGAGCTATATCCTTTCTGATATAGTGCACTATTGGCCAAAATGCCCCAGTCACTGTTCTAATACTATACTATAAGGCCAAATCTGATTAGTCAGTCATTCTTATATTAATAAAGCACAACAGCAAGTGGATGTTGATTAGCTGGTTGTAAAATATCATTTTTCATTGAAAGAAACCAGGACTCCTTAGAAAAATGGCTGATTTTAGAACCTTGGCAAGAAATGTACAAAATAAGCCTGGGACATCTCATTGTGCCAGAAAGCAAGCAAGCTTTCAAAGACTGATGGGGTCAGTCAACAGGTCATATCAAAAAAAAAAAAAACAAAAACAAAAAACAGAAGCCAGACTGAACGGGCTCCCATGAATCACTCTGAGACTATTCAAGCTATAAAAAAAAAATTACTTCATTAGACTGAAACACTGTGTGTGTGTGTGTGTGTGTGTGTGTGTGTGTGTGTTGTGTGTATACATTAATATATATAATTATATATTTCAGTTTACAATCTTATTTCAAAAATTTATTAGTCAAAAAAATTCATTAGTCATCATTACAGGTTGCAAGAGCCCCAACTCATGATGCTGGAAATTGATGACAATAACAAAGAGAAAGAATCAAGCATTAAAATAATATGTAGGCTGAGGCAACTACTTAGCCTCTCAGAGTTCCAGTTTCCTCATTTATAAAATAGTACTAGTAGTGCCTACTTCATAGGCTTTTTGTGAGGATTACCTGAAATAACAGCATATGAGATCTCAAGAAATTATAAAGTACTATATACATGTAAAGGAGAGCTGTTATTACCATGTGGACAGTTTCCAAGCAAAACAGATCTCTGGGGGGTTTTAGATGCCTATCTTCTGGATTCTTATTCTTATCCAACCCTGAGGAGTGATTCAACATTCTCAGCCTCTGATCCAAGAAGTTTACCTAAGGGGTTAAGTGTAGATTGTCGATTCTGATATAATTTGCAATCTCCCCCTCAAAACCTATGCTGGATTATAAGTACTACCTCTCACTTGCCAGCGATGAAGCATGTTCCCAAAAGGCCTAGCTAATGGTGCAAGCTGCATGTCCATATACTCCCTGAGCTCTCCAACATAACAAGGTCCCTGGTGATTGTCATCACTGGATGAAATCTTGGCCCTTCCAAAGGACCCATTAGAGGGCTGGTGGCAATTTAACAGTGGTGGCTTGTTACCTTGCCTTCCTTGCTTAGGTAAAAAGCTCCCGTAGGACACTTGTGTAACCAAGTAAAAAACCATAGAGTACATATTGCCCCTTGCAGGAAGGAGAATTCAGCTCTTACAATCCAAACGAAGCAAAGGCCTCAGAGATGCTCAAAGAGACAAATGGATCCCAAGTGAACATGGTTGGATGACTGTGCCCCAAATTTTGAATGAAAGCAGTAAGGAGAGAAAATATCTCAGAAGTGGAATTCAAGAGCGAGTCGTCCAGGAATTAGTGATTGTTTTTCATGACATCCTTGAGAGAGAATACTGAGTACTGTCTCACATCCCCAGCTCCTGGCCCTGAGACTTGTGTGTAAAAAAACATGTAATAAGTGAGGCAGATATCTAGGATTGTCTGCATAACAACCAACTTCTTAGAATAGCCTATCTCCTCAACTATATGACTATCATGACAGCATCCATGTGGAGAAACCTAAAAATCACTACCTCAGCCAGGTGATCAAGGTTAACATCATCAGCGACAGGTCAAGTTAATAGCAGGCACCCTTGATATGGCACTGCTGTGATCTTCTTCCCCAACAGCAGTGACCCCAGTCTAGCCAAGGAAAAAACATTCCCTGGAACTCTCTGTACTGTCTTCGCAAGTTTTCTGTAAATTGAAACTATTCTAAAATAAAAATTCTTATTAAAATTATATTCAGGGAAATAGAACAAAGAATGGATTCAATCTCTTTTTTTGATAAGAACTGTGTGAAAATCATTGTGGAAGGGGATAATGGTGGCTATCACTAATATGATACCAAAGTTGAAAAGCTGTGCAGTGCCTAATCAGGAAATAATTGTGGTTATAGAGGTATGGAATAAAATATTTTTCTTTAGAAAAAGGAACTGGGGCACCTGGGTGGCTCAGTCAGTTAAGCGTCTAGCTCTTGGTTTCGGCTCAGGCATGGTCTCAACGTTCATGAGTTCAAGCCCCACATCAGGCTCTGAACTGACAGTGTGGAGCCTGCTTGGGATTCTCTCTCTCCATCTCTCTGCCCCTACCCTGCTTACACTGCCTTTGTGTCTCTCAAAATAAATAAATTTTTTTTTAAAAACTTAAAAAAAAAAAAAAGGAAAAAGGAACTGAGGAAATGAATACAAAATAGGGTAGGAAATGAATACATAATGAATACAAAATAGGTAGAAAAGCCAGATCAAAAACCAGAGTGAGATGAGTATATAAAATGTATGCCGCAAAGACCTATCCATTTTCCAGAAGTGTGCCAGAAATTTGGCTAGAGCATTCCTCCATCCAGATGAAAGAGGGAAAGAGGCATGATTGGGCACATGTAGTGTCCATATGACAAATACAGACCAGGTGCCTAGAAAAAAATCCCACTTTTTCCTGATATTCAGGTCCGAGAGAAAGTTTTCTCCTGCATCTTCCTGTGAACATCATATTTGTCATTCCTACACTAAATTCAGCAAAGAATTTCTCTTTTGTTCATTTCTGTGCCCAAGGCAATATAGCATTTCAGCAATACACAGTTTGATAATAGCAAATTATATGAAGGTTTAGAAGCAGACACATAACTATAACACAACCACTAAGTCAAGATAGTCAATTGAGGTGGGAGTTGGACTGACATCCTCTTCAGAAATTCAAGGAGACTGATAAGAACCATATCAACTCTACACAGAGACAAGCCAAAGCGGGGGGGCAAATAATTAGTGGACACTACAATATTTCAGGCTATGCAGTAGGAATAAAGGTGTCATGGATGAATAAGACATGGCGCCTGTCCTGGAGGCCATTACATTCTGGGGAAGAGGTATTTAAAGAAGTTAGCCACCAAACTGTTGCATGTCATGTGACAAGTTTAAAGAGGGAGTAGTTGATTATACCCTAGTGGTGGTAAGGAAGGTGATGTGTGAGATAGGAAATGTTTTTTAAAGAAGAGGTATTTAGGATGGCTACCTGGTGATGTTGTAGTGGATCTATAGGAAGTGAAGATTCTGGGGCACACAGGAGTTGGGGGTGCCACCGAAGTGCAATAGGAAGATTGGTTGACTTCTAATTCTGTTTCTAGCCCACAAACTGGGAGGCACCAAAACTATACTAGTCAATAACTTTTTTGATTGTAAGTAACTGAATTCCAAACTATATTGCTTGAGGGGAGAAAAGAATTTTCTTCTCCATGTTGTGGTCCCTTTCTGAGATGCCTGCCTGCTCTCTTTTCCACCTACTCATAGTCTTGCCATCTTCCAAAGCCCAACTCAAGTTTCATCTCCTCTAGGAACCTCTCTACACACACACCCCTACCCAGGGGGATGGAATGTGCAAGGGAGGAGATTGCCACCTCCTAATGAGCACTATTATTGGTTGAACCAGTGCTATTTTCCAGGTGCTGTGCCAGGTGCTATCAGCCTCTTATATTACATCACGCCCACCCAGATAAGCTAGGATAATCACCCCATCTCATCCTTAACACCTGCAAATTCCCTTTTGCTGTATTAGGTAACATACAGTTTCTGGGGATTAGGACATGGATATCTTTGGAGTGCCTTTATTCAGTCTACCACCCTGGGCTTGGCCTTGGCCTTCATTCATTAAAGGACCAAGGAGCCCTGTTGATGTCTGAGCCCATGAGAGATACTCTCTTCTGGATATCATCTGGGGTAAAAATGAACTCTGAAGGTGAAAAATGTCACTGTTTGATCATTGTCATCAACAAGCAACTTTTAACCACAGACTTCATGAAACCCAATCCTTGTTGCCAGCAACTGACATCCACAAAAGTACAAGCAGGCAAAATTTATATTCAAACCAGTCAGTAACATTCTTTCAAAATTATTTCCAAGTGAGATAATGTCAGGACAGTCACCTAGTAGTGAGGTGAGATTTCAGATATGATTCCTTTAGCTGTCCTTTTCCAGGTTTGCCAAGCTACATCCAGCTATATCACAATAGTCAAGCATGCCAATGTTCTAGACTGTTTGGAAATCATGCCATGAGGCTCCGATTATAGGTCATCTAAGCACAATGGATCTTGATATTATCAACTCCATGGACAAGAATAATCCACTAACGTGCTGGGGCTTAGCACAGAATCATAAAGGGAAGTTGTTCCTGCATTTCCTCTCTCACCTCCTAGGTGTCTCTTATAAGCTGCTATCCTTTAACCACAGATTGTCCAGAGAAACGTCAACTCCCCTCCCAAGGGATTATGATCCTCCCAGTTGTGCACCAGAGTCTCAGGACTACAATGGAACAGATGCCACCAAAAGAAAAGAAGGAAGGAACCAATTTCTTGGCTGATGCAGAGCTGAGTCTTATGAAGGAGTCGAAGGCCTTTCTGGAACAATAATACCATCTTTGGGTAAGAGAAATAATGCATGTGGTAACATGGAAGTGACTCTAATAATGAGAAGTTGTGCAAGCGTGTTTAAATGTATAGAACAGCAGTAAGAGAGGTCACACTGCCTTGCTGTAATTGGATAAGTGCTGATCCAACACTGAATAAAAGTCCCTTTGATGGGAAAATTGACTCTTCTACTTTACAAAGATTGATAGAAGTATAACAAATATTTATGATAGCATTTCCTTGCATTGCCTTTGGAGACAAGAAATGCAGGCTAGAATTGATGCTGCTCGCTAGATGAATAGCTTTTGGTAAATCACTTACCTCTCAGTGCCTTGGTCACTTTATATGTAAAACAAAATGCCTGCGTCCAAGAGCTGTTAAGAGAATTAAACGAGATAGTGCATAAAAATACTTCACAGTGCTGAGTGCACACCAATTGCCTAAATATCTTTCCACTGTTAAAGTTTCCCTTAACACATTGGAAATCACTAAGACTTTAAAAATCACCTATTTCGAATCTCTCACTTTTACAGATATCTTCTGGAAATATTTTGTTAAACATGTGTATGTACTAATTTCTACATAGATAATGTCTTGACCTAAAAAACTCAGTGATTCTCATATTTGACCCTGGAATCATATAGACTTCCCACAGGATCCAAAGCCAGGAAATGGCTATGTTCAATGCAAAATGGCGGCTCCTCGGAGATTCGTGGTCTTCTTAAAGGCCTATCCATACAAATCTCAGAAAATCAAAAGCAGACCAAAGAGATAGAAAGAAGAAATGTTACTGGCAAAACAATTTTACAGTTTAACTGAAAAATCCTACTCTGTGATATCTTGATTTGTATTTTATTAGTAATGATTATGTTTGCATATGCAAGACCTATTTCACTGATTAGGCACATAACATGGGTAATGCTAAAGTGTATATTCAGATCAAATCTGTTTTATGATATTTAGTTTTTGATTTATTGCTAGTTTTTCATTTACTTTTGATTTGTTGTTGCAATGCATAGCCTCTACCCACACCATCTAGGTAGGTTACAGAGGTATGGGAAATCAGAATAATTCATGAAAAATCATTTTTCAATTTGGAGGAGAAGATGAAGGAGATTTGCATTAAAACTATCTGCTCTATTATCTGCACTATTCTTCTTAGGAAGCAAGAATGTTCCAAATATCTCATGTCTTGAGAATCTTTCCAATTCATCATTAAACTAGGACCAAGAAAGGTCAAAATGATGGAAATGAAGGCTAGAATGCTTCAGACTGATGGGGGCTCAGTTCAGCCCCAAGAGCCTGGAGCACAGTGACAGGGCATAAAAGAGGCAAAATAAGCCACCAAAATATTGATAGCTCCAATCCAACAGCTTTTCTAGTTTGGGTTTTTTTGTTTTTTGTTTTTTGTTTTTTGTTTTTTGTTTTTTGTCTTTTTGTTTATTTGTTTTTTTGGATATCAAACAGCTAAAGCCTTCTGCCATAAATAATTTTGAAGTTTGATTCTTAGTGTGAAGCATTTACTGAGTCGTAGCCACCCACCAGGCACTGTGCTAAAGTGCTCATTTCAACCCCAAACCAGCCAGCCAGTGAAGAAGGTACTTCCATTACTCTCATTGCGCAAATGTGATGAAACTTGGAAATGCTAAGCAATTTGCAAAGGGCATGCAGAGAGACAAGCGTGGATGCAAACGTGGGGTGTGTGTGTGTGTGTGTGTGTGTGTGTGTGTGTGTTTAGGGGAGAAGTGGGGTCTCACTTTCAACAAAATGCTAAATCATAAACATGGCCCCCAATACTCTCCCTCTCCCTACTCTTCTCTACTCTTGTTACCTCCACCACACTTGCCTAGGTGATCCCTCGTCTGTCTTCCTTGACATAATGGAGAATTTAATACCAATGGTATTGCCATAATTAGCTCTTCCTGGGATACAGTAAATTGCATTTGCACCAAATGGGCTTTTGCTTCTCCAGACGTGTCTCTGAATAGCAAAGAAGGCTTGGCAACAATGAAGGGATGGTACACCCTACACCCTTTGTTCTACTATTTATGTTATCACCATGTGGCAGACTCAGGCACCCTTTGCACCTGCAGATTTTTCCACTCCATACAAGGCAACTAAGTAGGACTGAAAGGCATATTCACATTTAGCCTTACTGTGACATAGAAACTTAGGCAGACAAGCATTTCCTAAGACCAAGTTTAATTTCCCAAATCTCCAGCACATTCTTTTCATACATGTCCAGACCCTTCAGAAACCAAGGGAAACAACAAACTTTATTTAGATTATGAACTGTGTGCACTGTGGTAACGTTGACATTTTGGAGATGATGACTGCATTGTACACTGTGCTTGCACCCATGAAGCAGTTCTTTGCAGATCTCATGCGGTCCTCAAGCTGTCCCAGTCTGTGGGCCCTGCCAGGAATGGTCTCCAACTCCATCCTACTGACCCCAACACCCTCCCCTCCACACCTCCTCAAACTCTGCTTACCTCCCACAACTTTCCTTCTATTCCTGTGTGATTCAAGTTTCCCCCATTCCTTCACTGGTGCTTCCATTATGGTGATCACAAGATCTGTGTCATATAACGCATGTGCCCCATTTCACACAGGACACCTTTCGGGGTGCACCTCACCTTCACAGAACCCACAACATTGTGTCTGTAAAAAACACACCAGTACCTCTGATACCTCTGCCTTTGTGTAAACATCCTCTTTCTTTTTGACAAGAGAGACCTGTAGCTCACCGCATTACAGGGAAATGACACAGCCCATTGTATGTAAGTCCTGAGAAACTTGAGATATGTTACAATGTCCTCAGCCAGGTTTGCAGTTGGATTGCCAAGACTCAGAACCATCTCTACATCACTCCCACCAAGTCTTTCATGAAGAAGATGCATGTGCTTTACCAGTCACTCATCCAGGTAAGGTCATCTTACCAAATGGAGTAGGTGGAGGAGCTGGTGGAGGAGGGGAAGGTGGCCCACAGCCCATGGCTGGTGATAAGGGGCGGTCCATGTGGTAGGGCCTGCAAGGCCATCCTGGGAAAGGACCAGGCCCTCTTGCATACATAATGGCCTGCAGAACAGAAGTGAATGCTGTGTTCATAGGACAGAACAGAGCATCAACACCAGCAAAAAGTGGAAACCCAAAGAAGCAGTGCTCATCTCCGGCCAGCTTTCCCCCCACCAGGTTCCAAGAGGGCAGCATCAGCGCCAGGGAACCTCTACCCATACTTTGGGTTCCACTTACAGCTTTCGGGGTGGGTAATGGATGCTATGGGGATAAACTGGTATCCCCACATTTCTGCAAATGTAGAACAGCAAGGGCTCTTGTTCTAGTGGATTTACGGAGTGAATACCAAATTAACAAAATAGCATATTCCCAATAGGAAGACATCTAAGTCCAGGGTTGCCTGCCACCCCTCATCCCCTTCTACCACAGAGGCTGCTTATTTCTATGTGAAGAACTTCAGAATGAGAAGGAATGACAATCCCAGACTCCACACATGGAATCATAGCCCTCGTGGCTCAAAGCTCTGCCTCTAAGCCCCTGCCTGTGCCCAATCTGCTTCTCTCCTGACAATGGGGTCTTCTCCTCTCTACAAGTGCTATCCACGGGCACAGAGGCACATAGGTGGGTGGAGATCCTGAGGTCCTGAAAATCACCTGGATGCATATTCTTAGAGAAACATACTACCTACACATGTTAGTTAAGCTTAGCTAATTTATTTTAATTCAGAAGTACCTCTCAGTTTAAGTACAGTACAACTTGCAGGGTAATTGTGTCCTGTGGAATACTGAGCTTCAATTCTAAATAATAAAATTAACACAAATGCACTTTTGTTTCTGCTGTAAATTTCCATGTTTCACTGTAACAGTGACAAAGGACACAAGAGAACCTGCTCATGTGATCACAAATGAAGGACACAGTGGGGAATTACAATGCAGGTAATTATGGATTTTCTCTTCTTCACCATTCATGTTCCAGTGCATGTTTTCTAGGACAAATATGTCACCTCTTATAGTTCAGAAACCTGAAGGGATTCTGTATAGCACATTTACCAGAAAATTTTTTTAAAAAGGCTGAAGGGTGACAGGTATGAAATTTAGTTTGTCTAAGACCACTCTAAATGACACATACAAAAATATAAGTTGGAGTGAAGTCCATTTGCATTTTCTTTTTTAAAAAATTTTTTAATGTTTATTTATTTTTGAGAGAGACAGAATTTGAGTGGGTTAGGGGGAGAGAGAGAGGAAGACACAGAATCAGAAGCAGGCTCCAGGCTCCAAGCTGTCAGCACAGAGCCCGACGCGGGGCTCAAACCCACGAGCTGTGAGATCATGACCTGAGCCAAAGTCGGACGCTCAACCAACTGAGCGACCCAGGTGCCCCTGCATTTTCAAACCATAAGGATAACCACAGATTTTCTGAACATGTGAATCCTCTAGACAGAAACAGGAAAGGAAGAAACAGCAAGAGCAATGATTCCACATTGAGGAGGTCCAGAAAAAATGAGGCATGCCAGGAGACTTCCAGGTGGACTATGGGGTCATCCTCCTTGGGTTATTTCCAGAAACATGCTGTAAAAGCCATAAGGTCCTCACCCCTAAGCACATTTGGCTTCTAAACTTACTACAAGGAGAGGACAGGCAGAAAATCAAGAAGCCCGTAGACACTTGGGTTAAGGTTGTGCATTTGAAAAATAAGAAAAACAAGCAGACATATCATACAACACACAAAATGGATGCAATGCCAGGAGAGAGCACTGAACAGAAAAATGAGGGTTTCCCAGAAGAGTTACAACTGAAAATGGCCACACCGCTTACCTTGTCCTTCTTGGCCCTTTTGGTAGAGTCTGTGTTGTTCTCACTCACAGGAGCAACTTCGGGATCTGCAAAAGGCCCTAGAAGGGATGGAGGTTTATTGTGATTTGAGGAGATTGTGCAGAGATTAAAAAAACAAACCCTCCCCCTCATTCCTCAAGTATCTTAAACTCTTTGGCCCAGTCAGATCCCAAGTCACATGCAGAGGGTAGCCCCACATGCTTCAGGTGATCCCAAGGCAAAGGGGAGAACCACCCCTTAAACCTTGATGAAGACCCATAAACGCCCTGGTTCAGGTGTTTTCATAACTCATCAAACAACTACGGATGGCTGGTGGCTCACCTGGACAGATATACCTTAGGCTGAGCCTCATGCCTCCCATAGCCCAGCACATGGACTGTGTACAGCACACATCTGCTGAAGCCCTATGTCTGCTTTTGTGTATACAGCCCCATTCCATCTCCACAAGAGACACCTGTACCAACACAGGGTGTGGGAAATGACACAAAGATGATATGTCGATCAAGAGAAACTCAAGGAATGTGGTTATGGTGGCAAACGCTTTTCCCTCGCATTGCAACGATCTGTGGTACCACCTCTGCACCTTGTCCAAGACTCAACAACAACAAAAATTAGATGAAGGTGATTTGCAAGTCAACTCATACTGCTCAGATCATCTTACCATGCAGTGTAGGTAGACAGGTCTGGGGTGGTCCCCAGGGCCACCAAGGTTCAGGAGGTGGACATGCCCTATAGCCCATGGGGGGACCTCGAGGGTAGGGTGTGCAGAATCTTCCAGTTAGCAGAGGAGGTCCCCATGGATCCACGCTGCCCTGCAGAACAGAAGTGACAGCTATGTGCATATAGCAGACAAGAGAACCAATACCAAAAGCAGCTGAAACCCAGAGAAGAATATGTCAGCACCTGCCAACTTCTCAGCCACCAGGATCCAAGGGAGTAGCATCAGTACCTGAAAACCCCATCTCTCCCACTGGGTACCGCCTACAGCTTAGGCAAATAAATGCTGGAGGTTAAACTACGGTCACCACATGTCCCTGCCCATGTCTTAGAATGTAGAACAAAATGATGCCATCTTAGAGGAATCAAAGAAGTAATTCCAGTCTAATGAAGTAGCATATTCCAGACAGTCAGACATCTATGTCCAGGATCACCCTGCATCCCTCCACTACAGTGACTATAGAAGCTCTGGTTTTGGCATATTCCAAACACAAAAAAAAAATTGAGTGCAAATAAACACCTGATTCTCTGCACACGAAAGCACAGCTACTACTGGGGAAAAGTTCTGCCTGCCAGCCCCTCACTTTGCCTGCTCTGCTTCCCTCCCTGAGAAAGACATCTTCTCCCTCTTTAGAAGTGCTTTCAAAGGACCAAGAGGCCACTGGGGAGTTGGGGATGCCTGGAGTCTTGCAGGAAACTGAGAAAGTGTTTGCTGTGAGGAACATATTACTTATCAATGACTACTAAACCCACATGTGTTTATCTGAATTCATAAGGAATTTTGATTTTGAACACACTACAAGACACAGAGTAATACATCCTATGGAAAAAAAAGAGGCAGAAATTCATGTAACAGAATTAATAAAAATGTATTTTGATATTGGTATAAATTCCTAGGGATGTGTCAGCTCTAATACTGACTGGAGACACAACAGAACCTGTTCATATGAACTTGTGTTCAGAATATATTTACCTAAGATACAGCTTAAAAGGATTCCATTGAGGAGGGCACCTTTTGGGATGAGCACTGGGTGTTGTATGGAAACCAATTTGACAATAAATTTCATATATTGAAAAAAAAAAAGGATTCCAAACAGCTCATTTACCAACAAAGATGTGAAGGTGGTGAGTTATGACAATGACTTTGTCTAAGACCATTCTGAACTGTACAAGACACACAATATAAAAATGGAGAGATGTCTTTTCGAATTCCCAGTTAACAAATAGTCTTAACATGCTAACCACATAACCAGAAAGAGGAAAATAACAACAACACTAATCCCACAGAGAGGCAGTATAGTAGGAGTCAACAAGCCTAGATACTTTAGTATGGACTGCAGTGTATCTTCCTGGTGTTATTTCCACAACACATGGGAAAAGCCATAAGGTCTTCAATCTCTAAGTTCCTTTGGCTACTGAACGTACCAGAAAATGATGACAGGCTGAAAAGAGAGAAGCCCGTAGACTCTTGGGTTAAGGCTGTGCCTTTGGAAAATAGAAACAGGCAGACATATCACACAACACACAAAACAGGGAAAAGGCCACAGTATGCTGTACTGCAAATGAGGGTTTCCCGACAGACTTACAACTGAAAATGGCCCCAGCATTTACCTTGTCCTTTTCAGCATTTTTGGTAAAGTGCTTGTTTTGACTTACGGGAGCGACACCAGCTTCTGGATTGGCTAAAGGCTCTGGAAGGAGTGGAGTTTTTTTTTAAATTTTGGTAGACACTGCAGAATTCAAACAAACACCACATTTTGTGACATCTTAAACTTTTCTCCACACTCAGGACCATAAGGAAAGGCAGAAAATATCCCACAAGCCTCAGGTGACCCCAACGGTAAGGGGGAGATCCACCCCATCATCTTAATCAAGAAATCATAGGGCCCTGGTTCATGTCCTTCATAACTAGTGAAATAATTATCGACAGGTCAGCTCAAATACAAATCTGGAAATCGTCACCAAAACAACCATTTCTCAATATACATTAGGGGCAATAACTCACCATCTCATTACAGATAAAAATTAAAATGAGAGTGTCAATTTGTAGATAACATCAATAAATCCTCAACAAAAGAGCATGAGTGTGTTTCTTCTGGCTCCAGGTGAATTGTTCAATCTTTCAGCTTATCTATAGGCTGCCTTCCATATGTGAGTAGGTATCACATAACTAATTTCAAATAAAAATGTACTTAGACTAATATTATAGTCAAGAGAAAAGATCTGACCCTGTCCCTTGAGGACGTTTCCACAGGACCCTGGTTCAGGTGTTTTCATAACTGATCAAGCAACAGATCTCAACTAGCTAGAAATAAAGTTAGGGGTATGTCTCATCCCTCAGTGAGCCCAACACATGATCTCTATACAAGCTACATCATAAGAAGTGGTATGTATGTCAGCTATACAAGGCCTGTTTCTTCTGTATAAGAGACATGTGCTTCCCAGCTCACTATGTGGAAATGACAGCCCATTTCATGCATGTCCTGAGAAACTTAGAGAATGTTACAATGTCCTCAGTCCAGCTGACCTGAAAGACCTGTGGTGCCATCACTGCATCTTCTACAAATACTCAACAAGAAAAAAGGTGAAAAATGTTTTATAAGTCAACTTCTACTATTCATATCATCTTACCAAATGGTGGAGGTGGAGGTGGAGGGTAAGGTCCTAGAGGCCACCAGGGTGCAGAAGGGGTGGGTGGCCGATAGCCTATGAATGGAGATAAAGGGCAGCCCATGGGGTACAGAATGGAGGGCACCTCTGGGAAATGAAATTTTCTTGAAGCCACATTGACCTGCTGGACAGGAATTAAATTTTTGAGATATGTTAGTGTAAAAGGTGAAAAATCCAACACTGACACCAACATAGCTGAACCCCAATGAAGCAGAAACAGTGTCTATCTCCTTCCCCTCCTCCTGGTTTCAATAAGGCACCATTAGTGCCACAAAACCTCACCCTTCCCACTGGGTCCCTCCTAGAGCTTCTAGGAGTTTGAGGAGCCAAGACAGTAAATTTCTGGCAGCATGCATGGTACTGGCTGTGCCTCCAAATGTAGGAAGGAAGTGGCCAGCCGTAGAGGATCAGAGAGATAATTCTGGACTACTAAAGCAAGTTTGTTCCACACACACAGGCATCTATTTCCAGGACTACTCTCCGCTCAGCCCTTCACCACCTCAATAGTTCCATTTTGGCATATTAAGAGCAGAAATAAGTAAGGGGAATTATGATTTCATATCATTCATTTAAATCTTTAATCCATCTCCAGTTAATTCTTGTGAGTGGTTTAACCCCAGTGACTCATGAGAGAACCTTCTACAGGCCTTTCATGTCCGAGCTCTGATTCTCAGAACTCTGCAAGGCAAGTATGGCCACCTGCTCTAAATGTAAGCAAACAGGTTCTAAGAGGAATGAGGGTCAAAAGGCTTGCAAAAGGTGAAGCAGGAGTTGACACCAGCTCTGCCTGCAAGGTCCTGCTGGCAGCCTCTGCTCACCTGGCTCCCTCTCTGGACCTGCTGTCCTAAGGCACAAAGATCTATGGGGACATGGCATCCTAGAGCCCTCAGGGGAATTGGGAAAGTGTTTTCCACAGGAACAATGCAGGAGTTAGTTAAGAAAAGTTATAGATATATGTGAATTCACAGGTAATGACAAATTTTACATACACTATGACATACAGGCTAATTTTGTCCGATGGAAAAATATGTTTGGAATTTGAAATGACAATTAAAATTAATATGTTCTGATATCAAGGTGGAAAATACAAATAAGGTATGAAGAGAAGATGCCAGCTATGACAGCTACACAGGCCATAAAAGAACCTGGTTACATGAACATGGCATCAGCTCTTTTCCAGAAACTGGCACATCAGACCTGACTTCCACTCTCTATTCCTTCAGTTCCAGTGTACTTTTTCTACTGCAAATATGTCTTTCCTGATAATTCATAATACTTTGACTGCTTAAACAGCTGCAGTGACTCTACAAAAGCACGTTTCAAAAAGAGATGGGACAACTGATGAATTATTAAAGTTAGAAAAAGATGAATTTGAATAAGAGCATTTAAGATTGCTAAGCACTCCTCAGAAAGTTGGGCTTTTCATGTTTTTCAGTTAGGGAAGATTACAATCAATGTTCTTAACAGGTTAATGACTAACTCTGGACAGAAAAGGAGTAAAATAACAACAATAATTCTGTTTCAGTTTCCAGGTACATTCCCATGAAAGGAGGTCTGGAAGAAGTGAGCCAGGCCAGGAGACATAAGGGTAGAGTGAGAAGTCATCCTCCTCATGTTATTTCCACACACACAGTGACTGCCCTGTGGTCCTCAGCCTCTAAGCACTTATGGCTTCTGGAGGCACCACAAAGATGACAAGCTAAGAACAGAGAGGCCCTTAGGCTCTTGGGAAAGAGTTTTACTCTTTGTAAAGTAAATAACACCATAGAAATATCTCAAAATACACAAACTAGAGACAAGACCCGGAGAGAGTGCTGTATAAAGAGTTAAAAGATTCCAGAGAGAGAATTACAACTGAAAATGGTCACAACGTTTACTTTGACCTTCTCTGTGTCCATAGTAAGGACAGAATTCTTGTTCTTCACAGAAGCTGCACCAGGTTCTGCATTTGATAGAGGCCAAAGAAGGGGTGGAGGTTTATTCTGACTTGCATAGACTGGATGGAAAAAAAAAACCCTCCATGCCTTCCTCCACCATCTTACACTGCTTCCTATAATCAGGTCCCTTACCAGAGACAGAGGTTTCCCACAAGGCACAGGTGACCCCTTGGGACTCAGGGGACCCTTGAGGAAGGCACCAGAAGGCCTTGGTTGGATACTTGATAATCAACCAACTATGGACAGTTCAGGGCTCAATTCATTGGAAATCAACACTAAAATAAGGGTTTCCTAATACACATCATGGGAAATGACAATTTATCACAGATTAAAAATTAAAATAAGAATGGTTTAGGATAATGTCAGTAAATCGTCAGCATGAACAGCGACCTGTCCTTTTCTACAAGGCATGGGTGGGATTTTTCAAATGTTTTACTGTATATATCATTTGCCTTATGTATCTGACAATGGATTATGTAGGTATTCATGAACAGAAATTGCCTTGACGAGACTAATACTATACTAATGAGGAAAGAAAAGGTTAATTCCATGTGGAACGACCTGCAAAGTTTTAGAGTTACACTAATAAAATAACATTAGAGGAGTGAAATTTCACAAGGATTTACTTTACTAATAGGGTACTATAGTTCACAATACACACAAAAAAACTTTTTAAAGAATAAAGGGACTCCAAACAGAGGAAACAAATGTCTGCTTTCTTTATAGAAAGCATGTTTTCTATGGAGTATTTATCCAAACGCCAAATCAAGGAAGCTCATCAGGACATACAGCCTACAATTCTTGCTGTTGTTCATGTTATTCATGTGAAACAAAAGAAAAAGCCTTCAACATTGCCTCAAGGTGGAAGGGGGGGGGATGACCCACATCCGTTCTAGCACCCACTCTCCAGTTAAGTGTAACTGGGAGGTTGCAGGGGGGCCCACAGTCGGTGGAGGGGCGTGAGCTCCACCACTCACAAAGGACAGACCCAAAGAGCCCTGCTGGCTGGGGGCATCTGAGGGAAACAGTGTCCTGTCACCACTGTGAGACAACCTGTGCCCTCTAGTAACCACTTGGTACTGTCTGCAGGAGACCGAACAATTGTACCCACTGGAACAAGAAACCGATTGTGTGGATGTTGCCCCAGAAGTTAAGCTACTGCATTTCACAACGTGCTCCTTACCTCTCCATGGAGGTATCTCTCTGTCAGGTCCTGCTGCCATTGGTTTGTGCCTCCTGGATTCCTCTGGAAGCCTCTGTTTGTGGATGACTTCCAGTCTTGAAGATCGAGATGAACCAGTTTCACTAGGAGTTACCACACCCAGGCCCCCACTGGACACCAAACAGTTTAGCTTTTTTAAAAACCTCACAATACCCTTAAAAGAAATATGTCAAAATCCTGTACCTGCATTTCAAGTAGGCGACCTCCCTGCTCTGCTCTGCCATCACCTTCTCCAACTCACAAGCCCTGAGCGGGGAGAAACACATCCACGTTCAGCTGTGGCAGAGTACACACAAGAGGAGGAGAGAAAAACATTCTTACCTAGTTGTCCTGAGACACTTTCTCACAAAGAGCAATCTGAAAGAGTCAGCACATTAATAAAAACCCATGTGGAGGGATTCAGTGTCCCGTTATGATTATCTGCATTAGGTGCTGGAGGACTCAGGAACTACTGGGCAGCGTGCAGGCTACCTGGTGTCCGAAGGTGAGCTCTGACTGCTGCAGCTGTTCTTGTGTTTCTTCTACTCTTCTCCTGGGAGTGCAATTGCTTTCATCAGATGAAGCACCATGTTGAGGGTGACGTTAATTGGCCGAGGTTCCCATTATAAGAACTGAACTCTCATACTCACGATCCAATCATATAAGACACATTTCACATGAGGAGGAAGAGTACAGAAAACTCAAAGCCATCGCTACATCATCTTGGATTTATTATTTAATGCCTGTGGGGCTATGCGTTGACATGGTCTCCTTACCAGTGGCGACAGCTCCCTAATCCTGCAATGAGTATCTTTCATCATAAAGTTCAAGTCTTCTTTCCCTTATATCCTTACCAATTTCTCACAGCTACTACAAGTGGGTCTCTAAAATGGGATGGTCATACTTGTCCATGTGATTCGTCCTCCACCAAACTGCTTCCTGAGGTTTGTGATAATTTCCAGCACCTCCAGAAATGTGTGCGGGAACCACATTTCCACACAGTCTGGCCAACACTGGGGATCAGGAAATCTTTAGTGGCTTAACTGGTTTAGAATAATATTTTTAACTTAACATCTGGAAAATGTCACATTCTTCTTGAAGTCTCTATAAAAATAAATGTCTCCTGAATATTTGTATAGATTTGTGTGCTACTTGGGTCTAAACCCTGTACGAAGTTTCAAGATAATCCAATGGACGTGTGTGAGCTGCTGGTAGGAGCTGAACTCACTTGTAGTTCCATAGCTCTTCTGCAGCTAATTTCAGTTTCTCCCTCTGCGGCTGACAGCTGCTTCTCCCCTTCCATCTGCTCCCACTCTTTCAGTCCCAGCTTCCTATGAGGGGAAAGAAACATAGATTACCTGGTAGCCCATGTGAAATTCTGCCTTTCTTCTCTCCCCCAAATCTGAAGGCAGGACTCAAATGTCCCCTCTCCCTTTCCCCATAAATGTACAGATCCACAAACACAACCGGGGGAAGCACTGATGCCCCCCCCCCCATTAAGGGACTAAACAAACGCGAACTCCAGCATGCTGGCAAGTCTTTGGAAACTCTGAGCTTCTCTTCACAGCTCTCTATTCCTACTCATCAATACATCACATAAATATAAAAAAGCCCACATGAGATGCACTAAGTACGCTCCCAGGCTCAAGCTCCTGTGATTGGGACTGCATAAGCGTATTTCTTTTCAATGTACAAAACCAAGCCTGACCAGCTCATCACAATTAAGCACATAAGGATGAAGCAGGGGTTCCTGACTTGTCTGGTTTCTCCCAAGAGCCCTGAATTTTCAATCAAGGCTGGGGCCATGACATTGCCATAGAGACATCTTTCTTGGACATGGTGTAATTCACACTGTACAATGACCTACTGGAAATTTCTACAGTTCACAAGGGAACTCCTGACACCTGCCTCAAAGACACCAGTTGAGAAGAATGCAAAATACACTGATGAAAAGAAAATGATGTGAATTGGCCCACCTTCAGAATATTGTCTTCCAGAAAAGGATTGCAGGGAAGGGAAGGGAAGGGAAGGGAAGGGAAGGGAAGGGAAGGGAAGGGAGGGAAGGGAAGGGAAGGGAAGGGAAGGGAAGGGAAGGGAAGGGAAGGGAAGGGAAGGGAAGGAAAGGAAGGGAAGGGAAGGGAAGGGAAGGGAAGGGAAGGGAAGGGAAGGGAAGGGAAGGGAAGGGAAGGGAAGGGAAGGGAAGGGAAGGAAAAGGAAGGGAAGGGAAGGGAAGGGAAGGGAAGGGAAGGGAAAGGAAGGGAAGGGAAGGGAAAAGAAAGAGGAAAAGGAAGGAAAACTGAGTTCACAGGATTCAGTACTGCTGGTGACCCTGATCTCCTACCAGACATAAACTCCCATCTCATCCGCAGCAAGATACCATCATAGTACACCTGAATTCTTCTCCAAATATTTCCTATCCAATGTCTAGAGTTTAACAAAAAATTATAGACATATGGCAGTCATGTTGCTACGATGGGACTGAAATGTAAAGGACAATGAAAATGAACCCTGAGGTTTCCACAAAGTGAAGGAAGATGCAGATCACAGAAATAAAGGCAGAAGGGAGAAACACAATTCTTTACTGATTACTATGGTAAAAGTATAGTTGGTGTTAAATGTGCTCAAACAAAGTATAATTATCCCCATTGTCTCACACATTTGTTCTTACAACAGTGTTTGTAACAATTAACTCCTGAAAGTCTCACTCTTCTGTGAGCTTCTGTCTTCGTCTACATATTCCATCAAGAACATCTACATTCTTCTTCTGCGTTTCCCATTCGGCTTCCTTTTCCCCTTCCACACATCTCAATGTATCACAGTTGTCTCCATGTTCCCTTTTGCTGCCTGTCAAGCATAAAACAGTTTACTTCTGTGTGTGCATCTGGTCTCATGAGTGTGGCCGTGAGGGGGGAGAGGAGAAAGGACAGAATTCCAAAGGCAGGAAGCCACTTTTTACCTTCCCAGAACAAACTCATTCTACTAAATGCAGTTTTCTTCCCTCCAAGCAACACCTATTGCAGGTTACATTTATTAGATTTCAAGACTCCCTGCATCAAATCCTTGATGCATGCACTAGTATCTCCTGACTTTAAGACAGATTTGAGAAAGATGTAATGATTATAGAAGAATGTGAATGTACTTAGCACTACTAAAATGTACACTTAAATGTTTATGATGGGAAACTTTCTAATGTATGTATTTTACCACAATTAAAGAAGAGAAACTTAAAAAGGAAGTAATGATGTTCAATTCTCTGGTTTATATAACGTTTGATAGTAAATTTTGTTACCCGATTCTTTCAGATCTTAAGCTGAGCATTTTGTTTCTGCACAGGATGTTCTTCAGCCTTCCGTTTCACTTCGCTGGTCTGAATTTCATGAAGGGGGAGGTGAACCTGAGCAAAACCCTCTCTTTAGTGACTTGGGTCCCAAGAAGATCACTCAGTAGATAACATATAAATCTAATGTTCTAAGGCATGAAAATTTTGTTTTTCTTCAAAGCTAAAGTGTACAATGGAAATCCTGCAGGAAGTAGAGGGAATTTACTTCTGAAACTTCTGAAGTGTTTACTAAAATAGCACCTTCCAAGTTCTTTGTAGGTTTTTCTTTCCCCAGCTTGCAAGTAGGATAGAAACAAAATGTGTACTAGGCTTTCCAAACAAACACTGGACAATGTGTCACAAAGAAGCATTGTCAACAGAACATACCCCACAGTCAGTCTCTGTATCATTAAAAACAGTCGATCCAGTTTGGGTCAAAGAGAAAAGTGAGACACATTAAAAAAATGAAGGGTGAAGAGAATAGTGGAAGGTGTAAATTTTTCAGAGCAACTATCTTGCTTTTGAGACAATGGGACTGTCACTGGATAACAAAGAAAAAGGGAAGAAAGTGTAAAATCTTTCAAGCCAAACAGCTCAAATGAATGACTTTTCTTTATGGAAGATAAATATCGTCACCAGATTCACTTTCAAAACTCTCTGCTCTGCATTAAGAGGAACATAACTGTTCAACATGGCTAGAAACCTTTAGTGCTCTCTCCCAGCAGCACTGAATGATATAAAAATTAAGCCAGGGTTATGAAAACAAATTCTGCCTAACTCTTAAGTAAAGTGCTATTTTTTTTTAAATAATAAATAAATAAATAACAAAACCTTTTTATTTAGGCACTGTGATGTTACTGCTTGAAACAGCAGTGAACAGCATGGAAGGTTGAGGGGCTCAATTCATCCAATGACCAAAAGGGCTCAAACATCAAATTATGCTAACTCTCAGTAGCAAAACACTCAGGAAGTCCCAATTCTTGACATTCTGATTTACCTCAGATTGCCACAAATCATGCACACTTTGAATGATATCATTAAAAAATTCATTAGTGTGCTCAAGTGTCTCACTGTTATTCTTCAACAAAACATATAGTCATCAGGATTACTTATTCATTACTTTTACTTCCATTTTTAAAGGACAAAGAAGGTATTTTAATACTTTTTTAAAAATTTTTTTTTTGAGAGAGAGAGCAAATGTGCAGGGGAGGGACAGAGAGAGACAGAGAGAATCCCAAGCAGGCTGACTCCAAGCAGACTCCCCACAGTCAGCACAGAGCCCGATGCAGGGCTTGAACTCATGAACCATGAGATCAGGACCTGAGTCGAAACCAAGAGTTGGATGGTTAACTGAATGAGCCACCCAGGCGCCCCAGGACAAAGAAGGGATTTTTATCTTCATCTATGTGCCTCGTAAGAGGGAAACTTATTTTGCCATATGGTTTCTTGAGCACATTTCTTTGCTCCATTGATCTACACAAATATGTAACAGAAGATTCAGAATTCAAAAATATTAATTATGGTCACATAAAAACCTGCCTCTGATGGGTAAGTCATTACAGAAATAAAGAATGTGGTATTTTACATATGTGATGATTGCTTTGAATTTAGCCTGGTATAGAATGGAATGAAACGGGACATCAGGATGAAAGAGGACACAGCAAAATCAGTGAGCCAGAAGTGAACACAACTCCAGGTGAAATCATGAAAATGAAAAAAAAAGGTGGGGGGGTGGGGAAGGATGATTATACCTTCTGTTCACAAATGGATATTTTTTCTGCAAGGTTTGCATTTTCCTTCATGGAGTACTTAATCTTCTCATAAATTTGATCTAAATTAACCAAAAAGATAAAAAAGCAATCTCTTAAGATTATTACCAAAACCAGTAACATCAAATTACCCACTGTGTCAACACCAAAGGCACATGATCTGGCACTGTGGTCACATAAAACATTTGGCATTACTGTGGTCCCTAAAGAAAGCAAGTTTTAATTAGTGGCATTTTATTTTTCTTTCTTTTTTTCTCTCCGTCCTCTTTTTCCCTCTCTCTCTCTCTCTCTCTCTCTCTCTCTCTCTCTCTCTATTTCTTTTTCTTTTAGAGAGAGAGACCACATGAGTGGGTGATGGGTAGAGGGAGAAAGAGAGAATCCTAAGCAGACTCCATGCTCAGTGTGGAGTCCAACACAGGGCTTGATCCCATGACCCTGCAATCATTACCTGAGCCAAAATCAGAAGTCAGATGCACAACCGACTGAGTCACCCAGGAGCCCCCTAATATCCCATCATTAAGCAACATTCTTCTTAGAATATATGAACAGTTCAAATTGTGCTGACATCACCAGAGGAGAAATGAAGAAAAGTCAAGTATCCTACATACATATATTCCATCCTTCATGCTCAAATAAACAAATCAGTGCAATTATTTTAAAAACAAAAGTCAAAAAGAAAAAATAACCCACCTAATTTCTTCCAGGTTTTCCCCCACCTGATTCACCCACCCTTTAAAAATAACGAAAGAGGCACCTGGGTGGCTCAGTCAGTTGAGATCCAACTTCAGCTCAGGTCATTATCTTACTGCTGATGAGTTCGAGTCCCACATCAGGCTCACTGCTGTCAACATAGAGCCCATTTTGGATCTTCTGTCCCTCTCTCCCTCTGACCCCTCCCCACTTACACTCTGTTTCTCAAAAAGAAGTAAGTCTTTTAAATAAATAGATTAATTAATTAATTAATTAACAATAACAAGAGAGGTGGGCGCCTGGGCGCCTAGTTGGTTGATTTTGGCTCAGGTCATGATCTTATGGTTGGTGAGATTGAGCCCCATGTAAGGCTCTATGTTGACAGCATGGATCCTGCTTGGGATTCTCTCTCATTCCCTCTCTCTCTGCCCCTCCCCCACTCACGCACACACTTTCTCTCAAAATATGTAAATAAACATTTAAAGAAATACTGAGAGAGAAATTATTCTAAATGTCGCTTGGCACTCAGAGGCCTCCAATGTCTTTCTGCTGCTCCACAGGGTCCCTTCATGAGAACCAGGGCAGGATGCTCAGGTGGGTATGGTCTTGGAATCAAACACACTTGGGTAAAATCTCAGCTTTACTACGTAGTGGATAGGACCCTGGATAACTCCTCATCTCCCCAAATCACAAGGTGATGAAAGCCAAAGATGCAAACATTACCACCTGCATTACTGGTAAACACCATGTAGGAAACACTCACCTTACACGTAGATAGCACATGGAAGGCACCTAGAACACAGCCCAGGACTCCAGAGTCTTCTGATAGGTATTTAATTCTATTCGGTCCCAAACTACAAACTTACCTTCTATCTGTATAATGTGAGAGCTCTGCTGCCCTGAGGTCACCCTTCTCTATACCAGCAGTGTTGTATTCCCCATGGTAACACCAGCATTTGAGGACCCACTATGTGCCAAGTCACTTAATCAGCAAAGTCCATGAAGCCCATACACAATCCATTAGCCCCATTTTGCATATTGCTCACTTTCACTCACTCTCCACTAGCATTAGAGGCTCCCTCCACCCAGGACTCATAACACATGTTTTAAACCTCTCTAGTGACACACACTCAGCCTGACAATATCTGACTTCTTCTCTAAGCCTTGAGCTTCTTGACAGGCTCAGATAGTGCCTTAGTCTGTACATTTCCCCCAATAGGTAGGTCATGCCAAAATACTCCTGTCACTGGCTTCTTAAACATTTCTGTCCAGAATTAAACTCATCCACTTCTCCCTAATTATCTGATTTTTTTTTCTACCTGGTCACCTGTCTCAGCTGGAGGCCACTCAATCTGTGCTGTCGCTTAGGATGCAAACATCCTAACTGTAAAGAGTTAACGGGCTAACTAGACCAGATAAATCAATGTCTTTACCTCTAGCTGAATTAGAAACCACATTGAACAGCTGTATTAAGAAAAGATTACAGGGCACCTGGGTGGTTCAGTTGGTTGAGCATCTGACTCTTGATTTTGGTTCAGGTCATGATCTCATAGTTTGTGAGATCAAGCCCCGCATCAGGCTTTTGAATCTTTTTTTTAAAAAGATTTAAAAAGAAAAGATTACAAGGAAGATAGAAGCCTGAAATGTTACCTTCATATACTCGAGTCTTTACCTAGATGAGCGATAAACAAAATTAAATTTGATGTAGAAACAATATTTTTTACAAAAATATAGCTCGTGACAAAAAGTCAAAATCATAATCCAATGTGGTATTATAATAAAGGTGTGGTTCAGCAAAATAAATTATTTTTTAAGTTTTGCAATTCTAGTATAGTTAATATACAGTGTTACATTCGATTCAGGTGCACGTATAGTGATTCAACAATGCTGTACATTACTCAGGGTTCGTCATGGAAAGTGTACTCTTTAATCCCCATCACCCACTTCTCCCATCCCCCCACCCACCTCCCCTCTGGTAACCATCACTTTATTCTCTAAAATTAGGAATCTGTTTTTTGGTACATCTCTCTTTTTTCCCCTTTGTTCATTTGTTTTGTTTCTTAAATTCCACATATGAGTGAAATCATATGGTATTTACCTTTCACTTAGAATTATATCCTCTCTATCAATCCATGTTGTTGCAAATGGCAAGATTTCATTCCTTTTTATGGCTGAATAATATTCGTGTGTGTGTGTGTGTGTGTTTGTGGTGTGTAGATATATAGATATAGATATACAGATATAGATATAGATGTCACCTCTTCTTTATCCATTCATCTATGGATGGACACTTGGGCTGCTTCCATAATTTGGCTATTATAAATAATGCTGCAATAAACACAGGGCTGCATATATCCTTTAGTAGTAGTTTTCTGTTTTTTGTTCTGTATCCTTTGGGTAAATACCCAGTAGTGCAATCACTGCCTCATAGGTTAGTTCTATTTTCAATTATCTGAGGAAATTCCATAGTGTTTTTCAAAATGGCTGCAGCAATTTGCATTCCCACCAAAAGTGCATGAGGGTTCCTTTTTCTCCACATCCTTGCCAACACTAGTTTTTTCTTGTCTTTTGATTTTAGCCATTCTGACAGGTATAAAGTGATATCACATTGTAGTTTTGATTTGCATTTCCCTGACCATGAATGATGTTGAGCATCTGTTCATCTGTCTGTTGGCCATCTTCTTTGTGGAAATGCCTATTCAGGACTTCGGCCCATTTGTAAATTGTATTATTTGTTTTCTGGCTGTTGAGTTGTATAATGTCTTCATATATTTTGGGTACTAACCCTTTATCAGTTATGTCATTTGCAAATATCTTCTCCCATTTAGTAAGTTGTCTTTCAGTTTTGTTATTTGTTTCCATTGCTGAGCAGGAGCTATTTATTTTCATATAGTCCCAATAATTTAATTTTGTTTTTATTTCCTCTGCCTCAGGAGACATTCTAGAAAAATGTAGCCATGGCCCAGTATAATAAAAACTTAGAACTATAACAAACTATAGAAAGAATTTCTTTTCTACTTGGTGATATTTCAACAACCATTTCTAAGGAAGAGAATTAAGGTAGATATCTTATTTTTGACCAAAAGTTATGTTTCCATTCTATTAAACAGATACAAAACTACCAATCTTCAATAATGGAAATGACAGACTTATTTTAAATTAATAACTAATGCTCCATTTACTTGCAATTATTTTTTGTAAAGTCCAATAGCCATAATAAAGTCCAGGATCACTCTGTTTCAGAGTTTCAGACAAAACAAAAGTAAAGGCAAAATCTTGGGACTAAAATATGCCTCTGACTCACCAGAAACACTGTAGAAATGTCTTATGCATTCAGCTATTTCCTGAACTGACACTGCCATCAAATCAGGTCCTATGATTTTTCCCACATCACCACCAACAAAGGTTTTCAAATCAGAAAGGAAGTGGGAGATGGCTAGAGAAAACACACAATCAGCAACATAAATGACCACAAACATTTCCAGAAAGTGCAAAAAGTGCTTCCTTGACCAGAGTCATTCTCTGAAGACATTATAAAATTATAGCAGGTACTTGAGATGTCACAGAGAGATCTGAACAAAGTAAACAAAATCATACAATGTTCTCAGACCACAGATGGCTCAAACTAGACATCAAGAACAAAGTTATTAGCTGGAGAATGACCAAAAAAATGAGATTAAACAACAAGCTTGTCAAAAACACATGGATTAGAGAGGAGTCATGGGGGAATGGGTGAAAGAGAAGTAGATCAAGAGTACACTATGATGAGCAACTGACAAGTACATGAAATCACTGAATCATATTGAACACATGAAACTAGTATTACACTGTATTTTAATTACAGTTGAATTTTTTAAAAAGCCCATATAGGTCAAAGAAGACATTTCTACAGAAATTGTAAAGTATTTCAATCTAAATGATAATGAAAATTGAATGTAGTAGAGGGAAATTTATAATACTGAGTGCATATAAAAGGTCCCGTGGCTATAATATTTTCTGCTTACTTATGACTACAATTCTATCTATAAGGTACTTGAGTATACTCACAGTGAAAACAGTTCTCCAGAGGTAAATTAGACAAGCACAAGTTCCCATGGAGGCAGTATTAATGTTATGTTTCCACAGAATTTCAAACACATCAGAGCCAAGGGGGAAATGGTCAGGCAAAATATGGACAGGCTGAGATAATATTGGAGACAATGAGGATTCTTAAAGATATTTACAATATATCTGTCACAAAGAATCATCTTTATGAACCCTCTACCAGCCTCCAGGAAGTTATAAGCACACCTCTCAAATGTCTCCTCATAGAGGAGCAAGAGGACAGATAGCTTACAAAGGAGCAGGAACAAACTTTTGGGGGTGATTACTGTGTTTGCTATCTTACTGTGGTGATGGTCTCATTGCTGCTTACATATGTCCAATATCAACAAACTATGTTCTTTAAAAAGGTGTTGTTATTATATACAAATTATACGACGCTGAAGCTGTAGGAAAAATAGACAACACTTAGAAATTTTACTTTGCTGACAAACACATTGCAACTGTGTTTTAATAGTAAGAATTTATAAGCCAATGTAAAACAGAAAAAGTAAGAAAATGCAAATTTATAGTAGATAAGAAGTCAATGACTTCTACTGTACATTCATGAATTATGTGGATAAAATCCTTTGGAACATCTCCAAAATATGCCCCAAATTCATGGAAGAATGGGAGAAAGAAAAACAAAAAATGTACTAGAGATACAAATGAGGTTGTTCTATAGAAAGAGGTTTACAGATACAGATATATCTGAGAGAGATGGGCAGCTGTTATCATAATAATATGGGATTATTATTCCAAAAAATAAATAAATTACACATTATTGTTCACTTCTTGATGTTTTCTTTCAATGTTCACTTGACTCTGAATCATAGCTCAAAATGTCAGATTTCTGAGGTACATAAAGATTTGCATAATCAGGTGATCTTGTATAATTTGATAATATCTGTGGGATTTTAAGTTACTTGAACACACATCTCCAAATAGCCAATGAAAGAATTCATGTTTCTATTTCATGGTATTGTGCCAAAATTAATCGACAGCAACTCTGAAAATTCATTTCTAAAAGATTACAAAACTCCTGGATACAGTCACCAAAAGAGCAGAACACATATCATTCTACAAAAATTGGACTTAGAAGTCTTTTAGGAGCAAAACACTCGTGATGCAATTCATACTAATTCACATACCAAGCTTAATTTTGGCACATAAACCTGTCTAGAAAGTAGCTTCTGAAATCTATAACATTTTTGTATTCAGGTCTCAGAGATGAGGTCATGAAAATGTGTAATGGTGGGAAATATACACTATCTTTGAGTAGCCACTGTCTGAAAGAAAGCAGTAGCTGTCAGCACAATAGTTGGTCATGGGGCTCAAATGCACCAAGGACAGAGGCCATCTTGTCACGAAGGTAAAACATCTTCAGCCGTGGGCACTCTTGGTGCATCTGGCCACTGTCTGGCTGCTGATATCAGTAGCTGCTTCTTAACTAGATTAGATCCAATGGGGCCAGTAACGCTAGGTTCTCACAGTCAATGGCCATGAGTAGGTGGAGGTGGGAAATGCAAGACAAGTTAGTTTATGGAAGAATTCAGAGATGATGTAGGGAACGAGCTGATCTCTGAGAGGCAGCCTAGGTACAGGGGAAAAATCCTAATAAAGACGATCAAGAATTTTCTTTCTTCATAGTCTCAAAGGAAAGAGAATAGATTCTATTTAGATCGGGAGCATTCATGTGGAATGATCCTGCCTCAATGCAAGGGTTATTCCTGACTAATGGGACTTTCCAGATCCCACTCTAAGGATCTGGTACATGTCAATCTAAAGAAATCTACTTATGTCTATGGTGTTCCCTGTCTGTCTGTCTGCCTCTCTCACTCTCCTAGGGGTACAAGTTTTGCTTTTCAATGAAAGAGTGAAATAGTCACACTGGGAACCAGGTATTTCATTATATTTGGGACAATCCTAAGGACATTCAGAACCCTTCTTGCTTTGAGTAAATCAACACTCTGCACATACTTAGCTAAAGAAAGGACAACAATTCATTCACTTCCTGATCATATCGCTCCTAGTGATTTTCCTATTGTAAATGTCCAAGCAAGATGCAGCCACTTAGTTTCTGCTGGGCTTATGAGGTTCCTATCAACACAGTTGGACACAGCCTGGGGGCAGCCTCCAAGACCAGAGGCAAAGGGATGATTCAGAAGTTGCTAAAAGTCAACAAACCAGGAAGCACAGAGCTCAGAGACATTTCACTCTTTAACACTCTAGTACCAACACCAATGCTCCAGTTACCACTGTTCCAGGGCTACCAAACTTCACAAATATGAACAATGTGCTGATAGGAAAATGAACTACCTAAAAGATGGACCCTAAGCTTACAAAGCTTGAAGCATGGTCTTAACAGGGCTTCCAGGAGACAGTCTAATACCCATAGTTCCTATTAAATAAGAGTTCTTGACATTTTTAAAAACAACTTTAATGAAATAATTCACACATCATAGAAACACCTATTTAAGTCAATCAGCTCAATAGCTTTTTTAGTATCTTCACAAATCTTTCCTTCTTGACACTATAAATCTACTATGTTCAGGTTTACATCCTGTCAACGTTGCTCTTTCTGGACCAAGCAGCACAGACAGGACCCAGAACTTGATGTGGACAGCTGTAGCCACAACCACTTCAGGCTGGTGGAGAAACCTGTCCTGTGGTCCTCAGTCTTCAGGAAGAAATGAAGTTCTTCTGAAGGTCCTATCAAAAGCCCCATGGAAAAGCTGTTGTTTAACCACAGTGTGAAAGAACCCAATAGGAAGGAAGAATCCACCAATGTCCCATGTTTACTCACATTTGTGTTTGGGTAACTGGGACACCCAAACACAAGGAGCCAGAAAAACAGCCTCTGCACCTTCCTGTCCTGGTCCTTTAAGGGGACTCTAGGGTTCCAGGCAGGAGGTGGAGACAGGGGATGGGGTGTAGGTGGGCAAAGGAGGAGTGGGGAGGGGTGGGAAAGGGGGGAGGTGTATAAAAAGGGGGTGGGGTTAAGGAAGGGGTGTGTCAGGAGAAGAAGGGGGTCAGGGACAGGACCAGGATCAGA
Organism: Leopardus geoffroyi; assembly: GCF_018350155.1. Taxonomy (NCBI): domain Eukaryota; kingdom Metazoa; phylum Chordata; class Mammalia; order Carnivora; family Felidae; genus Leopardus; species Leopardus geoffroyi. The sequence continues at coordinate 25,794,030 of NC_059340.1, forward strand.
TCAAGTATAAGAGGGGAGGGGGGAGGGTTCAGACAGGTTAGTGGGTCAGCAGGTCAGTAAATCACTAGGTGAGCAGGACACAAACAGCAGGTTAAGTGGACTGTCAGGAGCAGGTGGAACAGAGGAAGATCCTTCTTCTTCCAAGGCCTCACCAGACTGTCTGGGTGTTGCCTTAGCAACCCAGAACCTTTATACTCTCTCTCGGCCAATCAGCTGCCCTCACCCCTGGTAGAGCAATATGGACACCCCATGTGACCTCATTTTTAAAAAACCGCTTCCCACCTGGTGCACCACCACGTGCCATCCCAACAACAGTTCCTCTCTGGAAACTTGGCCAACCTTCTGGTTTCTGGGCCCTCCCAGCCCAGCTCCCTGTCACCTCTTCTGAGTGTTCTCTCCTTCCTTTCTGAACTCCCATCTCCCATGGGCAACAGCTGAACAACAGAGAAAGCAAAGGAGGACAGAACTGCAAGAACAATCAAATATGCAAGCAGACAGGAAGATTTAACCCCTTCTCAGCAAGTCAAAGCAGATAGAACATCCATAAGATAGAGATCTTGATAGCAAAACATCTGAATCCCACAGCTATATCCATATATGTGTCCACATGTACATAACACTGTAGAGGACACATTCACTTTAGGCACAGAGGATACAGTTACAAAAATTCACTCTATTTATTATGGCCATAAGGGAAATTTCAAAGGAATGAAATGATTTCAGAGGAAGGAAATCACACAAAGCATGTTTTGGTAATAGAATGTGCTAGAAATCACCAATAATTTAAGAGGTAACTAGAAATTCCCATATATTTAGAAATTGAGAAGTTCCTCTAGAAGTAGAATATGAATCAAGAAATCCCAAAGAAAAAGAGCTATATTTGAACTGAATGATAGGAGCATGATAAAAATGTAATAAAAAATGTCTCCTGGCCTGGAATATCCTGGAATATTGGTGTGAGAAGACTGTCTGGTCCCCACATCAGCTCTAATTGACCTAGACATTTTAACACCACAAACAGTGGTAGATCTGTCACTTATCTGTGTGACCCTCTGACCGATTAGCATGGGCTGTACATTATGAACCTTACAGGGGGAGAATTCAACTGACTCACATGGGATCTCCTGAGGTCTCCAGGAATGAGAGCATTCTAAGAAAAGTAGTTCATCAGCTTCCCTCCTGAGGGACCTGGGACAACACCCAGATTGTTGGCAGCACCAGCTGTGCTGGGCAGGGAGGGCCAAGCAGGTGGGGAGGGGCCAGGGACCCAGGTGACTAGACAAACCCACTGTGATCATCTCTCCTGGGCCCTGTCCTGAGCTGAGCTTCCTAAATAGTTCCCTACATGATTGATACAATGTTTCCCCAACTCATTCAGGCCCAAGGCAGCTGAAAATCATTGCTCTGAACCCCCTCACTTTTATTTTTATGTAAATGTATTGTAACAGGACCCATTCTGGCACTGCTAAATACCTAAATACAAAGAAACCACAGAAAACAAGCAAAACCAAACCAGAACAGGTGTAAAAACCCAATAGTGTTCAATTTCGTTTAGATGCTGCTGCCTGTCTAATGAGCCCCAGTGTTGGGCTGTCCTGGTCTCCTGGTCTCAAGGAGAGACCAGCTACAGAAGAGGTAGAGTCCGACTGGCCTAAAAGTGAAGAGAGGGCCCTGACTATAAGGGGGCCTAGGGAATTCCATGAAGTGCGGCCAGGGTCATCCCGAGTATAACTGCAGCAGGGATCAGGGAAAGAAGAAGCAGTTAACAGAGTTTGGGGGCCTTGAACAAGTGAGATCATTCATGGAGGTGAGGAAGTGTCCCCAAAGCCAAAGTCAGCCTCCCATCTGGGGAGTCCTTCTTGGTCCCTAGGGGTGGGGCCAGGAGCCTAGTGAGATCCAACTCTGCTGCTTACCAGCTGTGTGACCCTGGGCTGGTGTCCTTCAGTAAAATGGGAGTGGCCATGCTGGTGTCCAGAACTGTGCTGAGGACAAGAGAAAGCCACGTGCTGAGCACTAGTGGATATCAGTGTCATCACCTCCATGGGGCATGTGCCTTCCCAGTCTGGTGCCTTATATTTGCACAGCTGTTAAAGGTAACACAGGTGGAAACCACAGTTCCCTCCAGTTTCAGGCCTGTGCTAAGCCTTTTCCTTTGCAGACATCATCTCTCAGGACCCAGTGGTCGGTACCATCTCCAACCCCTTGCACAGATGGGGAACTGGGCTCAGAGCCCTCACAGGGAAGGCTGTACCCAGGCTGAGAAAAAGTTCACTCCTGACTTGGGTCTGGGAGGGGACGTTGGGAGAGGGGAAGCTGGGGCCTGGAGACTCCAGAGGGAGGAGGGGCCACGGAGATGCTTGGCACCACAACCCAGCTTTGCTCCAGGTCACCCTGTACAGAAGATGAGCCAAACCAGGCAGCAAGGTCACAGCCCGGCTCCTCCACCTCAGGATGACGGCCATTCATCTGTGTGGTGACCATAATGCTGTCATATACTAGTCCTGATGATGCCATTAGTGCTATTGTTGTGGGAGAGGGCACAGCCCACTCTGACACACCCCAAGGGTCCTGGGGAGACTCACCTCACTTGACCTGGCCCCATGAAGCACTCTCACCTAAGTGTACCCTGTCCCTACCCTGTGCCCCTATCCCTGTGGCCACCATACCCTGGCCACTCTCTGGAGTCTAGGCCTAGGCACAACCCTCAATAAGGCACTGACATGGGGCAGATGCCCAGCAGTGGGTTGGATCCATGAAAACACCCCATTCAATGACAACTTAGATGGGCAGAGTCTGTGCACCCCTTCCTCTTGTAGTGGCCTCCACTGGAGTGCTAGAGCTGTCCTGGATGGTGTGTGTGTGTGTGTGTGTGTGTGTGTGTGTGTGTGTAATCTGCATTGTGCCCCTGTGAGTTCTGTGTCTGTGGGTATAGTGACTGTGGACATGAGTTTTCTGCCTTTCGACTACCCAAGAGTCTTCTGTGTATGCATGTGTATCTGTGTCTGTGTCTCTGAATGAGGGTATGTTTGCTGTGTAATTCTCTGTCTGTGGCTATATTATGTTGTTGGGTCACATGTATCCCTGAGGGAGTGTATCTGTATGTATCTGTATTTCCTGTCTGTGTGTGTATTGGTTGCATGTGTGTGAATCTGTGGCTCCTTTTGGTGTTCCTGATCATACCTGTATGTGTATGTGTGTGTGTTTTCCATGTGTGTGTGTGTGTGTGTGTGTGTGTGTCCAGTGTGTGTTGAGGTTGTTTCATGGGGCTATTTCATGTGACCCTGAAGGAGTGTGTGTACCCCTTTGTGTGTGTGTATCCCTCCGTGTGTATCTGTGTTTGTGTGTGTGTGTGTGTGTGTGTGTGTGTGTGTGTTCCACTCAGGGTGACACTGGCTATGTCTGCAGTCTGGGTCTGTCTGTGAGCCTGTCCATGAGCCCCATACCTGAGTCCCAGACGCTGTGGGTGGTTCCATGCCTGTGTTCCATATCTGTGCTTGCGGTGTCTGTTTCTTTCTCTGTGTGTGTGTGTGTCTGTGCACCTCAGAAGTAAGTAGCTGCAGAGGGAACCCTTCAAGGGCGATCCTGGGGTGGGTGAGCAAAAGACAATATGTGCTTCCCCCACCCTCAGGCTCAGCTCCCTCTGCCCATTTTTCTCCCATCCTCCAGTGCCCCCCACTTCGGGTGCCATCTTGGTCTCCAAGGGTGGATGGAGTGAAGGGCAGCTCACAGGACCCCAGGCCAGCAGCTGGGAGGGCTGCGGATGGCAGGAGGAGGTTATAAAGTGTGGGGAGGGCTCCTAGACCCTGGTGAGGCTGAGGGATACCTAGGCCCTGGGAAAGGTGAGTGAGTGGGGGCCCCAAGGCAGGGCTGGAGAAACAGAACTCCTGGGCCCCATGGAAGGAATGCAGGATTGGGCACCCCGGAAAAGAGCTGGAGGAGTCCTGCAGGACTCCTGAGTCCCCAAAGGGCAAATCCTTCACTCACCTGCTGGTGCAGGCTGGGGTCGGGAAGCAGCAGCAGCAGCAGCAGCAGCCGCAGCATTCAGAGGCAGTGGCAGCAGATCCATGGGATGGTGGATGGAGCAGGGAGCCATGGTCTTGCGAACAAGTGGAATCACCACGCTGGGCTGCCCTCGGCCCTTTCCCCCTTCCCCGGCCACCTCACTAGCTCTGGCCCTGGCCTCATCCTCAGCAGGGCATGGGCAAGCCAGACAGAGATGGACACCTGGGGCCACAGGAGTGTCCCCCTGACCTCTATGTCCTAGTTGTTGAATGGGCATAAGGAGTCACCCAGGGCCCCTGGCACCAGAGTTTTCTCTGATGGAACTTGGGGAGAATTATGGAGGGATAGCATTTGGTGCCAGTTTATTCACAGAATAAAAGCACAACACAAGGTCGCCTCGGATGCTGATGTCAATGTTTTATTACCAGACCACATTTGGAGCACTTACCCAGGGATGTGGAGGGAGGACAATAACATATTAATTTAAGAGAACAAAAATGCTAGAACATGGGCCCTCCTGATGCTCTTGCAAAAATAGTGCTCTACATTCCCCTTCTCACCCTCTCCATAGCGGGGAAACTGAGGCAGCCAGGGATTTGGTCAAGATTATAGAGTGGTTTCTGAGTGTTTTGCTGATTACATCTGACCAAACTCCTTTTTCCGAAGTTCACTTCTCTTAATCTTGCCAGTGATGGTTTTGGGCAGCTCTGGGACAAATTCCACCTGGTTGAGGATGAAGCAAACCCATCCTGACTTAGTCCTGCTATCATTTACTACCATTGCCCCACCTCCCTTCTTTGCCTTTGCACAGTCCCCCAGACAGGCTGGCACCATGTAGTGGCCTCACTAGGCTCCACCAAGTATGTCACATTGTCCTTTGACCCACTAAGCTGGACGTAGCCCTGTGACACGCTCTGACCAGTGAAATGTGAGTGGGAGTGAAGTGTGCCACCTTGAACACAACACTTGGGAACAACTGAGTCTGGTCACCTCTCTGTCCATCTCTTATAGCATCTAGTAGTTACCTATGGTGGGTACTCTTTTATCCTGGTCCCAGGAGGACCATGGTGGACATGTGGTATGAGCAAGGAAGAAACTTCCCTTATTATAAGGTTCTAAGATTTTGGGGCTATTTGTTACCCCCAATAACCTCTAGTCCATCCTAACTTTCATGCATCCTCTGTTTTCCTCCTAAGAGGCAGGACAGCCCAACATTCAAAGCATGATCTCTTGTCAGATACACGTGGGTCTGAGTTCCAGCTCCACCCTTTTATTAACTCCAACCTCAGGCAATTTACTGGGAGTCTCTGAGCCTCCGTTTCTGCTCCGTAAAATGGGTGGTTACAGCATCTCAGGTTTGAAGAGGATTAAATCAAATAGTAAAAATGTAAATCTTTGAGTCCAGGACCTGGTACACATGGTGAATGCCAATAAATGTTAGCTGTATAGCTTTATGTCCTGATTGTAAACAGTCAGAAAATGCAGCAACGTATTATTACAAAAGAAGGAAATGTTAATTTGTGGCATATGTATCCTTTCAAACTGTTGTTTTCCAACAAATATGATATTAGGTATATTCATTTACAGCCTGCTTTTTTCTCTTAATAAGATACTGTGATGTTTTCAAGTTACAAATAAAAGATCTGCATTGTCTTTTTAAATTATAGGACTACATTAAATACCATAAATAATGTAATCATTTCTCTATTCCTGAACACTTCCATAGGTTGCACATGGCCTTGAAAACAAATGAAGTAGAATAAAAACTCTCAGAATGTATTGTATGTTAGAATTAATATTACTTTGTTAGCCTTTATTTGTTATGTATCTATACATGTACTGGGTTGCAATTTAGAATGTATTTCTTACTACGAATAATGTTTTTAAAATGTGTAGCAGTTATTGATTGGAATTTCTTTTCCAAATGTTCAAAGATTACAAATAACCTTGATGTCTCTGGGCACTTGTCTCAATTTTTTTCTTTACGTTGACCTGCCAGCCATGTTTTTGACACAGGACAAAGGTTTCCTCTGATTAAGTTGGTTCCCCCATATCCCTGAGTTGAACTGCTTCTTCTGCATAGGAAAATGTTCATTCTGTTGGCTACATAAGCTTCTCCTTGGCCACCCTAGCGGATTTGGGGCAGCAGAGCCCCAGGAACCACTGGAGGGGAGCACATCCCATCCATCTGCCCTCACTCACCTTCCTCGGGTACTTATATGGGGCTGTCACTGACTTCACATACTGCTGCAGCTCCTTGGTGAGCTGGTCCTGGTCATGGGAGAGGAATTCCGGGGTCAGGACAACAAATGCCTTCACCACCTGTAGTGCAGAACCAGAGTGAAGGCTCAGGCTGAGTGGCAACCAATTATATAGTTTAAAAAGTAAATGTTTATTAAGTAAATGGAAAAACAAGGGGAGAGTTGAGCCTTTGCAGAAGAACACGACCAGTTTCCATACTTCCAATTTCTACTCTTTGTCTTAGAAAATAACCTCTCGGCCTCCATTTCCTTCTCAGTGATGTGGGGATAGCATAGCTTCACCCCTCGTTGCATTTATGTCAAGATTCATTGAGATATTACATGCAAAACATGCAGCCAGTTTAAATTATTTGTATTCCTATCATTATCATCACCATTTTTACTATTATTGTAGATAGACATCTGTGGGCATGAAATAAATGTTGGTAATTAGATAGTTTTATATTACTTATGTCCCTATTACAGGGCACAGGGCCTTGTACATAGTAGGTAGTCAGCACACACCTGTTGAATCAATGAATGCATGATCCAGAGAAGGATTACTCAAATTCCCATTCCACCTCCACCACTTAAGAGCTTTGTGATCAGGCAAGTTACTTAATCTCTTTATGCTTGTTTCTTTACTGTAAAAAAGGATATCAGAATCCTTAAAGAATTAGGCTGTTGCGAGGGGGAAATGAGTTGGCACAGAGCAAGGGCTCATTCAACAGCAGATTGGATGCCTCAGTGTGCTGGATTCACAAGCACCATTTTGTCACAGTTTTGGCCCAGTGCCCTCTGGTGACCACACAGTGTAAATGCACATGCACATGCTCTCTGCCCTCCCTTCACCTTAGGTGGGAGGCTGGGAAAATAGGGCCTGGGGGATGTCTTTCTTGCACCCGCCTTCCAGGTGCCCACACACAGACAAGATGACCTCTGTGTCCTCCTCCTTACCTCCTTTCGAATCGGGTCTGGGCTGCTCACCACAGCTGATTCAGCCACTGCTGGATGTTCAGCCAGGGCATTCTCCACCTCTGCTGGCCCGATTCGGTACCTGGAGGATCAATGACTCCTTCTTGGTTTCTGAGCAGCTGGCAGGGCTGGGTGACCCAGGCCTTCAAGTGTCATATTTTGCAGAGTCACATCTTCCTTTGCCATGTAGGATAACTGTCTCAGGGAGCCCAGATACCTGTGAACTTCCTCTGTCTTGCACTTCATGTACACAATACAACACTCACATGCTCCCCAGGGTTTCTCACCTCACTGCCTCTGGTCTGGGAAGAGGGCCCAGGTTTAGTCCTCCCTGGGTTCCAGGGCTTGGCTCAAGCAGCTTCCCCTGGCATGAAACCTATTGGCAGCCTCAACTTTTACCTTAAACATTCATGTAAACTCTGTATCCTATTCCCCACTACATTAGCATGTTTTAGAAATTAAAAAAGGAAACAAACTCACTCCCTGAAATCTCCAAGAGGACTTGTTACTCTAGTGTAATATGCCAAAAATCTTTTAAATCACCTAAGTGTTAGGGACAACAGACTTAGAGCCAGATAACTAGTTCAAATCTGGGTTGCAGCCCGTTCCCTTTGAAACTTTAGGAAACTTTCTTCACTGGTAACTCAGTTTCCTCATCTGCAAAATGGGCATAATTGCATGTGCCTTCTAGCATTGAGAGCTGGATAATATAAAGCACTGCGGAGTGTGCCTCCACACAGGAAGCACTCCATAGAGGTTAATTGCTATTACTTACTATTAAGTTTTTCTGTGAAATGCTGTGTCTGATCAGAGAAGCCAAGCATAGAATAAGCTTCCTCAACCAGTAGGGGTCAAAGTAAAGTCTTCCTTCCAAATCCTTTAAATTGTATAATGTCTTTTTTTAATGTTTATTTATTTTGGGGAGAGAGAGACAGACAGACAGACAGACAAAGTGCAAGAGGGGGAGAGACAGAGAGAGAGGAAGACAGGGAATCTGAAACAGGATCCAGACTCTGAGCTGTCAGTACAGTGTCCGACATAGGGTTTGAACTCAAAGACTGCGAGATCATGACACAAGCAGAAGTTGGGTGCTTAACCAGCTGAGCCACCCAGGTGCCCCTAAGTTGTATAATGTCTTATGTTCCTCTTGAAGACCTTGTTGAACTTCATTTCGATTGATTCTTCTGGATGCAGGGCTTGGGGAAGATACACAGATAGCCCCAGAAAAGGACCTCATAGACAAAGCTTTGTTCAGAATTAGCCTGAGGGTCAAATCACCAATGCATGGACAAATGTATGGACAAGCTAGATCCCATCAGGCATGTGAGAGTGATGCTTCCTGGCTCAGATCAGCCATACCTACCCAGAGGAATTGATGATGTCATCACTCCTCCCGAGGAACCATATGTAGCCCTCTTCATCCATAGTTGCTCTATCCCCAGTGTTGTAAAAGTCCCCACACTCCAATTCTGCAGTCTTTACTGGGTTGTCCTGAAAAGATAACAGCACCCGTTTGTTGAAGACAATTAGTTTAAATTTAAAAAAAATTTTTTTTACTGTTTATTTTTGAGAGAGAGAGGGGAAGGGGCAGACACACACACACACACACACACACACACACACACACACACACAGAATCTGACGCATGCTCCAGGCTCTGAGCTGTCAGCACAGAGCCTGATGCAAGGCTCGAACTCACAAAGTGTGAGATCCTGACTTGAGCTGAAGTCAGATGCCCAATCGACTGAGCCACCCAGGCATCCCTGAAGGCAATTAGTTTAGCAATGATGACCCACAACCTGGTACTCAGATCTGGGTTCAAATTCTGCTCCTTGTTCTACCTGGCACTGAGACAAGTTTTGTAATCTTTCTGAGTCTATTTTCACTACCTCCAAGTACTCAATGCACACTACTTGCCAATTAGTGGACAATAATGAGCCAATTTTAAGGACAAATTTTTGGGTGGAGCTCTAGTAGAATAAAATTTCCACTAGAGCATGGACCCTTTTATTTATTGTTCTCAACTTAGCATTCACAGTGTGTCTGAAAAAATGAGAGGTGTCAAAAACTTTTGTTAAAAGAATTTCCTTCCCCCAATACTGTCTCACCCGATCCTCCCAGAAAGCCTATAAGGCTGGTATTTTTCAAATTAAACTGTTTACTTTAAGATAATCGTATACTTGCATGCAGTTATAAGAAATAACACAGAGATCCTGTGTACCATTTACCCAGTTTCCCTCATGGTAGCATCTTGCAAAACTGTACTTCAATATCACAACCAGGATATTGACATTGCTACAATCCACCAATCTCAGATTTCCCAGTGGTTTATTTGTACTTATGTGTGTGTCTGGTGTATTCAGTACTTTGCAACTTTATCACATGTGCAGGTTCCTGCATCCACCACCATGGTCAAGACACAGAAGGCTCCCACAGTCCCAAGGATCATTGCTCTTTTGTATCATACCGACCTCCCTCCTGCTTTCCCTCCCTCCTCCCTCCAAATCCCAACCCCCTTGACAGTGGCTAATCTATTCCCCAGTTTTATAATTTTGTCATTTTAAGAATGTTACATAAATGGAATCCTGTAATAGTATGCAACCTTTTGGGTCTAGCTCTTTTTTTTTTTTTTTAATTTTTTCATTCCATATAATTTTCTGCAAATTCATCCAGTTTCTTGCATTCATCAGTACTTTGATCCTATTTATTGCTAAATGGTATTTCACGTTATGGACGAACTCCAGTTTGGATGTCCACCTACTGAAGGGCATTTGGCTTGTTTCTGGTTTGAAGCTGTTGTGAATAGAACTGTTCTGAACATGCATGTACAGGTTTCATGTGGGGCTAGATTTTTACAGCCCATTTAGTAGAAGAAATGAGTGTTCAGAAAAGCACAATAACTTGCTCAAAGTCACTCAGCTGGTCAGTGGAAGGGCTGGTATTTGAATTTAAAATTCTTACTCTTCAGCCTCTGCACTCAACCACTAAGCAGTGTGTTAGCATCATCCCTCACGTGGAACATAAAATGATTTTAAGAGGTTCCAGAAAAAAAAAAGTTTTATTTTTTTACTTTGAGCTTATTTTTTTTTCAGAGAGAGAGAGAGAGAGGCAGAAGGAGAGAGAGTGAACAAGAGAGCAGGGACAGAGGGAGAGAGACAGAGAGAGACAGAGAGACAGAGAGAGAGAGAGAAACCTAAGTAGGCTCCTCGCCCAGAGTGGAGCCTGAAGCAGGGCTCAATCTTACAACCATAAGATCATGATGAGCCAAAATCAAGAGTTGGACTGAGCCACCCAGGTGCCCCCTAAAAAAAAAAACATTTTAAAAACATTGAATGACATCTCTTTTTAGGTTCCCTTCCAACTGGATTTTAGGCAAGAATGCCAAGACCATTCAGTGGGAAAGTTAATCTTTTCAACAAATGGCACTGAGAAACTAAGATGTCCACATGCAAATGAATGAAATTACCATATGCCATACACAGAAATTAACTCAAAATGGGTCAAAAACCTAAACAGAAGAACTGAAATTCTGGAACTCTTAGAAGAAAACATAGGGGAAAGTCTTCATGACTTTGTTTTTGGCAATTATTTATTGACTATGACACCAAAAGCACATGAAACAAAAAAAAAATAAAAATGTTCCTTATCAAATTTTTAAAAATTTACATCAAAGGATACTATCAAGAGAGTAAAAGGACAACGCACTGAATGGAAGTAATATATGTGATATATTGGAAGCATATATCTGATAAGAGATTCATATCCAAAATGAATAAAGAGCTCTTACAAATCAACAACAACAGAAACCCCAATTGTAAAAATAGGCAAAGGACTTCAACAGACAATTGGCCAGAGAAGATACACAAATGATCAATGAGAATATGAAGGGGTGCCTGAGTGGCTCAGTCGGTTAAGTGTCTGACTCTTGGTTTCAGCTCAGATCATGATCTCACAGCTTGTGAGTTCAAGCCCAGCATCAGGCTCCACGCTGACAGTGCAGGGCCTGCTTGGGATTCTCTCTCTCTCTGCCCTCCCCTGCTTGCACTCTCTCTCTCTCTCAAAAATAAATAAATAAACTTAAAAAATAGTTTAAAAAAGAATATGAATATGGAAAGATGCTCAACATCATTAGTCATTAGGGAAATGCAAATCAAAAGCACAATGACATACTATACCACTTCACACCCATTAGAATGACCATTGTATTTTTTTTTTTATTTTTTAAATGTTTATTTAGTTTTGAGAGACAGAGAAACAGAACCTGAGTGGGGGAGGAGCAGAGAGAGAGGGAGACACAGAATCTGAAGCAGGCTCCAGGCTCTGAGCTGACAGCTCAGAGCCCGACGCAGGGCTCAAACCCACGAACCGTGAGATCATAACCTGAGCCGAAGTTGGATGCTTAACCAACTGAGCCACCCAGGCGCCCCTAGAATGACCATTGTATACACAACAGCAAACCTGAAAATTTAACAAATATCGGCAAGGATATGGAGAAACTGGAACACTTGTGCGTTGCTGATGGAAATAGAAAATGGTATAGCCACTTGTGGAAAACATTTTGACAATTCCTCAAAAAGTAAATATAGAATTACCGTATGATCCAGGAATTCCACTTTTGAGTATACACCCAAAAGAAGTGAAAGCAGGAACTCAAACAGATACTTGCACACCAATGTTCATTGCAGCATTATTCACAGTGGCCAAAAGGTGGAAATAACCCAAATGTCTATTAAGAAATTGATGGATATACAAAACATAGTACATACATATAATGGAATATCATTTAGCCTTAAAAAATGACATTTGGTACATGCTACAACATGAGGGAGCCTTGAAAACATGTGTTAGGTGAAATGAAACCAGACACAAAAGGGCAAATGTTGCACAATTCCACTTAATTGAGGTGCCTAAAATAGGCATATTTTTTTTACATTTTTTAAATGTTTGTTTATTTTTGAGAGAGAGAGAGACAGAGCAGGAGCAGAGGAGGGGTAGAGAGAGACGGAGACACAGAAATCTGAAGCAGGCTCCAGGCTCTGAGCCGTCAGCACAGAGTCCAACATGGGGCTCGAACTCACAAACCATGAGATCATGACCTGAGTGGAAGTTGGACGCTTATCTGACTGATCCTCCCAGGTGCCCCTAAAAGAGGCATATTCTTAAAGACAAAAAGTATATTAAAGGTTACCAACGCTAGGAATATGAGGAAGAGGGAGTTGTTCAATGAGAACAGAGTTTCTGTTTGGGATGAAAGAAATTTTCTGCAGATGCATGGTGGTAATTATTGCACAATATTGTGAATTTACTCAATGCCACTGAATTGTGTGCTTAAAAATGGTGAAAAGGATAAATTTCATATTATATATATTTATCTCAATAAAAAAATGAAAGGAAAAAAGCAAACAAATCTCAGTGGAGGGGTGACAACATATAGTCATGAGAGCATGTGAAATGACATACATATACAGGTTTGGGCATAGACTGAGGAGATCTTTGTAAAACGAAATATATAATTTCCAATTAAGAAAAAACTGTCATTGCTCTGGACTTTCCCAGTTTAATTTAACCAGAATCTCTGTGGTTGGATCCAAAAATTAATATTTTTAAATCTCCTCAAATGCAGGGTTGAGAACCACTGAAGTATATACGTGTTACTCTGTGTTTACAATTTTCTCTTTTATACACATTTAAAATTGTGCTACAGTGAATAAAGGCTAGGGTCTGCATATTTGCTTTTGGGCAATAATATCTCAAAAGAAGCATGCCCCGCTTCCCCTGCCATAGGCCATAGAGTGACAACAGTGATACGAATGGCTGTTACTGTGGAGAAAGGAGATGGGTCTGAGGTCAATTTCAAGGTCTGTCCACCCTCCCCTGGCCAATCTTGGAAGCTGAGAATTTCTTCTTAGTGGCCACTACTGACCAGGCTAGGGTTTGTCTGGTTAAGAGTTTCAGGTATCCTTAGAATCTGTCACAGTTTTATGTAATCCCTCAATTTCTTATATAGGTGCTGGGGACCAAAAAGATGTGGGATTGAATCCTAGAGCGGCCATTTATTTGACATGCAGAAGACATACAACTCTTCCAATCTGCAGTTTCTTTCTCTGTGAAGTGCAGACAAAAGTGCCCCCTGGAGGCTCAGCATTGTTAACAGATTTGTGGTTGGTAAATGGAACTGTAGGATGTGAACCCAGTTAAAGCTTGCACTCTCAACCACAAAAGATCATTGTTACCCAAGTATGCTGCTTCTGAAACCAGACTTCTTTCTACCCCATCAGCACTTAAATGCCAGATGGCTTAGGACAGGAAGGGATGTGGGAACACGGGAGATTAATTAGAAGAGGCTTCATTGGGGGCACCTGGGTGGCTCAATTGGCTAAGCTTCTGACTTTGGCTCAGGTCATAAGCTCACGATTTGTGAGTTCGAGCCCCTTCATGGGGCTCTGTGTGGACAGCTCAGAGCCTGGAGCCTGCTTCGGATTCTGTGTCTCTCTCTCTCTCTGCCCCTCCACCTCTCTCTCTCTCTCTCTCTCTCTCTCAAATGAACACTGAAAAAAGTTTTTTAAAGAAGAGGCTTCACTGAGTTGGAGTGAATGACAGGAGGTATGAAGAAGGCTCAGGGTGCAGAGCTGAATCACCCCCACTCACTCAGCACCCACACAGCTCCCTGCAGGGATTTTCAGGGCCTGGAAGGGGTCAGGCGAGGGTTACCACTTACCTCATAGCACATGAAGAGGCCCAGGGGCTTGGTTGGCTTGATCCTGATGCCAATGTTGCCTTCAGTATTGAGCGGCAGGATGTTGCCCTTCTCATCAATGATCTGGAGCAAGAGGCCTGTGAATCCCGCCCTGCAGGGCCACCCCAACACACCTGCCACACCCAAACGTTAGCTGACTATTCCTGTGACACCAGTGAGAATAAATGGGGGGAGAAGCCCTGTCAGAAAATAAATTAAAACTTCCAAAAGTGTTTGAATTCAGCAAATGGTGAAATCCCAGTCATGGGTCTATTTGTTTCATGGATATACAAGCATTGCAAATGCATCGTCAAGCTGGAAGACACAGATGAGCAAAAACTAGAAGCACCAGCTGATGGAGAGAGATGCCAGGGTGCTCCCGGTGCTCTGGTCCCATCTGTTGTGTGTGAGGCCTCCAGCTGCCAGGCTCAGCTGCATTCCTGCCCAGGATACTGCAGCTCTCAAACGAAGCCTCCCAAGGAAATCAGAGGGAAAATAGGAGGAGAGGAGGAAGGACGGCAACTGGGGCAGGGGAGTGGGGTGGGAACAGCTGGTTCTGTCACCTGGTGTCACACAATTGTCCAATCCCAGCTAAGCCCTAACTATTCCTGGCCAATGTCTTTAGGACCAAACCTGGATGTCGAAGGGGGGGATACTTATCCCCATGGAACCCGGCTTGATCTTCATTCCCCGTAAAGTGGCACAACTTATTCCCTGTTTACAAAAGAAAGAAAATGGGGTTGGTCAAAGAGTCCTGGCTGATTACAAAGCATCAAGAACTATACACAGCATCCTGGCTCACCAATGTCATTTGATGCTGTGCAAAGAGCTCTTATGAGAAAGCTAGAAGGCCCAGATTCAAGGTAAGGTGCAAGGCATTGACCCAACTCTGGTCTGCAGATGTTCACAGCACCTGTAGGCATGTAATATCAGGTGTGGTGGGCCCACTATATGTCAGACATGTGTCCATTTGCTGGAGGAAGGCCATGAAACCATTAATGTTTACTTGGGGCTGTTGAACAGTGACAGGAACCTAGTCTCAATTATTCAGAGCTGTGTTGAGAGTATTCATATTGTTTGTGTTGTCCCTTCTGCTAGAGAACTGCCCCACCGCCTTTATCTTCCTGATACACCATATTCCTCCTTTATGGTACTCTAAAATATCATTTTTTTCTAAAGTTAAGTCAGACTAGGATTTGTTTCATGGATATGAATCTTCACTCCAGTTGTGTGCCAATTAATCCTCTTTGATTTCTCTTCTGTAAAGGTGGGTAATTATAACACTTACCTCCCAGAGTACCTGGGTGTACGGAAAACCCTTCACCCAGTGCCAGGCACACCAGGTTATGTTCAATAAACAACTACTACCTGCTATTATTCAGCCCCCAAGAAAAGTCAGTTGGGAGATTTCTTCTGTAGTATTTTCCCTTCATACTTCCATTGTAGCCAACAGAGCATCATACTTATTTTTGCTTGTCTGTTTCTCTCAGTGGATAACAAGCATCCTGAGAATAGAGACTGCCCCATTCATTTCTATATCCAGCATTCTAGTGCAACCCCTGCTTAAATACAAGAGTAACTGCAAGGTGAGTATGTACAAGCGGTTGGACACTGTAGCCAGAGCTTTATATACATCCTTTCATCTCCCTTATTACAACCTAGAAAGACTGGATAATATTTCCATTTTGGAGATGGAGAAGCAGAGACTCTGGAAGGTTCAATGCTATGCCTATGGTCTTGAAGCCCGTGATTGGCAAGGCTGAGATCTGAACTGGTGTCTGAGTTCCTGGGAGGGGAAGCTCTTTCCCCTTTGCTATGCTATTGCTCACAGTACAGGCATATGGAAAATGTTCCATAGACGAGGCAGTAGGTATGAAAGTACATTGAGAAATACAGCACCAGTCAAGTATAAGGGAGTATTCTGTCTATTGTTGCAAATAATTAATGTAAAGGGATGTCATGGGTGTAGGTAGCTCCCATTCCACCACCCTCCACCTTGTCCAAATATAAACTGTGAACCATACAAGGACAAACTTGAAATCTTAATATATCTCACCCTGAAGCAGACCAATTAACTGATTATTTAAAAGAATTTTTTTCCAAAAAAAAAAGTCAGTGAAGTATATTAATTGAGGCTAAAATAGCCATTTTGCTGCAGCTCCTGAGATGGCAGCCATCCCTCTGTCAGCCTTGGGGATAATAAGGAGGTTGGGGAAGTGGCTCTGTCCAGCAATAGAAGTGGCTTGAGAATGTGTAGGACGAGGGATACCTGCCCCCACTATCATTGATAAAGTTGTTGCGGTTTACAACATGCAAGATACTCTGAATGCCCCACCACATGGCTGCTCAGCGACGCCTTTGAGAATCACACTGTGTGTGTGTGTGTGTGTGTGTGTGTGTGTGTGCGCGCGTGCGTTTGGTATATACAGAAAGTCTCTGCTCCCTCCTCCACTCCAGCTAGTGTCCCACAATCAAACCTGTGTGCTGTTCACCTAACCCCCCAGAAATGAACTTCTGGGGCCAACTCCTGGCTGTTGTGGTTGTTACCCTAGGAAGGGATGGTGAAGTGGGCAGAACTTGTGGATGGTGGCCTCCTTGTTACTGGAGACAACCTCCCATCCCTCCACCCTTGATGAGCTCCATAGAGCTTAATGATCACAGGGACAGTGGCATCATGTCCTTAGACCACTTTCAAAGTCCTCACCCAATAGTTTTCAGCACACTGGCCTCTTGACACATTGATTAGCTGTGAATTATCTTTGTGCAAACTGATTTGGGGCAAACTAGCCTAAAACTCTGAAGCCCCATCATCTTCAGGCAATGCTGTGAGCAGAGTGGGGCCTCTGCACACACATGATTCAGCTCCTCTGCTGGGCTCCATGGCTAAGCACATCCTGACTGGCCCAGAAAGGACTGTCTACCTACTGTTTCTGACTGTCCATAGACCTCGTAGAGCAGAACGCCTGTCCGTCTTCTCCACTCCTCTTGCTCCTCTGGCAGCAGAGCCTCCCCACCAGTAATGCAGTGCTCCAGGGCAGGGAACCTGAGACTAAGGGAAAGGCAAGGTATCAACAGAACTTGCGGTCATGTCTTGGATGCTCTGTCCCAGGCCCAGAGTGTTAAGAGCTCACTCATAGCCTTGCCATCTGGATCATTTATCCTCCTGCTTCCTCATGTTCTTACTTGTCTTTGGGGCAATTTACTGGAGGTCAAAGCCAAGGGAAAGTCACTCATTTCCTGGTGGTTCATATTAACTCTTCTGGCAAGGGGTGGGTGGTGGTGGTGAGGCTAATGGGTTTGGTCAAAAGTTTGGACCAAATTTGGAAGTTGATGTAGAAAGATGGCAAAGACATATTTTTCAGGCCTTGTCTTAACATCCTCTGTGGCTAAGAAGGATATTTTAGAAACCATAATGGGTGGAAGATAAGACTCCCCAAAAGCTTGTTAGGACGATAACAGAACTGCACTGCCTTCTATGAAGAGTGGAGTCATGTGAACTGAAGGGCTTTTGTACTTCTGAGCAGAAAATGCAAGTTAAGGGGTGGAAATGAATTGCTCAGGACATCAAGGAAGACCAGGATGAGTGTAGGAAGAGAGAGAAGGGTTGTAGGTAACAGCCCTGAGAGAAGGAATTTCAGGAAGAGCAGAAAAGCTGGCTGTCAACATTTGTAGTAGGTACACTGTGTGACATAAATCCTCTTCATTTTCCTCATCAAATTTTCCATAAATGAGACAAAAACAGACATAAAATAATAATGCATTCCTTGAAAGACATGGGAGAAGCGATTGAGATCTGATTACCAGCTGGCCTGGGGCTGGACCAGGTCAGCTCTTGGGGATGAGAGAGGCAGCAGACATCTTGTCCACCTTTCCATCCTCATCACACTGTCCTGGTGTCTTTAGAGTCAGGGGTGATGGACAGGAGGGCTGGTTTACTGAGGTGTTTTCTTCATTATTCAGCTTTATTCAAAATAGATAAAATGGGCAGAGTGTGATGCAGTCACTAGTTATGACATGGTTGGATTTTACTGGATTTGGACAAAGATAATCATCTGACGAACACTTCAAAAAGTTGCTAATTATGAGTTTTGAAACACAAACGGAGTCCAACCAGCATGAGGCTTCATGAATAAAATCAAGTTGTGTTTCAGAATCAGCTTTGTAAGGGTAGTCATTAAACACCTTAATATTTTAATTCTATATTTAAAACATGTTACTCTGATTTTTGGAGCAACCATTTTAATTTCAGAGTCTTTAAAAGATTCATAAACGCCCATATGTTTCAAAGAGCAGATTCCCGTTCAGCTAAAATTAACTCACAAACATGGGAAAATGCAAAAAGAAAACTATAGGAAGAGAAAGCTATGCATCCATCAGATTGACAAAAATGAAAAACTCTGACAATAACAGATGATGCCAATGTGATGGAACAATGGGAATTCTCCTACCCTGCTAGTGGGAGCATAGATGGTTTCAATATCTTGAAAAATTGGGTTGTAGAATGTAGCGTCAGTGTGAACTAGCAATTCTTATTCCAGAAAAATGTGACAGAAATGCATGCTTATATGCACCAGGGTACATGTGCAATAATTAAATGCAGCACTAATCATCAATAACCCCAAAATAAAAACTACCTGAGTGTCCATTAATGGTAGAACTGAAAAAAATATGCAATGTTTTAATACAATGGGATATTATACAGCAATGAAAATTAACTACAGCAACGTGTAGCAACATACACACATCTTAAAAACATAATGTTGAAAAAAGAAGCCAGATATTCCAGAATAATGTATGATTACATGCATAAAGTTCAAAGGAAAGTAAAATATAATAATTTGTTTAGGGTTATTTCCTTAGGAGGTTATCTGTAAGGGAAAATAAGGAAATTAACACCACAAAAGTCAAGATATGAGTTCCTTTAGTGGAGATAGGGAGTCATGAAGATATCTCTGGGGTGTGGGCAATATTCTATTTTTGTGACTCATGTGAGTGGTGACATAGGTGTTTTGTTTTCAACAATTCATTAATCTATAAGTTTATGTGTTATGTATTTTTCTGTATGTTTGTCCTTTCATAAGAAAAATGTTCAAAAAATAATAAACCTACAATAATGCAAGACTCACTTAGCATTTCATTTGGATCTCTTAGTCCTGCTTTAAGGAATCAGTTAGAGTGACTAATGATAATTAGTCAACACTTAACTTACCACACACACACCTGCACACCCCTCAAAGAACCACAGTTAAAAAGTCAGATCACAGTAGGTTGGATTCCTTAAATTCTTACCCAAAGATTGTTATGACCAGCCAGCCACCACCACTTCTACCATACCTAGTAGAAATCTGCTGTAGAATCATTCGATACACAGCTGGCGCAGCAAAGCACTGGGTGATGGGGTATTTGAACAATGTCTAGAAAGTGAGGAGAGAAGGAATTTTATTCTTATAGTAAGGATTTAAAATATCGGCTATTAACATTTTAATTCGGATCTCCCCTGTAGGACAGCCCAGTAGTCATTTGTTACTTCTTTCAATATACCTATATTGAGCATGAATTTTGTGCATAGCATGTATCAGGCACTGTTGGGGGGAATGAAAAAAGAGTTAGATAACATTCCAACTGGGAGTTTGTACTAATAATAGAGGAGATAAAACAGGACTCAAATGGTAAGGCAGAAATTGGTAGATGTCATAAGAGATACTGGAAGGAGAACTTAGCAGAGGGAAATACTCCTTCTGATTGGGTGATCCAGGGACCTCATGGAACGGGTGGCATTTAGTTGCGGTATTTAACAAATGGATATGGTCTCTATAGGCAGAGGAATGGAGGAGGTTCTTGCAGGTAGAACGAGTAACAGGAGCAAAGTCTCCAGGGTTGAAGAAACACTTAGGTATAGTCAAAAGATGGTTTATTTAGACAGGAGAGGCACAAGAAGTAACTTTAGGAAGACTGAGGTTAGATTTAGACAGGTGAAGGGCAGGAAGTAAACTGAGGATGATTGACCTTAGTTGGAGATCAGATAGAGTCTAAAATGTCTGGTATTCACCATTGTTTTGCTAGAAGTGGGAGTCTTTCAGTTTCGGATCAGGGTGGAGATACCCTGGGAGGGCAAGAACACTGAAGAGGAGAGAATGTGGGTTTGGGGTCTGCCTGCCTGACTTCAATCCTGTTACTTAATTCCTCTGCAACTCTGTTCCCTTGTTTGTAAAATGGGAATATATATACCTTCCATGCAGAACCATAGGGAAGAGGAATGGGCACAGAGAGAGAGAATCTCAAGCAGCTTCTCTGCTCAATGTGGAGCTTGACACAGAGCTCGATCCCAGAACCCTGGGATCATGACCTGAGCCAACATCAAGAGTCAGTCACTCAGCCAACTGAGCCACCTAGGGGCGCCAGTCCCTCTCTTTCTGAGTCCAATCAATTTCCTTCCTTCCTTCCTTCCTTCCTTCCTTCCTTCCTCCCTCCCTCCCTTCCTTTGTTCATTCATTCCTTCCTTTCTTGTCTCCCTCTCTTTCTTTCCAGTATAATTAACATACAGTGTTATATTAGTTTCAGATGTACAATATACTGATTCAACAATTCTATGTATGACTCATTGCTCATCACGAGAAATATATTCTTAATCCCCTTCACCTATTTCACCCGTCCCCCCCACTTCCCCTCTGGTAACCATCAGTTTATTCTATGTAATTAAGAGTCTGTTTTTTGGTCTCTTTTTTCTCTTTGTTCCTTTTGTTTCTTAAATTCTGTATGAGTAAAATCATATGGTATTTGTCTTTCTCTTACTGATTTAGCATTATACCCTCTAGATCCATCCAAGGTGTTGAAAATGGCAAGATTTCATTATTTTTTATGGCCGAGTAATGTTCCACCATATATATAGACACACATACATATACCACATCTTCCTTATCCATTTATCTATGGATAAACACTTGATCTGCTTCCATAATGTGGCTATTGTAAATAATGCTGCAATAAATATGGGGGTGCATATATCCTTTGGAAATAGTGTTTGCATGTTATTTGAGTAGACACTCACTAGTACAATTAATGAGTCATGTGGTAGTTCTATTTTTAATTTTTGAGGAACTCCATACTGTTTTCCACAGTGGCTACACCAGCTTGCACTCCTACCAAACAGTGCATGATGGTTGCTTTTTTTCCACATCCTCACCAACACCTGTTGTTTGTTGTCTTTTTGATTTTAGCCATTCTGACAGGTGTGGGGTTATATCTCCTTGTGGTTTTGATTTATATTTCCCTGACAAGGAGTGATGGTGAGCATCTTTTCATGTGTCTGTTGGCCATCTGGATGTCTTCTTTAGAGAAATGTCTGCTCATGTCCTGCTCATTTTTTTAAGTAGGTTTCACTCCCAGCATGGAGCCCAATGTGGGGCTTGAACTCACAACTCTGACATCAAGACCTGAGCTGAAATCAAGAGTAGGACACTTAACTGACTAGGCCACCGAGGCACCCCACAAGTGAAAAATAAATCAAAATAATTAAACTTTCAAATGCTGCTGTTTGTGTCTTCGTGTGTGTGTGTGTGTGTGTGTGTGTGTGTGTATGTGTGTATGTAAATTTGTGTAATTAATAATTTGAACTAATTCAAGCTTAAAACACACTGAGACCTTGGAGACACCCATGTACTAGTGGAGGAGGGGAGGGGAAAGGTGGATTGGGTGTTCTTTGTGCAGCTTTAAGCCTCAGGGACTGGCTGGATGTGAACAGTGAACAATGATGGAGAGGCAGATATTGACATGAGGTGAGGAATGAGAAATGGGAAATGTAGTCTGACGTGCTGGAGGGATCATCAGATGGACCTGGGGTAGAAAAACAAGGGGGAATTTGCATGGAGGGAGAAGACTAGACCCAAGGTTCAGTTTTGAAAGCCCCTTGAATGGATGCCCATGCTGGTGAAATGGAAGTAGAGGAGATTTTTTAGAAGGAAGAAGAAGGGTGAGGACAGACGCTTGTAGGGCTGCAGTGTTTAGGAGTAAGGTGGGTGAAGAGGATGTGGCTGGAGCAAGCGGAGAATGTTCTACGGAGAAATTTGATACCAAGGGAGGAAAGACTGGGTTGGTCCAGTGCGTAGCCAGGTAAAGGGAAGGTATTTTTCAGGATGAGGAACTTTGAATATGTTTATGGACTAAGGGGGAGTACAGTTCATGAAGACGAAGAGGTTGAAAACACGGGAGAAAAGAGTTAATGGATGATAGATTAATGGAGACGGGGAAGTGAGGGGTTGAAAATACAGGAGAAAAGGTTTAATGGATGCAAGATTAATGAGAAGGGCTCCTAACAGAAGGACAGAGAAAAGAACAAGATCTGCAGGGGCTGTGGGGAGGGGACTGAACTTTGAGAGGTGGAGGGGCAGGTCTACCTCTGAGATGGAAAACACATTTTCAGGTGAATGGAAGTACAACAAGAGGGTTCACATGGGTGACTTATTACTGTGAGATACACCTAACAGGAACAGCAACCATCACTGCATGCCGGGTGCCTCTGTGTGCCAACTCAGGGCTAAGCACTTCACCCACTTCTCCTGTACCATCTCATTTATATTTCAACAATTTTGTGACATAGGAATTATTAAAACTCCCATTTTACAGATGAGGAAACTGAGGCTCACAGTACCAAGTAAACCACAAATAAATGTCAAATGTGGCATGAGAAGCCAGATTTGTCATTTTCTAGGGGCTCTGTTTTTAAACACTTCATTAAATTGAGCAACAGCAATAACAACAACAAAACACACACACACACACACACACACACACACACACACACACACACACCAGCTATCTGGTCTGGCAGATACAGGGTCCAGGATCCAGGAGACATGAGCTTTCTCTGGTTGGTTTAATCTCTTAAAATGTTTATTCAGGGTTCCAAGCCCACAAAATCTGATCCATAGGCCTGGGGAAGGGCTTGGAATATGTATTTTCTTCAAGGTTTCATGTAGTGTTATTCTTATACAGTAACTAATTCAGTGTTCTGCACTTCGAGAAACCCAGAACCAGGGTTATATTATGCTAATGAGACTTTTTGCTAAATAAGATATTTGTCAGCAGGCCAGCTTTTCAGTTTGAAACATGAGTTTCTTCTAGGAGTTTGTTGATAGTGGAAGGTTTGTCTTCTTACCTGTTGAATGACCTTGGGGTCAAACTGGGGCAGATGATGGATGAAGAGTGTAGACCCTGATGTCCATGGTTCAAACAGGCACCCCAAGACAGCCAGAATCCAGCCTGGGTCCGAAATGCACCACAAGACATCAGATGTCTTCAGTTGTAGAAATTTCCTGCTAACTCCAAAATACAGTGACTTCAGCAAGGTGATCATGAGAATGTGATCAAGGGCTGGGGACTCTGATTTTCAGGGGTGACCCACCTCTCATTCTCAGTGCATGTGGTTTGAGTGGGCTCCAGACACACTCCCACCCCAGGTCCCTAAAGCATGCCAAATCCTATTTTCTGGTCATGTGTGATTTCAATGGGTTTAGTTATAATGATCCTTAAGGCTGGGAATTGACTCTGTTACTTATATAGTCCTAGGTAATGCTGGCAGCCATTTGGGCATAACAAGGGATAAGCCTTTCTTAGTAGAGCAACAAAACACATCAGAGGAGAGATAAAAACCTGATCCAAAGACTCTAGTTATGTCTGAAGCCAAACATGGCTTCAGTGCCAAACATGGCAGGAGTGCCCTGCCTCATGATCCAATAAATTCCTTTATTCACTTTTAGGCTTAAAAGTTTGAGATTGGGCTTTCTGTCATTTATGATGGAGAAAGAGAGAGAGGGAGAGAGAGATAGAAATAAAGAAAGAGAGAGAAAGACCCCTAATTAATACCCCATCTTGGCAAAGGACTGGAAACAATTATCCAATAGGCAATAATTAGAAAGCGGGGTGGGAAAGGTTTCTCATTTCTCTATCCTATCTTAGTGCTTCTGAGGGATGTCTGTGTGCATAATTCCTTGAGAAAACACAATCTTCCCATAGCTATGGGAGCTTTACTAACTATTTACTATTAGTAATAGTTTACTATTTACTAAACTATGGCTTTGAGGAGCTTTACTATTAACAGGAGCTTTACTTACTATTTACTATTAACTTTAATAAACAATCCACCCTCCCTTATCCCAGCCCTCTTAGGATTGTGGCTCACCCACAGAATACTACTAGCTGGGAAGACCTGTCTTCTCAGTTTCAGACCCAACTACCCACTGAACATCTCATCTCTTCTGCAGTGTCCCTCAGGCACCTCAAACCCAGCAGATCCTAACCCCTTCTGCTTCCCTTCATCTTGCAGCCACAGTGATCTTTTCAAAACACAAATCTGATCAGGTCTTTCCCTTGCTAAAATACATCCCATTACTCCAATACCTCTCCATCATCTGCCTAAAAAACTCTAAACTCTACACCAAGGCCCACAAGATCCTGAGCCCTGCTCACTGGTTCCCAACTCCTCCCATATGTCTCTTACCCCACACCCTGAGCACCAGCTATCCTCAAGTGTCTGTAGTTCTATAATGCTACTTTTAATATCTTTGTGCCTGTGCTCTTGTTATTCAGACTGCACAGAAAGCCTCTGCCTTCTTTCCACCCCTATTCCTCCAGGGTTTCGCTACTCAATTGCTACCATTGCAAACTGCTGCATCTGTACAGATAGCCACTGTCCACAAAAAGCCTTGCCTGCCCTCTGGTCTGGTTAATAAGTTAGAAAATATATAGAACTTGATCTGGTGTGAATATTACTATCTGAGGTAGGGACAGATGGGAGAAGAGGCTCAGTTAAACGTTGATTAAGGGATTAACCCAAGGCTACAGCTTCAGCCTCTATGACTGTTTGTTCTAGGTCAGGGGGAGTGGCATGTTGTGGCTTGGTCCCAGGTATTCTTTTTCCTGAGAGCTCACGACTGGGTAACTCTAAGTTTCATGTGTTCATAACTGGGAAGAGGAAAGGACCTGCCACTTCAGGTGGCATTGTTCAAACATTGTGTCTTTTACCACCAAACCCTGAGTCAATTGAGAGGCACACAATGGCTTGTCATTTGTGTGGTTTGCTGAATGCGGGCACACATTTCCTACACACCTCTTGTTAAGGTGCTCAGGCAGGACCTAAATGTGCCTCCTCTTTCATCAGAGGCCTCTGTCAGCAAACCGTTAGCATTCCAAGTGTCTACATCTCAAGACTCTCAGGAGTCTGAACCAAAGAGCCCAGAGGGAAGAAACAGGATGGAGTCAATTCTACTTAGAGCTCTTTTCCCAACACACGTGTGCTCACACGCACACATGAACACATACACATACCACCCCAGATCTGTGGCCCAGCATCTAAGTCAATGCCTTCTTTCCTACCATGAAGGCAAAGAGGATCGCAAGGCAAGTCCATGACTGTGTTTCGCCATCTTGGGAAGGCCTGTTGTCCCACTGGTGAAGAAGATGACCATTGGGTCCAGCGTCTTTGACTTAATACAGGTGTGATCTGGGGATGCTGATCTGCAAAGGGATTCAGTACAAAAGGGGAGAAGTCACGTTTCCTGCTTTGGGATCCCTGGGGATCCAATATAAGGGGCTTGGAGTCAGAAAAATGGAGGTTTATAACACTGGAGGAAAAACCAGTTCTCCTTGTATTAGGAATCAAACGGAATTTGTGAGTAACTTGGATAAGTAGACTGACATTTATTCATTTACAAAAGGGGGGAAATATAGTGGAATATTTTTAACGTAACAAACATTGAAATAGCACTTACTATCTTTCAGGCACTGCTCTAAGTGACTTACAAATAAGAACTCATTCAATCTTCAGACCAACCCTAAAAGAGAAGTACTGCTTTTATTGTGCCCATTTTGTGGAGGAGGAAACTGAGGCTCAGAAAGGTTACATTACTTGCCTGAAGACATTTGGCCAGTATGTGGCACAGCCAGGATTCAAATTCAGTCTGATCCACAGACTGTGCTCTTAACCACACTGGTAAGCTTGTTTTGTTTTGTTTTGTTTTGTTTTTTTATATGAAGTAGCTTTATAGGAATTTAACCCCATAACCTTGGCTATGAGGGGCAGGGAAAAGAAAATGAAGGAGAGTAAAAGAAACATAAATGCACATCTGTCCTGGTGTAAACTTGAGATGGTAGGTAAGCCTGGAGTCCCCCCGGTGTGCCTTGATTCTTGGGGGCTTCAGAATTGACAGTTTCTCCTTTGGGTCTATGCTTATAAATGCCAATTCCCTATGGTGTTCAATCATAGTAACTGCAAATGATCCCAAGGCTGCCAGTAACACCAACTCTTGCTGAGAAATGGTACCATATTGACTTTTGGCAATTTAAGGGAATCTAAAGAATATCCTTTTTTAAATTTTTTTATTTTAAAGAGAGAGAGAGACAGAGAAACAGAGAATCTTAAGCAGGCTTCACGATCAGCACAGAGCCCAATGCTCAGTACCACAACCCTGGGATCATGACCTGAACTGATATCAAGAGTTAGATGCTCAACTGTCTGGGTCACCCAGGCACCCCAAGAATAATCTTTATTTAAGCCATTTTCTTTTAGTTCTCTGACTTTAAAATCCAGTGTAAGATATGACTTCACCCTAATATTTGCTTTTTGAGGCTGAAGTAAAGAACTTTAAAAATAGAGGGGTTACTTTAAGAAAACAAACACAGCATGGTTTTCGGGTGATAGAAAAAATGTCTAAAGGTTTACAGAGTCAGAGTTGTTGGTGGAAGGGGTCTTTCTTACTTCCAACACTTCCCTAACTTTCCCTGGGAGGTGTCCTTAAAGCTACGCAGCACCTAAGAGATGGAAATTATTTGTTCCCCCAGCTGACTACCAGCCACAGCCTCAATTTTTCTTGCAGTCTCAAGTTTCCCTTAAAAATTCATCTTATACGTTCATTCAACCTCTTCATATATTTGTTTGTTATATAAAAATAATATTTCAGATTCCCTACCTACAAGGAAGATTCAACACAATAACCCTCTGACTCATCTCATTTGCACTAAAGTGTTTAGACTGTAGTGACAGAGGCATAGAAGTTCAATACTCTTACAAATAAAGCAATTGCATCCAAGAGAGGGGAAGGAACAAGCCCAGGGTCACAAAACAAATCGGGGGCACAGCTGGGAAGAGAAGTCCTCTGGCATCAGTCCAGGTGACCTTCTCCCACTGAATGTTTGTCTACCAGCACTTCGGAGTGAATGGTCTTCTCTTGCCCCTCCTTAGAAAACACATTCATCAGATCTGAAACTTACTTAATCAGCGATCGGAAGCCCAGCCACCCGTGACGGCTATGGTCAGACACCAGGAGCTTTGTTTTCAGAGCAGGACACTCAGAAACTAGGGAATCCACCTCTGGGGCAAGGGTATCTGTGGTCATGATGCCCTGGGCTTTAGACACTTGTAATCGGTAGAGAATGTCCTTGGCTTTCATCTGGGTGGTTCCTGGTATGAAGATTATTCCTGGGGATGAAAAAAGGAACTTTTGGGTTTCAGGCCTGGCTTATCTGCATAGAAATCTGCTAGCTTCTTGCTGTGCAAAGTATGGTCCATGGACCAGTACCATCAGCACCACAAAAATCTCATGCCCCATCCCAAACTACTGAATCAGAATTTGCACTTTAAGAAACTCTCCAAGGGATTCCTATGTATATTGAAATTTGAAAAGCCTGACCTAACCTTCTTCTACTCTAGGTGGATCAAGCCAGTAGACAGGTGAATCCTACTTTAGGACTGGGACTACAGACTATGGACGTAAGTAGTACAGTGTCTTTGACACCAGGTTTAGCTGTATCCCTGCCTCCATTTTTCTCCTCTCACTTCCTCCTCTTTCAGTCTCTTGTGTCATCTTGAATCTCCTCTCTTTTCTTCATTCCTCATACCCAAATTTAACTACATTATCCTTTTAACTTTCCTACACTCCCTTCCATCTTCCATCACCAACAGTTAGTTCAGGTCTTTGTGTGCCTCTACTGGGTTCTAATCTCTCCACCAGATGGCTCATCCTGAATCTTGCTACTACCTACCTTCCATTTTATTACCTGTTCAGGTTCCACAGAACACTGACTTCCCCCTCTGCTTTTCTTCTCTTCACCAGCACCTGTGCCCTCTCTCCAGGAAAGCACCATACTCTGAACACCCAACAGTGAAGGCACTGCCCACCCTCCACCTTTTCCTCTTACAAATCTATTCCCTATTTCAAGATGGCTATTCTTCACACAGACTTCTCCTGACTCTAAGTTTTTGCATGTCTTATGCCCATTCTTGGACTTTCCTTCCTTTGCTTCTATTCTTCTTTTATTCTATCCCAGAGCACTCAGCTCTTGTCTTGGATTTCCCATGTGCCATCTCTCAGCTCTACAGATGACATGGCTTCTCTGTACTCTCTCTGCTGTTGCTGTTAATTCTTGATTCCACATGACCTTGATGGATTAATGTAGGATTTTATTTGTGAGGAAATATATGACCATGCATTTTAAAGCAATTAAAAAAAAAGTCTGGAGTCCCACACCAATTCTACATTATATAGATACATAAATATGCAATTAAAAGGGGGAAGGGAAATCTCCACAGAATAAATGTGGAGGGAATAACACAATTAGAAAATTCTCATATAAAACCACCATAATAATATTAAATTCAATCAAGAATCATCAATGGATTCTCATGTAATAGGGTGAAAGACAGTTGGGGAACAGGATATTCACACAGTCTCAAAAGTATTACAGTACAGATTACTTAATAATTACAAAGGGAAATTGTGCCTTACAAAAGTGTTTGTAAATAATATCATCGATGATAGGACAAACCGACTTCATGTATCTCCTGATGTAAAGCATTGAGATAAGCATGTTGTCTTTTTACTACTCCTACTAAAAATGTTTATCTGAATGTAATCTTGAAAAAAGAGTCAGAAATACAAATTTTGTGGGACCTTCTGAAAAACAACTGGCTTAGACATTTCCAAGATGTTGTCATGCAGAAAAGTTTAGATTAACGGAGATTGAGGAAACCTTACAATGTAATGCAATGCATGACCTTCTATCAGATTTTGGATTTAAACAAACAAAAAATGGGTATAAAATACACTGTTGGGACAATTAAAGAATTCTGGCCACGGATATATATTATATCAAAGTTATACTTCTTGTGTGATAACTCTGTTGTGGTTATGTGAGGAGAATGTCATGGATCATAGTAGATGCATGCTCCAGTGTTTATGGGTGTTTATCTGGTATTTATGGATGCCACAGTGTCTGCAACTGATACTTAAATGTCTCAGTGTGGGAGGGGAGCAAAATGTTAACAATTGATGTTTTTTCTAAAAAAAAAATGAAACTGTGCAAGAGAAAGTGTGTGTGTGTGTGTGTGTGTGTGTGTGTGTGTGTGTTTATGTGTCTGTGTCTGTGTATGAATTAGAGAGTGATGACATTGTGTTTGAGGGTGTATAAGTTGAGGAAGACAGTGAGAAGTAGCAAACGAATATTTGAAGGAGTTTGAGAAAGAAAAAGACTAGGAAGAATAAGAAAAAAGGGCAGGGAAATGTTAATATTTCAGGACCCATTGGCTCCAGGCTAGACCTAAAGTCTGTTGGGGTCTCTTTGGGTCACTGACCTGCTCGGATGCAGCCTATGACCCCCAGCCACCACTCGGGCACTCGAGGCAGGATCAAGGCTAGACGGTCTCCCTGCTGCAGGCCGCAGGTCTGGGTGAAGACGTTGGCTGCACGGCGGGATAAGTCTGTCATCTCTCTGAAACTCCACTTCACTTCATCACCTTGATTATTCACCCACCACAGGGCTGGGTTTGGACCTCTCTTGCCCTCCTGGTCAAGATCATACATCATGTGTTATTTCCTATGTTAAAGGAAAAGGGCACTTATTTGGCCAACCCACTACCTTAGCTACATGAAAATGTAGCTCAAGAACTGAGATCCAATTTTAAAGCATTTATAGAATGAAGAGAAGTGGGTAGGGTATGATCCAGCCAACTTCTTCTGGTCTACTGTAACTACCTCCTCTCAAGTCACATAAAACCAGGGATAGTTCCACGTTACCTATTTAAACCTTAAAATTGCATTCCCCATGTGTCTTAGTTCCACATAGACGGTATGCTTCCTGTGTGCTTCAGTTTTATCATCTATGAAATGGGTACAATACTACCTAGAAAGTAGTAAAGTTTAAATTAGTTATTTAAAGAGGTGAAATGTATATGATAGTGCCTGGGAACATAGTAGGTACTCAATGAAATTATTATCATTATTGGAGCACTTGGGTGGCTCAGTCAGTTGAGCGCCCGACTTCAGCTCAGGTCATGATCTCATGGTTCATGAGTTGGAACCCCGCATTAGGCTCACTGCTATCAGCGCACAACTGGCTGCTTCGGATGCTCTGTCTCCCTCTCTCTCTGCTCCTCCCCAACATGTACTCTCTCTCTCTCTCTCTCTCTGTCTCTCTCTCTCTCAAAAACAAACATTAAAATAAATTACTATCATTATTACCATTATTACAACAAAAGAAGAGACTAATTTAATTCCTGAATATTTGGGGGAATTTATTTTTAAAATTAACGTACCTCTGGAGGTGAAATAAGCAAGAAGGCAGACCTGGGAGCTCCAAGGTAGCCCTTGTTTCCTCACAGAAATGTCAAGTAAACAACAGACTACAATAGCTGTGTAGAAACTCTAGAAATAGTCAAGGATCTGCAGCAAATTAATTCCCAAACAATAAAAAATCCCTACTCTAAATGGTAAGAAATTCTAGGTTGTTTTCTGCTGCTTACCCTTGTCCCATCCCCTCTCTTGTGTTGTACAGTATGGTCAGGAGGAAGCCACCCAATTTGCAGCCCCTGCCTTGGAATTTGTTTCAGTATTCTTCCCTGTGTGGAGGCTGCCTGAGAGACTGGTTTCTGCCTCATCTGAATCAGAGCTCAGATAGGAATTGTGACATAGTTTGAATATCAGAGTGGAGGTGGGTGAAAGCAGTGGCAGATGCCACACTGAGTGGAAACTGTAGAACTGTGGCCACCTTGGAGGGAGACTACAGGCAGAGGAGGACAATAAAACATTTGAGCCCCAAGAAGAAGCAGATATGAGACTTTTAATGCAATTAAAACATATAAAAGCAGTATCATGTCTGGGAAATTTGAGAAAAAAACACACATGCACAGGCCTAGGAAAGACACATGCCCAAGACCTGAAGATCTAAGAAGACCTTAAGTTTTCATACTGGTCAGATTACTGGAGGGCTTTCTCTGCATGAAGTTAGGCTGCAAAGACAGACAGAGGTGGCTACTTTTTAAAATGTCCAGTTTTCAACAACAGATCACAAGGTCATGTTGCCCATTCAAAGGAACAAAACAAATTTCCAGAAACTTACCCTAAAGGGACACAGGTTTCAGTTATTAGACAGACACTTTAAAATGATCGTCTTAACTATCCTGAAAGTGCTGAAGGAAAACAGACAAAGAACCAAAGCAAATCAGAAAAGCAATATATGAACACAATGAGAATACCAAGAAAGAGTTAGAAATTATAAAAGAGAACCAAACAGAAACTGCGGATCTGAAAAATACAATAACTGAATTGAAAACTTTACGAGAAGGATTCAACAGCAGATCCAAGCAGGAAGAAGAAAGAGTCAGTAAACGTGAACACAAGTCATTTTAAATTATGGAGTCAGAGAAGCAAAGAGAAAAAAAAAAACAATAAAGAAAAGTAAACAGAGCCCAAAGCACATAGTATACAAACAAGCAGACCAACATACACATTATGGGAGTCCTAGAAGAAGAGACAAAAGGAGCCATCAGCTTATTTGAAGAAAGAATGGCTGAAAAAAAGCAAAACCTTATTTGTATTAAATGCAAATTTATATAGTAGTGTTCATTCATTCATTCATTCATTCATTCATTATATGGATGTACAAATACAAGAGGTTCAAACAATTCCAAGAAAACCCAGAGAGATCCATACAGAGACACATAATCAAATGAAAAAGCCAAAGACAGAATCCTGAAAGCAGCAAAAAAAAAAAGTGACTCATCATGCATAAGGAATCCTCAATAAGATTATTAGTGGCAGGCCAGAAGACCCACCAAATAAGTGGGATTACATATTTGACGTGATGGGTAAAAAGGTGTCAATCAACAACTTCTATATTTGGCAATCCCCATGAAAATAACACCAGCATTCTTCAGAGAGCTAGGACAAAAATCCTAAAATTTGTATGGAACCAGGAAAGACCCCAAATAGCCAAAGCAATCCTGAAAAAGAAAACCAAAACTGGAGGTATCACAATCCCAGACTTGAAAATGTATTACAAATCTGTAATCATCAAGACAGTATGGTACTGGCACAAAAACAGACACTCAGATCAATTGAATGCAATAGAAAACCCAAAAATGGACCCACAAACATATGGCCAACTAATCTTTGACAAAGCAGGAAAGTATATCCAAGGGAAAAAAGACAATCTCTTCAGCAAATGTTGCTGGGAAAACTGGACAGTGATATGCAAAAAAATGAACCTGGACCACTTTTGTACACCATACACAAAACTAAACTCAAAATGGATAAAAGACCCAAACATAAGACAGGAAGCCATCAAAATCCTCAAGGAGAAAGCAGGCAAAAACCTTTTTGACCTCAGTCGCAGCAACTTCTTACTCAACATGTCTCCGGAGGCAAGGGAAACAAAACAAAAATGAACTATTGGGAACTCATGAAAATAAAAATCTTCTGCACAGTGAAGGAAACAATCAGCAATACTCAAAGGCAACTGACAGAATGGGAGAAGATATTTGCAAATGACATATCAGATAAAGGGTTAGTATCCAAAATCTATAAAGAACTTCTCAAACTCAACACCCAAAAAACAAATAATCCAGTGAAGAAATGGGCAAAAGACATGAATAGACACTTTTCCAAAGAAGACATCCAGATGGCCAACCAACACATGAAAAAATGCTCAACATCACTCACCATCAGAGAAATACAAATCAAAACCACAATGAGATACCACCTTACACCTGTCAGAAGGGCTAACATTAACAACTCAGGCAACAACAGATGTTGGTGAGGATGTGGAGAAAGAGGATCTCTTTTGCACTGCTGGTGGGAATGCAAACTGGTGCAGCCACTCTGGAAAACAGTCTGGAGGTTCCTCAAAAAATTAAAAATAGAACTACCCTACAACCCAGTCATTGCACTACTAGGTATTTATCCAAGGGATATAGGTGTTTTGAAAGGGCACATGCACCCCAATGTTTACAGTAGTGCTATCAACAATAGCCAAAGTATGGAAAGAGCCCAAATGTCCATTGATGGATGAATGGATAAAGAAGATGTGGTATACACACACACACACACACACACACACACACACACACACACACACAATGGAGTATTACTTGGCAATCAAAAAGAATGAAATCTTGCCATTTGCAATTACATGGATAGAACTAGAGAGTATTATGCTAAGTGAAGTTAGCCAGTCATAGAAAGACAAATATCATATGACTTCACTCATATGATGATTTAAGATTTAAAACAGATGAAGAAAAGAAAGGGAAGCAAAAATAATATAAAAACGGGGGGGGGGGGGCAAAACATAAGAGATTCTTAAATATAGAGACAAACAAAAAATTGCTGGAGGGGCTGTGGGAGGGGGGATGGGCTAAATGTGTAAGGGGCATTAAGGAATCTACTCCTGAAATCGTTGCGCTATTTGCTAACTAACTTGAATGTAAATTTAAAAATTATTAATTAATTTAAAAAAAGAAGAAATTCTCTATTTGGCAAAACTATCCTTCAAAAATGAGGGAGAAATTAGGTCATTCTCAGATAAACAAAAATTGAGGGAGTTCATTATGGTCAAACTTTGTCTATAAGAAATACTAAAAGGGGACA
Organism: Leopardus geoffroyi; assembly: GCF_018350155.1. Taxonomy (NCBI): domain Eukaryota; kingdom Metazoa; phylum Chordata; class Mammalia; order Carnivora; family Felidae; genus Leopardus; species Leopardus geoffroyi. The sequence continues at coordinate 25,827,896 of NC_059340.1, forward strand.
CCTGGGTGGCTCAACTGGTTAAGCAAACAATTTTGGCTCAGGTCACGATGTCACGGTCCATGAGTTTGAGCCCTGAGTTAGGCTCTGTGCTGACAGCTCAGAGCCTGGAGCCTACTTCAGATTCTGTGTCTCCCTCTCACTTTTCCCCTCCCCTGCTCGTACTCTGTCTCTCTCTCTCTCTCAAAAATAAAACATTAGGGGCGCCTGGGTGGCGCAGTCGGTTAAGCGTCCGACTTCAGCCAGGTCACGATCTCGCGGTCCGTGAGTTCGAGCCCCGCGTCGGGCTCTGGGCTGATGGCTCAGAGTCTGGAGCCTGTTTCCGATTCTGTGTCTCCCTCTCTCTCTGCCCCTCCCCCGTTCATGCTCTGTCTCTCTCTGTCCCAAAAATAAATAAACGTTGAAAAAAAATTAAAAAAAAAACAACAAAACATTAAAACATTTTTTAATTAAAAAAAAAGCCTAAAAGGAGTCCAATTTGAAATAAAAGGATGTTACAGAGTATCCTGAATACAAAAACATAAAGTTCTTTGATAAAATACATGGACAAATATAAAAACAAGTATTATTATAATTTTGCTTTGAAACTCCATTTTTTATTCTTTCACAGTATTTAAAAGACAAAAGCATAAAAAATAATTATAAGTCTATGTTAATGAGTACAGAATATATAAATATCTAATTTGTGATATCAATAAAACAACATGGGGAGGTAAGAGGGAGCTGGAAAAAATTAGAATTTCTGTATGCAAATAAAGTTGTTACTAGTTTAAAATAGATTGTTATAACTTTAGGATGTTATATGTACTCCTCATAATAAGCACAGAAATTATCTACAGTATATATACAAAAGGAAATGAGAAGGGACTGAAGGCATATTACAAAAAAATTAACTAAAGACAAAGAAAGGAAGTAAGGGAGGAAATGAGGAACCAAAAGCTATGACATCAAGAAAACAATTAACAATATAGCAATAGTAAGTTCTTCCTTATCAGCAATAACTTTAAATGGATGTGCACTAAACTCCCCAGTCTAAAGACATAAACTGGCAGAATGTATTAAAAATGAAAAAAGAATCCAACTGTATTCTGTCTACAAAATTGCTATTTCCACATGATAGATTATGATAAAACCATCAAACAACTTGCAGAAATTGTTTTGGAATAATAATTTCACAATACAATATTAATTAAAAAGAGCAAAACCATATTTACATTACAATCCAAATGTATATAGTAGTAACCATTCATTTGTTCAATTAATATATATATATATATATATTTTTTTTCAATATATGAAATTTATTGTCAGACTGGTTTCCATACAACACCCAGTGCTCATCCCAAAAGGTGCCCTCCTCAATACGCATCACCCACCCTCCTCTCCCTCCCACCCCCCATCAACCCTCAGTTTGTTCTCATTTCATTTGTTCAATTAATATATATTTACTAAATTCTCATTATTTGTTAGGGACTATTCTTAGACCAAAGGATACAATGGGGAACAAGACATACATGTACATACATGGTTTTAATATTTTTTGCCAATTTTCATTTTCTTGTTTAAATACACTTTCTTGGGGCGCCTGGGTGGCGCAGTCGGTTAAGCGTCCGACTTCAGCCAGGTCACGATCTCGCGGTCCGTGAGTTCGAGCCCCGCATCAGGCTCTGGACTGATGGCTCAGAGCCTGGAGCCTGTTTCCGATTCTGTGTCTCCCTCTCTCTCTGCCCCTCCCCCGTTCATGCTCTGTCTCTCTCTGTCCCAAAAAAAAATAAATGTTGAAAAAAAATTTAAAAAAAATAAATAAATACACTTTCTTATTTTCCCCCAAACTTTCTATAATGAGCATGTTTTTTAAAAAGATTTCATTTTTTAAGCTAATTTATTTATTTTGAGAGAGACAGAGACAGAGAGAGACAGAGACAGAGAAAGAGAGACAGAGACAGAGAGAGCACAAATGGGGGAGGGGCAGAGAGAGAGGGAGAGAGAGAGAGAATCCCAAACAGGCTCTGCACTGTCACTGGGGAGCCCGATGTAGGGTTCAAACTCACAAACTGTGAGATCATGATCTGAGCCACAGTTGGACACTTAACTGACTGAGCCACCCAGGCACCCCAAAAGATTTCATTTTTTAAAAATTAATTTCCAAAAACTGTCCAGAGTAAAAGTACAGGCAATGCAGAATCTTATGAACAGAAACATTTCTTATAAATAGAAAAATGTCTTCAAATATGTCTTCACATTTTCACTCTCTGAAGGTCAGCACTGATAATTATCTGGCGTATATTCTTCCAGCAATCTTTTTCCACATATGTGCAAACATGATCCTACCACCTTTGTCCCATATGATCGGAACAAAAGAGTGTATCTCACTTGAGAAAAGATAAGATTAATATATATGTATATGCATATGTAAGTATTCAGATCTATGAAAAAAGCAGTGCTATGAAAACGTTCTTGCCCAACAGATGGAAAAATATTAGCAAGTGTAATCACTAGTTATGCACTGCTTATATAAAGGGAGCAGAGTATGTAATATTCTTGTAGGAGTTTGAAAAATGATGGAAAAGCTTGTGTATCAAGGTGGAAAACATTTGCTGCTCGGAACTCAGTGTTTTAGACCTTACCTTTGCAACTTGAAGAAGATACTGCTTAAATAATTATAGATTTTTGTGTTAAAGATTAACCTGATAATGTGATATTGAGATAAAACTGTTTTCAAGAAGAGAAAAACAGCTCCTCAACTTAGATTTGAAATTTAAATTTTTATGAGATAAAGTTTGAAGCCAAAGGAAATTGAGAAACAGTTTCAAAACATAAAATGTTTATGGGGCTCCGGGGTGGCTCAGTTGGTTAAGTGACTGACTTCGGCTTAGGTCATGATTTCATGGTTTGAGTTTGAGCCCCAAATCTGGCTCTGTGTAGACAGCCTGGAGCTTGGGATTCTGCCTCCCTCTCTCTCTCTGCCCCTCCACTGCTTGTACTCTCTCTTTCTCAAAATAAATAAATAAACTTAAAAAAAGAAATCAGATAAAAAAGGGCACATCCTGCATTATTCCATTTCTATGAAACTCTAGGAAAGAGAAATATAATCTGCAAGGCAGCAGATCAGTGGTTCCCTGGGGCTCAGAGTGGGGATAGGGACCAAGAGAAAACAAAAGGAAACTTCTTAGATGATGGAAATGTTCTAAAACTCAAACTTTACACTAAAAAGGTGTGCATTTTATTCTATGTCAATTACATATCAACATAGTTACTCTTTGCTAATACCTAACTAAAATATACTTTGAAGCAGGAAAATTGGAAAAGTTTGCGAGATCAAGCCCCATGTTGGGCTCTACATTGACAGCTTGGAGCCTGCTTAGGATTCTCTCTTCCTCTCTCTCTCTCTCACTCTCTCTCTCTGTTCCCTGTTCCTCCCCTGATCATGCACTCTCTTTCTCTCTCAAAATAAATTATATATATCTACACATACATATACATAAATATATAAGAGTTTATGGCCTATAGAAAAAATTTGCCTCAATCTTATTTCCAATGAATTTTAAGTTGAAATTCAAAGAGTTCTGTAAATTAATGATAGAATATGATAGACTAATAGAATTTATATCCTAACTGACATAGATAGAACACTTTATCCAATGATGATATAATTCTAATTCTTTTCCATTGCATTTGGAACATTTATCAATCTCGAGAAATCTCAAAAGTTTAAAACAGAGTATGTTTTCTAACCACAGTGGAATTAAGCTAGGAATCATTAACAATAAGATAATGAGAAAACCATCCCCAACTATCTGGAAACTAACTAGTACACTTCTATATAATCTAGAGGTCAGAGAAGGATCAAAAAGACAAGTACAAACTATTTCCAACAGAATGATAATAAAATAGAACATGTCAAAATTTGTGTGGTGTACCTAAAAGGAATGCTTACTGGAAAATATATACTTTTAAATACATACATCAGAAAAGAAGGCAGGCCAAAAAGTAAGAACATAAATTTGCATCAAGAAGCTGAAAAAGGAAAAGCCAATCAAATCAAAGGAAAGTAGGAAGAAGGTAATAATAAAGATAAGAGCATGCATCCATGGAATGGAAAATAAATATGCAATTGAGAATATCAGTAAAGCCAAAGCTGGTTTTGAGAAGATGTATCAGATTGATAAACTCTTAGAAAGACTTACCCAGGGAAAAAAAGAAAAATAACATAGTAACGATATTAGGAATGAAAAAGTGCACACAAATGCAATTCTTACAGACATTAAAATAGCAACAAGAGAAAATTATGAATAATTTTATGCCAATAAATATGACAATTTGGATGAAATTAACAAATTACTAAAAAAGCAACTTGCTAAAACTCATAGAATCAAAATCTTTTTTTAAATTTTTATTTTCTTTTTTTTAAATTTACATCCAAATTAGCATATAGTACAATGATTTCAGGAGTAGATTCCTTAGTGCCCCTTACCCATTTAGCCCATCCCCCCTCCCACAACCCCTCCAGTAACCCTCTGTTTGTTCTCCATATTTATGAGTCTCTTCTGTTTTGTCCCCCTCCCTGTTTTTAAATTACTTTTGTTTCCCTTCCCTTATGTTCATTTGTTTTGTCTCTTAAAGTCTTCATATGAGTGAAACTATATGATTTTTGTCTTTCTCTGACTAATTTCACTTAGCATAATACCTTCCAGTTCCATCCACGTAGTTGAAAATGGCAAGATTTCATTCTTTTTGATTGCCAAATAATACTCCATTGTATATATATACCACATTTTCTTTATCCGTTCATCCATTGATGGACATTTGGGCTCTTTCCATACTTTGGTTATTGTTGATAGTGCTGCTATAAACATGGGGTTGCATGTGTCCCTTTGAAACAGCACACCTGTATCCTGTGGATAAATGCCTAGTAGTGCAACAGCTGGGTCATAGGGTAGTTCTATTTTCAGTTTTTTGAGGAACCTTCATACTGTTCTCCAGAGTGGCTGCACCAGTTTGCATTCCCACCAATAATGCAAAAGAGATCCTCTTTCTCCACACCCTCGCCAACATCTGTTGTTGCCTGAGCTGTTATGTTAGCCATTCTAACAGGTGTAAGGTGGTATTTCATTGTGGTTTTGATTTGTATTTCCCTGATGATGAGTGATGTTGAGCATTTTTTCATGTGTTGGTTGGCCATCTGGATGTCTTCTTTGGAAAAGTGTCTATTCATGTCTTTTGCCCATTTCTTCACTGGATTATTTGTTTTTTGGGTGTTGAGTTTGAGAAGTTCTTTATAGATTTTGGATACTAACCCTTTATCTGGTATGTCATTTGCAAATATCTTCTCCCATTCTGTCGGTTGTCTTTGAGTATTACTGATTGTTTCCTTCGCTGTGCAGAAGGTTTTTATTTTTATTTATTTATTTCTAATGTTTTCATTTATTTTTGAGACAGAGAGAGACAGAGCATGATCAGGGGAGGGGCAGAGAGAGAGGGAGAGACAGAATCTGAAGCAGGCTCCAGGCTCTGAGCTGCCAGCACACAGCCCGATGCGGGGCTCAAACTCATGGACTGTGAGATCATGACCTGAGCTGAAGTTGGACGCTTAACCAACTGAGCCACCCAGGCACCCCAGAAGCTTTTTATTTTGATGAAGTCCCAGTAGTTCATTTTTGCTTTTGTCTCCCTTGCCTCTGGAGATGTGCTGAGTAAGAAGTTGCTGTGGCCAAGATCAAAAAACCATATAATACCAAGGAATAAATCTTTAAAAAAAATTTTTTTTTACACTTATTTAATTTTTGAGAGACATAGAGAGAGCACAAGTTGGGGAGGGGCAGAGAGAGAAGGAGACACAGAATCCAAAGCAGGCTCCAGGCTCTGAGCTGTCAGCACAGAGCCCAATGTGGGGCTCGAACTCACAAACTATGAGATCATGACCTGAGCCAAAGTTGGAGCTTAACGGACAGAGCCACCCAGGTACCCCAGAATAAATCTAACCAAAGAGGTAAAAAGTCTATATGCTGAAAACTATAGAAAGCTTATGAAAGAAAGTGAAGAAGACACAAAAAAAAAAAAAAAATGGAAAAAGATTCCATGCTCCTGGATAGGAAGAACAAATATTGTTAAGATGTCAATACTACCCAAAGCAATCTACATATTCAATGCAATCCCTATCAAAATAACACCAGTATTCTTCACAGAGCTAGAACAAATAATCCTCAAATTTGTATGGAACCAGAAAAGACCCCGAATAGTCAAAGTAATCTTGAAAAACAAAACCAAAGCAAGAGGCATCACAATCCCAGACTTCAAGCTATACTAAAAACTGTAACCATCAAGATAGTATGGTACTGGCACAAAAACAGACACTCAGATCAATGGAACAGAATAGAGAACCCAGAAAAGGACCCACAAACATATGGCCAACTAATCTTTGACAAAGCAGGAAAGAGTATCCAATGGAATAAGGACAGTCTCTTCAGCAAGTGGTGCTGGGAAAACTGGACAGTGACATGCATATAAATGAACCTGGACCACTTTCTTACACCATACACAAAAAATAAACTCAAAATGAATGAAAGACCTTAATGTAAGACAGGAAGCCATCAAAATCCTCGAGCAGAAAGCAGGCAAAAACCTCTTTGATCAAAATGTTAATTTTAAAGTTTATTTTCTGAGAGAGAGTATGTGAGTGGGAGAGGGGCAGAGAGAGAGAGAGAGAAGGACAGAGGATCTAAAGCAGGTTCTGTGCTGACAGCAGAGAGCATGATGTGGGGTCCAAACTCATGAACTGCAAGACCATGACCTGAGCTTAAGTCAGACACTTAACTGACTGAGTCACCCACGTGCCCCTAGAATCAAGATCTTAATAACCTTGTATCTATTAAAGAAATTAAATCCATTACTAAGAGCTTCCTTACTTTGAAAACCCCATATTTTATGCCTAAAAGTTTTGGTATGCATTCTAGTGTGTTAAGAATTTGACTTGAAAAACGGATGCTTTTAGATAAGTTGGGATAATCTTGTTTTTATACCAGCAGTTGTAAACTCAGAGGTTACAGGGGACAGGCAAGTAAAATAAATGAGAGAAGCCTGCCATGTTCCTCTGGGGTAAACTGGAGAGCCATGAGTCTCTCAACAGAGAGCAACCATTCAACTCTACCGACTGCTGCAGTAGAGGAATGCTTGTTTAGTATTATGAGAAATGACTTTACAAAAGAAGCGCCAAAGACTGATTCTGGTTTCTGTACTCTGGATTTCTCCACATGAAGCCACCCTGTGCCAAAGCCTCCCTTCTTCCCATGTATATATTTACAACACATCCACGAGAAAGTTAATGGTTCATTGCTAAAATACAACCAAGTTATGGCCACCAACATTGCTGACCTTGTGCTGGTTGTGCTGCTGCTCAGGGTGCATGCATTCAAATTCATTCAACAACTAGTTGAATGTACCAGCATGTTCTACATGCTGGGGATACAACAGTTAACATAACAGTAAAAATTCCCCTAGCTCATGGAACTGACATTCCAGTGCCAAAGACACTATACATGTATTAGAATTATAAAAGATAAACACTTTTTGTGAATATCATGAAGGATTCCTTTATGGGAGGCTGGGACAAAAGTCTAATAGTTTAAAAAGAACACAAAGACCCTTTTAAACTGTACCAGTCCTCGGATTGTTATTAATTTCTTACATATAAGTACAGAATTAAATTCAGGAGCCACTAAACACAGACTAACTGACTCAGAGAAATCTCAGCAGATCTGACTGTTAAATGTTAAGGAACTTGGAATGTTTGACAGCACATAATTTATTTGGGCAAATATTATGGGACAAAGAGCCAGGCAATGTGGGGCAAGGGCATTCAGCTGTTGTTGTTTTTTATGCCTTGTGATTAACTGTGAGGAATCAGCTTAGGAATTCTCTGAGTCTGCACTGATGGCATGAAGAATTAGAAAGCTATAGCATGTACACACCCAAGTTTAGGTAAACTTGAGTAGATAAATAAGATTAGGTAAAGTGGGGCAAAAGACCCAGTATAGAACAAAGGTATAGGAATAGGGAATCTCAGGATGAAAACATCCCAGATGAGGTAAACAAGATTAGGTATTCAGGGTGGAAATGCCCCCCAACTTAGTACTATAGCAGAAAGCTGCTTCCATAGGAAGGAAGGACCAAATTAGATAAATAGGTAAATAGTGCTACAGACCACTGGAGGGTGAAGTTGCCCAAAGTGGAGCTAATTAGCAAAAGAAAGGTGCCTTGTTGACCCTGAGGTAGAATGCTCTGTCTTTCTTGTCCCCTAGACCAGTTTAGGTAAACAGAGGTGGTGCCTCATGTCTGCTCTAAACAACCTTCAGCCCAGCACCAGGATTCTGTTTTGTGTTAACCCAAACCCCTAACACCGCATATCTTAAAAATCCCATTTCCCTCACATCCATGAATTAATGTTCATGATTTCATTGTCTTTTTGTGCACACCCATCACCATGTTTGTAAGCCTTCTGATCCTAATAAAAACAGAATGAGGACCCTTACTCGGGACTCTTGTCCTCCCCCAGACATTAGCCACTCTCGCATTTTTAATCCTGTGTCCCGCTTTCTTGATGGATAAGAAAGAACACCAGATCCAGAGTTTACAATAATATCTATTTGACTATATGTATTAAGCAATGTTTAATATAAAATTGCATCAGGAGTTGGTAGGAAGAAATTGTTTGTCATGAGTTTCACCAAAACAAACAAAACGTAAGGTTGCTGACACTGTATTCACCTCTCCTAGGACATGAAGTGGGGAATCACACTGTCTATAGAGGAAAAATGAAGAGCTGCACATTTTATCTACTTTCCTATCTCCATTACCTAGAATAGTAATTGGCACATGTTAGGGGCTCACTAAGTTTTAGCAGAATGGATGGATGGATGGATGTAGTATCAAAGGGAGAGAATGAATGAATTTGGACAGAATGCAACCTCTCATGAACAGATTTGGGAGGCTTCTCTAGGAATCAGATCAAGTTGTGTGTAATATGTTAGGAGTCTAGAGTAACAAAATGTTTAATTTCTAAGATGAGTCAGGGGTTATAAGTTGGTGGCCTGTATCCCACCTCTGGACATAGGTTGTCTGGCTTACCAGGTACTTTCTTTTGTTTTATAACCAATTCTTTGCCAGGGCACTGGGTGGCTCAGTTGAGGGAAAGCTAGGGGAGAGGCCCCATGCATCACTAGAGACACAATGACCAAGATCAAGGCAATTAGCAAAGTGGCAACAGACAGATGAGAAGTGCTGGCAGAATAAATATTATTGGGATGAGGACGCTGGGGGTGGAGAGAACTTGGAGACATGGATAAATGGGCAAGGTTCAACAAGGATGATATAAAACGCAACAAAGATGAGGCATCCTGAGGTCATATTTACTTGGTGGTTCTCTCCATGGGTTGATGTGTTAACTACCTATAAGGACTATAAATCAAGGGGAAAGTGAAGGCATCACTTCTTGCTCTCTCTACCTCCTCCCTCGCCAGCCCATCTCATGGTTCAAAAGTTCTTAACTAGATTACTGGTCAGAGCAGTGATGAAAGTTAGTTTAGAATCTGAGGGAAGAGATGTTTGGCATCATCAAATTGTGATACCAGGTTAAATAATGTATTACAGAATTAGATAGCCTGGACCCAAATCCTGTTCTTTCCCTTATTAGGCATATGCTGGTTTCTGTGTGTTATTTAAACCCTTGACACCTCAGTTCCGTCATCTAGAAAATGGGGGTGATGAAAATGCTCACCTACTCATAGTATTAAATGCCAAGTGCACTTTAAAAAGTGCCTATGCCCTCCCTTGGCATTATTATGGGAATTCAGAAAAAGGAAAAAGAAGGAGGTGGGGAAGAAGCCCACATGTTAGTTGAATACTAACATATAATGCAGGTGCATGGGAAATTTAAAAATTATATTAACTCTCTGACTCCATCTCAGGTAAATTCTGTCCAAAGACAGTGTTGGGTGAGTTTTCTCACTGTGGACATCACCAGCTGGGACTTAGTAGCTGGAGCATCATGAACTGTCTATCTCAACTCCTAATGTCCCTACTTCGCCTCTCTTGGTCTGTCTCTTGGAGAGAGATAAACTGAACAGTGGGTTTTTCTGTAGACATGTGTAATCTCTAGAGGCCATATGGACTATTTTCCCTATACATACCCTAAAGACACTACTCAAGTAGGTAGTTGATAGGGAGGAATCCAGTTACACATGCCATCCTCAAAGAATGACAGATGACATGACCTAGCTACATGTGTCAGATGCTCATGTGTACAGTCAGGTGACCTGTCCCTTCCCTCTGAGTGTAGCCTGAAGTGAAGACCAAGTGTAATGAGACAAATTCCTATTAGGCTCATAGTCTCATTAGTTGAAGGTAAGAATTCAGACTAAGGTCAACTTACCGACCTTAGAAACTTTGGTCGCAATTATGTGACTGTGTACCAGATATTTTCACCTGCTATCTTGTTTCCAAAATGAGATTATCACCATTTCATAGATAAAACCACTGAGGCTCAGAGGATTGAGAACGTGACTAGGCTGAGAATTGAACCCCCAAATGTAAGCTTTTCCCACAACACTTCTAAGCTGAGGCAGAAGCCATTTCTGGTTCTGTGCCCCTCAGTCTACTAGGATCATGATAAGGTCAATGAGGCCATTCTTGTTCTCACCTCCCATCATGAGTGCCTCCTTACCTGCTCCAATTGAGTCCAATAGTCCAGGACATCACTTGCAAAGTTAAATTCCTTAGGTCTATCGTAGTCATTCCATCTCAGGGTTCCAGCTCCTGATAAAGACCGGCAGCAAAGGTACCAAGGGGCAGGGTGAAAGCCATGGTAGGATTTGTGGATGCCCCAGAGGACTTGGAGCCTCATCAGCCTCTGCATGGTGGAAGAGGCCTCAGGAAGCCGACACAGAATTCTCAGGTCAACACCTGCCTTGGGAAGAGATAGTACTAGATTGGCCATGGAATAGTAATTTCCTCCACAAAATGAAGGCAATAGCTTTGTGAGAGAAATAGCTTTGTTTCAGATCACCAGAATGTGGACGACACAAGACCCATCTGCATCACTACCCCTCTCTTGTTAACATTTTCTCTTGGATTCTGTGAGCCAACAATTTTTCCTGCCTGAGATTGCATTTCTGTCACTTGAGACTATAAGAATATTGACAAATATACAGCACCATACTCAGGAATGATGAGGCTAATATCACAACATCTGTGCTAGTGGACTGATATCTGGCCAGATGGGGGGCAGGGAACTTTCCCAGGACATCATTCCAGGCAGCTATCACCAACCCATCAGAGTTGACCCATGAAATGAAACTTTTTGCCACTCCAGATCCCAACAAAGACCCTTCACATGGAAGCAGAAACTTCATTTATTATTATTGATGACTGTGAAAAACTGCCTTAAGCTAGAACTATCTTTCCATGAGAATGCTGGCTGAAGGAAACCATTTCACAAGGAGTTTTGCCATCCAAGCACTTTATGTCTGCAAACAATAAAGTCTCCTCCCCCTTGTATTCAGCAATCATGATGACAGACCACAGAATAGATGGATAAAACCTGGCTCAATTTACTTTAAGGTGCTTTAGACCAATAATAATCTAACCCCAATTTTGAGGCTGCCCCCAGAGCCCCACTTTGCATTCCTAGTTGGGGAGGCACTGCTATATATGCAATAGAGTGAATGTCTGCATAAAATAGGATACTTGAAAAGTTCATCACTTAGAGTTTGCCTGTCAGCATGGACCCTTGGGCCACATGAACTAAATAAAGTATGCCCCTTTCTTTTTACCTCCTGTCAATCAACAGTACCATCTTTTGTTTTATCAGAGCACTTTTGGGCTAGAAAGACCCTAAGATATCAGCTGAGCCAGACCTGGCCCTTAGACATACTCCTGTTGGCTCTTGGTCTTTGTAGGGAAATTTAGAAGTTTTTTTAAAGTTTACTTATTTATTAATTTGAAGGGGGGGGAGAGAAAGAGGAGAGAATGAATGAGTTTGAGTGGCGAAGGGGCAGAGAGAGAGGGAGAGAGAGAGAGAATTCCAAGCAGGCTCTACACTGTCAGCACAGAATCCAACATGGGGCTTGGACTCATGAGCTGTGAGAGCATGACCTGAGCTGAAACCAAGATCTAGATGTTTAACTGACTAAGCGTCCCTGGAGGGAAATTTTAAATGGTCAACATTTAAACCTTGGGAGGTTTCATTTAAAAGCCCAGAAGGTTTCTCTTGAAAATGTAGGAGGTCTGGCAATACTGGGCCTTTATTTCAAACTGGCACTAACTGACTGAAGCTGAGAATTGTATGCTTAATTTACATGGAATGTTCTCCAATTTGACATGGTTTTCACCATGACTTTTTTTTCCCACACCAGCTTGCTTCTCCACTTACTGTACCTGTCAAGCCTCTGTGCATATTTGAGCTTAAAATCGTTCATTTGGGCCAACATCTCCAAAGGGACAGGGATTTCCCCAAGGTTGCAAGGCAAGTGTGGTAGCAGAGCTGGTTCTAGAAACATGCCTTTCATGTTCTTTTGTCCAACACATACCTGCCTCCACAAATGTGAACTGATTCAGAGCGGGAATACCAGACTCATCTGCGATTTTTATGCATGGTTATATAAATGGCCTCAGGAATCTTCCTTAAAATGCTCAGGGTCAGTGCAAATGACCCCTGAGTTAGTGGCTAAAGACAACAACAAAAGCAAGAGAAATAAGGAGGAAATTAATTCATTCTTTATTAGGGGTTAAATTGCATCTCCTTAAAATTCATATGTTGAAGTCCTAAGCTCCCAGTACCTCAGAATGTGACTATATTTGGAGACAGAATCTTTTCAGAGCTGATTAAGCTAAAATGAGGCCAGTAGATGGACTCAAATCCAGTATGACTGGTGGCATTAAAAGAAGAGGAGATTAGGACACAGACACACACAGCAAGGAAAATGACAGGCAAACATGAAAATAGGTATCCAAAACCCAAGGAGTGAGGCCTCAGAAAAACCAACCCTGCAGACAGCTTGATCTCAGGCTTCTCACCTCCAGAACTATGAGAAAAGACATTTGTGTTTGGAGCCCCCACAGTCTATGGTACTTTGTTATGGCAGTCCCAGCAAATGAACACACCTCTCTTAATCAAATAAAAAGAAATTACTTTGGCATCATCTTATAAATGTGTTTGCAACTCTAATTTAATCTCCATGAGAAGACCAAACACAGTGCCCAGTGAGGACTGTGGTAGCCAAGAGTGTGCCCTTAGGAGTCAAACATCATAGCTTCAAATTCCAGCCACTTCACTCACCACCTAGGTAAATGGGCAATTTTCTTAACCTCTGTCTAAAATATGGAAACACTGGCAGCACCTGTTTCCTACACTTGTGGTGATGAATGGCTGACATCCCACCTAAAGCATTGAGGCATGGACTCAGTGCAGATGAGTGCTCCGGAATCAGGAGCTATTATTAGTTGTCACTGTCTCTGGGGAAACTCTCACATGCTTAATCTTTGGAATTAGAGTCTAAAGAGAAGGAACAGGAATAAATTAATGAACAATCTTTTGAAGTGCTTTAAAGTAAATGAACAAATCAGACTATAGATGCTGGAGAGGATGTGGAGAAATGGGAACCCTCTTGCACTGTTGGTGGGAATGCAAACTGGTGCAGCCACTCTGGAAAACAGTGTGGAGGTTCCTGCAAAAATTAAAATAGATCTACCCTATGACCCAACAATAGCACTGCTAGGAATTTACCCAAGGGATACAGGAGTACTGACACATAGGGGCACTTGTACCCCAATGTTTATAGCAGCACTTTCAACAATAGCCAAATTATGGAAAGAGCCTAAATGTCCATCAACTGATGAATGGATAAAGAAATTGTGGTTTATATACACAATGGAATATTATGTGGCAATGATACAGAATGAAATATGGCCTTTTGTAGCAACGTGGATGGAACTGGAAAGTGTTATGCTAAGTGGAATAAGTCATACAGAGAAAGACAGATACCATATGTTTTCACTCTTATGTGGATCCTGAGAAACTTAACAGAAGACCATGGGGGAGGGGAAGGAAAAAAAAGTTAGAGAGGGAGGGAGCCAAACCATAAGAGACTCTTAAAAACTGAGAACAAACTGAGGGTTGATGGGGGGTGGGAGGGGGAGTAGGGTTAGTGATGGGCATTGAGGAGGGCACCTGTTAGGATGAGCACTGGATGTTGTATGGAAACCAATTTGACAATAAATTTCGTATTAAAAAAAATAAAAATTGAATAAAGGTCAAATCTATCCATAAAAAAAAGAAGTGCTTTAAAGTATATTTTGAGGTCACTATGGAATTGTGGCTTTGAAAGGTGGCTAAGCCCACCATTATTTGCCTAGGTACACAGTGCTTGAAGAGTTCCTGGAACTGAGCTTTGATTTCACAAGATTTTGGACTGAAAAAGCTATTTATTTTATGAGGCAACACACTTAGCATGGCAAAGGAGATCCTGGAGTTACAGAGCCAAGTTTAGTTCCACTGGCTACCAGCTCAGTAAACTTGGCCACTGTTTTTATGTCTCTGGAATTAAGGGCACACTAGTAGTATCTACCTTGGGGCTTCCTGCAAGGATTAGTGATATAATATGTATACATTATCTTGCCAGCATTGTGCCTAATATACAATAAGGGCTAAATAAATATTGAAGTGCTAATTCCCAGCAAATTTGGAAGCCAACTCCCCATTAGATATTAAAAATATTTTTTAGGGGCGCCTGGGTGGCGCAGTCGGTTGAGCGTCCGACTTCAGCCAGGTCACGATCTCGCGGTCAGTGAGTTCGAGCCCCGCGTCAGGCTCTGGGCTTATGGCTCAGAGCCTGGAGCCTGTTTCCGATTCTGTGTCTCCCTCTCTCTCTGCCCCTCCCCTGTTCATGCTCTGTCTCTCTCTGTCCCAAAAATAAATAAACGTTGGAAAAAAAATTAAAAAAAAATTTTTTTTTTAAATGAAAGACATTCACTTTATATAATATGAACTAACTTCTGCATAGTGGAGTTTTCTTTCACTTGTTCACTTTCTGGGTCATTCTTACTTCTCTATGTACCCTCCTTCACAGCCCATCACATTCAGATCTGCCTAACATGAAACAGATCACACTCTATGCCAGCCACTGCACTTGGCCTATCACATGTATAATTTCCTTTATCCTTCTCACGATACCCCCATTCTCCTTTTGCAATTAAGGAAATTAAATGTGAAAAGAGTTAAGAGCCTTGCCCAAAGTCAGCCAACCTATAAGTGACACAGTCAGAACTTGAAATTTGGTCTTCATATTTTAAACTATGCAAATACTTTCCTGTCCTACGTACACACACACACACACACACACACACACACACACACACACACCTCACAAAGATGCTTTCATTCACCTGTCTTACCTGGTACTCTCTAGGCAAGAGGTGGGCTTGGTCCTGGACTAGTGTAGAAATGGGAACTTGGAATATTCAGTTCTCTCTGATCAGAAAAGTCCCCAACACTGTACACACAAAAGAACTTTCCACCTCTGGGGCGGAGAACTTGGCAAGAATTGGATGATTTAGAAATAGGAGGAGATGTTCAGATAGAAAATGGCAGAAAACAATCACAGTCCTCCATGGGAGATAATCAGTTGGGTAAAGAAAGTATTTGAAGTCACCCCAGTTCTTATGGGATGATGACCTGCGGTGTGAATAAATAAATAAAGTCAAATGGAGAACTCTCACTAGCTCTCTGTGGCTAACCTCCTCTCTGTCCCAACCCTGTACCTCCAATGCTCACATTTAAGTGACAGCCAAGTGGCACAAAGCCTGTGCTCTGGAAGCAGAAAGGTCTAAGTTTAAGTCTCCAGTCTGCCACCTACCATCTCTTTGACTTTCACTGACCTCCTTTATCTACCCTTGTTTCCTTATGTGCAAAATGGGAATGATAATAAGGATACCTGTCTCTTAGGGTCGTCTTGTCTTTGTTGCCTTTGTTAGGATTAGAGAATAATTTATGATGAGCATGTAGCACAGTGCTTGGCATAATCAATGGTGGCTGTTTTTATTAATTTGGGATTTGGAGAGAAATACTTTGGTGTACTAGCAAAATGCAGGGTCTTTGGAATCCCAAGGCCTGAGCTGAAATTCTGGATCAACCTCTTACAAAATGGCTGATGGACAAGTCATTTGCTTCCTTTAACCCTTGACATTCTCATCTGAAAAACAGAGGAGTGGGGTTGTTAATCAGATTTGTCCCTTGAGATCTTTGAAAGGACTGCACCTAGTAAAGTTTGTACAGCACTTGGCTGAGGCATGTAGATGCTGGATTGATACTGATGCTGCATTGAATAAGCCCAAATTGCTGCATGAAGTGGCTTGCACTGTTAGTTTTCTACTAGAGACATTTTTGGGGTGTTGTGGGGGGATGAGGATCTCCAGAACCTTGACCCAACTTTCCCAGACCCTTTTTTACCCTCCCACCCTCCAATGAACCAAGGACAAAAATACCTCTGCTTGAAGTCACCACAAAGATTGCTGGAGACACACAGAATATCCCTGCCAGGGCTGACAAGCAAGCCTGGTTTCTGAAAGGTGAGTTGTCCTCCTCCTGGCTGATTCACTCAAGATGAATTCTCAGCTCAAGATAGGCTTTTCTACAGAGAAGGGTGGATGAGAAGGCAGGGACAGTTGACTGGGCATAGATTAAAAATTAAACAGCCAAAGTATCAGAGCATAAGAGACCTTGATATTCAAGCAGAAGATGGAGTCACTTTTGGGAAGATGGTGGGGACAGGAGGAAAAGTCCACAATACACACTCTGGATCTCAGTGGATCTCCTGTATGGAAATGTAACACTGGTATTGTGGTCAAGAAGACCAACTCTGGAGCCCGGCAGCCTGGGTTTTGGTACTGCTTTACCAGTTACCAGTTCTGTGACACTAACCAGCTTTCCTATCCCCATGTGCCTTAGTTTGCTAATCTGCAACAACGGGTCGATGGTACAGATAGGGGAATTCTCTAAAGATTCCATGCACACTTCTCTTTTCATTTTGAAGCCTCTCTCACAGTCAGAATAAGGCCATTGAATTTCAGGTCTTGGACAATGAACACTAAGCAGACACTAGTCACGTCTGGTCTAGGAAGTTCTCTATATTCTCTTCCCCTGACTCAGTAGTCCCGGAAACCCCGTGTAGAGATAATAACATCAAAATATGTCAAGAGACACTATCAGCCTCATTCTCTGTTGGGCCCATTCTGCATTACAGCTTTTAGATACCACATTCTCTTGCCTCTCTGTACAGTTTGCTGGGATTTCTGGACCTCCCAAACCAATTGTGAGATAGGCTCCGCATCCAGCTCACAGCCCCAGGGGTCTCTGTATCTCTTACCCCAGGATCCTCTTCTTTTCAGAGTAACCAGACCCTGGAGGCATGCGAGAGATGGAATGTTACCCACATGTGTGTAGAGAAGAACGACTGAAAAAGAAAAACCAAAAATCATGAGGGCATCAAAAAGCTGGATCTTAGTTTCTGTAAATTAAACCCCTGCTTTTCTAAGCAAACACCCCCTTCCTGCTCAGGCTCAGTCCTTCTCCTCTATCCCTCCTTCTGTGGCTGACTGGCTCTGTTGGCCACCAGCAGGTTTAATTGAAGGTAACTAAAATTAAGTAAGAGGTTACTTCTGATCCGAACTCTCAGAGCCGGTTTGCCATGCCCAGGCTGACTGCGCCTCTGATTGCTGAGACAGCATTTATTCTCTTGGCACCCACTCTGCCTCTCACACTGCACCTCTCCTAGTGGTTTGCCTGAACCCCGCCAGGTGCCTCCACAGGCCTCATCTCCGCGGATCTCTATTGTACTCGTGTAGTGATACTAGAGTACAACCGGTTCCCGATGAGTGGTCTGCTGCAGCAATGGAACAAGTCACGCTGGTGCCTTCAACTCTAAAGGTTGGCTCCTTTCTGGTAACCATCAGTTACTTCTCTATACTTAAGTCCATTACTTGGTGAGAGGGGGTGAAGGGTGAAATAGATAAATGGGGATTAAGGAGGGCCCTTGTGAGGAGAACCTGATGTTATATTTAAATAATGAATCACTAAATTGTACACCTGCAACTAATATTACAATGTATGTTAACTAACTGGAATTTAAATTTTAAAAACTTAAAAATATATATTCTTTAAATAGAAAAAAAAAAAAATTTGGCTCTTTTCCCCACCGATCCTTGGCTAGCTACTTCCTTGTAGGTAGGTGACACTACTTGCCTTTTCTCTCAGGTTTTCGTTTTGGTCTCGTCCTTTTCTTCTTCTCTGCAATCCTGCCCCATTCTTACTGTATCTCAGACTTAGCCATACCTTGCCTTCCTTTCTTCTCTCTTTCTTTACTTCTTTGTTTCTTTCCTTCCTTCCCTCCTTTCTTCCTTCCTTCTTGTTTACTATAACCATGCACTATTACCTCTATTCTTATTTATTCAGTATTTTTCTTTACATCAATTCCCTTTAAAAATTAAATGAACAAGGGGCGCCTGGGTGGCGCAGTCGTTGGGCGTCCGACTTCAGCCAGGCCACGATCTCGAGGTCCGTGAGTTCGAGCCCCGCGTCAGGCTCTGGGCTGATGGCTCAGAGCCTGGAGCCTGTTTCCGATTCTGTGTCTCCCTCTCTCTCTCTGCCCCTCCCCCGTTCATGCTCTGTCTCTCTCTGTCCCCAAAATAAATAAATGTTGAAAAAAAAAATTAAATGAACAAGAAAAAGCCCAGAGTAATCCAAACAAAACTCTGTACCAGTACTATAATTAAGCAATTATTTTACTTGTCACAGGCAGGAAACTAAAAATGAATACAATGAAAGCAAAAATTGTTGCTGTTATTAAGCCCCAATTCCAGTACAGTTCCCTGCCAAATATTTGAGACCAGTCTTGTTCTCTTTTGTTAGAAAAGGGAGAAATTAAGGTTTGATCAGTTATTTATTGCTACGATAATATTACATAATAAACAGTGGCACACATTTATTTAACACACATTTACTGCTTTCTCTCTAGTCTCAGACCAGTGGCTCTTTTTATAGTGGATAGCAGAAGCACCCCAAAATCAAGCCAAACCCTGTAAGCGCATTTAAAACTTCTGTTTGCGTCATTTCTGTTAATGTTCCATTGGCCAAAGCAAGCCACAGGACCAAGCTCAACCTCATCAAGCAGAGAATCATATTCCTTCCTGAATACATTGTGTGGGAGTAGGGAGTGAGTAAAGACTGAATATTCGCTGAATAATAAATCTACTCTACCACCATAGAGTAGAGGACAGAGAAGTAGCAAACTGAGACTTTCTCTTTTTTTTAATTAATTAATTAATTTTAAAAATCTTTCTATGTCTTTTATTTTTTGTTATTTATTTTTTTTATTCTCAGTTTAGTTGACATACAGTGTATTCTTGGCTTTAGGAGGAGAACCCAGTGATTCATCACTTACATATAACACCCAGTGCTCATCCCAATAAGTTCCCTCCTTAATGCCCATCACCCATTTCCCCCACCCCATCAACCCTCAGTTTGTTCTCTGTATTTAAGAGTCTCTGTGGTTTGCCTCCCTCTCTGTTTTTATCTTATTTTTCCTTTCCTTCCCCTAGGATCACCTGTTAAATTTCTCAAATTACACATATGAGTGAAGTCATATAATGTCTTTCTCTGACTGACTTGTTTTGCTTAGCATAATACCTTCCAGTTCCATCCACATTATTGCAAATAGCAAGATTTCATTCTTTTTCACCACCAAGCAGTATTCCATTGTATATGTATACCACAGCTTCTTTATCTATTCATCAGTTGATGAAAATTTGAGCTCTTTCCATAATTTGGCTATTGTTGATAGTGCTGCTATAAACATTGGGGTGTATGTGCCCCTTCGAATCAGCATTTTTGTATCCTTTGGATAAATTCTTGGTAGCAGAATTGCTGGGTCCTTGGGTAGTTCTATTTTTTTTTTTTTTTTTTTTTTTTTTTGAGGAACCTCCAGTTTTCCAGAATGGCTGCACCAGTTTGCATTCTCTCCAACAGTGCAAAAGAGATCCTCTTTCTCCGCATCTTCGCCAGCATCTGTTGTTTCCTGAGTTGTTAATTTTAGCAACGCTGACCAGTGTGAGGTGGTATCTCATTGTGGTTTTGATTTGCATTTTCCTGATGATGAGCAATGTTGGACATCTTTTCATGTAACTGAGACCTTCTAGTTTACTTAGTTGAAAAGAAATGGACAGGGTGAGCTCACTCTGGTTCTGGACAAAATCAGGGTTCCTTTAGCAAGGAACAAGGTGGTGTAGAGGTGATTGTGTGGAAGGCCACTGAGTGGGTCGATGAGCCCGCTAGGGCTGCTGTAAAAACCCTACACACTGGGTGGTTTAAACAACAGACATTTATTTTCTCACAATTCTGGAGGCTGGATGTCCAAGATCATGGTGCTGGCAGGGTTGGATTCCTCTTGGCTTGCAGATGGCCAGCCTCTGGCTACCTCTTCACATGGTCATCTGTCTATGCATGCACTTCTGGTACCTTTCTATGTCCCCTAATCTGCTCTTCTTTTGAAGACACCAATCAAGTTGCATGAGGGCACTCTCTAATGCCCTCCTTTTAACTTAATTGCATCTTTAATTTTTTTTTAATTTGAGAGAGAAAGAGAACAATGAGCCAGGGAGAGAGGCAGATGGAGAGAGAGAATCTTATGCAGGCTCCACGCTCAGCACAGAGCCTGATGCAGAGCTCAATCCCAAGGCCCTGGGATCATGACCTGAGCTGAAATCAGGAGTCAGACACTCAACTGACTGAGCACCCCAAGCACCCCTTAACTGCCTCTTTCAATGTCTTATCTCCAAATACAGTCACCTTCTGAGGTAATGGGGGCTAGGGCTTTAGCATACAAAATTTGGGGGACACAATTCAGCCCATAACAGCAGGAGAAAAGCAATGTTGGCCACACTTGTTGAAGTCCCTCCCTCCTCCAAAAGTTGCTTCTTTGATTCTGTATCTTTTCTTCTGTTCCTTCCCCTTCCAATTAATGTTTATTGGATATAGTAGACTACATTAGCTGTTTCCATCTTTTTTATCTGTCACTGATAATCCAAAGCTAATTTTTTCTCACTTAATCACTCACCAAAACTGTTTGGGTTTTGTTTGTTTATTGTTTGTTTTCTGGAAACATGTTTTCTAATGTGCTTGCTACCAAATGCAATAGGTCCTTTTCAGTTCTGACTCATGGCCATTCTGGGTGATGTCAAGAAACTCTTCAATTGCTCTCTTCTTTATGTTATCACATCCTGTCTTTTCTGAGTCTCCTTTGCCAATATTGTCCACAGGGCCCCCTTTCTATTTCTTCTCTTTAGATATTCTTGTTCTCCAAGGACCCATCCTCAGCAAATAGCTCCTCTCATTCCCTATGAACTTTCCATCTCATTCTTCCTCTGTCTGGGTAATTTCCTAAACCACATTTAAAATCATGACCTTTCGGTTACTAGGACGATGGTGGCATAGGAGGACGCTGGGCTCACCGCGTGTCCTGCTGATTACTTAGATTCCACCTACACCTGCCTAAATAACCCAGAAAACTGCCAGAGGATTAGCAGAACGGAGTCTCCAGAGCCAAGCGCAGACGAGAGGCCCACAGAAGAGGGTAGGAAGGGCGGCGAGGCGGTGCATGCTCCACGGATTGGCGGGAGGGAGCCAGGGCAGAGGGGCGGCCCGCCGGCCAAGCAGAGCCCCAAGTCTGGCTTGCAAAAGCGGAGAGGCCGGATGGAGTGTGTTCCGACAGCAAGCGGAACTTAGCATCTGGGAGGTCATAAGTTAACAGCTCTGCTCAGAAAGAGGGAAGGCTGGAGGACAAAGGGAGGGAGAGCTGCTGAGCCCCGGGACGACAGAGCTCAGTTTGGCGGGGAACAAAGGCGCTAGCCAGCGCCATCTCCCTCGCCCATCCCCCAGCCAAAATCCCAGGGAACTTGCTAGCTCTGGGCAAACACCCAACGCTGTGCTTCTGCGGAGCCACCCCTCCGGCAGCAGGTCTGACTCCCTCCCACTGTCACAGGGCCTCTCCTGAAGTGGATCACCTAAGGAGAAGCAAGCTAAGCATGCCCCTCCTGCCCCCGTGCACCTTGCCTACCCACCCCAGCTAATACGCCAGATCCCCAGCACCACAAGCCTGACAGTGTGCAAGTAGCCCAGACAGGCCACGCCACCCTACAGTGAATCCCGCCCCTGGGAGAGGGGAAGAGAAGGCACACACCAGTCTGACTGTGGCCCCATCGGTGGGCTGGGGGCAGACATCAGGTCTGACCGTGGCCTCGCCCACCAACTCCAGTTATACATCACAGCACAGGGGAAGTGCCCTGCAGGTCCACACCACTCCAGGGACTATCCAAAATGACCAAACGGAAGAATACCCCTCAAAAAAATGTCCAGGAAATAACAACAGCTAAAGAAACTGATCAAAAAGGATTTAAATGATGTAACAGAAAGTGAATTTAGAATAATAGTCATAAAATTAATCGCTGGGCTTGAAAACAGTATAGAGGACAGCAGAGAATCTCTTGCTACAGAGATCAAGGGACTAAGGAACAGTCAGGAGGAGCTGAAAACCGCTTTAAACAAGATGCAAAATAAAATGGAAACGTCCATGGCTCAGATTGAAGAGGCAGAGGAGAGAATAGGTGAACTAGAAGATAAAAGTATGGAAAAAGAGGAAGCTGAGAAAAGAGAGATAAAAAAATCCAGGAGTATGAGGGGAAAATTAGAGAACTAAGTGATACACTAAAAAGAAATAATATATGCATTATTGGTATCCCAGAGGAGGAAAAGAGAGGGAAAGGTGCTGAAGGTGTACTTGAAGAAATCATAGCTGAGAACTTCCCGGATCTGGGGAAGGAAAAAGGCATTGAAATCCAAGAGGCACAGAGAACTCCCTTTAGATGTAACTTGAATCGATCTTCTGCACGACATATCATAGTGAAACTGGCAAAATACAAGGATAAAGAGAAAATTCTGAAAGCAGCTAGAGATAAATGTGCTCTAACATATAAAGGGAGACATATAAGACTCGTGACCAATCTCTCTACTGAAACTTGGCAGGCCAGAAAGGAATGGCAGGAGATCTTCAATGTGATGAACAGAAAAAAATATGCAGCTGAGAATCCTTTATCCAGCAAGTCTGTCATTTAGAATAGAAGGAGAGATAAAGGTCTTCCCAAACAAACAAAAACTGAAGGAATTTGTCACCACTAAACCAGCCCTAAAAGAGATCCTAAGGGGAATCCTGTGAGACAAAGTACCAGAGACATCGCTACAAGCATAAAACATACAGACATCACAATGACTCTAAACCCATATCTTTCTATAATAACACTGAATGTAAATGGACTAAATGCACCAACCAAAAGACATAGGGTATCAGAATGGATAAAAAAACAAGACCCATCTATTTGCTGTCTACAAGAGACTCATTTTAGACTTGAGGACACCTTCAGATTGAGAGTGAGGGGATGGAGAACTATTTATCATGCTACTGGAAGCCAAAAAAAAAAAGCTGGAGTAGCCATACTTATATCAGACAAACTAGACTTTAAATTAAAGGCTGTAACAAGAGATGAAGAAGGGCATCATATAATCATTACAGGGTCTATCCATCAGGAAGAGCTAACAGTTATAAATGTCTATGCACCGAATACGGAAGCCCCCAAATATATAAAACAATTACTCATAAACATAAGCAACCTTATTGATAAGAATGTGGTAATTGCAGGGGACTTTAACACTCCACTTACAGAAATGGATAGATCATCTAGACACACGGTCAATAAAGAAACAAGTGCCCTGAATGATACATTGGATCAGATGGACTTGACAGATATATTTAGAACTCTGCATCCCAAAGCAACAGAATATACTTCTCGAGTGCACATGGGACATTCTCCAAGATAGATCATATACTGGGTCACAAAACAGCCCTTCATAAGTATATAAGAATTGAAATTATACCATGCATACTTTCAGACCACAATGCTATGAAGCTTGAAATCAACCACAGGAAAAAGTCTGGAAAACCTCCAAAAGCATGGAGGTTAAAGAACACCCTACTAAAGAATGAGTGGGTCAACCAGGCAATTAGAGAAGAAATTAAAAAATATATGGAAACAAACGAAAATGAAAATACAACAATCCAAATGCTTTGGGATGCAGCGAAGGCAGTCCTGAGAGGAAAATACATTGCAATCCAGGCCTATCTCAAGAAACAAGAAAAATCCCAAATACAAAATCTAACAGCACACCTAAAGGAAATAGAAGCAGAACAGCAAAGGCAGCCTAAACCCAGCAGAAGAAGAGAAATAATAAAGATCAGAGCAGAAATAAACAATATAGAATCTAAAAAAACTGTAGAGCAGATCAACGAAACCAAGAGTTGGTTTTTTGAAAAAATAAACAAAATTGACAAACCTCTAGCCAGGTTTCTCAAAAAGAAAAGGGAGATGACCCAAATAGATAAAATCATGAATGAAAATGGAATGATTACAACCAATCCCTCAGAGATACAAACAATTATCAGGGAATACTAGGAAAAATTATATGCCAACAAATTGGACAACCTGGAAGAAATGGACAAATTCCTAAACACCCTCACTCTTCCAAAACTCAATCAGGAGGAAATAGAAAGCTTGAACAGACCCATAACCAGCGAAGAAATTGAATCAGTCATCAAAAATCTCCCAACAAATAACAGCCCAGGACCAGATGGCTTCCCAGGAGAGTTCTACCAGACATTTAAAGCAGACATAATACCTATCCTTCTCAAGCTATTCCAAGAAATAGAAAGGGAAGGAAAACTTCCAGACTCATTCTATGAAGCCAGCATTACTTTGATTCCTAAACCAGACAGAGACCCAGTAAAAAAAGAGAACTACAGGGGCGCCTGGGTGGCGCAGTCGGTTAAGCGTCCGACTTCAGCCAGGTCACGATCTCGCGGTCCGTGAGTTCGAGCCCCGCGTCGGGCTCTGGGCTGATGGCTCAGAGCCTGGAGCCTGTTTCCGATTCTGTGTCTCCCTCTCTCTCTGCCCCTCCCCCGTTCATGCTCTGTCTCTCTCTGTCCCAAAAATAAATAAACGTTGAAAAAAAAAATTAAAAAAAAAAAAAAAAGAGAACTACAGGCCAATATCCCTGATGAATATGGATGCAAAAATTCTCAATAAGATACTAGCAAATCGAATTCAACAGCACATAAAAAGAATTATTCACCATGATCAAGTGGGATTCATTTCTGGGATGCAGGGCTGGTTCAACATTCGCAAATCAATCAACGTGATACATCACATTAATAAAAGAAAAGAACCATATGATCCTGCCAATTGATGCAGAAAAAGGCCTTTGACAAAATTCAGCACGCTTTCTTAATAAAAACCCTCGAAAAAGTCAGGATAGAAGGAACATACTTAAACATCATAAAAGCCATTTATGAAAAGCCCACAGCTAACATCATCCTCAATGGGGAAAAACTGAGAGCTTTCCCCCTGAGATCAGGAACACGACAGGGATGCCCACTCTCACCGCTGTTGTTTAACATAGTGTTGGAAGTGCTAGCATCAGCAATCAGACAACAAAACGAAATCAAAGGCATCAAAATTGGCAAAGATGAAGTCAAGCTTTCACTTTTTGCAGATGACATGATACATGGAAAATCCGATAGACTCTACCAAAAGTCTGCTAGAACTGATACATGAATTCAGCAAAGTTGCAGGATACAAAATCAATGTACAGAAATCAGTTGCATTCTTATACACTAACAATGAAGCAACAGAAAGACAAATAAAGAAACTGATCCCATTCACAATTGCACCAAGAAGCATACAATGCCTAGGAATAAATCTAACCAAAGATGTAAAAGATCTGTATGCTGAAAACTATAGAAAGCTTATGAAGGTAATTGAAGAAGATATAAAGAAATGGAAAGACATTCGCTACTCATGGATTGGAAGAATAAATATTGTCAAAATGTCAATACTACCCAAAGCTATCTACACATTCAATGCAATCCCAATCAAAATTGCACCAGCATTCTTCTCGAAACTAGAACAAGCAATCCTAAAATTCATATGGAACCGCAAAAGGCCCCAAATAGCCAAAGTAATTTTGAAGAAGACCAAAGCAGGAGGCATCACAATCCCAGACTTTAGCCTCTACTACAAAGCTGTCATCATCAAGACAGCATGGTATTGGCACAAAAACAGACACATAGACCAATGGAATAGAATAGAAACCCCAGAACTAGACCTACAAACGTATGGCCAACTCATCTTTGACAAAGCAGGAAAGAACATGCAATGGAAAAAAGACAGTCTCTTTAACAAATGGTGCTGGGAGAACTGGACAGCAACATGCAGGTTGAAACTAGACCACTTTCTCACACCATTCACAAAAATAAACTCAAAATGGATAAAGGACCTGAATGTGAGACAGGAAACCATCAAAACCCTAGAGGAGAAAGCAGGAAAAGACCTCTCTGACCTCAGCCGTAGCAATTTCTTACTCGATACATCCCCAAAGGCAAGGGAATTAAAAGCAAAAATGAACTACTGGGATCTTACGAAGATAAAAAGCTTCTGCACAGCAAAGGAAACAACCAACAAAACTAAAAGGCAACCAGCAGAATGGGAAAAGATATTTGCAAATGACATATCAGACAAAGGGCTAGTATCTAAAATCTATAAAGAGCTCACCAAACTCCACACCCGAAAAACAAATAACCCAGTGAAGAAATGGGCAGAAAACATGAATAGACACTTCTCTAAAGAAGACATCCGGATGGCCAACAGGCACATGAAAAGATGTTCAGCGTCGCTCCTCATCAGGGAAATACAAATCAAAACCACACTCAGATATCACCTCACGCCAGTCAGAGTGGCCAAAATGAACGAATCAGGAGACTATAGATGCTGGAGAGGATGTGGAGAAACGGGAACCCTCTTGCACTGTTGGTGGGAATGCAAATTGGTGCAGCCACTCTGGAAAACAGTATGGAGGTTCCTCAGAAAATTAAAAATAGACCTACCCTATGACCCAGCAATAGCACTGCTAGGAATTGACCCAAGGGATACAGGACTACTGATGCATAGGAGCACTTGTACCCCAATGTTTATAGAAGCACTCTCAACAATAGCCAAATTATGGAAAGAGCCTAAATGTCCATCAACTGATGAATGGATAAAGAAATTGTGGTTTATATACACAATGGAGTACTACAGGGCAATGAGAAAGAACGAAATATGGCCCTTTGTAGCAACGTGGATGGAACTGGAGAGTGTGATGCTAAGTGAAATAAGCCATACAGAGAAAGACAGATACCATATGTTTTCACTCTTATGTGGATCCTGAGAAACTTAACAGAAACCCATGGGGGAGGGGAAGGAAAAAAAAAAAAAGACGTTAGAGTGGGAGAGAGCCAAAGCATAAGAGACTCTTAAAAACTGAGAACAAACTGAGGGTTGATGGGGGGTGGGAGGGAGAGGGGGGTGGGTGATGGGTATGGAGGAGGGTACCTTTTGGGATGAGCACTGGGTGTTGTATGGAAACCATTTTGATAATAAATTTCATATACTGAAAAATAAAATAAAATAAAATAAAATCATAACCTTTCCCCTGAGTTCAAACTTAAATATTCAATTGATTACTAAATATATACCAACCTCGGTATGACCTATATTAACATGACCACAACTGAAATCAATGTCCCCACCTTCAAACCTGTTCCTCTCAGAAAATTTTACAGTCACCTACCCCAGTACAAGTAATCAAAAACCTAGACATCATCCTTAAGCGCCTCTTTTCCCTTAACTCCATTTGCCTTATGTAGTCACAAAGTCACCAGGTTCCAAGAAGAAATTCTTCTGATAATTTCTCAAATTTGGGGTGCCTGGCTGGCTCTGTTGGAAGCGTGTGCAGCTCTTGATTTTGGGGTTGTGAGTTCAAGTCCCATATTTGGTATAGATATTACTTAATAAACAAATATTTAAGAAAACAGTTTCTCAAACTTACCTTTAATACATTCACCTCTCACCTACCAAGGTAATCATTTAGACTTGCATTGTTGACTGAATTGATTATTCTCCAGATGAAGTCCAAACCCTTTATCATGTGTTACAATGACCACTCCTTCTGTCATTTCAAAACTTGAACTTGATGTTGAAATAATATTGAGTGCACCTTCCCCAGGCTAAGTTCCTCCTTCTAAGTACAAATAATGGCAGCAATCTTGGGACATATTATGTCACCAACACATATGCAAACTGGTTAGTCTGGGAATCTCCTAGCGCTATTGATTGCCCAGGGAAATTATACACATCCAATACTTGGCCACTGGGATTTGGCAATCCTTACTTCTTAATTCCTGGGATTATGGGGGTATCATACAGGCTTTTACTAGATAAGGACAGGAAGGATGAGGTTATCTATCTTTATCTCATCCTGAAAAAGATGATATTTGGTGATTTCATTATAATCCCAGGAAACCAATCTTTGTGAAAAGGACAGGCTAAATATTATGACTACATTTTCCAAGCCATACAGAGAAGGGGATGGAGTGAAGGGAGGAGATGCAGATTGCTGATTTTGGGTAGGTCAGACATTTCCCCTAAAGATATGGGTTCCCATCATCAATCATTCCTGAGCATTGAGAAGATAAGGAGATTGTGGGCTGGGCAGTGAGGAAGGGGATATGATAAAAAACAATAAAGATAGCAATGAAAGGGTCAAAATGAACAATCTGCCAAATTTAAAATTTTTGGAAGCAGTCAATTAAATGATATTCCCTTAAACCTGGATAAATCCAGATTAAGAAAGACAAAGTTGTGCTATTTGATTAACAGATTGTGTTTCTCTACTAGCCCAAACATAAACTCTGGTGTCTTTCAGTGGATTGCAGGATATCACAGTATGTACACATTGGAGTGGGAATTTTAAGATGACTGCAAGAGAAGTACTTTGGCAGGGGCTGGAAGAGATGGCAAGTGAAACGAAAGGGTGCACGGGTGTTGTAGGTATGTTTGAACCTTCTGCTGTCATTTACCAGCTATGTGGCTTTGGGGATTATCACTTAATCTCTCCAAGTCTTTGTTTTCTTCTCTGTAAAATGAGGAACATAATAGTACCCGAATCAGGGGTGTCTGGGTGGCTCAGTTGGTTGAGCGTCTGACTCTTGGTTTCAGTTCAGGTCATGATCTCGCGGCTTCATGGGTTTGAGACCTGCATCAGGCTCTGCACTGGCAGTGCAGAGCCTGCTTGGGATTCTCTCTCTCTCTCTCTCTCTCTCTCTCTCTGCCCCTCCCTCACTTGCACTGTCTCTGTTTCTTCCAAAATAAATAAATAAACTTTCAGAACAACAACAAAAATAGTACCTGAATCAAAGGGTGACTATGAATTTTAAGTGGGATCAGTATCTGTATTTTCTCGGTATAGAGCCTGACACTTGGCAAGAACTTGATAAGCGAGTGATATTCTAACTACTGCTGTTGCTGTTATTACTAAGTATTCTTAAGGAGAAGAATCTAGACTCTCTGAGGTCCTTTGCTTGCTTCTCCAACTCACTTGAAACTGCTACGAAGGTTTATACTCCATCCCCGGGTTCAAAACAAAGCCCCCCAGAGGCCCCAGAAACTGAGTCTGTGGTTCATCATTCAACAATGCCCCTCTCCCCTTCTTTATTGTCTCCAAAGATAATCCCCATGGTCTTGATTTAAAAATGATTTTAGGGGGCACTTGGGTGGCTCAGTCGGTTAAGCATCTGACTTCAACTCAGGTCACGATCTCACAGTCCGTGAGTTCGAGCCCCATGTCAGGCTCTGTGCTGACAGCTCAGAGCCTGGAGCCTGCTCTGTGTCTCCCTCTCTCTCTGCCCCTCCCCTGCTCATGCTCTCTCTCTGTCTCAAAAATAAATAAAAACATTAAAAAATTTTTAAAAAATGATTTCATTACTTGATTCTAGGAACACTCAATATCCCCACAAACACGAGCCATGGGGAAGGGACACTTCTTTGGAGGTGCCTACACTGTCCTCATACCTACGTTCTGAGGTCTGTAGATGCCACAGGACAGACAAAATCCCTAGGCCAGTGTCTGGCATGTGGCAAATACTCAATAAATGGATATTCCCCTCCTCTGATCATGCCTGCCCTGAGGTTTGGGGTGACTTGGGGAGGCCTCCAATGTCCCAACCACGTGCACATGCCTCTCTGTATAGAGGCCGGTCCAGGGGTGAGATGGAGGGTCTTGATCTTTCATTTCCTTCCTAAGATCCAGGATTCTGCTGGACTCTGCCACTGTCTGTTTATCTGCCTATCTGTGGGAGTCATTATCGGTCCCCCTCCCTCCTCCCTTTCTCCTTTTCCAGTCTTCCATCATTTTTCTTCATCAGTCTCTCTTATATGTTTATCAAGTGTTTTATTTCCTTTCTCCCTCCCTTCCTCCCTCCCTCCCTTCCTTCTCACCTCCCTTCCTCCCTTCCTCCCTCCCTTCCTTCCTTCTTTCTTTCCCTCTAATTCTCTTTCTTCCATCCCACCTTCCCTCCCTCCCTCCCTTTCTTTCTCAATTGCTTTCTTTTGCTGTTTTATTTTTCTCTCTTATTTTTCTTTTTTCTCTGTTCCCCTCTCCTTCCCTCTCTTTCATTCCCTCCCTTTATTCTTTCAATATCTAACATGAGATTTTATGCTAGTAGACAGGGAAAGACAAATATTGGATGTCTTGTCATAAGGATTCTCATATACCCAGAAGAAGGCAGAAGGCCCAAAGGAAAATGGAAGTAAATAGAAGAAGGGCAGGGCCCAAAAGGGTGTCCTTGCAGGTCTCACTGGGCCCCAGCTTGCCCAGAATTCTACCACTCCTGTTCTCGAAGCTTCTTCTGCTGGATTTTCCCTGTGACAGTTTTGGGCAAGTCTGAGACAAACTCCCCTGTTGGGAGAGGTCAATCCAGTGTGGGCCATCTGTGACTCCAGTGGGGCTGAATTTTTCAGAAGAACTGCTCAGGGGAAGCTCCTGAGGCTGGAGGCTGTAGGTGAGTGAGGGCAGCCTCTAGAGAATAAGGAGCTTCAGAAAGTGTTCTGGGACAAGGACAAGAAGAGAATGACTGGAACAGGACATAAAGGTCTACTCCATGGTGTCTGACATACTCTAGAACAGGGGAGAGCAGCACAGCAAACACAACACTACACAGTCAGACACCTGAGCTTTGACCTCACACTCTCTGGGCTGCAGTCTCTCCCCTACAACCCACCTGACTTTGGACAGGTCACTTGACTTTTCTGAGACAATTTCCCCACTGACTTAACTGGAGGATAGTGACAACTTTGTTGGGTTCTTGTGAGGATAATTTAAATTTACACAGGCTAAGTTCTTAGCATGAGTAAACACTAGAAATATCTTAGCTGTAGTTATTAGCCTGGACTAGAGACACTAGATATTTAAGAGTTACAAAACCCAACTTTGAATTCCAGCTCAGCCATTTCTTGTTGGTGTGCCCTTGGCAGAACTATAAAATCTCTCCAATTTCATTTTTCTTACCTGTAGGGGAAAACATGTTTGATGTCAGGACCCTTCCATCTCTAACATTCCTGAATCCTAGGACAGGGGAGATGAAGACGTTCACAGAGACTTCCTGTTACAAGGCTCAGCTTTGCCAGGGCTTTGGTCTTAGAGTCAGATGGCCTTAGGTCTAATAAATAACAACAGGGATACTGATATGGAAAAAGTTACCTTCTTAACAGCTGATGTGGGAAATTTCCAGAGGCAAGACTGACTTTGTGGATGAAGGAGTTTGTTAAAATCACAATGGGATGGAGCAGAGATTGGCAAACTATAGCCTGTGGGCAAAATCCAGCCCTCCTCCTGTGTTTGTAAATAAAGTTTTATTGAAACACAGCTATACCCATTCATTCCCAATGGTCTCTGGTGGCATTAGCACTACAAGGGCTGAGTTGAGTTCCTAAAATATTTACTAGTTGGCCCCTGGGGTGTAGATAGAGGGTAGAGAGTAGCCTCACAGGAGACCCAGGGAGTGTTTGGTCCCTGGAAGGAGGGAAGAGGTAGAAAGAATGCTGCCCAAACATTCTAGAGGAGAGACTTGTAAAAACACACATCTATTGAGTAATATGACTGTGGATCCACTGGATCCTCCAAAATATTCATTTACAACTCAAAATTCGTAATATATTGGGTATGATTGGATTTTTAGTTTCCTTTTAAAATACTTATTTAGGCTTAGTATGTGCTAGTCTTCTAAGTGCCTTATGTCTTACAAATATTAGCTCTTCTTCTTAACAACCTGTGAAGGAGTAACATCATTATCCCCATTTCACAGATAAGGGAGCTGAGGCACAGTGAGATTGTTAAGTAGGCGATGGAGATGAATTTTGGATGCAACTGTCTAATTCCAGAGGCTGCGCTAGGACTGACTGCCTCACAATGAATTTGAGGCTGAAAGTCTGTGGTGGGCTCTTTGATGTGCTGCCCACTCCTACCCCCCCGTAAGAATGATTTAACCCTCCCACCCCACTGCCAGACCTCTTAGGGGAGTGCTGCAGCCAAAGAAAGCTTCCTCTCCCAGGGCCATATTCCCATCCCAGTGCAGCCTGCAACCATGCCTGATCTACTTAAGGCTATAAAGCACCCTCCCAACCTTGCCTGCAGCTCAGAAAACTCTGAAAGGTCATCCTACCTGCAGAACTCCCCATGGGGGTGTTTGAGGTTCCCAGTGTGACTACATCACAGCGCACCTTCGCCTGTTGCCCAATCCTGCCCCTTCCCTTCCTTTCATTTCCCTTCCCTTCCTTTCTCTTTCTTTCTTCAAGTGTTGATCCCAAAGCACTCCCTAATAAACCTCTTGCATGTTAATCTCCTTCCAAGAGTTGACTTCTCAGAAAATCCACGTAGGACAATTAGCCTGTGGTGACAAAGCATCAGTGAGCTTCTGGATTACATACAGATTTCATTAGCTTTAGGCTTAACATAGCTGCTCTCATCTCTACCCTAGACTCAAAAATACTTTTTTTTTTCTTCTTTCCCTGGGGCAAACTCCTATCTTGTGCCCTCTTCCAAAAACTGGGTCCCCCTTCAGTGTCAACTGCCATGCTTTAGTTCCCTGCCCTAGAGTGAACACAGGTATATAGTGGATTCTGTACTTTTTGCCTTTTCTGGTAAGAGCACCCCTGTTTTCCTGTGGAGAGCTATGCCTCTCTCCCTCAGTCCATATCATGGGTGTAAGTCTGTCTTTTCTCCATCTTTCCTGCACTTGCTTCAGAGGTGATCACATGACCCAGAACTGGCCAATCAGAGTGTTCCATCACCCTGCTTAAGGGATTGATTTAATGATGGGCCCATGACTTAAAACGGTCCAATGAGAATCAACCTGAAGACCTTTGCTGGTGCCTTTAGGGGAAAAGATGCTCTTGTATTATGTGATTTGCTAAACTGCTAAAAACCTATTTTTGGAGCTGCTGGTAGCCCTCACAAAGGGGGAATATATATACCTTGTGCTAATCCTGTTAGATACATGGCTCCAAACACTGAAGAGGTTAGGAGATCCCAAGTTATCTGAAACAAAAATGTCCCACCAAAGGTCACTTGACATCCAGCTTGCTAAGTCATGCTCCCTCTTGCCTCCCTTCCCAACTGTCTTTCTCGAAAACACCAGTGGTAGTCCATCCAAAGAGAAATGGATTTGAGCTCCGAAAAGTCTCAAGCCCTGATCGTGTACCTCTGTAGAGAGGAAGGGCTTTTCTTACCCAGCATCCATCTTGGCCTTGATGCCCAGGCTTGAGTGGGAGTGTTCTGCCACCTTGGGAAGGCCACTAGTCCCACTGGTGAAGTAGATGGCAGCTGCTTCTTGGCTTCCAGTCTCAGCACAGCAATGAGTGGTAGACGCTTCTCTGACAAAGACACAAACTGTCCAATTTTCAGTTCTGCCCTGGACACCAGAGGTCCTGGAGACTCATCTCTTTCCACTTTCCTCCATGCTGGCAAGGGCAAGTCAAGCCAGCCCACTTCAAAAGGGGAGCTTATGAATGGTTAAGATCAAGAGATCCAGTCAGGCTTGGACTCAAAAACCACTCAGATTTGGCACTTTGTTAACTATGGGACTCTGGACTATTTATTTAACTTCTCTGAGTTCCATTTTCTGTATCTGTGAAATGGCATCAATAATTCTCATAGAGTTAATGAGAAAAGGAAATTAATTGTAACACAAAGAAAGAACAAAGAAAATGAGCAACTTGCTCAGCACAAACTCAATAAACGTTAACCTGCTTGTTGTTGGGAGCCCTTGCACAATACAAGGTAAACAATATGTGCTCACTTAGTATCAGTTCTCGCAGTACAGCTTTTTCTATTTTCCCTTGACTTCCCTCTCTCAGACATCGCGTGTAGTGTCTCGATTTCAAGTCTCTCAAAGCTGGTCACATGCTGTCTCTTTCTTTGATAGTTAGGAAACCCATAGGGAGAACAAAAGCTTTTGTCATGTCATGCTTGTGAAATTAGAAAAAGCTTTTGTTCTTCCTATGGGCATCCTAAGAGATGTGTCTCTAGTGGAGGGAGTCCAAACATGTGACAGGGAAACACATTCTTCCAACCAATCCTGCCATCCACTGTTGGAAGGACACATAGCGTTAGAAGCCTTGCATAGAGATACAGAGGGTAGGGAGAAGACACTCAGTATATCAGCATCCTCTTGTATTTTACCTTATATGCTCTTGGCCTCACCTCTGATTCCTGCCAGGTTTGCAGTAACCAGCTCTGGGGATTTCAATCCAGTTGGTGCTACTCTTGGTGTGGACCATGGGTGACTCCCTTTTGTGCCCAGGACTTCTCTGTTACCACCATGGCATGGGACTCTGAGCCTGCTCTGCATGCACGCATGTGCAGCCCCCAAGTGTGGGGTATATGATGCCCCGCCCAGTACAACCCTCCACCAATAGGAGTCAGATGGCTCAATGCTTGTCAGTCCTTGAGTGGACAATCCCGGGAGGCATTCTGTGAGGTCCCTGCAGATCAAGCCCACTTACCTCATGCAGTGACCCAATAACAAACTCTTAAATTATCTTTTCCTTCTTCCCTGCTTCACACTCCCCAGTCTCACACTCTGCTCCCTGGACCTCCCAAATAAAGCACCTGCTCGTAAGTGCTTTGTTCAGTTTCCACTTTTGGCGAAAACGCAGGATGAGACATGTAGATACTCACCGTAGCAGTGCCCTGAAATCCAGCCACCCATTCCAGCTTTTCTCAGATACCAGTAGCTTCGTTTTCAGGAAAGGGCAGTCAGGGGTCACAGCGTCCACTGCCTGGGCCACTTTGTCGCCAGCCATGATGGCCCTGGCCTTAGACATCTGCGGCATACACAGAACGTCCTTGGCTTTCATTTGGATAGTCCCGGGCATGAAGATGAGGCCTGGAGAAGCCAAAAGTATTAGAGAGAACTGGGAGTGAGGGTTATCTTCTCCCCTAGAGAAACGTGATGTAAACAGCGAGTAGGGAGCAAATGGGGGAGGAGGGGGTGAGGAAGGGATGGCCACTGGGGAATATCAGTAACAAGCCACTGAGGATCAGAGAGTGATTGTAACACAGATTTCTTGGTGGTGTTGAACTGCAAGAGGTGTACTGGGACTAAGGAGAGAAACTGATCTCACACCATGGACAGTCTAATCCTTCCTCCCCCCCACCCCCCAAACACACACATACACTGCCCCACAGGAGTTTCCTGTATCCAAAGACTCTCACATAGGATCTAAACTAAGGAAAGGCATTTAGAATTTTTCTAGTCCTGCAACACAGGTCCTACTCTAGACTCTGGTGACTTCTCCCAAACCTGGGACACTGAATTTTGACAGGCGAGAGTGCTCTTACTTTTCTTCATTTTTGTTTTCTATCTTGATGAGACTCTCGTGATTTTGTTTATTCTTCTAAAGTTTCTTTATTGTGGAAGGAGAGGGAGACAGAGAGTGAGCAGGGGAGGGGCAGAGAGAGAGGGAGACACAGAATCTGAAGCAGGCACCAGGCTCTGAGCTGTCAGCACAAAGCCCAATGCGGGGCTCGAACTCACAAGCTGTGAGTGACCTGAGCTGAAGTTGGATGCTTGACTGACTGAACTACCCAGGCGCCCCTGTTTATTCTTCTAGAGAATAACTAGACTTACAGTTCACCATTTACAAAGCTGATTTCGCACATTCCTCTTG
This sequence comes from Leopardus geoffroyi, assembly GCF_018350155.1. Taxonomy (NCBI): domain Eukaryota; kingdom Metazoa; phylum Chordata; class Mammalia; order Carnivora; family Felidae; genus Leopardus; species Leopardus geoffroyi. Next base: position 25,864,142 of record NC_059340.1, read on the forward strand.
ATGAACAGCTTTTACCCCTGGCTCACTTTCTTCCCACTTGTAACACTTCAGGATCCACACTGCAGACCTGCTAACCACGTCCAGTGTGTCTCCACCATAATGGCCATGTTGAGTCAGGCCCACAGAAAAGCAGACACATCCCCCCCGCTGAGTTCTCCTTCCCTTCAGACCATAATCTCTCACTCTGTCACCTTCCTCACATGGCCTGGAAGGGCCTCCATGCGACCCCAAGTTCCTACAATTGTTTCTACCTCCTCTGATTACTCCTGTGTTTTGACCACAATTACATCTTCCTCCTTATTGAGAGAATATCTGTTGCATGTGAGAGAGGCCAGGAAGGAGAGGGTGGGAACGAGGGAAGGTTGTGCAGGAGTTTCTGTGGCTCATTCTTACACCTCTCCATTTGTCATCTCTCATCTCTAAAGGTTGATGATTCTAGAATTTGTCTCCATCCCAGCTGTTGTGCCCTTCAATGCAATTTCTTCTCACTTCCAATCCCTTCTTTTCTTTTTCCCATACATATTTTTGATTGAGATATAATTGATATATAACACTGTACTATTTTTAGGTGTCCCACGTAATAATTTGCTATATGGATATATTACGAAATGCTTACCACACAAGTTAACATCCATCACCACACATAATTACAAGTATTCTTTCTGGTGATAACAACTTCTAAGATCTACTCTCTTAGCGACTTTCAAATACACCAGACATTATCGTTAACTAGAGTCCCATGCTGTACGTTACATCCCCAGGACCTATTTATCTTTTAATGGGAACTTCTCATCCCTTCTTGAACATCACATGAGAACCCCCAACACTTACCTAACTGAACCTGTCATCTTATCCCAACACCCCAATACCTGTTTCTCCCTATGGTCCTCACTGCAGAGAAAGCCTGTAGCATCCACCCAGCTGCCTGAGTGTCTGTGACTTCCCCATCTCCCTGGCTTTCTTCCACTACTATATGTCATTCATCAAAAAGGGTGTTCTTGGGGTGCCTGGGAGGCTCAGTTGGTTAAGTGTCTGACTTGGCTCAGGTCATGATCTCATGGTTTGTAGGTTCGAGCCTCGCATTGGGCTCTGTGCTGACAGCTGAGAGCCTGGAACCTGCTTTGGATTCTGTTTCTCCCTCTCTCTCTGCCCCTCCCCTGCTCACACTCTCTCACAAAAATAAATAAACATAAAAAAGGGTGTTCTCAACTTCCTCCTAATTGCCTCTTAAATCCACTTACTTGTCTCTGTCTCAACCACCCCATCCAAGCTTGAAGCCACCATCATGCCTTGTCTCCTGTCTGGGTTTCCCACACCCACTCCTGCCCTCCTTCATCTCATCTCTATGCCCATCCAGCATGACCTTTTACAAACAGAATATGATCATGTCACTCAATCCATCCATGCTTTTCCATTCCTCACTGGATAAGGATGCAGAACCCTCCCCATGGCATCCAGGGTCCTGCCCATCTTTCCAGGCTCACTTGCCACCAGTTTCTCCTTGCTGTCTCCAAATACACAGACATCTTTTCAGTGTTTCCCATAATTTGCAAGCTTCTTTCCTGTCTGTTCTGTTCCTTCTGCTCAAGGCATCCCTCTCTGTCTCTTCTCCTGGCTGAATCCCACATATCCTTCAGATTCCAGCCCAAATATCACTCCACTGAGACTTCAGTGACCCTCTCAGAGTAGTCAGTTCAGGTCTCCTTTTATAATAGGGAATGACAACATTTTTGTGCAAAGGGCCAAATAGTAAATATTTTCAGCCCTATGGGCCAGATGCTGTCTGTCCCAAATACTCAAGTCTGCCATTGTGGTGCAAAAGCAGCTACAGACTATATGTAAATAGGGCATGGCTATGTTCCAATAAAACTTTATTTACAAAAACCATCTGTGGACCAGATTTAGCCTATAGGTCATAGTTTGCCAACTTTTTTTTCATTAAGTTCTTATAAAATTCTCATGCCACTTATCAAAATTGTGATGAAATAATTATGTGTGCAATTAATAGTTGAATGGCCATCTTTCTCCAAAGATCTTTAAGTCCCATGAATGCACAGGCCATGTTTTGTTTACTCTGTATTAGCAACCTCTAGCATAGTGCTTGGTGCATAGCTTGCTTAAATAATTAGAAAAAGGGTGGTATTTCCTTATGAGAAGAGACAGCATGCTATGTGGACGGAACATCTTTTGGGAGGGGCAGTTGAATTTCTCTGCCATCAGCTTCCTTCACAAGGGAGAGGGTGACCAGACCAGGTGGCCAATTACCAACCTCCTCGCATGCAGCCCAGGGGCACCAGCCACCTCTCAGGCACTTGGGGCAGCACCACAGCCACAAGGTCCCCATGCTGCTGGCTGCGTGCACCCAAAAGGACATTGGCTGCCTGCTGGCTGAGTTCACTCAGTTCACTGAAGTTCATTATTTCATCCCCATCACTGCTCACTCACCACAGGGCTGGGTCTGTAGGTCGCTTGCCAGCCTGAAGAAAGAGACCAGCTTATTAGGGTGGGCCGGCACACATGCACAGAGAATAAATCCCCTGCCTCGCCTCGGAATTGTCACATCAATGCTTAGTAGACTTGTTGACCTCAACCCCCCTATACACTTCAATGAGCTTTTATTTCTATGGGTTCTATTTACTATACTAGAAATTAAAACTGAGAGATTTTATAAATATGTGTGCTTTTAATAATAACAGTAACAAACCATTATATTTTACCACAAATAAGATATGTGTTAATACAGAGGTAAGTATACTTTGTAAAAAACAAAAGAAAGAAAGAAAGAAAGAAAGAAAGAAAGAAAGAAAGAAAGAAAGAGGCTTCATTTTACATTTTTGCAAATCTCTTGAAAACCATCCTTAACAGAAGACAGATTTTTATCTGTTTCTGTCACTTAGTTGCAGAGTCACCTGACATGTAGCCTCTGGAAATAACCACTGTATCCTTGTCAGAGCATGAGAGTGAAAAAGGAAAATGTTATCTTAGATTTGTTTACTTGTTTCCCTCTCTCTCTATTGATGTATTTTTTTCTTTTTTATTACAAATATATATACCATAAAATGTATTATTTTAACCATATTTAAGTGTACAGTTCAATGGCATTAAGTGCTTTACATTGTTATGCAGCTATCACCACCATCCATCTCCAGAACCTTCTCATCTTTCTAGCCTGAAACTGTCCCCATTATGCAAGAACTCCCCAGTTCTCCCTCATCCCAGCACGTGGCAACCAGCTTCTACTTTCTGTCTCTATGAATCTGACTGCTCCAGGAACCTCACATAAATGGAAACACACAACATTTGTCCTCCTGTGACTGGCTTATTTCACTTAACACACTATCTTCAAAGGTTCATCCTCGTTAGAGCATACAACAGAATTTCACTTTTTAAAAGGCTAAACAACATTCTATCATATGGATATACCATATTCTGTTTATCCATTCATCCCCTGACCCTACCTTCTGGCTATTGTGAATAATCCTATCACGAACAAATATCTCTTCAAGACCCTGCTTTTCATTTTTATTTGTTTCCATGTATTTTATTTCTTCTTTTATTTCCTGATTGACCCATTCATTGTTTAGTAGCATGTTGTTTAACCTTCATGTATTTGTGGTCTTTCCAATTTCTTTCCTGTGGTTGACTTCTAGTTTCACAAGGGTGCGGTCGGAAAATATGCATGGTATGATCTCAATCTTTTTGAACCTGTTGAGGGCTGATTTGTGACCTAGCATGTGATCTATTCTGGAGAATCTCCTATGTGTATTTTGCTGCTTTAGGATGGAATGTTCTGAATATATCTGTTAAGTCCATCTGGTCCAGTGTGTCACTCAAAGTCATTGTTTCCTTGTTGATCTTCTGCTTAGATATCTTTCCATTGCTATAAGTGGGGTGTTAAAGTCCCCTACTAGTATTGTATTATTATCAATGAGTTCCTTTATCTTTGCTATTAATTGCTTTATATATTTTGGTGTCTCACGTTAGGACCCTGAGTATTTACAATTGTTAGATCTTACTGGAGAGTCCCCTATATTATGATAAAGTGCCCTTCTTTAGCTCTTGTTACAGCCTTTGGTTTAAAAATCTAGTTTGTCTTGGGGCGCCTGGGTGGCTCAGTCGGTTGGGCATCTGACTTCAGCTCAGGTCATGATCTCACGGTGTGTGGGTTTGAGCCCCATGTCAGGCTCTGTGCTGACAGCTCACAGCCTGGAGCCTGCTTCGAATTCTGTGTCTCCCTCTCTCTCTGCCCTTCCCTACTCATGCTCTGTCTCTCTGTGTCTCGAACATTGAAAAAAAAAATTTTAAATAATCTAGTCTGTCTGATACAAGTATGGCTACTCTGGCCCTCTTTTGTTATCCATTTGAATGACAAATGTTTCTACATCGCCTCACTTTCAATCTGCAGGTATCATTAGGTCCAAATTGAGTCTTTCGTAAGCAGTATATAGATGGGTCTTGGTTTTTTATCCATTCTGATGCACTATGTCTTTTGGTTGGAGCATTTAGTCTATTCACATCCAGAGCAATTATCTATTGATATGTGTTTATTGCCATTTAAGTAGTTGTTTTGTCTTTGCTTCTGGAGATTTTCTCTGTTCCTTTCTTGTCTTCTCATCTTTGGTCTTTCTGTTCCGCTCAAAGAATCCCCTTTAATATTTCTTGCAGAGCTGGGTTAGTGGTCACGAAATCCTTTAGATTTTGTTCGTCTGGGAAACTATTTCTCCTTCTAATCTGAATGATAGCCTTGCTGTATAGAGAATTCTTGGTTGCAGACATTTCCTATTAAGACATTGAACATATCATGCCACTCCCTTCTGGCTTGCCAAGTTTCTTTTGAGAGATCTGCAGCTAGCCTTATGGGTCTTCCCTTGTAAGTTAGGGACTTCTTTTGTCTTGCTGCTTCTAGGATTTTTCTTTATCACTATATTTTGCAATTTTAATTAAATATGTCTCAGCGTTGGCTGCTTTTGTTTATTTTGATGGGAGTTAGTACCTCCTGGACTTGGATGTCTGTTTCTGTCCCCAGAACAGGGAAGTTTTCAGCTATGATTTCCTCAAACAAACTTTCTGCCCCCTTTTCTCTCTTCTTCTTCTTCTGAGACTCCTATAATACAAATGTTATTATGTTTAATGGAGTCACTGAGTCTTCTCAGCAAGACCCTACTTTTTCATTCTTTGGGGTATATACCCAACAGTGAAATTGCTAGTAATTCTATTCTATTTTATTTTATTTTATTTATTATTTTTTTAGAGAGGGATAGAGTAAGTGCACAAGTTGGGGGAGGGGCAGAGGGAGAGGGAGAGGGAGAAAGAGAAGCTCATGTAGGCTCTATGCCCAGCACAGAGCTCAATGCAGGGCTTGATCTTACGAACTGGGAATCACGACCTGAGCTGATATCAAGACGCTTAACTGACTGAGCCACCTGGGTGCCCCAAATACTAATTCTATTTTAAATATTTTTGAGGAGCTGCCATAGTGTTTTTCAGAGAAGCTGTACCTTTTTACATACCCACCAGTGATGCACAAGGATTCCCATTTGTCTTATCGTTTTGTTTTGAAATAGTTTTGATTTCACGGATTACTCTGGAAGAGTCTCAGGTATCCTCAGGGGTTCCCATATCATAGTTTGAGATCAGTAACACAAAGACAAAGGAAAAATCCACTCCTGGTCCCTGATACTCTCCCTGCCCTATACATCTCTCTTCTGAAGTCTGGATTTGTGCTTTCTCCTGCACCTGTTACCCCCTCTTCCCTGTGCAAATACCCTCTGGTTCCTCAGCTCCAGTGTTAGGAACCTCTTTACCCATGACTATATAGTACAGCTATATACGAGCTATAGAAGCTCATGATTAAGGACGAAGGACCTGAAGTCTGCCTGGATTTGAATTTGGCTTCCACTGCTACTGCACTGTGTGCTCTTGAAGAAGTTGTTACTCTTTCCCTGAGTCTCAGTCTTATTTGAAAATGGGGGACAGTCCTAGAAAACCATTTAGACGAGTGAGGACTGAACTTGATAGTGCATATCAAGCACCCAGCCACAATAAAATGTTTAGAATACCTCTGGTAGGGACCACTAGAAACTGGTAACCTCAGTTGCTTCTGGAGACGGGAGCTAGTTTGACTTTGAATTGGATCCAGTGGGCTTTTTTATTAACTTATTCAAATTAAAGTTTTATTTATTAAAAAGGACTTCAACCATCTCCACTTTGACCACAGTTTGTACTTTCTAACTGACTAAACTCTTTCCAGCTTACCTTTTAATTCAGACAAAAGACCCTGCGGGCAAAGCATCCTCTGCCAGAAATGAAACTACTCCCTCAAGCAAGAATAACTGCCCTGATTTAGCAAGACCCTGGGGGACTGACCAAGGCAAAGACCCACCTGACCGTTACTGGCCCTCTGCCCATACCCACCAACCTTTGTGCCACATTTTCCTTACAAAAGCCTGGAAATACATTCAACACTTTGGAGACAGTGTTTGAGATGCTAGTCTGCTGTCTTCCCGGTGTTGACCTCACTGAAATGCATTCCTTTCTTGTTCACCACCACTTGCCTGTTTGCCTTTGAATTTTGTCAGTGGTGAGTGGCCAAACCTGATCTGGTTGGGACCCCAGAGCCAGGTGCTCTTGTATTCCTTCACCCCAGCTACATTTCCTTTTTCAGAGTAAATAGGTAAATTGTTTTCTTAAAAAAAAAAAATGCATTCTCATACAACAAACAGTAAATTATAGCAAGACTAGAATGGGAGACTTGGAGAACTGTCTTTGGACTCAAATTCACACACCTGCATGGACCGAGGGTCTGGGAGTCATGGTTCCTTCCTGTTGATCACCTGGATGCAGCAGATTTGGGGAATGAGGGTTGTGATCCTGGAACAGCAATTGGGGCCTCCCAAATGGAAGGAAGTTCAAGAGAAAGTAATTCATCCTCCCCTTTTCTGGGAGAAACCCCAGACCTGTGTGGTCCGGACGTTCTGGAGCCAGGTTCCCCTAGATAAGCCATGGAATACCACCTTCCCTGGATATATCTGGTTTTCCCAAATAGTCAACAAGTATTTACTGACTGCTTCTCTCAGATGGACACAAAGATGACTAAGACAGATCTCTCCCAGTTTGGAGGTGAGATAGCTAAAAGCATGGAAAATGATTAGGTTCATTTTAGATACTGGTAAGGGTTGTCAGAGGTCAAATCACGTCACACCTCTGCTCAGTGCCACGACTGAATCCCAATTTCATGTAAAAGGAATATCCAAGTGTTTACCACATTATCCAAGTTCCTGCATGGTCTTCACCCACATTTCCATCCTCTCTGGCTTGATGTCCTGCCCACTTACCACATACTCGCTGCCCATTCAGATCCACTGGCACACCCTGCCTCGGGACCAGAAGAAACTTTGTGGTTTCTTCTCAGACCACTTTCCCCCATGTGTCTAGGGATAACCCCCTCTCCTCCTTCAAATCTTTGTCAAAGACTTTTCTCACCTTCTCAGGGAAGCTTACCTTCACCACATATTCCAAATGGTAATCCACCTCAAAAATGGTTCTGCCTTCCATCCCCTCTATGAAGTACTCCATTTTCCTTAATACTCAATACTTTCTAACATATTATAGAATTTACTTATTCATAATTTTTTGCCTCTGTCTCCTTCCATAAGAATCTAAAGTGTATGAGGGAAGAGATCTTTGCCTGTTTTGGAGATGATTTACCTTGAGAACTTAGAACAGTATGTAGCACACAGTGGGTACTCAGTAAACATTACAGTGAATTAATGAGGTCTATGAAGAAAAACACAGACTGTGGAAGTAAGAAAAAAAAACACCACACACACACCCTGGGTAAGGCTGGGCTGGGGAAGAGGCGTAGCTCTAAGCTGGATTTAAGTTTAGATTTAGATTGGACTAAACATCTTAATGCCTGAAAATGAGGTGTGAGAAGGAATAAAAAGATAAGGAATCTGTCCCAGGGCATATAGTCTTTTGGGTGAGGCAGAGAGGATGGACATAGTGGGTCTGGATATCAGTAGCAGGAGGAAAAAATCTACAAATCTAGTGTCTGACTATAGACCATCAAGCCCAGCCCACTCATTATCTCCATTATTTCTGCCACCGTATGGTTAGGGGGTGTCCTGGGATTCCCCCCAAAAGATCCTTAACATGGGCTCAGGGAAAGCTTTGCACAATAAATGACTTAAAAGCTGAGCCTCAGTATAGTTGAGCCCTCTGGCCAGGGATAGGCAAAGTGAGTGAACAAAGATACTACTTTCTTACACCATACACAAGAATAAATTCAAAATGGATTAACAACCTAAATGTGAGACCTGAAACCATAAAAAGCCTAGAAGAGAACATAGGCAGTAATCTCTTTGACATTGGCCACAGCAACTTTTTTCTAGATATGTGTCCAGAGGCAAAGGAAAGAAAAGCAAAAATCAACTATTGGGACTTCATCAAAATAAATAGCTTCTGGGGTGCCTGGGTGGCTCAGTCAGTTAAGCGTCCGACCTCAGCTCAGGTCATGATCTCATGATTCATGAGTTCAAGCTCTGCGTCGGGCTCTGTGCTGACAGCTGAGAGCCTGAAGCCTGCCTTGGATTCTGTGTGTGTGTAGCTCTCTGCTCCTCCCCCACTCATGCTATGTTTCCCTGTCAAAAATAAATAAACATTTATAAATAAATAAATAAATAAATAAATAAATAAATAAATAAATAAATATAAAAAGCTTCTGCACAGTGAAGGCAACAATCAAAAAACTAAAAGGCAACCTATGGAATGGGAGAAGATATTTGCAAATGACCTATCAGATAAAGGGTTTTTGTATTCAAAATATATAAAGAACTTATCAAACTCAACACTCAAAAAACAAATAATTTGATTAAAAATGGGCAGAAGACATGAACAGACATTTCTCCAAAGAAGACATCCACTTGGCCAACAGACACATGAAAAGATACTTATCATCAGGGAAATGCGAATCAAAACCACAATGAGGTATCACCTCACACCTGTCAGAATGATTAGAAACAACAACACAAGAAACAACAGGTATTAGTAAGGATGTGGAGAAAAAGGAACCCTAGTGCACTGTTGGTGGGAATGCACAGTGGAGCAGCCACTTTGAAAAACAATGTGGAGGTTCCCTTAAAAAAATTAAAAATAGAACGACTCTAGGGGTGCCTGGGTGGCTCAGTTGGCTGAGTATCTGATTTCAGCTCAGGTAATGATTTCACCAATCGTGGGTTCCAGCCCTGCATCAGACTCTGTGCTGACAGCTTGGAACCTGGAGTCTGCTTCAGATTCTCTCTCTCTCTCTCTCTCTCTCTCTCTCTCTCTCTCTCTGCCCTTCCCCTGGTCATTCTCTGTATCTCTCTGTCTCCATCTCTCTCTCTAAAACTGAATAAAACATTTAAAAATTTTTTAAAAAACCAAGAACTACTCAGCCATCAAAAATAATGAAATCTTGCCATTTGTAATGACACGGATGGAGCTAGAGAGTGTATTTCTAAGTGAAATAAGTCTGTCAGAGAAAGACAAATACCACGATTTCACTCAGAAGTGGAATTTAAGGAACAAAACAAAGAAGCAAAGGAAAAAGAGAAAGAAATAAACCAAGAAACAGACTCTCACTATAGTGATCAAACTGGTAGTTACCAGAGGGGAGGGGGGCGGGGAGATGGGTGAAATAGGCGATGGGGATTAAGGGGTGCACTTGGCATGATGAGCCCTGGGTACTGTATGGAATTGTTGAATCACTAATATTGTATCCCTGAAACTAATACAACACTGTATGTTAACGAACTGGAATTAAAATAAAAACTAAAAGAAATAATAATAAGAAAAGGAACAGGGTGAAGAGTGTGAGGAGAAAGAGATGGGAACCTGGAAAAGGTGGGCAGGGGTCTTGGCAGAGAAAGGACAGAGGTGGAGACCCAGGGAGGGGCTGCTGTGCAAAATGTCCCCAGCTTCAGTCTTACCATTTGTTAAATAGTGATTTTAATGCTCTCTTCTCAGGATTCGAGTGGGAAACTGCTTGGATCCGTTTTCCCCAAGATGGCTCTTGCAAGATGATTTTGCTTGAGCAGTGTTCACGTTCACTTTTTTTTTTTTTTTTTTTTTTTTTGATGCACAAATGCATTAGGAAAAAAATGAACAGGACTCCAGGCTCATCCTCTAACATATATATATTGCTTAGGGTGAAGATACTTTTGTTTAAATGTGAGTTGATTTACAGCACAGATGGTATGTGGAGACAGCCACGTTTCTGAAGGTAACATGGGAGTGAGTGAAGGTGAGAAATAACAGAGTTAGAGGACTTTAGCAGAGCATCTAGCACAATGCCTGGCACAGAATAAATAGTCAACAGAGGGATGGTAGCAGTTCTTGTTGTGGCTGTTGTGATTACAATGACTTCTAAGGCTGGGGCTGCTGGTGGGGAAGTGTGGGGTGCTGGTGCCTGGCTCCCAAGGGTGCAGCTGCAGCTGAGTTTTGCCTTTTTCGTTTTGGAGACAAGCTGGGCTGGGGCGACTGTGGGAGAAATGGCTGAAGGGGGGAGGGGTGGTCAAGGGTATCAGTTTGGGAGGGTTCTTGGGGGAGGGTGAGTGGGCCTCCCCATGCCTCCATCCCTGCCCTTCATCATCCTTGGCTTATACTGACTGAAGTCTGGACAAAGGACCCTGGGTGGGGAGCTCTGATTACCGCTAGAGAACAGACTGGCTCAGCCAAGGGGCTTAGAGGAGAAGACTCCAGTTCCAAGTCCCTGGCTTTTAAGGAACTGACAATTTGCGGGGCTCATTAGGAATTCCAGCAGTGTCTTATACATGACTCCAAACCCCTGCTAAGAGCACTAATGGGGTTGCAAAGTCAGACCTGCTGGGTTGGGGTAAATCACGAAAGCCCTCTGAATTTCCACCTTTAAAATTAAGAGAATTAAAAAAAAATTAAATTAAATTAAATTAAATTAAGAGAATTTGTCCATGCCATAAAGGCAAAGACTTAAAAACAAGTAAATCACTTTTGACAAGTTTTTTTTTTTTTTTTCCTTTTAAGAGCTAGTGAAACTTTAAGAGGATTATTTCACGCCATAAACCTTCTGGGGCTTCTTAGCACTCGTTGAAGACAAAATTCCTAACAAGCCATCCTGAACTACAAATTGCATAACCTCTTTGTTCTACCTGTAAAATGCAGATATGTTATCAGTACCTATTCAACAAGATGGTTGAGAGTTAAGACATTTGGAACTGTGTCTGGACATAGCTGGTGCTGAGTGTGAGCTGTTCTTAGAAACACAAACCTATCTCTCCCACCTCAGGGCCTTTGCACATGCTATATCCTTTATTCAGAACACTGGGTCCCAATCTTTTTACTTAGTTTCCTTTCACCTTTCAATCTCAGTTCACCAGGGACTTCCTTATGGAAGGCTGTCCTGATATCCTGAGTCCTCCCATAGATTGATCAGTCCCGTCAATCTATGTTTTTTTAAAAAAAATTTTTTTTTTCAACGTTTATTTATTTTTGGGACAGAGAGAGACAGAGCATGAACGGGGGAGGGGCAGAGAGAGAGGGAGACACAGAATCGGAAACAGGCTCCAGGCTCTGAGCCATCAGCCCAGAGCCTGACGCGGGGCTCGAACTCACGAACCGCGAGATCGTGACCTGGCTGAAGTCAGACGCTTAACCGACTGCGCCACCCAGGCGCCCCAGCGTCAATCTATGTTTTAACTAAACTCTTTCCCTTGTGGCATTTATCACAGTTGTGCATTATGTGCCTTATTCTTTTGATGAATAACATCAATGTCCCCACTGGACTGTAAGGCTAGAGTCATGGGCTGAATTGTGTCACCCAATTTCATATGCTAAAGTACTAATCCCCAATACCTCAAGTTGTATTTGGAGATGGGGCCTTTAGTGTGGTGATTAGATTAAACTGGGGTCACCAGGCCCCTAATCTGACTGGTGTTCTTATAAGAAGAGGATATTAGAACATAGACACAAAAGAGGGAGGAACATGTGAGGACATAGGAGAGGATGGCCATACAACCAAGGAGAAAAGTCTCAGAATTAAATTAACCCCACTGACACCTTGAACTTGGACTTCCAGCCTCCAGAACTGTGGAAATAAATTTCTGTTGTTAAAGCCACACAGTCTGTGGTACTTGTTATGAAAGCCCAAACAGACTCACATAGGTATCAACTGAGTTGGATTTTGCTTCTTTTTGTATTCCCAGAGCCCAGCACTGAGCAGGTGCTCCATAAATATTGACTGGTGGGTGAATGGAGGTGCTGGGGGTCAGGCAAACAGCACTAAAGATCACTTTGAGCTTTTATCTGCTTTGCTGCACATGGCTGGTCTCAGCTGCCCAGAACCATCTCTTTCTGTTTCTGGGCCTGGGACATGGCTTTGGGTCTTTATGTCTTTCCTGGGCACAATGTAATACATTAGCACTTGGGGGATGATGTGTTGGTCTGTGGAGGCAGATTGTGGCTTGGGGGAGTTGTTTCTTTAAAATAATTTTTTCATTAAAATAGTTAACACAGACTCACTGAGAAAGCCAGGAAAATAAAGAAACACACAGAAAGGAAAGAACTATCGTCCACTATTTTCAATCCCCAGGAATATTGCTCTTAGCACAAGTATTTCCTTTCAGGCATTTTTCCATAGTTTTCCCTTTCCCTTTCAAAGTTTTGGTTCTCCACTATACATATACTGTTTTTATTCTGATTTAAAATTAATTTAGCTCAAGTTTTCCCCAAGGCATATTTTTTAAAGCCTCAATATTTATTGAGTTAGTCTATTACACTTGAGTTAATCATTGCCTTATTGGTTGGACATTGAATTTTTCAATTTTTTTCACAGTTTTAACACAATGCTCCAGAAATGTCCTTTGAATTCCTTCCTTTTTTTTCTCCCTAAGTTTATTTATTTATTTTGAGACAGAATATGAGCAGGGGAGGGGCACAGAGAGAGAGAGACAGAGAGACAGAGAGAATCCCAAGCAGGCTCCGAGCTGTCAGCACAGAGCCCAGCGCGGGTCTCTATCTCATGAACCGTGAAATCATGACCTGAGCTGAAACCAAGATTTGGACGCTTCACCAACTGAGCTGCCCAGGCACCCCTGACTCCTTTCTTTTGTAATGACTGCTAAACAGAATTTCTGAGCTAAAGGATATGACCAATTTTTTATGACCCTGGATGTGATTACCAAATGGCTTTATCAAAAGGGTCGAGTGGTTATACTCCAACGGGCAGTGAATGAGATCACAGGCGCCCTGACTCTGTGATGACCTGTCCTTCAGAGAGCCGGCTGGAAGGAAGACCAGTGGGCAGCTGCTGAGGATGCCTCCAGACAGAGGAGGGGGAAGTCAAGCCACCAAACACCGCCACTAGACTGGTGGTGGATGTGCACTCTGGGTTAGTGATGTTCTTCTGCTCTCTTCCTCCAGGGTCCTCCAGGTTCTTCCAATGATTCTGGAGATGCCCATTTGGAACTGAAAGCCTCTGATACTGTAAGGTGGAAGGGATGATGCTCCAAACAAGGACTAACCAGTGATCGCACCAGCTCCTCTTAGAAGCTTCTGAGGCCTATGGGGCCTTTCGTGGGCTGCCTCTCGTCTCCCCCCACTCTTGGCTTCTCAATTTACTCCTTTGGATCTTTCCAGAAACCGTCTTGGGCAGTTCTGAAACAAAGGTCACCTAGTGGCCATAAACAAAAACATTTTGAAATCATCATTTCCCAGAAAGACTTCTGTCTTGAGTCATTACCCTCCGCTGCTTCATTGGAAAACCTCCGTGATTCACAGATTGCTCCAAATGGCAAAGACCAAAATGGCTAGGGCCTGGGGCATATGATCTTGCCAGCAGCAATTCAGCACCATCCCCCTAAACCTGGTTTATGCCACTTTTTAGGGTCAGAACAAACTGTAGTTTGGGGTGGGCCCGATGGGGAAATAGGGAGAAAAGGCTGAAGCAGCAGGTAGTTATTTGTATCTTCATCCCCCCAGCACCTGACCCTGAGAGAGAATCCACCTAGTGTGTGCTCAGGTGATTTCCCTGCTCATCATGTCCTAGAACCCCCAATGTTTACCTTCCTGGGGTACTTGTATGGAGCAGTCACCCTCTTCACATGCTCCTGGAGCTCCCGAGTTAGTTTCTCTGGATCTTGAGAGGAGTAAGTTGGAGAAAGGACTATAAAAGCCTTCACCACCTGCCAGAAAAAAAAAATCCAAAAACAAAACCCCCCAAACCAGAAAGAATCAGGCCCTGTATAACAACTCTTTTCTCCTTAACCTAGCCTTGTAAATAAGTGCTTACACTTGCCAGCCCAGCACGAAAATCCTGCCAGCAGGATTCAGCCAGCGAAATGGACGACATCATTTTTTTTTTGCCCTGTTGCCTCCTTTCCAGGAACAACTATTGGAAGCATTGGCTTTTATGGAATGATTCCAGGATCCTACCTGTTTCCCAAACTTCTCTCCTTTCCTGAAATGACACCATTAGCAGTCAATGGGCTTCTCTTCCAATGGAAATACTTTGGAGTAAAGAGCTTCACAAACTCCTTAGGGTCCATACCTTCCAGGTCTTCCTGACTAGAAAGGTAACTGGCAATGCCCCAGATAGGCAGGATTCGGGAAAATGCAGACCACTCTCCCAAGGGGAGATGGGTCTTTCTGAGCCCGCATATATGAGTGTTTACAATCAGCAAACGTTTTGCTGCACAGCTTCCATGCCAGGCATCCTGAGGGACATTCTGCACCTTGGTAGTTTCTGCCTGAGTCTTTCTTTGCAGGCTGCCTCCTGCCATGCAGGAGGAGTCCTGAATTCAGGCACAACAGAACATGGTTTCTGATAGGAATGGAAGAGTTCAAAGGCCAGTAGGTTGCTTATCCACCCCAGCATATAGCTCAGTCAACAACATCCTGTTAGGTGGTGGTTCACCATCCTTGCATACTTCCCAAAGGTGGGCATCTCACTACCATTCCAAGTTCAAACAAATCTGGTTATTAGGAAGGGATTTCTCTGGCCGTTAAAACTACCAAACATTTATTGAGTACCTTCTACACGCCAGGCTCTGTTCTGAGTACTATAAGCAGATTAACTGTGCACACAGCCATTTGTCAAAACCCCAGTTAATTTGTGGCATACAAAACTAGCTGTACTTTTCCAGCTGTGATTTCTCCAACACAGACATGGGGTTCCCACCTCCCTTTTTCAAATTAGTGGCCTCAAAGTTTTTTTCATGTTAACTGATTTATTTTAAGATGGCAGGGAGGGGCAGAGAGTGATGGAGAGAGAGAATCCCAAACAGACTGCGCTGTCATGAACTGTGAGATCGTGACCTGAGCTGATTCACGAGTCAGATGCTTAACCAAATGAGCCACCCAGGTGCCTGTGGCCTGAAAGTTTAATGGGCACCAGGATCACTTGGATAGGGGCTTCTGGTCAAAATGAAGATGCCGTGGGCTGCATCCCCAATCGCTCTGATTCAGCAAGACTGACTTCAGGTCTATAAATCTGTAGTAAAAAAAATGTTTTTTAAACGTTTATTTATTTTTGAGAGGGACAGAAAGACAGACCATGAGTGGGGGAGGGGCAGAGAGAGAGAGGGAGACACAGAATCTGAG
The DNA here is from genome assembly GCF_018350155.1 of Leopardus geoffroyi. Classification (NCBI taxonomy): domain Eukaryota; kingdom Metazoa; phylum Chordata; class Mammalia; order Carnivora; family Felidae; genus Leopardus; species Leopardus geoffroyi. Next base: position 25,879,757 of record NC_059340.1, read on the forward strand.
GCAGTCTCCAGGCTCTGAGCTGTCAGTACAGAGCCTGACATCGGGCTTGAACTTACCGCGAGATCATGACCTGAGCCAAAGCTGCACAGTTAACTGACTGAGCTACACAGACACCCCTACAAATTTTGTATTTTAAACAAAATGATGCAGCTGTGAGTAGTCCAGGGCCCAGATGAGAATCACTCTTGTGGCCCTGGTGCTTCTGAGAACAGAGCCCGATTTTGCACTAACTTTCATTAGGTAACTACACTATAAGTAGGATTATGTTGCATTTACAGCCAGTGAAAAACACATAGGTCTGCCTATGGGCTTAATCCTCCCATTCTATCTATTCTGCTGGGACCCATGGGAAGAAATTTTCATTTCTCCTAAGAAAGGTCAGCTTATTAAACTTGGTCCATCCTTCCACTATATCAAGGTCACTTTGGATACTTATTGTGTCTTCCCTCAAGTTGGATATTCCTCAGCAGTCATGTCTGGCATGCTTGCTATATCCTCACCTGCAAACGGGAAAGTACTCTTTATTGGCCAGGATGGATGACAGAGCCTGCGTTCACCAAGATTTCCTGCCCAACAGCCCACCTCTTTTGGACCCAGTTCTATGTTCACTTGACAGCAAAGCGTTGGTATCTTCTCATCATGTCCCTCTAGACAGTCTGTCTCTAAACACATGAGGGTAATGCTTAACCAAAAGGAATGTGTGCCTGATGGTGACATTCAGACTTTGTAATATCTGGAGTCAGGGGAAGATACGGGGGAGTTTCCATCTTACTCTGCTGGGTGCTAACAGGTACACAACCAGAAGGAAATATTCTTGGATGGACTAGTTACCTCCCCTCTGATGGGGTCTGGACTGCTGACCACAGCAGCCTCCAGGACAGCTGGGTGCTCGGCAAGGGCACTTTCCACTTCAACAGGCCCAATCCGGTAGCTGGAAGAGAAAAGCAAATTCTTCTAAGTAACCTACCCGCCCCCACCAAGCTTCAAAAAGAGAAGGAAAGAGCAGACAGCTTGACCTTGAGGAATTGATCACATCGTCATTTCGTCCCATGAACCAAAAGTAGCCATCCTTGTCCTTGTGGGCTCGGTCCCCTGTGATGTAAAAGTCCCCTCGTTCTGATGCCTCTGTCTTCTCAGGATTGTCCTGGAAGACAAAAGAAGTCCATGAAGGGCCATCTCAGCACAGCCACTAAAGCCAGCTATGGCCCTAGTGGCCCCATGCAGGAGAACAGGGACCCCTAACAGGAAGTCCACAAGTTCCCAAAGACCAAGCTGGCCAGAATTTCACACTGGACAAGGAGCTATGAAATGTGTGCATTTTCTCTCTTTTAGATGGAAGTGTCAGGAAATGATTAAGGACAGCCCCTCGCTACCATTTTTAGAAGGGTCCAAGGAAACATAGTTGGAACACAGGAAGGTGGCCACAGGGCCACTGGCTCTGGGTTTTGTTTGTTTTGTTTTTGTTTTTTTGCATAAAAGAACACACTCTTTGTGCTCAGAAATCACTAAAGGTAGAAAGTGAGGGCTTGCTTGGCCACAAAGAAGGGGTAGAGGAAAGATGAAAAACTAAAAATCAAACTCTGATTCTTAAAGATTTAAAGAAGCTACTACCCAACAAGAAAAATAAACAAATTAATTACTGTTGTATGCAACTATCTGGATGCATGTCAAAAACATTATGCTGAGTGACAGAAACCAGACACACAAAAATGAGTACTCTGTGATTCCATTTATATAAAGTTCTTTAAAAAAAAAAGGCGAGGCACCTGGGTGGCTCAGTCAGTTAAGTGTCTGACTTCTGCTCAGGTCATGATCTCATGATTCGTGGGTTCTGGCCCCGCACTGGGCTCTGCGCTGACAGCTCAGGGCCTGGAGCCTGCTTCTGATTCTGTGTCTCCCTTTCTCTCTGCCCCTCACCTGGTCTCACTCTGTCTCTCTCAAAAATAAATAAACATTAACAAAGAAAATTAAAAAAAAAAATAGGCAAAATTTTTCTATAGCAACAACAAATAATTTAGCAATTGCCTATGGCTTGGGGATTGACTGCAAAGGGGCACAAGGGAACTTTCGGGGGGATAAAAATGTTCTATATCTTGATTCTGGTGGTAGTTACCTAAGTGCATACATTTGTCAAAAGTCATTGACCTGTACACGTAACATAGGTTACATACATTTCATTGTATGTAAATTATGCCTCAATTTAAAAACTGCATTCTGAGAAAAAAGAAAAAAGCTAAGCTGTCAATACCTAAAAATAAATTTCATACAAAACCTGAAAGAAGTATACAGAGAAAAAACTCTTTAGAACATTTAAGAAGATACATTTAAATGGAAAGCTAGAAAGACTGAATTTCATAAATATGTTAATTCTCTCCCAAACTGATCTAGAGATGTAGTGACACTCATTAGAATACTAACAAACATTTTCCATGGAATTTGACAAGTTGATTCTACAATGTATATGAGAGAGTAGAGAGCTAAGAGTAGGTAAAACATGTGTAAAGAAGCTGAGGAAGAAAGAGCTTTACTCTACTAAATATTAAAATTTGGGGGAATGTTTTCCTGGATAAAGCTCTATGGTATCAGCACCGGAATAAAACACATGGCCAATTAAATAGAAGAATCTGCCAAAACTTAGCTATCTATGGATATATCAAACTTTTATTTCTGACCAAGCTGACATGACAGATCACTTTTCTTTGAGATTTAATTTTTTTCCTTAGTTGAAAAGGACTCAAGAAGAAAACTAACAGTTGGTGCTGCAAAGAAAAAGTTGAAACAAGTAAAGATTCTTGTGCAGCAAGTAACTTTACAAATTACCTGACTCCCTCAATGGGCTGATCACAGACCCAGAAAGGTCCTGTACGTGAGCGCTGTGAGGACCAGGGTCATGTCTTCCCTGCCATTGCTGGATACTTAGCGGCATGAAGTAGCCACTCAATAAATAATGAATGTATAAATTATTCAGGAAAGTCAAGGATTTGCTATTGCTTACAAAAATGATTAGAAGGAAATACATTAAAATTTTTAAATTATCTTTGATTGGTATATTACTGTTTTATTGTTGGGAGGTTTTTTTGGGTTTTTTTGTTGGTTTTTTTGTTTTTTGTTTTTTTGTTTTTTTTTTTTTTGGTTTATTCTGGTAGGTAAGCTTCTGTGACTTTAAATGAAATACCATGCCATGAAAGACTATTTCTCTTGTAGTCACAGAAGCCACTAAAACACATATACACCACTCTAAAAACAAATAGACTGATTTTTATGTGTTCTTCCCGGTGTAGCGGACTAGCAGCTTCGCATACAGCCAGATAGAGTTCCTACTAAAGCCGTGGTTCTTAACTTTGGCTGCACATCTGAATCACCAGGGGAGCTGATCCACATCCTCAGAAAGGTTGATCTCATTCAGTGGGGCTTGAGTATCAGTAGTGTTTTGAAGCTTCCAAGGTGTTTCTAATGTGCAACCAGGGTTGAGAACCATGTCAATAGAGCTTTATAGAGGAGTCTCACAAAAAGAAAGCCCATCATAAACACCAACAAAAGTGGGCACAAGAGAGAGGTAACTAATGGGTTATCACAGAAACTTAGACTAGAATTCTTGGGCACAAGCCCTGCCAGTAAACCCCTCTTGCACACAAGACTCAAGACAAAAAGAATTCTGAAAATTAGGCTCTGACACAAATTGCAGTTTGACTTTTGTGAAGTCCCTTCCTTTCTCTGAACTGCAATTTTTCATCACTGAAATGATGGGGTCTCCCCTGTGTTTTAAATTTACACTCTCAGACATACCCATGCTCACATCCATGTCCTGTACATACTAGGTGCTTGACATTGGATAAGTCACTTTATCTTTCCAACTTCTTTATCAATAATAATACCAACTTACCTCATGCAGTTATCACAAGGGTTAAACAAACAGGTGTTTATAAATCTTGGAACACAATGCTCGGCACACAGAAATCATTGTGAAAATGGCCATCCCCTGCCACTTACCAAATAGCAACTGAAGAAACAGAAGGGCCGGGCAGGCCTGACTCGGACAGCAACATTTCCCTCTTCTCCCGGAGACAGGATGTTGCCTTCATCGTCCACAATCTGGCAGAGAGATCATAGGGCAGTGTCTGGATATCTGCACAGCCAGGCCAACCCCCCAGCTAAGCCTGCTGTCGCTAACCCAGAACATGCATTGTGTTCTCTTTGAACCAAGCTTCAGCAGCAGTTAGGGGAGGCTGCCTACCTGCACATCGTAAGGTGGGGATGCTTTCCCCATGGATCCAGATTTGATTTTCATGCCTTTTGAATTGGCACAGATTACAACCTGGAGAGAAAGTAGTACCAATAAGGAGGAAGCTTATCCCCTTCGCTTTCTTCCTGGTGCCCATCTTTTCTCCCACTTTGCCTTCTAACTCTTCCTCCCCTCTCTCCTCTCCTCCCCCCTCTTCCTTTCTGTCTCTTCCTCATCTCTTCCTTCCTTCTCTTCTTTCCATAGTCACCACGCACTTACTGAACGCCTACTGGGCACTCACATGTAAAGAACCAAATGTGTCACTAAGCTGAAAGACTCAGTTGACCACCAAATCTCTGCTGCCCAGATGGCTGTGGGGAATAGTGTCTAAGATCGTGAGTGCTGACCGGAGACAGAGGTAGGCTGTCCTAGTGGACACAAACAGCACCCTTGGCCATGAGAGTTGGTTTGCTGGCTGTGGTGTCATTGTGAAATCACTTCAAATTATCTTTAAACCAAAAGGGAAGAAAAGCTGATGGGATTTTGTTATCAGCTTCTCCCAGTGGGCAGGGCAGTCCCTGACAGGTGTCTGGAAGGCAGGAGGCTCGGTGGGTTGGCCATCTCCCCCTACTGGCCAAGAGCCCAGGTGGAGGTGACCTGTGGCAGGGACCCAGGCCCCAGCAGCACTCACTGTTTCAGACTGGCCATAGCCTTCATGCAGCTCCAGGCCCACTTGGCTCTTCCATTTCTCTCTCACGTCAGGATTCAGGGCCTCTCCTCCGGTCAGACAATGCCTCAGGCTCTGAAACTGGTACCTTTCTCAGTTGGAAAATAAGGTCACCTATGTCAGGAGTTCCCCATCCCCCACCTCACTCTCCAGTACTGCTGCTCAGGTCTAGACATCTAAACACACTGGAGGGTAAAGGGCAGGCTTTATAATCTGTTCCAACTACCCTATCCTCTGGCTTTGCAGGCATGTTCCTCAGAGGCAGGCAATTTTTTAAAAACCAATCCTGTCTGATTCTGAAAAATCAGAACCTCATATAGTAGGTTTTGGCATAACAGTCAATTGGCCAAAATAACTTCGTTGAAAACAAACAGACAGTAAATTGCTTAGGACAGCCACCTGGTTATAAATCGATTACAAATTTAAACAGTAGAAAGTAGCCCTCTAGGAATATGAAAATTGTCAAGAATGGGCCAAAATTCCTACAGATATTAAATACATTGCAAATCTACCCTTCCATTTAACAAATTATGCAAAATGTGAACAACTGGTGGTTGCAAATACATTTTCAACCATTTTTCCCCCTTTGGATAAACTCGGTTTGCGTATTAATTAGTATTACCTAGTACCTTTCAACCAAATTGCTCTTGAAAAAAATCATTCAGAGTCTGCTTTCTGTTAAAACCATGATATAGAGGTATACACAACGGGTCAGTGAATGGGATGAATTCTTACATTAGGAAAGAATTCCCCAGGAGAGACATGCAAGAGCTCCCTTGGTGCTCCCCACGACTTGGGAAAGAATAGAAGAGGCAGACATAGATCAGAGTCAGTAAGGACAACAGATGTGTCTCCACATACCCCAGCAACTAGACTTGTCCTGCTAGCAGATGTCGCTTTGCATTCACCCAGGATGGGAGCCATAGGCACACAGTGTCTTGTTGCCTTCCATGGGATACTCAAGGCATTCACTCAGAGGGCGGCTGAATGGGCTTAATCTGGGGCTGAGGCATGGAACATCGATTGTGGTGGGCTTGCTAGTCCTTGGCCTTGGCCACAAATCCCATTCCACAGGTGGCTAACAGGTATCCAATAATTCCTCCAACCTCACAGAAGTAGCAGACATATTGATGAGGGAATGGCCTATGGGTATACGATGGAGAAACAGCCCACCTCAAGTGCTAAAATTCCAGACTGTCTTAAATCTATCCAATTCCATCTGGATGCAAATTCCTGGGTGGGGGGAGGGGCAAGAATTTCATTTATGTGGGGCATCTGCAAAGGATATAGATGCTTATGTGCTTGAGTAAGTGTGCATGAGAGAAACACAGATATATATAATATTCTAGATATATATTCTCTATATAGAGAATCACAGATGTATGTGTGTATATTATATATACATATATATATGTATACACATATATATATATACACATATATATATACATATACACAGAGAGAGAGAGAGAGAAAGACAGGGAGAGAGATAGGAGAGGGACAGAGATGAGACAGAGACAAAGAGACAGAAACACAGACAGAGGTGGTATGACAGCATAGGTATGCATGTGTACATATACTGTATGTATATGTACTGTACATTCACATACTTAGGTCCCCAAAGCACCTAACAGTTGGGCTGTACCTGGTCAGATCCTCCTGTACAAGCAACCGGAAGATGGTGGGGACACAGCAGAGGGTGGTGATCGGGAAACTGGAGAGAGTCTAAACAAAAACAATTAGAGGTATTGGGGTGGGCCTTTGTGCAGATGGAGCAGGTGAACTGGGTCTTCATACTCTCATTACCAGAGCAGAGAAGTTGAAAACTACACATGGCATCCAGCCTCCAAGGTGGCTCCAGATGACTTTACTTCCTGGTATTTTACTCTTGTGGGGTGCCTTCCCACACTGAACCAAGTTTGGTCTGTGTGTCCAAGAGCATTCGGCACAGGTGACAGATGCCACTTTCGAGATGAGATTGTACAAATACTACAGCTTCTGTCTGGGGTACCATCCCTCTATCCTCCTATCTTAAGTCACTTGCTCTGGGGAAAACAGGCCACCATGTCATGAGTATACTCGAGTGTATACAGTCAGAAACTAAAACCTTTGGCCAATAGCCAGTAACAAACTGAAGTCCTCTAAAAACCACGAGTGGGTTTTTAAAGAGATTCTCTAGTCCCAGTCAAGCCTTAAGGTAATTGCAGTCCTGGCAGACGTCTTTCTTTTATTATGGTAAAATACACATCACATAAAATTTATCATTTTAACCATTTTTAAATGTACAGTCTAATGGCATTAAATACATTCACATTGTTGTACAACCATCACCACCATCCATCTCCAGAACTTTAAAAATCTTCCCAAACTGAAACTCTGTACCCATTACAAAATATTGCCCCATTTCTCCTTTCCTCCAGCTCCTGACCATTTCACTTTCTGTCTCCATGATTTTAACTACCCTAGATACATCAAATAAGTGAACCATACAGTATTTGTCCTTTTGTGGCTGGCTTATTATTTCACTTAACATAATGTCTTCAAGATTCATCCATGATATAGCACGGGTTATTCCTTCTTTTTTTTTTTTAACATTTATTTATTTTTGAGAGACAGCATGAGCAGGGGAGGAGCAGAGAGAGAGGGAGACACAGCACAGGGCCTAATGCAGGGCTCCAACTCAGGAACCATGAGATCATGACCTGAGCCGAAGTTGGAAGCTCAACCGATGGAGTTACCCAGGTGCCCTAAGTGTCATTCCTTCTTTTTAAAGGCTGAATAATATTCCACTGTATGCATGTATCACATCTTGTTTACTCATTTATCTGCCAATGGGACTTGGTTGCTTTTACCTTTGGGCTATTAGGAATAATGCTGCTATGAACATGGATATACCTAGCTGACAGCTTGACTGCAACCTCATGAGAGGCCCTGATTCAGAACCACCTGTTAGACTGCTCCCAGACTCCTGACCACCAGAAACTGTGAGATACTAAATGTTGGTTTTAAGCTGCTAAGTTTAGGGGTAACTTACTACAATAGATAACTAATATACTAGGTAAGGGCTAGAGGCAGTAGAGGGACAAGGTACACACTGGCTGATCAAGCCCTAAGTGAAAAATGATGATGGTGAGCTTGGTAATGGCAATAATAGTCAATATGTGTTAGCAGCCCACTCTGTGCCAGGCCCCATGCCTAGGACTGTTTCATCCTCCATAGGACTGTATTATCCCTTTCTTTCTTACAGATGAAGAAACTGAGGTTCAATTTCCTCATCTCAAGGAAGGAAGTTAGGTACCTTTCCCAAGGACACACAGCTAGCAAATGGAAGATGTAGGATCAGAGGTCAGGTCTGACTGATGGCATGGTCTATGCTATTAGCCACCAGGTGACACAGCTTACCTCAATGCAAAGAGCACACACCCGCAGATGGCCCCTCAGATGTTTTAAGGAATGGTGGTTAGGATGTAGAGGGCAGAAGGAAGGTGCCCTATGTCAATAATTATGGGGTCAATAATTATGACAAAACCCGGGGAAAATGGGCAGGAGTCATCAGGATACTCCGGCTGGGTGAAATATTCACACTAAGCACCATGGATAGTAGCACATGGAATTGAGGAGTAGACTATGGCTTTCCCCAAGGTTTGGAAAAGTAACTAGGGTTTTGACAGGAGCACAGGAAGAAATTGGTGGAGGGAGAGGCACCCAATGCAGAAAACATACAATATGAAAATGTTCAGAGATATTAAATGGTCTTGTCCAGGAATCTAGTTATAGGACAGGCAATAACTGAAGGTAGCCAGGTGGGCAGGAGTCAGATATGGATGGTCCTGGGAGCCATTTTGTTTAATATCAGCACCAAAGAGGCCTTGTGGTCACTTATGCCTTTTCTCCTGCAAATTCAAAACCTGTATTCCTTTTTTTAAAAAGCTTTATTTCTTTAAGTAATCTCAACCCTCAATGTGGTGCTTGAACTCACAACCCTGAGATCAAGAGCTGCATGCTCTACTGACTCAGCCAGCCAGGCATCCCCAATGCCTATACTCCACTCATTTCATTTACACCCAACACATAAGCCATATTTTTGTTTCTTACATTCAGAATAACCTTGGCATCAACTCGGGGCAGTTCATGCACAAAAATGCAAGATCCATTAGGCCAGGCGGAGAAGAGGGTCCAGGCTGCCTTCACCCAGCCCGTGTCTGAGGTGTTCCAGAAGATGTCTGATTTGGTCAGGTCCACCCAATGCCTGCCAAAAATTAGAGAAAGTCAGAACCTCCAGCAGTGCTTCTTCTTTTAAAGAGGATTACAGTATCAATGTTACCTTATTTGGAGCCTTGACCAAGGTTCACTTATAACTCACTTGCAGTTATCAAATTGGTACAAGAACCCTAAAGCCACTCTTTCTCTCAACAAGCATTTATGGAGCATATTCTGTGTATTTATGCCATAGGCGAAGGATACAGAATTAAACAGATCCCATGCTTTCAAGAGTTCACAATCTAGTGGGAGTGATCTGTAAAGGAACACATAATCTCAGTACAATGTGATGAGGAAACTTCTTGATTCAGCCAAAGTTTATTCAGCACTTATTCTACACTTGGCATTAGAGTGTAGCAAAGAATGATCAGTCTTGCTTTGAGGAGCCTACAGTTTAGTACGTTTAAACATCTAGGAAGACCCTGAAGAGCAAGCCTTCAAAGAGTTAAACACAGAGCCATTTTACAATTATGCAATTATGCAATTCTGGAGAATGGGCACCCAACCCAGAGACAGGATGGAGACGGATCTGAGAAATGGTTCCCCAGAGGAGGTGAGGGCTGAGTGAGATGTAAATGATGTGCAGGAACTACACAGGGGAGGCAGAGAAGGAAGGACATCCAAGGAAGGGGAGGCGGTGCCTGTGAGCATAGAAAATACACAAGTGGTCATGTTCTGCACTTGGATTCTAGGACACACGGTCTTCCTGGTCCTCAACCTTGGCTGCTCCTTCTTGGTCTCCTTCTCCTAGTTCTCCTTGCTTACCACTTCATTGCAGAAATGCCTCAGGCATTCAGCGCCCAGGCCTCTTCTCTTCCCAGTGTCTTTTACTCTTTGCTGATCTCATCCAATTTCATGGCATTAAGTACCACCTTGCTGACAATTCCATCATGAATATTTCCCACGAACTCTACACATGTATCTCCAAATACCTCCCAATATCTCCTTTCTTAACTCAGGGTATGGAGATGTCTACTAAGCATCTCAAACTTAGGACGCTGAAAATGAACTCCTCGTGTTCCTCCCACCAAACAGCTCAACATAGTCTTCCCACTGCCAGTTAACGCTTCTAATTGTTCAGGCCATAAAACGAGGCATCACCCCTGACTCTTCTCGCTGTCCCTCACTTCACATCAAACCTGTCAGCAAATCTTATTAGGCCTATGTTCAAACTACATTCAGAATCTTGCCTCCTCTCACTTCCCCTGCGGAAGCCTCCCTCCGCCTTTGCCTCTTAATGCACTGGCTTCTGAAGTGGGCCTCTGCTTCATCCTTTGCCCCCTACAGGTTATTCTCAACCCAAACGCCTGACAGATCCTTTAAAAAAGCAAATCAGGTCACATCACTCCTCTGCTCAAAATACTCCACTGTTCCTCAGAAAATTAAACATAGAATCACTGTATGATCCAGCAATTCCACTTCTGGATATATACACCCCAAAGAATTTGGGTTTGAATAGATGTTTATATACCCATGTTAATAGCACTAGTGATAACAGCCAAAAAGTGGAAGCAACCCAAGTGTCCATCCTTGGGTGACTGGATAAACAACACTGATAAGTTACATACGTTGCAATATTCATTAATGAGCCTTAAAAAGAAAGGAAATTCTGACACATGCTACAACATGGATGAAACCTGAGGACATTTTGCTAAGTGAAATGAGTTAGACAAGAAGGGAAAAATACTGTATGATTCCACTTATAGGTGATTCCCAGAGTAGTCAAATTCATAGAGACAGAAAGTAGAACGGTGGGTGTCAGGGTTGAGGAGGGAGGAAATGGGGAATTAATGTGTAAATGGGCATAGAGTTTCAGATTTACAAAATGGAAAAGTTCCAGAGATGGATGGTGGGGATGACTGTATAACAATGTGACCGTCCTTAATAACACTAATTCTACACTTAAAAAGGTTAAGATGGTAAATTTTATGTTATATATCTCTTACCACAATTAAAAACAAAAAATCTCCAATGGCTTCTCACCTTGCTCAAAGTAAAACCCAGGCAAGGCCTTCTGATTCTACCTGAGTTCACACTTTGTTAGCTCTCTGACTTCATTCTTCCTTTTTTTTTAGTTTATTTATTTTGAGAGAGAGAGAGAGAGAGAGAGAGAGAGAAAATGAGCAGAGGAGAGGCAGAGAGAGAGAGAATCCCAAGCAGGTTCTACACTGTCAGCTCAGAGCCCAATGTGGGACTCGATCTCACAAACTGTGGAGATCATGACCTGACCCGAAACCAAGAGTCAGACGCTCAACTGACTGAACCACCCAGGTGTCCCATGTTAGTTCTCTGACCTCACTCTTGCCACTATGCCTCTTACATTTCTCTGGCTCATTCCCTACTTTCTGTTACTTGATCTGCCAGATGAGCTGTCCCCTGGTACCTTCCACTGGCCACAAAACCCAGTCCATAGCTGGCCTGGGAGTGCTCAACCATCTTGGGGGCCCCAGTAGTGCCACTTGTGAAGTAGATGGCCAGTGGGTCTTGACTCTTGGTCCTCACACAGTTGTGTTCTGTGGATGCCTCGCTGTAAAATATAAAAATCCTAGGTGGTATTACAAGTAGTAAAAATAGTCATAATAACAATAATATTTACAACAACAATACTGGCTACCATCTTATTAAATACTACCTGTGAGGCACTGTGCTGGAAGCTCCAGTTGGCATTGTCTCTGAGCCCTACAATGACCTCATGGGGTACGTACTATCATTATAACCCTTTGCAAATAAGGAAATTGAGGCTCAAAACTGGTGAAGCAACTCACTCAAAAGAGCCTGTGCTCCTCCACCTGGGCATGAGGACTCTCTGGTGGATAAGCACGTTTCTGTGTCTATGCCTCTGCACATTTAAGGCACAGCTTTGCCCTCACCCCAATTCCAGGTAATTTAGGGCTGAAGGATTCCCTACATTTGTGGGTTTGAGATCTGGGTAACTCCTAAAGTTCTGTGATCTGGCAAATCTTCTCACCCACTGGTTCTCAATCCTGGCTGGACCACAGGGGCATCTGGTGAGTCTTTAAAAGATATCCCACTGCCCAGGCTCCACCCTAGAGAAAAATAGAAGCTTTGATGGTGGGCCTGGGGCACTAGGATTTTTTTTTTTTTTTTTTTTTTGTATATTTTGGTTTTTTTAAAAGCTCCTCGGGTAATTCTAATGACAGCCAAAATTGAGAATTCCTGGTCTAGGCCAACCCGGCAGCTCATCAATGTCATCTGGGCAGATCTCTTACAATACAGATTCCCAGGGCCTTTGCTCAGGTACATCTGGTTAAGTAAGTCAGATGTGGGAATCTGAATTTAAAACAGTACCCGAAGATAAATGGCCAAATAAATAAGTAAAACAAAATAAACAGAATTTTCCATAATTTTTAGTAGAAAGTTTGCATTCTAATATAGGCAAGAACAGTCTAAAGATTATTTACCATGTCCTCAAACTTCTAAATATATCTTTTTTACTTTACTACCTACACGTGCTGAGTATTTTCTGTTCAAGTTTCTGCTGATGATCATTGCAATGAAATATAACGTAATAATATATTATAAAAAATGTCACATATTGGAAATATAATATTTTTGAAAATACAAGATAAATTACTTGCAATGCATGCTTGTGGGTCTTATAATCCTAAAAATCTGTAACACATTTAAGTGAATGTGGCACATAGTTCTTTTTCAAATAAAGCTACTGATATAAGAGACAAATGTTGATATTAGTAAGAAAAGTAAAATAAAGTGAAACAACACCCAGGTGAATGGGTGGTAGTTGGTCTGTGGAATGTGCATGTGTGACTTCATGGTACAGGCCTCTGACAGGGCCCCTTTTTGTTTCTGCCTCTGATCAGGACAAAATCTCAAATGCCAAGGTAGGCTTCCACCAGGGCGTTGCTCAAAGGCAGATGGCTTTTGGTTCTGTCCCAACCATCATATAACTACTTGTTAGCATCCTGCATAAGGCACTTTACTTTTCCAGTGTCAGTTTCCTTACCTGTAAAATTGGGTTAAAGGGTACTTCATAGGGTTTTTTTCCAAGTATTAAATAAGAGCACCAAACACAATGCTTACACAAAATAGATGTTCATTACATCTTTGGTGCATGAATGAATGTAGGTAAATGCTTACCGAGCACAATGCCTAGCATACACCAAGCACTCGATGCATGGCAGCTATTATTATATTACTAATTGACCACCCACTATGTCCTAAGTGCATCATATGGGTTATCTAGTTTACTCTGGCTACCAGTTCTGTAACCACTAGCACCATGACAGAAGCAAAAGACACCCAGAAAAGCTAATGACAATTCTAGTACTGAAAAGTGAGTGACTTTGAAGGATCTTAAGGCGGTCACTGGGATTAGGGATTAGGTCTCAGGTCCCCGTGATCTCCACAGTTGAGTGCTCCTTTCTGGTTCACTCTCTTCGTGGACAATCAGCAATACACTCCATCCCCTATTACTTAAAGGGGGAAAACCTTGGCCTCATCTTTATGCTGTTCTCTGGAAAACCCCAACTTACCGGAGGAGTTCCCTGAAGTTCATCCAGCCTGGCCGACTGCTGTCTGACACCAGTAGCTTGGTCTGAAGGGAGGGGCAGTCAGCACTAATGGCGTCGACCCGCGGAGCCAGGGAGTCACTGGTGATAATGGACTTGGCCCTGGATGCCTGCAGCCTGTATTTGAGGTCCTTCTCCGTCAGCTGAGAGACACCCGGAATCATGACAGCCCCTGGCACCACACAGAGAGGGGATGTTGACTGGGCAGCAGAGGAAGAGCCCTGTGAAGAAGTCCAGACCCTGATAGTCCCATCAGAGAAACGAACAGGAAGGGACTGGACAGGGTTGGAATGCCTGAACTGGAAAAGGTAACAATAATGACAATAATGGAATCCAGAATATGTTTATGGAGCACTTACATGTGCTAAGAATTTACATGCATTATGTCATTTAATTCTCACAACCCTGATGAGTAGGTGCTATTTTTATACCCATTTTGCAGATTCAAACAACAACAACAACAAAAACAACAACTAAGACTTAGACTCTTATGCCTTAATTAAATGAAATAACTTGCCCAAGATCACACAGCTAACATGTGGTAGAACTGGGATTGTGAGTCTAAGAGGTGGTAAACCTAAGGGTCCAAGATCTCAAATACTGTTTTAGAAATGACCTAGCTCCTTGGTTTGCCATGCCTTCACACAAAAGGCTACAATAAATCCTAGTGTTGAGAGTGGATCTCTTGGGGTGGGTGGTGGGAGGGTAGGTACAGTAGGTGGGAGCTTGTATAACATCAACCAAAACCACTTCTGAATGCAGCTGAGTCCATCTCTTCCCAAGGGGAAGGGATGTGGAAGCATAAAACATGGACAAATTTTATCAGACACCTGAAAAGCCACCTGAGTATCTCAGAATGGAGGTTGTAAACACCCACTGAGCCCAGCACTCTCATTTCACAGATGAGAAGAAAGACATCCTAAAAGAATGGGTCATCCTGCCATGGCCAGTGAGTGAGGACAGTAGACAGAGGAAGGGGCCAATCCCAAATGGTGTTGGAGCCAAACCAAAGTTCTCATTACACTTTGCTTTATCTCCTAAGCTTTTACAGGTTTTAAAACCCAGCATGAACACTTTGGGAGGTGAATGTTATCTCTTTACTTCATCCCTCTGCTTTAGCTATTTCCAGAAGTCTGTCCCACCTGGAGTTGTGTGTGTTGTTTTGGGGGCCCAAGCAGATGGTGGACAGCTAGGGATGTCAGCAAGAGAAATGAGTCTAACACCATAGACTAGAAGACCAGCAATAAGTGCATATCAGGAGAACATGGCAATGTGAGAATATAAGGACATCCAGCTTGGGGATCCTCTAAAATGTTGGAGATGATGTTGGACTTGACATGGTCATGTATGATGTAGTCTTGAACTATTTTATTTGGACATCAAAGAAATGGGTGAATCTGCACAATTGGGGGAACTGGAGACATTTAGATAACAGGAAAAATAATGAAAATAATACCCCCAAAAGAAGTTTTGATCATGCAAAGTGCCCAACACACTGCCAGGCACATAGTAGGTCCTCAAGAAAAGCATAAGGGCTCCTTTACCTAGGCTCTCATTTAAATAAACCTTATATGCCATGGCAGAATATGGAGAACTCCCAAAACCTGTGGGCCTGTTTCTTTTCCTCAAGCTGGATGTACTATAATGGTGATTTTTATATTTTGTGCAAGAGTATATAAAAATAGAAGTAAAGTTCCTGCCTTTTTTTTTTTTTTTTGACAATCCATTCACAAAATGGTTGACTAAACTTGTTTGTATAGAAAAGCTAATTCTCTGGTATGAGTTTGTATCCCCCTCTGTTTTGCAAACATTATTTGTAAAAACATCCATATTTCAGACAGTGTTCTATGGACAGGGTTGGAGGGCATGGTCAACCTTTCAAGTGGTGGAAAGTTCCCAGTGGGTGGAGAAACCAGCTCTCCACCAAAAGTAGTTGTCTTGCTTTTGTAAAGTCAGCATAAAAACTCCAGCCCTTTCAATAAGAGCATCAGAGGGTCAGCAGAGGCCCTCTGAGTTCTATTTCCGCCTCTGCTCCTGTGCTGGAAGAATCACCCCAAGAAGATCAATGGTCCATTGCCTTGGCCATTCATAACAGCGGGAGGAAGAATCCTCAAGGGCTAATCTTATGGCTTTGATTATTTTGTCCTTCTCTTTCTTCCCTTGGCAGCTGGTAGATGCTGTGGTGGTGAGAGCCATAAAGTCTAAGAGTGAAAGTAATCTAGATTGACTAGGAAGGTCTCTCATGAATACTTGCATTACTCTCCACACACTCACAGCTCCCAAACCATGACCAGCAAAAAATATGTTTGGTTTGTTCCACTCAGATTTTTTCTAAAGTTTATTTCATTCTCAACAGTTTTTCTTCCCCCATAAAAATCCAGAGTTTTCTATTACAAAGTCAGAAGTGCTGGAAACACTGGCCCGCATTCACACACGGAAACATCTGGCTGGAGTTGAGAAGCAGTTGCCCCCTTTTGATGAGCCATGTGAGCTGCGCTATCCGGCAGTCACTAGTGCTCCCTACCGCCACACACCGACCTGCTTTCCTCAATTACATTACTACCTGGCCCCCCGTGCTCAATCAAGTTTGTGACTGTTAGGCAAAGGGGAAGTAAACAAAACTCCACGTAAAGTTCACTTTGCTCCATCTCCCAAACCATGTGGACTCTGCAAAACTCTGGCAGGTGTGTCGGCTCCAAGTGGTAGCCTCAGCCCTGCTCACTGACCTGTCCGTATACATGCCACGCTGACCAGCCACCATTCCGGGAGCCGCGGGAGCACCAGCATCATCCTGTCCCCAGGCTGAAGGCTACACGTATCCCTCAGCACATTCGCCGCCCTCCTGGACTGCTGCCCCAGCTGCTCAAAGTTCCACTTGACTTCTGCTCCCGTGCCATTGACCCACCAGAATGCAGGGATCAGGGGCCTGTGTCCAGCCTAGATGGCAATGTAGGCAGAAAAGAAAAGGAAAACATTTGTTGAGGACTTTTGTTTGCTTGTTACTGTTTTATTTGATTTTGTTGCAATAGTGTTTAAATTCAACACAGTGTTCAACAGTGTTCAAATTCAAAACAATATGGAAAGATGCATTGAGAGGCTTCCTCCCATCCTTATGCCCATCTATGTTGCTCCTCACTTCACCTGCCTCAATGAGTAACCAGTATTATTAGTTTCTTGCATATCTGTTCAGTGTTTCTTTAGGTAAACATTAAGTATATTCTGTTTTCCATACCACTTTTTTTAATGCAAAAGACAGCATATGATTCCTACTGTTTTGTGTCCCCTTTTTTTGAGATATAATTCTCATACCATAAACTTCACTATTCTGAAGTGCACAATTCAGTGGTTTTTAGTATATTCCCAAAGTGCTGTGATCATTGCCACTATCTAATTCCAGAACATTTTCATCATCCCAAAAAGAAACACTGTACAGATTAGCAGTCACTTCCTATTCTCCCCTCTCCCCAGCCCTTGGCAACCACTCATCTACTCTGTCTGTATGGATTTGCCTGTTTTGGATATTTCATATGGATGGAATCATAATATGTGCCAGCACCACTAGTTGGAAACATTATTCTTTCCCCACTGAATTTTCTTGGCACTTGTGCTGAAAATCAACTGACCATAGATTTATGGGTTTATTTCTGGACTCTCAATTCTATTCCATCCATCCAGATCTATCCCTATACCAGTGTTACACTGTCTTTTTTTTTTTTTTCTCACACAGGAAAAAAAAATACAGTTATTACTATAACTCTGTAGCAGGTTTGAGTGCTCCAGAGTTGTATTTCTTTTTCAAGGCTGCTGAGGTTATTAAGGGCCCCTTGCGTTTCCACATCAATTTTTGGAGAAGATTTCAGCAAAGAAGTTCCCTGGGATTTTGATAAAGATTACATTGAGTATCTAGATTAATTAGAGATGTGTTATCATTTTTTTGAAACATTATACTTTCTGCTTCAAGGGCAATCAAGTTTAAAAAACGTACAGTTCAACTTTAAAAAGTCAGACTTCAGGTAATCTGCTAAGTGCATACATAACGTAGAGGGTAACATTTTCTGGCAGTCCTTGTTTCCCTAAAGTTGGAGTTCATCAGATGTGTTTTAAAATTTTCCCAAAATTGTCACGAGGCATACATTATTTTTACATAATGAAGTAATATCTCAGGGGAATTCTTACGGAGATTCATCCGACTCTTTAATGAGTGTTTCTTTAAGGAACACTCCCTGATCTATTCCAGCCTTTGGTAAGTCTCCAGAATTTTAAAAAGTAGACTCTGACAATTTTTCCAAGGTTTTTCATTGCTGTTGCTTTTATAGAGGATAAAATTATAGCAAATCCTGATTCCACCATTTTTGCTGATGTAACCCTGTTTGTATTTATCATTGAGAGAAATCTTCTAAGGACAATGCCAGGTTGGAAAAAGAGCTCAGACTCTGTAGACAGGAACAGGCCCCGGCTCCATCTTCTACATATGTTTCCCAGGTGGCAGATGGTATGACTCCCATTTGATACATGCGAAAACTAAAGATGAAAAAATATGGGTGAAAAAAATCCAAAGAGCTTCGTGCATTTATCCAAGGTCACACTTCAAGTGGATGAACCATGTCTATCTAACTGCAACCACCTTCATACTTTACTATACCCACGAAAAGTATACTTTTAGTGAATCCACTAATGGTGTTAGTTCCCTCATTGTTTTTCTTTAAACAAGCTCTTCTTAAAGTTAACATAAACAAATTGCTTGGAGATAGTTTATATTCTCCTGCTCTAAATACAAAGTTAGCACCTTTAACATAAATAAAAAGCGAACTATAACATGCAGACAGAGGCACAACAGACACATAAGGAAGGGAAAATAAAGAAGGAAGCATATGAACACAAACACAGAAAGAAATCCAGATAATCAGTTCCTAAAACAGTTTAAATTTTAGGACTTGCAAAACTCCTAGGTCAAAATGTCCACCTATCTTGTAGCTCTGAGTCACAGTGGGGTTCCAGAGGGCAGACTTTGATGCCCAAGCTGGACACTAGGACACAGTGCGCCTCACCTTTTCTAGCTGGCTCCACATATCCAGTACATCGTGAGCAAAGTTGAAGTACTCAGGCACTGG
This sequence comes from Leopardus geoffroyi, assembly GCF_018350155.1. Lineage (NCBI taxonomy): Eukaryota > Metazoa > Chordata > Mammalia > Carnivora > Felidae > Leopardus > Leopardus geoffroyi. Next base: position 25,898,627 of record NC_059340.1, read on the forward strand.
CTGCCTCCCCAGGCTGATTGCTTCCCAGGTGGCCACAATGTCCTGAGGGTCAAGTAGAGGTGGCGGTTGCCCATGAGGCCCGCAGAATCCCCGCGCACTTCTCAGCACCTTGAGGACTCGTCCTCTTAGCCATGGCATCATGTTATTGCCTCTGGTCTGTAACCAAAGAGAAGAGATAGAGCATCATGCTGAATTCTGGGCTTTGTGGACAGACTGAGCTTGAGAAGAAACCTGTGGTCAGCCCTGATGGTGACTACAGTGCACACTGACCTGTAAACAGAGTCTTGGAACTCAGTCTTAGTACCACCATGTGATTTTGGTCATTTTTTTCTGAGTCTGAGGTCCATGTCTTCCACCTCTCGCCGCCTGTGGACCTCTGGGGGTCTGAGGTCAGTAACTCAGAACCTACTTCCCAAGGCTTCCCAAGCCCACTTTCCCAAGATAAACCCTGAACTAGCTGACAAAGACAAGAAAAGCTTTAGAGCAACACTGCACAATAGAAATATATTGTGAGCTACACCTGTAATGCACAATTTTCTAGTAGCTTCATTCAAAAACATAAAAAGAAAGGGGTGAAATGAATTACAATAATATTTTATTTAATCCATGTGAAAGGTGAAATAAGGTGGGGTCATTATGTCAAGGGGTTTTAAAATGAGTCTGGAGGCCATTCAGGAGGTGGGCCTTAACGTTCACACCTCACCAGTGGAACCATGAACTTTTGAACTGGGCCAAACCACAAATATTCCAAGGACTCAGCCTGAATACCTGTTACAGTAAGAGACTTTGTTTAGCCTTAGCAATCAATTATATTCAGTCAAGATCAGTTTTCTTCTGCCAACATCAATCAAAATTCGTTGTAAGCAATATATAGAAGCATTCCCTTTATTTATTTATTTATTTTTTTATTATATGAAATTTATTGTCAAATTGGTTTCCATACAACACCCAGTGCTCATCCCAAAAGGTGCCCTCCTCAATACCCATCACCCACCCTCACCTCCCTCCCACCCCCCATCAACCCTCAGTTTGTTCTCAGTTTTTAACAGTCTCTTATGAGAAGCATTCCCTTTTGTCTTTAAAAATCCTTGCCTGTTGCTCCCTGGAGTGGGGGTGGGGCACTATTTGGGTTCCAGCCCTAATCTGTGTTCTCTGAATTGTAATTCTGAGACACCAAATAAACTTTTTTTTTTTTAGCTTTGCTCTTTTTTTTGGTCAACACCAGCTGTGTCCTATAATTTCAACATGTAATCAATGTAAAAAGAAATTACTAAAGAGATAATTTACATTTTTTGGGGGGTGGAGGTGGAGGATTGTAAATCCTCACAATCCAGTATGTATTTTACACTTACAAACACACCTCAGTTTGGACAAGCCACATTTCAAGGGCTCAACAGCTGCAAGTGGCTGTGGCTACCATATTGGACAGGGCAATTTTCAGTGTCTTGCTACTCAAAGTCGGTCTATGGGACAGCAGCATCAGCACTCCTGGGAGCTTGGGACAACTGCAGAACCACAGACCGCACGCTAGACATGTGGAATTAGACTCTGCACTTAAAGGGAGCCCGAGTGAGGTGTGTGCACTTAGAAGTTTAAGAAGCAGCAGCCTAGAGGCTGCATCCCCAGATGCAGTTTCTTTCCACCAAATTCCTTTTGGTCATTATAATAGTAACAGAATACGGTAATGTAACTGCCAGAGACTAAAAGTTTGAGCTTCCCACCCCCAGATTCTTTTATTAAGTTCTAACCCCCAATGTGATGGTAGCAGGAGGTGGGGGCCTTTGGGAGGTGATTAGGTCCTGAGACCCCAGAGAGCTGGCTTGCCCCTTCTGCCTGTTGAGGAGAATGCAGACCCACTTTGCCAGACCTGCTTTGTCAGACCTGCCTGGTCTGTGAACCAGGAAGGGGGCTCTCACCACACTGGGAATCTGACTGCTACACTTTGATCTTGGACTTCCCAGTCCCCAGAACCATGAGAAATAAATGTTGTTTGAACCACAGCTGCCAAACAGACTAAGACAATAACCAACAATAATAATGTATCACAATACCAAGAAGAATGATTATAATTGCCATCTACAGAAGACTTACTGTGTACCAAGCAAGCATTTGGAAGGCACTTTGTAGATGTTATTTCCTTAAATCCTTACAACTCTAGAATCTAACTGTTCTTTTCTCTGTTTTACAGATAAAGAAAGTGAGGCTTAGAGATGACAGATAAGTGACTTGCAGGTCTCAATTCCCAGAGATGCCCAGGCCCCAGCCTCTGTTGTGGCCGCCATTCCTGGGGCCTCAGACTCCCCTCCTCTGACCCTCTCCCCCCATTCCTCAGCTCTCCTGAACTCTGCCCCAAGCCTTTTCCTCTGCCTCCCACACCTGGATTCCTCCACCCCTTGACAGCTGATAATTACAGTCCCCAGGCCTCCTTTCCCAGGGCACAAGGCCATTTCAGGCAGGCCCCTTCTGATACCTGTCCTTGAAAGATTTCTCTCTGTAGTACCTTGCTCTTGAACCCAAGAAATGCAAAAGGGCTTCGGTGTTCTGCTTCAGCTGAATACAGGCTTTAATGCCTATAAACATTCAGGTTCCTCCAGGACTGCTGGAGAAGGCAATCTGCTGACTCAGCCTCCCACAGGGAAGTTTGGCCCCAGATGCAGCCAAGAGAGAGCAGAGCCTGAAGCCAGCAGAGGACAAGGTAACTTCAACTGGCCAGCAAGCTTGAAGCCTGTGAGTGTGGCTCCACCAACAAGTTTTTTTCAGAGCTCACAGGGCTGGGAGATTAAACTCCAGCTCTGGTGGAACATCTTCCCTGAAAATTCAGTTCACCACGTCATCTGAAAAGAGAACAGGAACTTTATTATGTTCTGGCAGAAAGAATACAATAGTGACAATAATATAAGTCAAACCATGTTCCTTTTCTGCTCCAAACCCTCCAAAGCACAGAGACAAGAAAGTACATCAGTAGTTGCCTGGGGCTGGGTATGTGAACAGGGAATGACTGCAAATGGACACAAGGGATGTCTTTGAGGTGACAGAAATTTTTTATATCAGACTGTGATCACGGCTGCACAAATCTGTAAATGACTAAAAATAATAGCAATAGTAACAATGGCATACTTGAATGAACTTTATGGTATGTAAAATTAAATCTAAAAAAAAGAAAAAAAAAGCTTTTTTTGTTTTGTTTTGTTTTGAAACCTCCTATGTCTGCCTGTCTGGCTCAAAGTCCAAGTCAAAGTCCTGCCAGCAGCTGCAAGGCCCCACATGATTTCCTGGCTCTCCCCTCCGGCCCCCTGCTAGCTCTGTTCCAGCCACACTGGCCTGCCTGCCCTTTGTTCTCCCTGCTGCTGGTTAACTGGATCTCTGAGAACAGGAGCAAAAAACATCTTGTCTCATAGTGTTTGCCAATATCTGTGGTTAAATATTCCCACCATGGCCAATTTCAATCAACCAAAGTTTTAAAAACCGGCTTGCAAAGTTCCTGATTATTAACTGTCTCTGGCACACCCCTGCGAGCTGGCTCCAGCCCTGCTTCATTCCTTGTGCTCGCTGGCTTCTCTGCCACGAATTTCCTTTCACAGGGTTCACTCACTGTCTCACCACTCACACACAGGCCCCTGCTCAGCATGCCTTCTGCCACGGCCCTAACCCCAACTGGAACCTTCTCCCATCTGACACTTCCCACCTTCCTTCTCTGCTTGATTTTCCTTCTTAGTGTTTATCACTTTCTTTTTTAAATGTTTTTTTTAATGTTTATTTATTTCTGAGAGAGAGAGAGAGCTCGCAAGCGTGAGCAAATGGGGGAGGGGCAGGAGGGAGGCACAGAATCCCAAGCAGACTCCAGGTTCAAAGCTGTTAGCACAGAGCTGGATGTGGGGCTCAAACCCGTGAACCATGAGATCATGACCTGAGCTGAAATTGGCCACTCAACTGACCAAGCCACCCAGGCGCCCCAGTGTTTATCACTTTCTAACGTTCAATGTATTTTATAAAAAACATTTTTTTCCAGTTTTAATACGAAATGATTGACAGATAAAATTCTATATATTTAAGGTATGTGGCATATGCATTACATAAATGGTTACCACAGTTAAGCTAATTAATACAGCCATCACTTCACCTACCTGCCATTCAATATTTTCCACTCATTCACTTTTGCTGTCTGTTCCCTCCCCCAACCCACACATGCACACTAGAATATCAACTCCACCAGAACATGGATTTTAGATGTTCAGCCGTTTCATCAGGACTTATAACAGTGCCCTGCCACACTGTAAGAGTTTAATAAATACTTGTTGAGTCAATGAAGAGTAAATGAGAATTAACATTTAGTGAACATTTTTTGTCTGCCAGTCATTGCTATGTGCAGCAAGCACAAATTGACCTCTGATGTTCTCTGACCTCAGATCACCTTTCTTCCTTAGCACTAGAAGTGGTTCAAAGTCCTTTCGATGGAAAAGGGGCTATGAGTGCCTCCTGGAGAGGATGCTTAGGTGTCAGCTGCCTTGCTTTGCAGTGGTTAGCATCACACTGGGTGTTCATCCTCCACTGTGTTTTGTTCCCTGAGGCTCTGGCTTGTTTCCTGGCCAGGCTGGTGTTGCCCCTTCCCATGGAGGCAGCTCCTCTTCCTCCCTGCCAAGCATGACCATAGCAAATCATCTCTTTGACCTTCAAATTCCACTTCCTCAGTGCCTAGGCCTCTAATGGGTCCCAGGCAACCGCTCTTATCTGCAAATCTGCAGCCAGATCTAAAGATACATTCTCTAGTCTCAGGGAGGTGGATGGTCAGATGACCTGCTTTTCAGAGGACCTGAGGTCAATTTCACTGCTATCCATCAGTATTTGATAAGAATCCAGTCACACAGAACTGGAGGCTACAAACTCTGACAATAATTCTGCTGCTACTGCTAATAATACAATAACTGCCTTTCATTTAGTCATTCAACAAACATCTTTAAGCACCTGTTAGCTGCTAGGCAAAGTAAAGTATAAGGAATTTAAAAGGTGATTGCTACTGTGATGAAAACTAAAGCCTAGAAAGAGACAGAAAGTACCTAAGAGGATTGGGGAGGTTAATGGTTTTAAACAAAGTGATGGGGAAAAGGCCCAGGCTGAGAAAGTGATGTTTGAGCAGACTTACAGGAGATAAGACAGTAAACCTGGGTGAAGAGCCGACTATAGAAGAAACTGATATGGGAAACAAAGGCAGAAGGAAATGGCAGATAAAACTGAATTTCCTTATAACCTGCAGCCTGTTGACAAATACTTAAGGCAGGCAGAGTAAAAGTTTCTCAGGGAACTCCCTGCTGTCTTAATGCTAATGCTTTGCTGGAGGGAAAAACAACCTTAGGGTGACAGTAGCTAGGCCTCCAGTATCCTGGGAGTCTTCTTTAGCATATGAACTCCCAAGTATATAACCAGTCTATCCACAGGGTCCTGGGCAGCTCTTTCTGCCCAAGGGTTTTGTCCCCTGGCTTTAATACAATCACCTTTTTGCACCAAAGACATCTTCAAGAATTCTTTCCTGGCTGTCAGCTCCAAACCCCATGAACCCTCCTCATCACCCCAAAACCTCATCAGAAACCACGAGTGACCCTGAGGTGGGAGAGTGACTGTCATATTGGAGGAGCGACAAGAAGGCCAGTGTGGCTGCAGCAGGGAGTGGGAGAGAGGCTAGGAGAGGAGACAAGGGCCAGCTTTCTGCCCTCCAGGTCCCTTGCAGCTCACTTTGGCCAGTCAGCTCCGTTAACCCTTCCAACAGCCCTGTGAGTTCTATGCCATTTTACACGTGACAAAACTGAGCCTCAGAAAGGGTGAGCGACATGCTCAAGGCCACCCAGCTATTCAGGGACGGAGCTGGGATTCCAATTCCAATGTTTAGACACTTCTGTGCCACCCTGTGCCACTCTTGGCCGGGATGTATTTTGTTTCTGGTGTTCCCTGTGACCTCCAGCCCCACCCCTGTGCTTGGGCAAGCTCCTCTCAGCAAGGGCAGGGCCTTCTTACCCAACAATGGCCATTCTTCTCCAGGGCCACCCTGGCCTCCAGAACCCCAGAATGTGGAACACTGCTGCTCAGGCTGCTGTGGTTCCCGTGTGTCTGGGAAGGGTCTTCATTTCTGCCTCTGGATTTCTTTAGGAAACTTGGCGGCCTCCAGGTCCTACTCTGTCACAAAGGAAAACCAGGAGTCTGTTCTTCAGGCCACGACTTCCCTCCTCAAGTGCCCCGGAGTTTGCTGCCCCAGCTCGGCCCAGTGGGCCTGCGTGTAACCAGACTTCCTACAGGTATGGGCTTGAATGAAATGGCAATTCTGATGGATGGGCCTTGCCCTGGCGACATTCCTTCTGCCAGGATGGTTAAAATTTAAGTGTGGTTTACTGCGAAGATGGCTACACATTAGTATCACCTAAAGAAACTCACCGCACCCTATACAGACCAATGAAATTACACCTAGTGTATTTGGGTTCAAACATCAGTATTTTCTTGAGGTTTACCAAGAGATTCTAATGGGCGGCAATGGTTGAGAATCATTGAAATACACTGTGGGGTTTGTGTGAGAATTAAATTAGATAATTTGTTCATTCATTCATTAAAAAACATTCACTGAGTTCCAGATCTGGACAAGGCACTGTTCTAGGAGGTGGGAAAACAGCTGTGAACAAAGGCACTTACAGGAAAAAGTTTAGAAATATAAACTGTGGAGCCCCTGGATGGCTCAGTGGGTTAATCGTCCGACTTCAGCTCAGGTCATCACCTCACAGTTAGTGAGTTCAAGCCCCATGTAGGGCTCTGTGCTGACAGCTCAGAGCCTGGAGCCTGCTTCGGAGTCTGTGTCTCCCTCTCTCTCTGTCTGTCCCTCCCCTGCTCGTGCTCTGTCTCTGTCTCTCAAAAACGAATAAATGTTAAAAAAAAATTTGTTTAATAAAAAAATAAAGCATGTACACTCAGAAATAATAATACAGGATTTGAAGCAAATGGGGGTGATGTGGCCGAGAATGCTGGAGGCAAAGGTAGTGGGGAGACAGAGTGGCCTGGGAAGACCCCCCTCAGAGGAGCTGGTGTTAGGGACCTGAATGACCAAAAAAGGTTACAGATCAGGAAAAGGGTGTTCCAGGCAGAGGCAAAGGTCCCAAGCAGTGTCTGCCTTAGGAGAGGGAAGGAACCAGCCTGGCTGACATGCTGACATAGGAGGGAGAGCACAGGGCTGAGGTCACAGGAAACGGGATGATGGAGTCCTGAGACGCCACCATATTGTATGTGATGGCAGGCCCCTGGCTTCTCCATAAGACAGTGATGTGATCTAAGCTGTGTTTTAGAAGGAAATCTCTAAATTCTGTGTGATGAATGGATTGGGAGGAGAGCAAAAAGAATATAAGTAGAGAGGAGGCCACTGCTCCAGCTGGACCAGAGACGATGCTGGCTGGGACAGGAGGCTCTCAGTGTTGGAGAACAGGGACATTTAGTGCTCAGAGCAGTGGTAACTGGTAGAAAGGCCCTCTGCATTAAATACTCTTATTCTTATTTATTCTTATTCATAAGAGTTTTCTATGATGGCACTCCTCCCTGTGTGGGGGTGGAGGGTAGAGGCTGGATCTAGGCTTGGAATTGGCTGTGGCTGGGGCTGAGGGTTCCCCAGAGGGACACAGAGGAGCCACCAGGATTATCAGGCCAGAGTGGTGGGTGCAGGGAGAACCGGGGTTCCGGACAGGAGCAGGGGTCTGGGTGGGGTTGAGGGTACAGTGTCAGGGGTTGAGTCACAATGGGGTCCAGAGTTTGAGGAGGAGCTCTGTGATGAATCAAGGCTGAGCTGTGGTCAGAGAGGGTCGCAGGAAAGAGTAAAGGGTGTGGTGTGGAAGGTGGAAGGTGGAAGGTGGAAGGTGGGGGAAGAGAAAGAGAAACGGGGCAGGGAGACAGAGAGAGAGAGACACACACACACACACACAACCTGTCCCCCTCCCACTCTTTTCCTGGAAATGTATACAGTTCACTTTTTTGCTCCCTTCAGTTGCTAAACAAAATTCAACTGAGTAAATTTTAAAGATCTTATTGGCTTTATTCAATGATTAATGAATCAGGCAGTATCCCATGTAGCAGATGTTTGTTTGCTTTCATGTTTAATTTATTTTGAGAGAGAGAGAGAGCATTCATGAGCACAAGCGGCGGGAGGATTAGAGAAGAGGGAGAGAGAGAATCCCAAGTAGGCTCCCCTCTGGCAGCACAGAACCCAACTGGGGGCTTGATCCCATGAACCATGAGATCATGACCTGAGCTGAAATCAAAAGTCAGACACTTAATGGACTGAGCCACCCAGGCACCTCTTTGCTGGTTTCTTTTTTTTTTTTTTTTTTTTTACAAGTATTCCTTAGCTTTGTTATTTGTATGTTTGTTTATTCTTACTGAAATGTAATTAACCTACAGTATTATATTAGTGTCTGGTGTGCAATATGATTCAACATTTCTATGCATTACTCAGAGCTCATCACAATAAATGTACCCTTAATCCCCTTCATCTGTTTCACCCATCCACTCACCCACCTCCCCTCTGGTAAACACCAGTTTGTTCTCTGTATTTAAGATTCTGTTTTTTTGTTTGTCTCTTTTCGTTTATTCATTTGTTTTGTTTCTTAAATTCCACATATGAATGAAATCATATGGTGTTTGTCTTTGTCTTACTTATTTCATTTAGCATTATACTCTCTAGGTGTATCCATTGCAAATGGCAAGATTTCATTCTTTTTTTATGGCTGAATAATATTCTGTTATATGTATACACCACATCTTCTTTACCCATTCATCTATGGATGTACATGTAGGTTGTTTTCATCTCTTGGCTATTGTAAATAATGCTATAATAAACATAGCGTTACTTTATTTTTTCAGATTAGTGTTTTTGTTTTCTTTGGGTAAATATCCATCAGTGGCATTACTGGATCATATGGTAATTTCAGTTTTAATTTTTTGAGAAAACTCCACCCTGTTTTTTTATTTTTTTTTAATTTATTTTTGGTACAGAGAGAGACAGAGCATGAACGGGGGAGGGGCAGAGAGAGAGGGAGACACAGAATCGGAAACAGGCTCCAGGCTCCAAGCCATCAGCCCAGAGCCTGACGCGGGGCTCGAACTCACGGACCGCGAGATCGTGACCTGGCTGAAGTCGGACGCTTAACCGACTGCGCCACCCAGGCGCCCCTCCACCCTGTTTTCCACACTGGCTGCATTCCTACCACACAGGATTCCTAGCCACACAGTTTGCATTCCTACCAATAGTGCAAGAGGATTCCTTTTTCTCCACATCCTTGCCAACACTTGTTATTTCCTGTCTTTTTGAGTCTAACCATTCTGACAGGTATGAGGTGGTATCTCATCATGGTTTTGATTTGCATTTCCTTGACAGTGAGTGATACTGAGCATCTTTTCATGTGTCTTCTGGCCATTAACATGCAGGAATACTCTTGTCAAAGGTCTTTGGGGGAGCCCACCATAGCCCTGATCAGCCTGGCCTGCACTCCGATGCTCTGCCATCCACTCAGGCCAAATGACTCGCTTTGGTTGATTTCATTTGACTGCGTGGCTCTCTCTCTCTTTTTTTTTTTAACGTTTATTTTTGAGAGAGAGTGTGTGAGCAGGGGAGGGGCAAAGAAAGAGAGGGAGACACAGAATCCAAAGTAGGCTCCAGGCTCCATACTGTCAGCACAGAGCCTGATGCAGGGCTCAAACCCACGAACGTCAGGATTATGACCTGATCCAAAGTCAGGCACTTAACCAACTGAGCCACCCAGATGCCCCAATCGCATGGTTCTCAACCTACAGACTGCAAGACAGAATTATCTGTGACTATCAATGGTAACACATGGATCTCATTTGGACCCCAATTCAATCAAACTTGAAATTATGAGATAACTGGGTTAATTTTCACACTGTTTGGATATTTGATAAGAAGTTATTGTTCATTCTGTTAAGTAGGATAATAGTATTGTGGTTATGTTTTATTTCAAAAAAATACCTTTTAACAATTCATAATTCATTATTTATGGATGAAATAATGTTAAGATATGGGACTAGCTTCAAAACAGTTCAGGGCAGGAAGTGATAAGAATGTAAACAAGATTGGTAGTGACAGTAAACCTAGTTGAATGATGCTGGAGGCACACCAACCAGTCTACTTTTGCATATATTCAAAATTTTCCAAATAGAAAGTTAAAAATAAAAGAATCATTTGGGGAGCTTTTAAAACATACAGCTCTCTGGGCACTACTCTAGTGATTCTGAATTAGTTGGTCTGGGTGGAGGCCTAGCATAAGTACTGTTTAAACAGCTCCATGTGAATTTCAGGATAAGAAGTGCTAATGGAGCACAGGTTCTTTATCATATGCCCACAACTACCTTGGGAGGCAGGCACTACTCACTCATTCTACAGATGGAGATGCTAAGCTCTAATAGTGGACTTACAAATTTGAGGAGTCCAAGATCTAAGGTGTGAGTGAAGTGTAGGGGCATGGGCAGCATGGTGATTTAGATGCTAAGTTTGAGAACTTTTCAGGCAGAGAGGCAGATAATAAATGCTTTTGGTGTCATTGGCCACATACAGTCTCTGTTGCAACTACTGAACTTGGCCATTATAGTTAAAGCAGCCAGACAATAGTAAAAGAATGGATGTGGCTGTGATCCAATAACACTGAATTTATAAGAACAGGCAGGGAGTCAGTTTGCTGAACGCTGGTTTACACCACAGGCATTGGGCTTAGATGTACCTGAGCCCACGTGCTCCTTCATCTACCTGTTGGGTGGTTTTGTATGAGTCTCCACCTTGGTGAAGGGGGCATCATAACTGTACCTACCTCATAGACATGCTGTAAGGATTAACAAGATGGTGAAGGTAAAGCTCAAATACTAGCTTAATACATAATGATGTTACTTAGTATTATGGGCTAGCCTGGGTACCGGGTACTGGGGCTGCAATGGTCAGCAAAGAGTCAGGGTTGGGGTTTCATTGCAAAGGAGAAACAGGGTAGGGTCCCTGTGATACTGTGATTTGTAAGTGTTACACAAAATTCAGCCTAGGAAATTTGAAGATCTAATTGGTTTTATTAAGCAATTCATGACTCAGGCAGCATCCAATCTAGCAAGTAGAGAGATGCTCCCAGGGGTTGTACAAAGTGGAAGGTTTGTATAGGCAGGAGAATGGGGCAACATGTTATTAGCCAACAAATGAAAGGATTGTTTCAGGCCAGAGCATCTTTTGTTGGGAAGGGAAAAGCATGTTTTTTTTGTTGTTTTTGTTGTTTTTGTTTTTTTTAATCATGCAGATTATCTTACTACTGCTGATCAGGAAATTTCAGGTTGACTTTTAAAAGGTCACATTCCTATGTATACAATGGAATATTACCCAGCCATCAAAAAGAATGAAATCTTGCCTTTTGTAACTACTTGGACGGAGCTAGAATGTATTATGCTAAGCAAAATAAGTCAGTCAGAGAAAGACAAATACCATATAATCTCACTCATATGTGGAATTTAAGAAACAAAACAGATGAACATGTGGGAAGGAGAAAAAAAGAGAGAGAAGGAAACAAACCGCGAGAGACTCTTAAAGATAGAGTACAAACTGGGTGTTGATGGAGGGAGGTGGGTGGGGGATGGGCTAGATGGGGGATAGGTACTAAGGAGGGCACTTGTGATGACAAGCACTGGGTGTTGTATGGAAGTGATGAATCACTGATTTCTGTTCTCAAACCAATGCTGCACTGTATGTTAACTGACTAGAATTCAAATAAAAATTTTAAAGAAAAAAAATTACAAATAGAAGGTCACATTCCTGGGGTAGGTTGAAACTGCAATTAAGTCTTGCTTCCTATGGGGGGGTGCAAATTACTCTATTGGGGCTTGTTTTTCTTTTTTAACATAAATATATATATTTGGGCATTCAGATGACCAGATACATTCTGATATTTATTTGGTCTTCATCCATAGTTCCTGGACCAAAACCCTTGGAATTTCATGAGCAATAAAAGCAAAGGAGCATCTTTTGTTACAACATTTGGTCTCTTGTCTTCAGTTCCTAAAAAAAAATGCTTCAGAGCATAAACCACAGGGTACTCAGAACCCCTTTCTTTAAAAAACAAAACAGGGGCGCCTGGGTGGCGCAGTCGGTTAAGCGTCCGACTTCAGTCAGGTCACGATCTCGCGGTCCGTGAGTTCGAGCCCCGCGTCGGGCTCTGGGCTGATGGCTCAGAGCCTGGAGCCTGTTTCCGATTCTGTGTCTCCCTCTCTCTGACCCTCCCCCGTTCATGCTCTGTCTCTCGCTGTCCCAAAAATAAATAAACGTTGAAAAAAAAAATTTAAAAAAAAAAATAAATAAATAAAAAATAAAAAATAAATAAAAAAAAAAACAAACCAAAAAAACCCATTCTTACAATTTGAGTCCTGACTTGCAAGTGCCTGGTCCCTGCTGTGAGTTTCAAAGGCCTGCTTTGCAACCCCAAATCAAAAATCTGGCTCTGTTCTCTGTTGCAGCCTCAGCCCTCCCCTCCAAGGCAGGACTTGATTGAATGATGGAAGGTACAGGGTATCAGGGTGGGGGAACCTCAGTTAATGTCTCAAAATATTGTCCACTGCATCCATTTTGCAGTGGGTCACTAGAGAGACAGTATATCATTGTGGTTAGGGGCATGGATTCTGTAGCTAGATTGCCTGGGTCTATGACCTATGAGCTGTGTGACCTTTCTGTGCCTTGTTTTATAGTCATTAAATGAGGATTATAATAATGCTATTCCTACCTCATAGGGTGTCATAAGAGATGTGATGGCATGGAAGGCACTGGAACAGTGCCTGGCACATGACAAGTATGTTAAGTACCTTTTTACTCATAAAATTTAGAGCTAGAGTTGGTCACATTCTCTATATTTTAGGCCAAAAAATTACATTAGATCTATTTTTTAAAAGCCTTCAGATAGTCTGACAAACCTATTTCCCAGGCAAAAATCATTTATTCATTCTTTCATGTATTTATTCTCACCACTTGTCCATTTTCCTACCATAAATACCAGGTGCTAGGACTACAGCAGTCAACAAAGAAGTTAAAATACTGATAAATTTAATCCGAAGGTGTGACGTAGAATATACCTGCTATAGGTCATTTCCTTTTCTTTCTTTCTTTCTTTTTTTTAAGTTTATTTATTTTGAGAGAAGAGAGAGCGTGAGCAGAGGAGGACCAGAGACAGAGAATCTCAAGCAGGTTCTGTGCTGGCAGTGCCGAGTCCAACACAGGGCTCCATCCCACAAACCGTGATATAATGTCCTGAGCCAAAACCGAGAGCTGGACGTTTAACTGACTCAACCACCCAGGCACCCACTCCTACCTGCTATCGGTCTTCTTCAAGACACTCAGGTAGTCCACGCTACACAGCGAAATAGCTCTATGCTTGAGGAGTACTTACAAAGATCTGAAGAGGTGATTCTATGCTCTAAATTGTTAGGGAAGACAGGAAGACATAATTAGGGAAAGTGGAACTTACAGAAAGGAAGCTTCTGATCCAGACCATTCTACCATTCTAACAATTAAAAAATGTAGAAAGAAAGAAAGAAAGAAAGGAAGAAAGAGAGAAAGGCAGGAAGGAAGAAAAGAAAGAAAATGAAAAAAAGAAAGGAAAGGAAAAGAAAAAAAGGAATGTACTTTTATAGGAAAGTACCTAGGATATATTTCACATTATGGAGTAAGAAAATCAGAACACTGAACAATATGCATAGCTGACTCCATTTATGTTTAAAATTGTACATTCAAATGTGCATTTATATAGGAATTTTCAATATGTATAAGGATCCATTCCAAACTGTTAATAGTAGCTTTCTCAGAGGTGGGACTATGAGAGACATTTTTATTTTCTACTTAACATGTTTTTATTGTATTGCTTGGAATTTTTACAAGTGTGACCTACAATTATGACTTAAAAAAATGTTTGTTTATTTATTTCTTTTGAGAGAGAGAGAGAGGGAGGCAGAGGGAGAAAGAGAATTCCAAGCTGACTCCATGCTGTCAGCACAGAGCCCAACGAGGGGCTCAATTCCTGGCACCTCATGACTTTTAAAAGAAATATTTACAGTTGAGAAAAATTGTTCAAAAATCAAATGGGATACATGAATGAGAAGCGAGGTCACGAGCTTCCCATTATAAGGGTCATTCAAGCAGGAGCTGGAGGAGTGTGAAGCAGAAGCTGTGATGGGGAATTTACCCCTTATTTCTGGGGTCCAGAGGCTCATCCCAGGACTCTGGAGTGGGACTCATCTTCTACAATAGTCTCACCTTTTGCCTGGGAAGCCAGTGGGCTCAAATGCTGGCATGTGATTTGGCTTCGTGGAGCTCTGAGCAGGGCCCTGCTGCTCTGAACTATCCCTGCACAGTTTACGTAGGGGCTGAGGTTAAGCTAACACTTTGCATCTCTTCCAGTGCTACTGCCATGTGTGGGCACTGCTAGGGAGCAGTGGGCCATGGTCGGGCCGTGTTCTCCATAAACAAACTGGCTGGGCGGGGAAGGAGAGTCGGGGAGGGAATGATGACATGGTGCCCTGCCATCTGTGTTGATAAGGGCTCCTGTTCCTCCTCGTGGCCCTACAAAATAGCCATGGAGCTGCTATGGATCTCCCTGCTGCTGGCTGCCTCTCGCGGCTCCACTGTCCAGGGCTTCCCAGAGGAGGACGTCAAGGAAGCCAGCATCAACATATCCCAGCCTTTGCATATTGTGGAGGAAGGCAACCTGCTGGTGCTAACACCTGCTGGCCTGACCCAGATGCTGAACCAGACCCGCTTCCTCATGGTGCTCTTCCGTGAGTGTCCCCCACTCCTGGGTGATGGGTGATGGGTAGTGTGAGATCTATCTCTTTGCTCCTGGAAGCCAGAGAAGTTTTACATATTGCTGAACAGATGAGAACACATATTATTAACATATTTAAAATTAATATGGATATACTATCATTCCCGATTTCCAGATGAGAATGCTGAGGTCCAGGGATGTTAAGCAACTTGCAAAATACTACGCTCGATTTAGTCTTGATTTGTATGTTGCTCCTCTGTACCACTGAAGGTAAAAAGCCAACTTTTACTCATCAGTGTCTTTATATTCTGAAATTCAACTTTCCCCTCTGTTACGAGGGCAGGAGCATCCCGACCATACTGGATTGTTGTAAAGATTAAATGAGATTATATGTTAAGTGGCTGGAACACAAGCAGAGGGCAATAAATGGTGGCAGCTATGGGCAAGCTCTTGAGCAAAGATTTGCAGACCATCACCTTTATCTGAACTCTGCCTGTCCACTTTTGTTCTTTGGACTGTTGTTCTTCATTTCAATGGACATTTCTTCTTTTCCCTGGGGCACTGGGCACAGAGCTGTGCCCCTGGGAGGGATTTTCATAACAGCTTTCACATAGCCAGTACTAACTGTGTGCTGGGCACTGTCCTTAGTGCCCCACAAAACGTTAAGTTAGTTGATCTTCACAACAACCCAGCATGGTGGCACCATTTGTCTCCCTATTTTATAGCTGAGGAAACAGAAGCTCAGAGAGGCCAAGCGATTTGCCCAAGGTCACAGAGCTCACAAGTGGGGACTACAAACCCTGTGCCACACCACTTCCCACGTGCAAGGATTGGGAGGATACAGAAAGTAGATGTCAACACTGGATTCCAGATTCCTGCCTCCAAAGCCACTCCTGGGAAATGTCTGGCTGTGTGTCAGTCCCCAAAGACCTGCTGCTGGTCTGTACCTGGCCTGACTAGCATCCAGATTCCCTGAAGCCTGGCAAGGACTCAGGTTCCAGAGCTGGGCAGTGAGGTACAAGTGCTGCCCCTTCTTGGTTTCTGCCCCTTTCCATGCAGCCCCTCCCCCTACATTCTCTTCTCCTCCTCTTGGTTGCTACTGTGGCATAGCCCTTTCTGCCTTCTGTCAGTTTGCCTTCCACTAACCCTGATGCCTCACAGGCTTCCTTTTCTCTCCAGTGTGACCAGTGCATGTCCTGGGATGAAGTTCAGTGCTTAGAGGTTCACGGTCCTAGGCTCAAACGCAGGACTCTGCCACTTACTGGTCAGATGACCTTGAGCAGGTGACCTGGATCACTCTGAGCCTCTCTTTACTTGGCTGTGAAATAGGGAATTTAGCAATAGGATATAATTCCTAGTGTGCTTCTCACAGTGCCTAGTGCATAATAAGAGCTTAAGAAATGTTTTGGCTGCCATTCTCTTTATCATTATTAGATTCCTCTGCACAAACATGCTAATAATGTCTCCCTTGCAGGTTGCTATGGTGATGAAAATGGGTTCAAGTATGCAGTCATGAGTGCCTAGTGAGCACCCATTGGGCACAACTATTATTATTGCATTCTGATTCATCCTACTTTTACTCAGCTCTGCTCAGTGCCAGGACTTGGGTGGGTCCGATGGGAGCCCCAGAGAAAAGAGGCCTTGGTTTCTGCTCTCCGAGACTTTGTAGTTGAATCCATACTCATGCCATTAGAATAGTCTGAACTGTATACACTGAGTGTCTCATGGAGAAGTGACAGCTTGGAATTGTCCTCAGAAATGGTTCTCCAAGCTGCAAACCAGCTGAGCAGCCTCCTCTGGCTTAACTCCTGCATCCTTGCTTCCTAGAATGCGCTAGGGTCTCCAGTCCAATTCAAATGCATCTTGAAACTTGAAGGTTGGCCTGAAGTGAGAGAAATCTTCACTATTTGGCCTCCCAGTGATGCCCAGTGATGGGCAATCTTTAGCCAGAGCAGTGGAGTGAACCCTTTGGAATCTATTGTTACTGACATCAGTATTTACCAAAGACCACATGCCAAGCACTGGTAAATCCTAAAGTGTTTGTTGTTGTTGTTGTTGTTGCTGTTGTTGTTGTTGCTTTTTATAACTTGACTCACCCACACACTTTGTCTATAGATGACATCAAGGTTTGGAGTAAAGTACACAAGTTTGGGAGCCAGACAAGCCTGAGTGTAAAGTTCACTGCCATGAACTAGATATGTGGCCTAAGGTACACTCCTTTGTGTCTCACCTTCTTTATCTGTGAAGTGGGAATAATGAAAGTGGTAGAGTCATTATAGGGATTGACTAAATATCTATGAAGGATCTGGCACATGGAAAATGCTCAGTAAATGAGTCTTCATCCTCCCTTGGCCCCAAACACATGATCAACTTTCTGTCAGTTAGGACTGGGTTCAGCTTCAAGGAATAAAAAAAAAAAATCTGCTAATGATGACTTAAATCCAAGATTTATCTCATATTCTCATATGTAGACCAGGGATAGGCAATCAATGGCTGTCCTAGCAGCTTCACAGTATCAAGGACCCAGCCTCCTCCTATCTTCTTGCTCCATCACCCCTGATATATTGTATGTAGCTTGTGGTCACAAGATGGTTGTGGCACTTCTTGCATTGCACTGCACATTTTGCTAGGGAAAAAGAGGGACAGGCAAATAGCAAAAGGACAAAATACATGTCAGCCAAGTATGTTCCTTGAAAAAAACAAAAACAAAAACAAAAACAAAAAAACTTTTTCAGAAGCTCCACCAGTGACTTTTGTTATATCTTATTGGCTAGAACTGTGCCATGGCTATTCCCAAATGAGGAGTCTGAGATGGTGAATATTTTAGGTTTCTGTCCTCAATGGTCCAGGAAGCAAAGAGCTTGGGAATGGCTGATTCACAGTATTTGCCACAAGATCCAAGGTTGTAGGCTAATTTAAGTGTGCCAAACATCTTACTAGTTCTTTGTACATTGTGGCTCAATTTTTAATGCTAGATGAATGAAGTCCTTTAATGAAACGAATTCTAAAAATGATTGCCCACCTTTGTACCCAAACTCTTTCATTGTTCTGATTTTGATTAGATATTTTAAAGATCACTGTGTTCGGGAAAGCTAACCGCTATAACAAACCCCAAATCTAGTTTTGTAAAGGTTGATTTCTTAAATCTTGGTCTCAGGCAGGTCTGCAGAGAAACTTTGCTCCATACAGTCATTCAAGTGTCCAGGGTCCTTCCATCTAGTGACCCAAGCATCCCTTAGGGCCTAGGGTACTCCACTGAATCCTCTGCCTCCAGCCAGGAAATGGATTGAGAGACACAGGACATGCTTCTGGGCCAGGCCAGCCCTGGAAATGGTGCACATCAGTGTTATTCAAAGTGTGGTCTATGGACCAGCAATGCCAGCATCACATAGGAGCTTGTTAGAATTGCAAAATACCAGGCCTTGCTCCAGACCTACTGAGTCAGAGTCTCAGGTGATTCACATTCATATTACAGGGTGAGAAGCACTGTTTAACACCACTTCTGCCTGCATTCCAATGGCCGTAGCTCTGCAAGAGAGGCTGGGAAACAAATTCCAGCAGTATAAATGAAGAGGCAAAAGAAACAGGTTTTGGGGAACACGTGGCATTATCTGTCTTAATCACATTATCTAAAAGCCTTGAAACAGCTTTTGATCAAATGCAACCTGAAGCTGGGGTGGCTGAGAGGCAGCCGGGTGGTATAAGATCTTCTAGACATTGAACCACCAGAAATAGTTTTCTCTTCTGGGCAGGAATGTCAGCAACTGTTTCCTACGTAGGGTTGGCTTTATGGACTGTTTGGCTCAGGTTAAGTTTCCAAGGACAACTCATTCCCAAATCCAATAGGCGCTTGCCAGTCCTCACCTTCCTTGACCTAGAGTACTCCAATCTGAGACCCAACCTGAGTCCCTTCGCTCCTTGGTGCCCATGAGCCCATTCCCTTCTGGTTCCCTTTGATCTCTCTGGCGCACTTCTCTGTTCTTTATGGCTCCTCTTCTTTCCTGTTATCCTGAAATCAAGGATGTAACAGGCAGCCCATAGACACAAGATGGCCAGCAGGTGGGTTATGTTTGGGCCACACAGTGTTTTAATTTTTTTTTAAATGTTTATATATTTTTGAGAGAGAGGAACAAGTGGGGTTGGGGCAAAAAGAGAGAGGGAGACACAAAATCCGAAGCAGGATCTGGGCTCTGAGCTGTCAGCACAGAGCCTGACACAGGGCTCAAACCCACAAACTGTGAGATCATGACCTGAGCTGAAGTCAGAACCTCAACCAACTGAGCCATCCAGGTGCCCCTAGGCCACACAATGTTTTAAAAATCGAGAGATTTCACAATTATAATTGAATTTACATCTGCTCTTAAAGAAATAGAAGATCTGGAGGCACAGGCCCACATTCTTGCAATGTGACAACTGGCTTAAGCTGAGTAGAGATTTTCCTTTTGGATCAGAAAACATGCCTGTTAGTTCGCCACATCTCTATCCAGCCAACGCCACACAGTCACACTCCCTGCCTCACCCCTGTACCATTTGAGTCTGTGTCACCCCATCTGAAATGCAGGTCCCAGTCTCTTCTTATTTGGTGCGGTCTGAGTGATGTTACTTGAATCAGGAAATTCGGGCATGTGACGGCATCAGCTGCCCTGGGTCCCAGAGCCTCCTCAGCTGGCTTGTGCAGCCACTTCATAGCACCGTGGAACAAAAACACTCTTTTTTGTGCCTTTAACCTTGATAGTTCCCAGAAGGGAAAATGTGATTGTGTCATTTTTGCTTCCATCCAATGTGGAGCATTCCTGGTGTGTAAAATTCCATCAAAATAGTTCTGAGACTCTGATCTCCATCTAGCCCAGGCTGTTAATGGTTTCCTTCAACCTTGGCGCCAGGGTACATGCTGGGTTTTACTTCGAGCCCATGGAGTAAGATCTTGTAGGGGAGATCCAGTATGGGCTATTTGCACAAGCCTGCGAGCAGGGCAGACATTTCCACTTTGTTGATTGACTCCTCCAGCCGGTTCCCCACATCTCTCACCCACCCCAGAATGTGGGCCAGCACTTACACATCTGTTTTATGGTTCCTTTCAGGGAAGAACTGAGAACCCTGCAGCTCTATTCCACCTGAAGTAGAACTGTAAGCTAATGGTTTGCACAGCTCAGACATCCAAGAAGAAGACCTCTGTCTTTCCTTTTTTGCAGTGGCCCTAATCTCTGATCCTGGACTCTCAATGTTGAGCCATACACTTTGCATGACACAACACACATCTCAACACACATTTACCCTTCCAAAACTGGTGCAGCAGACACAAAAGAAAAGGAAACTGTCCTGCCCACATAAGAACACAAATCTCTGCCCAAATGAC
Source organism: Leopardus geoffroyi (assembly GCF_018350155.1). Lineage (NCBI taxonomy): Eukaryota > Metazoa > Chordata > Mammalia > Carnivora > Felidae > Leopardus > Leopardus geoffroyi. Next base: position 25,918,790 of record NC_059340.1, read on the forward strand.
TGCTCTGTTTTAATCAGGCAGAAGGGGGAGTCCATGGTTCTTCGAGGCTTTAACTGACATCTTAGAATTCAGGGATTGACACTGAACCTGGGGCTACAGACAGAGTCAATCAATTTTACATTCCTTAATGACATTTAATGACAACCAATTTGAATACTTTAAACTTAAAGCATTCCCACCAGCAGGTATTTCAAAGCAGTAAACACCAGCAGAGATGTTGTTATCCAAAAGAGACAGTCAAGCTCATTACATCTGAATATTTGACTCCTTCCAATACTCAGTTTAAGTCAAAATGAGTTTTCAAAACCTGGCAGGCCTTCTAAAGTGACCTTTGGAAAATCTAATCCCTTGGGGAAAGTATGATAAACAGTTTTTTCTAGGAATAAATAGGCTCTTTACAACAAAATATTTTTCCAATATTGTCCCAGGGACATACTATATAGTAAGTCTCAAATCCTTAGTTGTTGCTCACTTCTTCATCTCTCTGAGGACTCCAGGCTCAAGAGTCAATTGTCAGTAGGACCCTTGCTCTTGCATGTCCCTCACACGCCTCAAATGCCACATGTGTTCAAAACAGGCCTCAGCATCTTTGATTTGCTCCCTACAACTTGCTTTTCCTCATGCCCTGCCTTAACTGATAGCACCACTATCCACCCAATGTCAAAATCATGAATCTCAGGGTCATTCTTGACTCTTCTCTTTTCTCACATCCAACCCATCACCCACCAGGTCCTGTTAATACCACCTCCTAAAGCCCTCTGCACTCCCCAGATTTCGCATCCCCCTGCCACTGCCTTAGTTCAGGTCACTGTGTTCCCCACCTAAAACACTGCAGTAGCCTTCTCAAGGGTCTCCCTGCCCCCTCCAGTGCTGTCCCTACAGCACACCCAGAGGTATTTTTTTTTTTCTGAAATCCAAGTCTGACTGGGTCACTTCCTGATTAAAAACCCTCAGTGATTCTCTAAGACCTCAAACTCCTTAACATGGCTACAGTGTCCTCTGCTTGGTCTAGACTTGGCCAACTTCCCCACTTCATTTGAGAGCTATGCTCTAGTCCCTGAATAATTTGTGGTCCTCAGGTAGGCCACACTGGCTCAAGCTTCAGGGCCTTTGCATTTACAATTCCCTGTGCCCACAGTGTCCTTCTTATACTACCTCATCTGGATTGTGAGGTTTAAGTTCATGAAGCCACCTTCTCAGGAGGCTGTGTCCACCCTTACTCCCACCTACACTGACTGGCAGGCCCTCCCATGCCAACACAATCCTGTGTACTCACCCTTTCATAGCATTTGCCAAACTGTATTGAAACGGCTTTTAAACTTGTGGGCTCCATGGGGGGGGGGGGCAGGGGCCAAATCTCATTCATCTCTTGATTAGTAACATCTGGCATTGTGCATGGTAGGCCTGCATGAAATGTTGAATAAATGAGTGAATGAACTGAACTTGCCTTTGGCCATAATGTTCTGCATGAATGAGGCAAGGAGAGAAGGGTAGGCTACCTTTAGTGGGGAGAGGCCAAAATGAGATTCATCAGGAGCTGTGTCTAGGGTCATTTAGGAAGTGCCTCTAAAGCAGAGATGGCAAGAGTCCTGGGAACAGGTTAGACGGTGATAATGATGATGATGAAGATGGCAATATGGATAAAGGATGGTGATGAAGATGAAGAAGATGATGATAATGGCCATTTATTGAGCATATGTATTCCAGGCACTGTACTTGGTCTCATCATCTCCATCTTACATTATGAGGTAAAGACTTCTTAGAAAGGCTGGAAAATTTGTTCAAAGTCATACAATTGATAAGTGGTACAGCCTGGATTTTAGACGAGGTCTGACACCAAATGTACAATCCATCTTAAAAAACTGTGCTGTAACTGAAATATTTATTTAGCGACTTACTTACTTATTTTTCATTCATTCATTCATTCATTCATTCATTCATTCAATATTTATCAAATACCTGTTATGTGCCAGATAGACTTCTAGGCACAAAACAGACGGACATCCTTGCTTCGTGGCACTTAGGTCCTAAAGAGAGGAGACCCAAGATAAACAAATAAGTAAAAAATATAGTATGTCTTATGGTTAAAAGTGTTATGGAGAAAAACAGAAGAGCAACAGGAAGTGCAAAAAGTTAGTGGAAGTTTATTTAGGGTGGTCTGGGAAGGTGAAAATTCAGCAAGGAACTGAAGGCAGGAAGGCAGCAACCCATGCAGATAGCTGGGAGGAGCGCATTTCAGGCAGAGGGAACAGCAAGTGTAAAGGCCCTGGGTGGGAATGTGCCAGGATGGCTAAAGCTGAGGTGCTAAAGAAAGTGGGAGATCAGATCAGAAAGGAAGTACAGTCCTTTAGGGCCTTAAAGGCCATTATGATGGTCAGAGGAATTTGTTGGCTGACCCTTGAGGAACTAAAAGGGACGGATTACCATCCTGAAGTTCCTACCATCTGTGAGCACTTCTATACACTATACTGGCCCTATGGAATGGGAGAGGATTATTCTCAGAATACTTTTCCATGCTTGATCTAAAGTAGGGTTTCTCATATTCAGCACTACTGACACTTTGGCTGGATCATTCTTTGTTGTGTGTGTGTGGTGGGTGGGGGATGCACTGTAGGATGTTTAGTGGTATCCCTCACCTCTACCCACTGGATTCCAACAGCACTCTAGTTGTAACAACCAGAAATGTCTCCAGATATGGCCAAATGTCCCCCATTGAGAACCACCATCTAAAGAAAGGCAGACACCAGTTGCCTGTGCTGGGAGCTAATCTCCAGTCCCTACACTCACATTTCCCCATCCACCAGCCCCTCCCCTGATTCACACTGGCTTCTCAGAAAAAGGGAACCCAGGGTTATCTACTAAAGACCCAGGCAAATATTGATCCTTGGTCCATTAGCCATTAACACATCTACACATCACACAGACATTCAGAGACCAATTCCCTATTCTAACATGACCCTGGGTCTCATTTGCTTACACTAAAACCAATGTGAGAGCCACAGAATAGACCCAGGCTTATACTGGATAACTTGGTGCTAGTCACCCTTGTGTCTCTTTCCCCAAGAACCAGAAGATCTGCTGAGGATCCTGACATTTCTATAAGACTCCCCCTTCCCAGAGAGAACCTAGTCAGAGCAAGATCAAGGGTTCCCCCACCTATGTCATCAAAATACTTAATGTTTTTCAGGCACTTTTGTGCCAGAGCTTTGAACACCTTGTCTTACTGTGTAGGATCATCTTAAGGTATAGGATCTATTAGTATCCCCATTCTGTAGATGAGGAAACACAGGCACAGAGATATTTAAAAAAACAACCTCCCTGAACTGCAGGTGCTATAAACCACCCTAACTGTCTCTGTTTTATGAAACAACCTAATGAAGTTCAATGAGTGCCATATAGTAGTATGTGTCAGACAATGAACTCTCTCTAGGTAGAGCTTAGGACCCAAAGAAGGCTGTACTTGCAAGAAGTCTCAGCCTCCCAGCAGAGGGCTCCCTACACACCCACAGCCCACTGGGCTCCACTCTGCCCAAGCAACAATGTACATCTGAATTGTTACCATACCCCAGCCAAACTGGCATTTCCAGTTGGCCAGGGCAGGACATAGGCACCAAGACCTGAGGAGTGTACACATTGATTTCATCTTTACAAGCTTGGAATTCAAGGTTCCAGAACCACAGGGGTAAAACTGATTTGCAAATTTTAAAAAGAAACCAGAAGACAGGACTGTAAATCATAAAGAGTGGATTTGGCTCTACAGATACTCTCTATTCTGATGGAAACCACCCAGAGCAGGGGAGATGGAAAATGCATCCCATCCCTCCCTCCAGGAAAAGAAACCTTTTTCAGATCAGCTAACCTATATGGTCAGTTAGAGCATGAATCTGGGAGTCATCCAGTCTTGGGGCTGAATCTTAGCCTAACTGTGTACCAGCCATAAGACCTCTGGATTTCTATCTCTTGTCTGTAACATTCCTCACCTGGAATGGTAGATAACTCAGAGGTTGTTATGAGGATTAACCAGGATAAAGCATGTAACATTTAGCAAAGTGATTGGCACAGTGAGTGCTCAATAACTTGTAGTTGTTGTTACCTTGTTATCATCACCATCATCACCATCACCATCGCCACCACCACCATCATCATCATCAGTGGAGTCATCCTTGACCTCTTTTCTTCACTCACACTCCACATCCAATCTATTATCTCCTCCCATTTCTCTCATCTATCTCCAGTCACCACCTCCTTCAAAATGTCTCCAGACTTTGACCAGTTCTTACCCCCTCCATTGCCATCACTCTGGCTCAAGTCATTATCACCTCTCACCTGGATTATTACAGAGGCCTCCCACTGGTCTCCCTGGATCCACCCCTTTCCCCTTCAGTCTAATGTTCATATAACATTCAGTACAATCCAGTTAAAAATAAGTAGGATCATATCTAACTCTGCCCCAAACCTTCCAGTATCTTTCTACAACCCTCAGAGAAGGGGTTATTCAGGGGCCAACAAGGTCCTATGTTATCTGACCCTGACACCTGTCATTCTGCTCCAGGCCAGACTCCTTGTCATTCCTCAAACATGCTGCACATACTCCCACCTCAGGGCCTTTGCACTTATGGTTCCCCTGCCTGGAAGCTCTCTCTCTCCAGATATCCACATAGCCTGCTTCCTCACCTCCTTCAGTCTTTATTAAAATGTTGTTTCTCAGTGAGGCCTCCCTTAGCCTCCCTACTTAAACTTAATCCCCCTGACACTCCCAACGTCCAGCTGCGCTTTTTTTTCCACTTAGCACTTAGCATCTAATATAGCATATATTTTATTTCTTTACTTGTTTATTTTCTGTCTTCCCTAACAAGAGCAGGGATTTTTATCTATTGGTTATTAAATCCCCAGTACCTAGAACAGTGTCTGACACATGGCAGATCCTAAAAAGGATTTGCCAAATGAATTGCGAATGGGAGAGGAGGGAAGATGGCGGCGTAGGAGGACGCTGGGCTCACCGCGCGTCCTGCTGATCACTTAGATTCCACCTACACCTGCCTAAATAACCCATAAGACTGCCAGAGGATTAGCAGAACGGAGTCGCCGGAGCCAAGCGCAGACGAGAGGCCCACGGAAGAGGGTAGGAAGGGCGGCGAGGCGGTGCGCGCTCCACGGACTGGCAGGAGGGAGCCGGGGCGGAGGGGCGGCTCCCGGCCAAGCAGAGCTCCCGAGTCTGGCTGGCAAAAGCGGAGGGGCCTGACGGACTGTGTTCCGACAGCAAGCGCGACTTAGCATCTGGGAGGTCATAAGTTAACAGCTCTGCTCTGAAAGCGGGAAGGCTGGAGGACAAAGGGAGGGAGAGCTGCTGAGCCCCCGGACGACAGAGCTCAGTTTGGTGGGGAACAAAGGCGCTCGCCAGCGCCATGTCCCCCGCCCATCCCCCAGCCAAAATCCCAAAGAGAACCAGTTCCTGCCAGGGAACTTGCTCGCTCCACGCAAACACCCAACTCTGTGCTTCTGCGGAGGAGCCAAACCGCCGGCAGCAGATCTGACTCCCTCCCGCTGCCACAGGGCCCCTCCTGAAGTGGATCACCTAAGGAGAAGCGAGCTAAGCCTGCCCCTCCTGCCCCCGTGCACCTTGCCTACCCACCCCAGCTAATACGCCAGATCCCCAGCACCACAACCCTGGCAGTGTGCAAGTAGCCCAGACGGGCCACGCCACCCCACAGTGAATCCCGCCCCTAGGAGAGGGGAAGAGAAGGCACACACCAGTCTGACTGTGGCCCCAGCGGTGGGCCGGGGGCAGACATCAGGTCTGACTGCGACTCCGCCCACCAACTCCAGTTATACACCACAGCACAGGGGAAGTGCCCTGCAGGTCCTCACCACGCCAGGGACTATCCAAAATGACCAAGCGGAAGAATTCCCCTCAGAAGAATCTCCAGGAAATAACAACAGCTAATGAGCTGATCAAAAAGGATTTAAATAATATAACAGAAAGTGAATTTAGAATAATAGTTATAAAATTAATCGCTGGGCTTGAAAACAGTATAGAGGACAGCAGAGAATCTCTTGCTACAGAGATCAAGGGACTAAGGAACAGTCACGAGGAGCTGAAAAACGCTTTAAATGAAATGCAAAACAAAATGGAAATCACCACGGCTCGGATTGAAGAGGCAGAGGAGAGAATAGGTGAACTAGAAGATAAAGTTATGGAAAAAGAGGAAGCTGACAAATGAATTGTGAATGACTGGATGAATGGACAGATGAATGGGTGGATGAATCTCCAAGGCTATTATTGTTAGATCCTGTCCAGCTAGCTTTCAGATCCCAGCATTCCAGCTATTACAGACTACCTCTCTCATTTCTTCCATTCCGGATACTCAAGAGCACTGGGCTGTGGGTGGAACTTCTAAAAGCTCCATCATTTGGACAATCATTCCATGTGTTTCCCTTGCCCTGAGATGCTTCCCTTAGAGACTCAGATTTGGACAGGAAGTCAATCAGCAACCCTGAGCCAGGCAGGGCCAAATCCACAAGGAAGCCAGGGGAGAGGCCTGAGGGCCTGAGCAGCTGGCAACAGGCCAGGACCTGCTGGTGGTGATGGATTGGGGGCAGTGGGTATCAAAGGCAATGACGGTGACAGAGCAGGCAGTGGAGAGGCGAAAAGTCCCACTTCCTATTCAGTGATTGGGAATTTAATGAAAACCATCATTCACTTTCGGGTTCCATCGCAGGAGCAGGTGTGCTGACTGATAGCGGGGCGTGTTCCAGTTGTCCTGAAGCAGGCTTTCTGGGTTTTGCTTTATAAAAGACCTCTCTGTTGGACTTGGAATTTGCCCAGGCAGTGGGGTCACTTGTACTTTTTCCAAGTGCTCCAGATGGACAGGAGAGAGGTGTGGGGGCTGAAAAGGGGAATGTGTTCTGACTTGAAAGGGAATCAATGACCCCCCTGCCCTGGCTCAGTCCATCTGCTGCAGACATCAGGGCACTGAGGGGCCTGCAATCTCAGTGTTATCAGGAAGAAGGAAGGCAAATGTGAGTGCCTTTTTGTCTCCTCTCATTTAGGCCAGGAAGGCCTTCTTCTGCCAGGATCACATTCCAGCTTCCTGCGGCCATTTTCCAGAAAAGGGCTCCCTACTCCTAAACCCCCACCCCCACTGCCCAGCAATATGAGGGGCCAAGGAATCTTAATTGAGAGTGTGAGGTCTCTTTGACACCACTAACCCCAAAGGACAGGATCAGAAAGAGTAGGGGAGCATCATAACCTCTCCCCACCCCCATCTTTCTCACACCTGACCTTGCTTGCTTGAGAGTCCCCTGCAATATTACATGCAGCTATAGGGCAAATGGAGGGGCTCAATTTGGCCTGTAACTCCAGGATTTTCTACCAGATGGTGCGCATGTCCCCTCATTCTTTTCCCTAGAATTTCTGACCATAGAAACTGCTCAATAATAATGGTAGTAATAATAATGCTTTAGGTCCTTACCATGTGCCAAGCATTGTGCTAAGGGTTTAACATGCCAATATTGGTTACAGAGCTGATTTAGTGGTTCCAAATCCTGGCTATATCTCACTGCCATGTGGCCCTGGGCAAGTAGGACATTTTGCTGCCAATCAGTTTCCTCATCTATAAAATTCATATAATAACCATACCTACCCCATAGGATTAGATGGCTCAATCCATGGAAATCTCTTAGAAATTAATAGGCAACATATAATTGATTGCTAAATAACTCTTATTTGACTGACAACTCTGTGGGGTAATCACAATTATTTTTTTCATTTTACCCATGAGGGAAGTGAGACTCACAGAGTTGGAATGAATTGCCCAAAGTTGTATTACTTCCAGTGTTGTTGAGCACACAGAACCCTGATGCACCTCCCAAATGACCAATTTCACAAAATATGTCTCCCATCCTGTCACGTTTCTGAAAATTTACCTATTACAGCACAGCATGAGGAAGGCCCGGGAGCTAAGTAAGTGAAACCGAGCCTCCTCCCTGAGAGATGGGGAGTAAGAGAGGCTCTAGCAACTTCTGACTTATACTGGCTTTTTCAGATAACCCATCATCCAAGCAATCCAGGAGCCTGGCTGAGGAGCTGGGCAAAGTGGTGGAGATCATGGGCAAAGGCAAGAATGGGCTCGGCTTTGGCAAAGCGGACATCACAGTCGAGAAGGAACTTCAAACGGAGTTTAACGTTAAGGAGGCCCCAGAATTGAAGCTGTTTTTTGAGGGCAACAGGTCAGAACCCATCAGTTGCAAAGGTAATAGTGGTTGTGTGTCAATCAAGGCAATGTTAGCTGTGGAAACACAAACACCAGCATTTCAGTGGTGTGAAAGAATTACAAGTTTACTCCTTGCTCATGTAGAGCTCAGTTGGCAGTCAGAGGGTGGAGGTGGGGGAGTTCTGCTCCCCAAGTCTTTCAAGGACCAAGGTTCCTTCCAGCTTGTGGCTCTGCCCTCCCTTAGGGCCCCTGAGGCCTCCACCATTTTCTCTCTATCTAATAGTTGTGGCAAGGAGCCAGAGGGTTACCAATGGTAGTGTTGGTGACCCAAGCTTGGAAGTGGCAAACATCATATCTCTTTCCATTGACCAAAATTCTATTACATGGTCCCAGTCAACTGAAAGGCTGGGAAATATGGCCCTGATCTGTGTCCATAAGGAAAATAAGTTTTGGTGAATCCATAGCTGCCTCCACCACAGTTGTATCTCAGCTGGTAGCTTCTAGAAGTACCATGAGGTGGGATAGTGAGATGCATAGCTCATAAACTCCCAGAGACCAGAGAGTGAGTTCCTAACTCCACTACCTACCTACTATCCCATTCTTCTACTTTAGAATTATTTTGACAGGGTCCCAGGACAAGGAAGCACTGGTTGATCAAAAGGGAGACTGGGAGATCATGAAACAAGACAGATTTGGGACAGAGTGACTACCAACCACTTTAGTTTCTATCATCATCGACTTTGTTCATTAACTTGTTCATTCACATAAACAATGATATTACTGAGAAACTACCATGTGTTAAGACCTATATTGGTGTTAAGGATGCCTGAAGATTTATATGTCTCAGTGTGGTACATGGTAGGTCCTAATTTTTTTAATGCTAAATATATAAATGCATAAATGTGTGCAAAATTGATGGATGGATGGATGGATGGATGGAATGAAACTGATGAATGCCAATGTGCCCAAGACAGCCTGTACTATGTTGGGAGAATGCTCCCCTTATATGTATGAATGACTGAGTCAGGAAACTGAGATAGTCTTTTGCAGGGTCTGACATTTAGCAGGTCTGCAATAAGCCTGTTTCAGTTTTGTTGACAAAAACCAAAAGGGCCCAGAGAGTGCCATCACCTCCAGGAGCTGCAGGATACCTTGCGGTTCTCAGAGTGGACACAAGGAGGAATGAGACACAGACTAGACTTTCAGGGGAAGGTGCAGCAAAAGCACCTACCTCAGGGCAGATTAGAAATAAGACCCAACAAGACCCAGCAGTGTAGTGGCTCATAGCTGGCCTATGGGATAATGAAGAGGCAGGGGGAGGGCAGAGAAGAGATGGAGAGAGTAGACAGGAGCAATGAGAGAAGAAACATGGTGACTGCTGCTTCCTAGGGATATACTGAGTGACAACTGTCAACAATGGTGACTCAATGATCCCAAGACAGGAATCTTTTGTGATGTGTTGGCTTTGGGGAAGGTGGTGAAGAAATGAGAGACACTGGTTATTTTGTTGAAGTCTATATCTGCTTATGGAGTGGCTTAGGTTCTGGGGTGCCCTCACCTCCTAAAGGCCAGGTGAGGTCTGACTTCTTTTTGAGGCAATAAAGGTGACAATGTGGCAACTTCCAGACTGTCGGAACCCCTTTTGCTAGAAGCCAGTGCCTGGGACCTCCTCTGCCATACAGGAAGCTGCATCACCACCTCCCCCAGGAAGTCTCCTTTGACTGCCCAGGTCAGGGTGCCTGCCCTCCTCTGGGCTCCCACAGCACCTGTGCTTCCTCCTTCAAGGCCCTTACTTCACAGAACTGTATTTGTACTTAGTTGTCTGGTGAGAACACAGGGTCAGGAGCTGATCTCACTTCCTGGCACACACCAGCTGGCTTTAAATCCTTACTACATGCCTGAAGAACAATCACTTCCTCGTCAAATTTTAATTTCCTCATCTGTAAAATGGGGATGGTGCAAGTATCTACATCCAGGGGTTGCTGGTTAGATGGAACAAGTTTATAAGGCACAAGCCCTGACACATATCTGAACCATTTACTGTGTTCCACCACTGTTCTGGCCCCCTTTTCATATGTCACAGCCCAGTGTAGGGGCTGGGGAATCCGAGGCTTAGAGAAGTGGAACAACAACTTTCTCAACAATCCCCAGCTAATAAGCACTGCAGAAAACAAATGTTTTCTGTGAGGGGCCAGACAATCTCTTTCACAACTACTTAACTCTGCTGATGCAGTGGAAAAGCAGTTCCACAATAATAAATGGGTGTGGCTGTGTTCCAATAAAACTTTATTTATAAAGGCAACTGGCAGGTCAGATTTGGCCCATGGGCTGCGGTTGACCAACCCCTGCTGTGCAATGTGCTGTACTCTAAAGTAAATGGCAGATGTGGTCCTTATTATTATCAAACCATTAGTTTCCTGACCCTTGTGCAGTGCCCAGGGACACTTAGGTTCTTCATGAATAGTTTTTGAGTTTTAATGGGATAGAATTGCAATTGCCCCACTGCAGGCAGACTTGGGACAAGGAGCCAGCCCATATTTCTACTAGGTTTGCCCATCCCTCTTCTTCTTCAGTATTACCCCCAACCAGGGAAAGAGGCAGTGGGATACTGGGAGGGAACCAGGGCCTAGACTTAGGACAAACATTAGTTATGAGAATTTGAGCCAGCCTTCCAATTCCTCATTTCCTAAATAGGATGAATACTGTCAGTTCTGCCAACTTGACAGGGCTTCCCTGAGCTAAGACGGGCAACAGAGCTCTGCTAGTCTCCTGCCCCAACTTTTATGAAAACTTCCCCATGTGGGGGTTAGTCCTTATTGGGTCAAAGCTATAGTTCTGGTTCTCTTCTAGCCTCCCAAGGATTAATGGTGGGAGACTTGGCCATGGCCTCCTCACTAGAGGGAGGGAAATTCGGATTGGCTTCAGGGCCTCAGTTAATGATGCATTCATAGCTTGTGCTTCGAAATATGCAGTGGAACGACAGCCCCAGTCAATCATTAACATAACATTCACACCTCAGTTGTTACCATGTCCTCTGGCTCAGAGTCAAGAGTCAGGGGAGACTCATGGCCAGTGGGGCAGTGACTGATCTGCAGACACTCAGGAACAAACTATTTATCAAGTTAAGAGCTACCTCAGTCCCATGGGATCCAGAGGCGCAAAGAGAACTCAGACATCCCAGAGAAGATGATCTGAGATCAAATTCCTTTAAGCCAGCTTACCTTATAATTCATTCACCTCATTCATCCATTCTGTAATTATTTCTTGAGCACCTAGTATGAGCCAGATGGTTACAGGAGCTAGCGAGCAAGCTAGACAAAAATTGTAGTTTCAGAAAAAGGTAGACTCAATGAAGAAAATGTAATAGATCATAAAATAGAAAATGATATGATGGGGAGGAGGATGGTGGTAAGAAAAGTCCAAATCTAGGACTAATAAGCCAGAGGAGATGCCCTGATTGCTGAGGAAAAGGCAGCACAGGTGGAGGGACTGGTGGGTGCCAAGGCCCAGTGTGTCGGGGGAAGAGGGCATGGCTGCCGTACGGACAGCAGGAGACAGTGGCACATGAGATCGGCACTATGGTTCTGATGACCTGAAATTCAAATGGACTCGGAGGGCTTTTTGTTCACCTTTTTTGGTATTTTCAGGACTTTGAAACCAGTTCCTTTCAGAGCACTTACATTTTTTTTTTTCAGACAAATGCCTGTAAGAGAAACTATTTCCATAATTTGTGCCTGCTTCTTTCTCAAAGATGGCTTAGAACATAGAATAGTCTACATGAATGTGAAAATAGAAACTCAGCCTTGGGGCTGAATCCAGGAGGAGAGGGGGACTGCCACAGGGTGGAGTGCCGTGGTCTGAGGCTGGCATGAAGCCTCCCCCATCTCAATCTGTCCCTTGAGGCCAGCACATCGTCCTTCTATGAACTTCTATAGGCCTGACTCATTGTGGCTTTTAAAATGGCCTAATTGGTATCTACTAAAGCTGAATGCAGCAGCCCCTATGACCAGAAATTCTACTCCTGGGCATGTACCCAATAGAAGTGCATACAACGTGCCCCCAGAGACATGCATGAAAATTAATTAACAGCCCCAAATTTGGAAACAACCCAAATGCTTACCAACAGAGGATGGATAAATTATAGAATATTCACAAAACACAATGCTACACAGCCTGTGCAACAGCCCATGAATCTCACAAATGTAACAAAGCCAGACCCCAAAACACACACTGTGATTCCATTTATATGAAGTTCAAGAGCAGGCAGACTAATGCATGCTGTTGGAAGTTAGAATGGTGGTTACCCTTAGGTAGGGGTGTGTCAGGGGCTAGGAGGGGGCCCAGTGGGGACTTGTGAGAGCCTGGCAATGATCTCTCTTGATCTGGGTAGTACACAGGTGTGTTCATTCTGCAAAAAATTCATAAGACTATACATTATAATTTGTACACCTTTCTGTATGCAAATATACTCCACTGTAAGTTTTTTAAACTTATATTGTTTATATTTATATAAACATATATATTTATATGTAAGCAAAGATGCTGAAAATAGAGTCCTTTCCAGTCGATTTACCACCTGACATGCATTCATCAAGCTGCATGCAGCAATTTGTCCTGCACAGACTGCTTGCTCTGCCTGGAAGCCTTTCCCTCTCCTTCCTTGTCCAATTTCCTTCTTATTGCTGCCTTCTTATTGACTCATTTGCATCCTTCAGTTTTCAGCTCATAAGTGATTTCCTCCAGGAAACCCTACTTGAATACACAGTCTAGGTCATGTATCTTTGCTACAGGCTCATAGAACTTTGCTTTTGAATACCTACTTTGAGTGTGATTATATGCTTGTTTGTGTAATTATTTGACAATTGTCCTAGTCAACAGAACGAGAGCTGCAAAACAGTGTGATTGTGTTTGTTTCTGCTCACCATTATATCCCCAGGACCAAGCACAGCACTCAATAACATAATAGGTACTCAGCACATATCTGTCAAATGAATGAATGAGTGAAGGAATGAATGCTGAGTGAAGGAATATGGGTCTATAGATGTAGTCCAAATCTACTTAAAACAAACACTGCTTTATCTCATAAACTCAATTTAAATGCTTCATTTTATTCTATAGTAATCTTTGATAGAAAATAGTATTTTATGTTATCTACCATCATGTGGAATTGATGATTCTAGCAAACATATGTCTATAGCTTCATGTACATTTTGACACACTATTAAGTCTCCCCAGACATGGTGTATGTGTCCCAATTTTAGAAGCTAAGATTTTGCTGTGCTTAGCACCTCCCATATGATAGCTGAGAAATGGAAGTCATGACCTATGAACTTCATGAGAAGGTCTCAATGAGAAGTTGGAGGCATAGGCAATAATGGAATTTTCCCAAAGTCACAAAGCTAGCTGGTATTTTTATTTACATTTCATTCATTTATTTTTTTTTAAATAAATCTATCTTCCTGTCACTTTGGAAGGTAGGTAAGAAAAGAAGAGAAGGCATGCTTCCTCTTGGGTTTGATTCCCAGGTGCACTAGTAGAATGGCCATTGGAAAGTCAAACCTCAGTTTTCTCTTTTGCAAAATGGGGAGGGTAAGAGTATCTATCCCATATGGTAGTGTTGTTTTGGGGATATAATATATGCAAATTGCTCAGCAGAGTGCCTTGTCCTTGGTAAGTGCTCAATGAAGTTTAGCTGCTGCTGTTAATGTTCATGCCTTGGTACTGGGGTGGGAAGGAGTAGAAGGACTGACCTTGGCCTTTAATGTGTGGGAGTCCAAGACTGAGATGCTTCTGCTCATTAAACTTGGAAAAAACAAGTCTTGCTCCAGTTTAAGAGGAAACTGCTATGAGATCCACTTAACTGTCTCTGTTTCCAGGAGTGGTTGAATCTACTGCCTTGGTCGTTTGGTTGAGAAGACAAATTAGCCAAAAAGCATTTTTGTTCAATAACACCCAGCAGGTGTTAGATTTTGTGAAATCCAGGCCCTTGGTCATCATTGGCTTCTTCCAGGTACTGGGGTCAAGAGGTGGGAGGTGACTTTTCAACTGGTAAGGATCCTGTGTCTGGGAAGGGGGGGTGAGGAGAGGTCTTCCACTTGGGTTAATTCCATGCCCATTCTTCCTTTTCCAACAAGCTGTTTTTCCAGGGTTAAAATGAAGAAGGAAAGAATGGAAGGTGAAGTGGTAGGAGATGCTAACCAGAAAGGTGGACAGGAATGCAGAGAGAGGAGAGGAGACTGACATTTATTAAATTGGTTTTGATAGTATAACTGATCTTTTGGAGGCCCATTTAGAACATCACTGAATAATAAATAATTTGCAAATTGTTTTTCCTTGTGCAGAATGAGTTTCTCATATGTCTCTATTCATGTCCTGTAACTCTGACGATTCTTTCCTTCCCCCAGTAGAAGTCAGAACTTTGGCATTATATTTTTACATAGGAAGAGTATGTGCCTCTTTCTGTCTCATTTCACTTTTCGGCCCCAAGTTTCTCATATTTGGTGATCCATGTGGCCAGATCAGTCGCCTCTTCTGAAAGCGATTAAGGAATAAATGTTTAAGTCTAAACCTGTGTGTTTAGAACAACCTTATTATAAATAATTGGAAAAAATCAAGTTTATCAATTCTCTTCATTAATCTCTGTGGAGTTGTCTATTTTGGGCTTAGTCATAGCCATGTAAGTATTCTGAGTATGAAACATCCATGAAAAGGGATTTAGGGGACCCAGGAAAACCCCAGAACTTGGAAAGGTGAGGAGACAAATTGGTCACCATTTCTACCTTGACCTTAAATAAGCCAGGTATTTTGCTTTCTACCAAAGCCTTACCCAACATCCTTCCCCAAACAGGATTTAGAGGAAGAAGTAGCAGAGTTGTTCTATGATGTGATCAAAGACTTCCCAGAGCTAACGTTTGGAGTGATATCAATTAGCAATGCCATTGGGCGTTTCCACGTCACCCTTGACAGTCTTCTGGTGTTCAAAAAGGTAAGATTTTGATTCTATTGCTAGTGAAGTGTCTCCAGTTCAAAATAGTGTACAACGCATGTATCTATGGCTTTGGGCACAAATTCTAGTTCTGCCACTTGTGAACTAAGTGGCATTGGACTAGGCAGCTGCTGTGAGATCACACAGTCTCCTGGAGTTTCTCTGGCCTTTCTAGACATTTTCTATTTTAAGCTCCTCCTCCTCTTCTTGATCAGTAAATGCCATTCATTAAGGCTCAGTCCCCTACCTTGTGTTTTCTTCTGGTCCATCCTCTCCCACCCAACCTCCAACAGCAAATATTGTTCATACAATCATGACTTACAAATCTCCATCTCCACCCAGACTTCTCTATCTCCAGACTTTCATATCCATCACCAACTGTCTCAATATGACCAAGCCTAACACAATCTCCCCTCCAAATCCTCTTACAGTGTTTTCTCCCCTCTCAATGAATGGTATCACCATTTCTCCCATATGAGCAAAGTCAGAATACCCAGGCATTATTCTAAAACCTCCCTCTCCTCCACCCTTCACAACCAGTCCATCACTCCAATCCTATTTATTTTAAGTCTAAAATATCCCTTGAATCTATCTATTTAGCTATATTACTACTATCCTAAGTCAAGTGACCATGATCTCCTATACCCTAATATAACATCTACCCAACTGGTCTACCACAATCTCTCTTGTACTGTAAAGAACAATCTTTCCAAAACTCCAACTGATGGCCACCTGCCTCCTTCCCACTGGAAAGCCTTTTAATGGCTTCCTATTATTCTTGGGATAAAGACTCAAGTCTCCAATAAGACCTACATGGCCTTTCACAGCCTAGCCTCTATTACACATCTTCCCCTTCTTCCTCTCTGGGATCTAGATCTGAGCTGCCCAATATGGCAGCTACTTGTCACATATGACTGTTTACATTAAAATTAGTTAAATTAACATTCTAGTTCCCCAATCAAACTAGCTACATGTGGATAGTGGCTACTGTATTGGACAGCATAGATATACAGAGCATTTCCATCATCACAGAAAGTTCTATTGAACAGTGTTACTCTAAACACTGTAGTCTGGTTCCTGAAACATGCCTTACTCCCTCCCCACACAAAGCCAAATCCTTATAGTAATCATGTTATTTATAGATATGGCTCAGAGTGGTTAGTTTACTTGCCCAAGGCCACATAGGAGGTGGGTGAAGTGATACCCAGATCTGCTTAAGACTGTGAGCCACTACATTTTTACTTGGGCTCTTGGAAGTCATTAAAAAGTGTTAAGTCGGAGAATAAAATAACCTGATTTATGTATCTGAATGGGACAACATAGAGTCTAAAAATAGATCCAAATACATATGGAAATCTAGTATATAATAAAGGTGATATTTTAGATCATTAGGGAAAATATGTTATTCAATGATTAGTGTTGAGAGAATTGGGTAGCCATTTAGAAAAAAAAAATAAAGCTAAATCTATATATTCTCTCTCCTTCCACCAAATTAAATTCCAGATTGATTTCTTATTGATTTAAAAATGTAACGATGAAACCATGGAAACACTAGAAGATGTCATGGAGGATTTTGCTTCTAAACTTGTAGTGGGAAAGCCCTTTTATGAAGCATTGACAGAAACCCCAAAATCTATGAAAAGAAATGCTGATAAATTTGGACCACATAAAAAAATTATTGACAGTTCCACAGAACAAACCTCATCACAATATCAAAAGCCAAAGAGCAAATTTGAAAAATTCAGTTAGGACAAAGTTGGTCTATTTTTATAGTTAAGAGCATGAGTTCTAGAGTCAGACAGCCTGGGGTGGAATCTTGGCTCTACCTCTCACCTGCTTAGCAACCCTGGGCAAGTCACTTCATTTTTCTGTACCTTGATTTCCTCAACTGTACAATGGAAGAAATAATGATTCACAGCTCAGTGAGATGTTATGAGGATTAAAAGAGTTCTTGCATATGGCATATTTAGAACTGTGTGACCGGTACAATATGAGCTCTTGATAAGTCTGATTAGTATTATCAGACTATTACTACGACCAGAAAAGGGTTTTGGTTCTGTCCAAAGGACAACAGGGGCTGTGCAGTATTTGAGCAAGACAATGACATAAGTGCTTTTTAACCGCATCACTCTGGCTGAAGGTAGGGAATGGGCTGGAGGGAAACAAGGGGAGAAATTGGAAGACCATTAGAAGGCTTTTGCAGGAGTCCAGGGAAGGGATTTGGACTAGAGCATAGGATTGGTGGACGCAAAGAGAAGGAGATGGAGTAGAGAGAAACCAACGAAGAGAGCCACCTCTTTGTTCTCCTTCCCCTGCAGACTTTGATCCAGGGCTACAGGGAATCATTTCCTTCTCTATGCTAATTGCAGTCCTTCTGAGAAGCAGTCATCAAACAGGATTAGATATGCAAAAGATTGGGGAAAATGCCTATGAAGGGGAACAAAGGGAGCTGATGTGGGGGGAGGGGCAGGGAGAACTCATCAGGCCAGGATGTAGGTCTGACCCTTTGGAAGGAAAGAAGGTCCTTGATTGCAGTGGAGTTCTAAGAAAGTTGGCCAAAGTTGCCTACCAGAGAAGTCCTGCATCTCCCAGAAATGTTTGCCTTAGTATCCCTGAAACAGTGCATCGGTTAGGAGCAGTGTGTAAGATACTGCTCAGCATCAGTACAACTACGTGGATGGATTTCAAACACAGCAGCTGGTTACACCCCCTGCTTTGTAGATTGGAGATTTTCACGGCTGCCACAGACCCATGTTTCACCCACAGGCTGGCCATACCTATTTATGAAGTAAAGATTATGGATTACACTTGTCATGATGGTATTCTCCTTTTGTCCAAGGGGAAAATTTTGCTATTTATATTTATTAAGTGTCTATGTTACGGAAGCTACTGCCCTCTAATGTTTTTCTCCTTTTGTCCAAGGGAAAAATTGTGAACCGCGAGGAGCTTATTAATGACAGTACCAACAAACAGGTCCTCAATCAAGTCATAAAGCAGCACCTTACAGATTTTGTTATTGAATACAACACCGAGGTCAGTGAGCCAAAAGGTCCCTGGGAGAAGGGCAGCTGGGGCAGCTGTGTGCCTGGATGACCTATTTCCCTGGTAATTTCAGAGTAAGGATCTGATTTATGAATTGCACATCCTGAATCACATGCTGCTCTTCGCCTCTAAAAGATCCGAGTCATTTGGTATGATAATGCAGCATTACAAGTTGGCATCGAAGGAATTTACAAACAAGGTTTGTGGAAAGTGGTATTGCCCTTGTTGATTGGGGATCCAGAACCTGTAGACCCTAATGCTATTTGCCTGCCAGGCTGATTATAAATTAAGCCAGGGAGAACTTGCATATTCATTTCCATACCAGCTTCCTTATTTGCATATTGATACTACATATTATTTACTACTTAATTTTAAACCAGCCTCCTCCCTTCTTCCTGTCCAGTGTCTCTTCCTTTCTTGCTATACCTATGCTTCTTCTTCCCTCATCTTTTTGAGAAGTCTACCATGGGAATGTGAGGTTTGGTTGCTTTTTGATGGACTATGCTCCAGCAAGGGTGAGTGGTTGCACTGTGGGTGGTTTTTGGCCTGCAGGTGAGGAGGAGGAGAGACCACCCCTGCCTGAGGTTAGGGAATAGGAACAGCCTGAAGGTGTGAAGCAGAAAGGTTTAAACTTTACACAACTTTTCTTCCTCTTACAAGGGATTTTTGTCACTGAGTTTCTAAGCCTCTCAGTTTCAATCACCTCATGTAAAATGGAGAACTGTGTGTAAGAATTAGAAGCATCGTATGTAGAGCAATGAGCAATGTACAGTGAACACTGCTATAATCATTGCTATCATCACATTAGAAACAAATCTGTTTTTCTTAAGACCTATACCTGTATTTATGTAGTTACCACCACCTGGACTATGGAGGCAATTAGTCTCTTTTTTTCTCTTTATTTTTTTATAAGAAGTATGGTAATGGCAGGCTTTTTTTCCTTTTCAAGAAAATTACTCTAAAATTCAAGTGAAACAATTAAAAAGCTTAAACCCCAAAATAAATACAAGTAAAGCCACTAGGGCATGAACATATTTAATGTTTGTGCTACATCCCACCATATTCTCCAGGAAGTTTGTTCCAATTACAGAAATATCTCTGGTTAATATTTTTCCTGCTTTATTCAATTTTAAAATATAGATTTTTGATGTAATTCAGTTGATCACAATCTGATTGCTTCCCTCTATTTCTCTTATGTTATGATAGTCAGTACTTAGCCATATTTCTTCCAGATTATTTTTTTAAATTTAGTTCTTTAATCTGGGTGGAGTTTATTTTGGCATATATTGTTAGACAAGGTTCTTTTTTTTTTTTAATGTTTATTTATTTTTGAGAAAGACAGACAGGTAGAGTGCATGAGCAGGGGAGGGGCAGAGAGAGAGAGGGAGAAAGAAAATCCCAAGCAGGCTCTGTGCTGTCAGCTCAGAGACCCACCTGGGGTTCCATCTCACTGTGAGTTCATAACCTGAGCTGAAATCAAGAGTTAGATGCTTAACCAGTTGACTGAGTCACCCAGGTGCCCCTGAGATAAGGTTCTAAATGCCCTTTACCCCAACTATCTAGGTTCCTGAATGCCATTTATTGACTGTGATCCATTTTAGAGCCAAAGACAATGGATGAATACTATTCATACAGGTCATACCCCCATATCTTATCCTGTTCACATCTAGCCAATATTTGTTGAAAGTATACAAAGGATGGTTCTAATACATTGCTCTGTTTTCACAGTCTCCCCAGCACCCGGAAGAGTGTCAGGCACATAACAGGGCCCTTAATATTTTGATAGATGAATGACCTGAGGGTATCAGTGTTTGCTGTGGCCTCTAAGTGGCCTTCCCACTTCCAATCTTACTGCTTCTCTGCAACCAGAGTCATTTTTCACAAATTATTGTAGCACTCTCTGGCTTATTATTCTTCAGTGGCCCTCTATCTTACTCAGATAAAACTCAACCTCCTTATTAGAGCTCTGATCTCATCTCTGACATGTCTCTAACCTTGTCCCCCGTGACTCTGTCCCTCATGATGCTGAAGCCACACCGGCCTTTCCTTTCTATTCAAGAACACTTTATGTTCCCTGACCCCAGGCTTTTGCATTAACAATTTCCACTGCCTGGTTCAGTGTTGTCCTGACTTGTTAACTCATCACCCATGTGTCCCTGCTAAGATGTCACCTCCTCAGATACTCCTCTTGACCTTCCTACCTAACACTGAGCTCTGACCTGACTTCACCTATATGGTCATGCTCTATCACAGTGCCCTTTTTACTGTCTAACTGGCACTCATTGCTATATGAATTTATTAATTTATTCACTCCTTTGTTGTCTGTTTTTTCTATTAGAACATAAACTCCATGAGGGCAGATCTTATGTCCCCAGTAGGTAGCAAATTGCCTAGTAGGCACTCCACTAATATTTGTTTAATGATGAGTAAATGAAGTCATGAATTACCTTGACAGAAGAATAATTTAGAACAAAAAAAGCTGACATGAGCATTTTCTACCTCCCAGTTATTGAACTAAGCCATTGTCCTGTTTAATTCTCTCAACAACCCTATAAGGTGGGTACTCTTATAATCTCTACAAGATAAGGAAATAGAAGCACAGAGAGGGTCAGTTATGGTTTTGCCCAAGGACCTGGATGAAAGTCCAGGACCTCCTGACTTCCTGTGGTTGTGTGGATGGTATCCTGCACAAGGATGGTGAAACCAGGCAGACGGACAACATCGGCCTGTGCCCTGGGGCACAGAGCTGCCCTGCCTGATGGAAAGGGACCCTGTTCTATCTTTAGAGGCACTCCATAGACCCTGCTATTTGCATTCCGTTAGTGATCTCCCATGGCTTCTGGAGTTTCTTTCCCTCAGTAAGGGATTCCTTAGCCAGTTTTAATCTTTAACCTTCTCATGGCCTCCAATCCTAGAGGGACACAGGTTTTATTTGATTTGGCAGATCCTTTTCATCATTGTGGATGCAGATGAACCCAGAAATGGACATATATTCAAATACTTCAGGATTACAGAGGTTAATATCCCATGTGTCCAAATCCTAAACTTAAGCTCTGACGCGAGGTACAAAATGCCTTCTGAGGAGATAACCTACGAAAATCTCAAGAAATTTGGCCGCAGCTTTCTGAATAGAAGTGCCAAGGTAAGTTTGTTGTTGGACAAACTTTACCCTGAACCTCAAAATTTCATAATTTTGCTGACTTTGGTCATCTGAACAGGGAGGCAGAATAAAGGTCAATCTAATGGTTCAAAATGGGGAAATACCGTTATCTCTCCACCTCCAATCTTTTCAACTTTTGACTTGTCCTGACACTATGAGTCCACCATTAATTCTTTATTCTGAAAGGCATTTCCTTTGCAGATACTCTCAACTGAAATGCAGGAGCTCCCAGGGCCAACATCCTATGAAAGGAGACACTTTTCCTCCTTTTGGACTCTCCTGTGAAAGATTTAAGGATAGATGGATTTTGGGGGAGAGGGGGGTGGGGATGTATTAAGCCATCAGGATTTAGCCCTAAAGGTTTTAGAGACCTCTTGTCTGGGAAGTTAGAAATGAGCCTGTTTTGCTATAAAAGGAAGGAGAAAGTGCAGAAGGATCATACATAACACAACATCTCCTGCTGTTTATGTAGCACTTGTGAAGTCCTTCAGCCACCCTGCTGCATTAGGTGACCATATTTTTTATTTCCCAAATGGAAACACTTTTGAGAATAATGGGGGTTGGGGGCATGCAATCTTTAAAAGTATTCTGAAACAGAATAAATTGGAACTTTCCAGGCAAACCAGAATATTTGGTCCCTTTCCCTCTGAGGGTTCCCATTACCTTCTGTCCATTCCCACACTTTTCTCCTATGCACATCATCATCACAGGCCAAGTAGTGAGGCTGGTGTCCTCCATGACATTTCCTCCTACCTTCAAAATGCCAGACCCCACGCATTTGGACTTTTAGATCACCTGCTCCTACCTTCCATTGCGGTCCTCTGATCATGTCCCTTTCACTCTCTGAGGACTTAAGCTCATTGCAGACTTGCTTTCCATCCCTTCTCTACCATCACCTCCAGAAATGTCAGTATGCAAAACCCTGGTCTCTCTCTTCTCTAGTCACCGTTTGCCATTCCAGCCACCTGCTCTTGTGGCCACACTTTAGAGATGGCAGCCCCTCTGAAAACCTGATTTCAAGCTTCCCATCCCTTTAGTTCCTTTTTCTAGTATCCATATTATTGTAAATCCTTACCCTTCTCATGGCTTCCAGTCTCCTGATCCCATGTCACAATCTCTCTACTGCCTTCATGAACTTGGATTCCATAGTTCATCGCTCTGGTGATGATTCCCTTAATTCCTTTATCCCTTTATTTCTTTATCTATCTTCTACTTCTTTACACCCTGTAGAATTTACAAGGCAAAATCACAACCCTGGTTGAACCCACTTCATGTCCCTACTGCTTCCAGGCCAATGCTAGAGAAACAGAACACCACCCTGAGGCAGGCTGGTTTCACTGAATCACAACCCTCCTGTGGGCTCTTTGAAATGTATTGACATATCTATAGAAATTTCTCTTAGTGTGTTCATTTTCTTCATCTCTGAGTCTCTTTGTCCTCATATCCCCTTCCTTCTTCCAGTCTCAGCTGAGCATGAGACCATGTATCATTAAGACAAGGGCCCCTCATTTTCTGTCAACATATCTACAAACCTACCTGCAGCACTACCCATTCTCTCTCTCTTCCCTTCAGTTGAACCTCAGGAGGTGTCTGTCTCCTTGTCAAGGGCCAATACATCCACCAAACTCTTGCAATAGAGATGAGCATGCTTCACATGACGTATGAGATGTCACATGCCTGGTCTGGCCCATTTCTAATTTCCATCTTTTTCACCATTTCCCACCTCCCATGTCCAGCCCCCACCCTCTTTATGTTTCCTCAGAAAGAATCTTCAAGTCCCTTCCAGAGACTGGGGTCGGGACAAGGGAAGTATTGTAGGAGCTGGCAAACTGGGTAAAGGCCAGACAGCTATGCATATTAAGGACTTGGTGTCCTGAGAGCAATAGAAAGGAAAACTTGCATGGTGAAAATAAAACCCCACTGGTAGAATAAAGGTGTGGAGAAGATTAGGAGATGCAGAAAGAACTCTGTGGGGCTATTGCAGTGATCTAGGTGAGAGATGAAGGCTACCTGGGTTGGGAGCAGCAGTGCAGATGGAGAGAAGGGTGTGGATTCAAGAGACTGCAGGAAGCAATGGTTGTAGAGAAAAATATATGTTGTGAGATTTATACCACTTCCTTCAAAAAGAAGTAGAGCTAGGTTCATTCTTTCATCCATTCTCTCACAGAATATTTACTGAGGTCCTACGATGTATCAGGCTGTGCATACTCAGTGATGAAGACAGAAAAATCCCTTGTGACATTCTGTCTAGTGTAGTAGAGACACATGAATCAAATAACCAGAAAAGAAAATAATGAGAAAAATAAGATATAAATGATAAACTTGAATAAGTGATACAAGGAAAAATATCAAATGTTATGAAAACTTACAGTAGCAGGATCTGACCTAGTTTGGGGAGAGTGAGGGAAGCCCTCCCTAGAGATCATTTTGAAGGGTAAATCTGAGTTAACTGGATAAAGAAAGAAGAGCAAGAACGGGGAGTGGGGAAGGCCCTCCAGACACAGGAATGGCATCAACAAAGGCCTGAGGTGGAAGAAAGCTAGCCCTTTGGTTAAACAGAAGACCAGTATGGTTGAAGAAAGCAAAGAAGAATGGTAATGAGCTTGGTGAGGCTAATGGGAGCCAAAGGGTGATAAAGGTTTAACAGGTCATGTAAATTATCTTGGTTTTGATTCAGGAAGTAATTGGGAACAGATAAACTTTAGGCGGGAGGTCAGGACAAACTAGTTAAGATGTTAAAGACATGAACCCAACTCTCATCTGAGAACGTCACAAATTACATATTTGGAAGGCTATAATTCATTCCAGCTTGAAGCCCTACCTCTTCCTTAGCCCTCTGATCTCAACTGGCCCTGAACAATTCAGGCTGAACATGAGCATTTCAAACTCTTTCCCAAGGCTCTTGTTAAGAACAAGAGAAAACTTCCCATTGTTTCCCATTGGGGCAGGGAGCCCCAACTGCCAACCCTTTTCTGGCGACTGTCAGATCTCTCGAATTTGCTTCCTAGAAACATCAATCCAGTGAAGAGATTCCAAAATATTGGGACCAGGGGCCAGTTAAGCAACTCGTTGGGAAGAATTTCAATGTGGTGGTCTTTGACAAGGAAAGGGATGTATTTGTGATGTTCTGTAAGTATCTCTGCAGAGGCCATAGAAAGCAGTGGCCCAGACATTACTTTTTCAAGTGTTGCTCCTGAATTCTTGGGCCCCCAAAACTCAAAAATCTATCAAAACACTATGTGAAGGATGGTTTTCTAACATCCAAAGAGTTTGGATTAAGATGCTATCACCCACAGTGCAACTCTTCCTGAAAATCTAATTCTTGGAACATGTGGAATACCGTCCATATAATTCAGGTCTATGGCTTTTACAACAATAATAATGCTGATGGCTAACACTGATTCAATGCTATGGTATACCAGGCCTTCTGCTGAGCCATTCTATACTTTATCTCATTTAATCCTCACGACACACTTTTGAAAGTAGCTACTACTATTTCTCTCACTTTGCATATGACTAAACAGAGTCTCAGGTGGGTGAAGAAACTTTTCCAAAGTCAGGCAGTGACTAAGTACTGAGAATAGGGATTGGAGCCTAGGCAGCCTGACCTCAGTGCCTTGGCTGGTAACTGCTGTACAGAAGAGCAGTTCTGACTTTAAGTAACTTATCAAATGGCCTGTATTTAACCTACCTGAGTTGGTGTGGCCAAACTGGAGACTCAAATCCTGTAGGAAGAGAGCTTAGCAGTGTGTGACATATTGCAAGCACTTGATAAATAACAGCTATTATTGCTGCTATTATTGTTGTTGTAATTATTTCCAGTGCTTGCCTAAGGACTATTGCCCTTTCTCTACTCTTTCTGATTTGCATGTGAGAGTCCAAACTGGGGACTTCACTCCTACTCTGAGATACAGAGAAGGGTGATAATGAAGTTACTTCAGACATCTCTCTTATTTACTGTTTACTGAGAACTTACAATGAGCCCGACATGAGTTGGCTGTTCACACACCTGCTCTTTTTTCCTCCTCAAAACAAGCCTCTTAGGAAGGTCCAGTGGATTTCTCCATGATACAGATCAGGGAATTTAGTCTCAGAAAGATTAATTACCTTACCCCAGGTCACACAGTAAATTCATTGCAAGGCAAAAAATTCAAATCAAGCTCTGATGCCATTACTTCCTGAGGGATGGAATGCAATGTGCAGACCTTTAAAAATTTCACTGAAATGGACTCTCATCCACAGGGTGAGTGAGGTGTTTAAGGTCTGCGTGGTTGAATAACCATGATCTGTTCCCTTTACGTGAGAGGGTGGGCGGCTTTTCTATCTATACTTACCTGACACTGGAGTTATGAGAATGCTCATTTGGCTCTGGTAAAAGGCAAGAGCAGCCTCATTTTCTTGGAAGCAGGCCTCTCAGATTGGCCCCCTGGGACTGTGACCATTATGCCCCCTCCTGTTCCAACCCAGGGCCCATTGGGCTCCAGGGGAGCTGCAGGGAGAGCAGATGGTCATGGAGGCACTTGGTTTGTAAATGGAGGGATGATCATCCAAATGTAGAGTGTCAGAGCCCTGAAAGCCACCCCTCCCACAGAGCCAGAAACTTTAATGCGACCACAAAGAGCAGGGAAGGTTCAGTTTCTTTCCATGCTGGAGCTGGTCCATGATTCTCTCCAGAGGGCTAGGTGCTTGGGCCAGACTCAAAGCTTAAAGGAACTGTCCCTAAGGAAGTCCCCTTTCCAGGGGTCATTGTACTTGTTACAACTTCCTGTTCAACCTCTTAGGTACATTCTCTACCATGGGACTAAAAGGCAGTGTACTATAATAGTCACAAGTCAAAGAAGCCTGACTTCAAATCCCACTTTCTGCTTAATTACCTGGGTGACCTTGGACTGTGAGCTTAACTTCTGTTGGAAAACTCTTGTGCTCTCACTCTCTCTCTCTCTCTCATATTCATACACACACACACACACACACACACACACACGATTTCTGGTAGAACATGAGGAATCATCTAGCATAAATATTTTTCTTGTTTTTTTTTTTTCCTCTTCAACTGGAGTGGAAAGCTATGTCAAAGGAGAAACAAAGAATAGAAGAAAATGTTCCAGCATGCTTAAAGTGTTAGTGTCTGGGTGGAAGGGGACTATATCAGTTTTTTTCTAATTTATTTAATAATGACCAGGTGCTGTGATTGAAATGTAAAATAATGTAATACGGTGTTAAAAGAAAGAGTGCAATTTGCAAAGCAACAGAACCATTAGTAAAATATGGTGATGGTGTTTATGGGGGTAGTATTGACTTTCAGTTTTATTAGTGTGAACTTGAGCAATGGCCCTTCTCTTTCAGATGCACCCTGGTCAGAAAAGTGTAAGGAACTCTTCCCAGTGTTGCAGGAGTTGGGCAGAAAGTATCAAAACCACTCAACAGTCACCATTGCCAAGATTGACATTATGGCAAATGACATTCAGCTGATGTACTTGGACCGGTACCCCTTCTTCAGGCTCTTCCCCACCGACTCTCAACAAGTGAGGAGCTCTTGGGACCCACATACCTGGAAATGCCATTATGTCATTATCAGAGAACCAGTTTCTCCCTATCTCCAGCTCTGCCTTCTACCCAAACAGCTTCATCCTCAGCTCAAGCCCCTATTATCCTCTCATGTTCAGGTTAAAGAGTGTTTTCCATTAGCTTCCCCACAAGTCCCAAGACTTGCTGTAATTGGGTCCAGCTTGGGTTAGCTGCTCTTCCCTTACCCAGTCAGTGTAGTCAGGCTGATGTGAGTGTCTTGATTAGTCAGGCCCAGTTTCCTCTGGTACTGGGGCTGAGCTCTACCCAGACTATATGGAATAAAGTGGGGGGAATTTCTACGTGAATATTGAGGGTGGGGTGCTATGAGAAGAAGGAAGATCACATGATAGAAAAGCAGTTAATGTCTTTTACACTTCAGTATTATAATCAGCAAGCATCATCAATGTCATGGAACATACTCTCCATGCTGCTCTGCTTTGGCACCTGGAGAAGGGTGTCCATCAAAACAAAGCAAGCCAACATTCCTGCTCCCAAGAAGACTATGACTGAGTGTGGGAGAGAAGTCATGATGTAGGCCCACCTCTACATGCAATTGGAATAGAAGGGGACAGATTCTGGAAGGCAAATATTTCATGGAGACATGAGATTTTGAAGAATGCTGAGGATTTAAATCAGATTAGAAGAGGGATGTGAACTACACATAGGAAGTATAATATGCACGAGGATGTGGGCAGAAGGGTGGCCATAGAACTCTGAAGGAGATGCCATCCTTCTGGCACAGAAGATACATGTGGAGGAGTGGTACAAAATGAGGCTGAGTTGAGAGGGTGGAGGTATCTTAAGTCTTTAGTTATCTGAAAGGGAGTTTAGACAACCAGTGGGCAGTAAACAGCTTCATAATCTTCTTAAAGACTAAAAAAGGAAAGGGAACTAGTGTTGACTGAGCAATGATCATGGATCAGATGCTCTGTAAAATAAGAACTATTCTTATTCTTCTTGTTATGATAATAATGTCAACTATATGTAGTACTCACTATGAGTCAGGTACTGTTTTTAAGTGCTTTTCATATAGTAATTCAACAAATTCTTATAACAACATATATGGTAGGTACTGTTGTTATCTTCACATTACAGATAGAAAAACTGAGTCATAGAGAGGTTAAACAGGGTTTGAACCTTGACAGTATGCTCCGAGGTCCGTGCTCTGAAGCACTACATTATAGCCCTATGATGGAAGAGTTTTTATTATTCTTATGTTAGAGCCATGGTAATGGAGGCTCAGAGAGGTTAAAGAACCTACTCCCTGTACTCAGGTTGTTAGGGATTTGACCCTGGACTTATCTTACATAGCAATCCCTGAATATTTTGCAAGAAGAGGATATTGTCTTGACCTTGTTCCATTTTCTTCCTAGGCTGTATTGTATAAGGGAGAACATACCCTGAAGGGCTTTTCTGACTTCCTGGAAACTCAAATCAAGACCAGGATTGAGGATGAGGATGGGGTAAGGTGAAACAGCAGTACCTGGATTATTCTGTCTCACATAGAACATCAAGAACTCAAAGGACTAGGAGAGGGTGTGCCAAGAGTCCCATAATCTTGTACTCTGGAGATCATTGACGACTCTGTGAACAACTACCCATTTTGGATGACTTTATTTCAAGGGCACTTATTACAAGGAAGTAGAAATGGCAGACTTTAGAAATGAAGGGAAAGACAAAGGCTCTGAGGTCTCCTAAGGTTGCTTCCCTGGCCTCTGTTCCTGAGTCAGTAACTAGATGTCTTGACAGGATCCAGCTCTCTGGTATTATTGTCCTAATGAATGAGATGACAATCCCCATTCTCTCTGAATCCTGTTCCTGCCTCAGTGAGGCCATCTGCAGGAAGGTGCCATCTCTATTAGTTAGGACCCTTTCGTTTGCAAATATCAGAAACACGATTCTTTCGTTTAGGCAACAATGGGAACTTAATCCATATAACTGCTAGAACATCAGGTAGATTCAGAAGCTCAAACTCATTTTCTGTCTCCCCATCTCTGTTTTACCTTTGTTGGCCTTATTCCCAAGCAGTCACTTCCCCATGGAGGGTCAAAGATTTCCCCACAGCTCTAAACTAGTATCTTCCCAGCTTAAAAAGCAAGTGCCTAGGGGTGCCTGGGTGGCTCATTTGGTTGAGCATCTGACTTCGGCTAAGGTCATGATCTCATGGTTTGTGAGTTCAAGCCCCACATCAGGCTTTGTGCTGACAGCTCAGAGCCTGGAGCCTGCTTTGGATTCTGGGTCTCAGTCTCTCTCTGCCCCTTGCCCACTTGTTATTGTTCTCTCTCTCTCTCTCTCTCTCTCTCCATCAATCAAAAATAAGTAATCATTAAAAATTTTTTTTAAAAAAAGAAAGAAAAGGGGTGCCTGGGTAGCTCAGTCGGTTAAGCACTTGACTTCAGCTCAGGTCATGATCTCACTGCTCGTGAGTTCAAGCCCCGTGTCGGGCTCTGTGCTGAAAGCTCAGAGCCTGGAGCCTGCTTCCAGTTCTGTGTCTCTCTCTGCCCCTCTCCCACTCATGCTCTGTCTCTTTCTCTCAAAAATAAACAAACATTAAAAAAAATTAAAAAAAAAAAAAAAAAAGCAAGCAGGCACCTACTTCTTAGTAGTCCTAGGAAATGTCCTGGATAGGGATTCATGATAGGCCTGGGTCACATGCTCAGCCCTGGAGTTAGAGCTGGGGCAGCCACACGTGTGGCCTTAGAGTGGAGGAAGGAGGTTCCACAAGGGCTTTCTTTCCAGGGGGCAAAACCACAGTTGGACTCTGGCATCTATGAGGATGCTCCAAGTGCCTCTCTCTGGGCATTTCCAGAAAAAGAAGACTTGGTAATTATAATCACAATTACCACATATGTCTTGCCTCTTTATTTCTTTATCCTACTTCTTCCCTCCCTTCTTTTCTTGAATAGCTGTTGTCTACTGAGCAAAGTAAAGTGACAGAAGAGGAGGCATTAGCTGAGGAAAAGGAAGTACCTATTATCAAGAAGGAGTTACGTGACCAGAAGTTGCCTGGGATAGAGAATGTGACAATGCTGGAAGAGCCAGCTGGGCAAAAGGAACCAGCCAAGGAGGAGGAGGAGAAAGTGGCTAAGCCAAAGGGACCTCCAAAAGAAGAGAAGAAACCAAAAGTGAAGGAAGAACTGTAGCTTCTCCAAAGCTAAGAGCCATTTTCCAGGTCCTGGCATCATTTTCTAAGTGGATCTGTTCTAAAAAAAATGATATATCATTGCAGTGGGTGGAGGCTGGATAATTAAAAACTCCTGAAAGTCTTTGGCCCTGTTCTTTTTCGTGGTTGGTGCTGCCTTAGAAAAGCTGTTTGGCCTGGAATTCAGGGTTGCAAGCGAAGCCATAACTGAAACATTTAATGAGTGTTTACAACATGCCCCACAGTCATGTAATTCTCACATTACTTTCATTATCCCCATTTTACAGATGAGAGATCTGAGGCAAAGAGAGGTTAAGCAACTAGTCAGGACCACATAGCCAGAAAGCCCTTGAGATATGATCCCAGGCACTCTCACTCCAGTGACTACATTTAACCACTCTACACACCACCTTCACTAGGTTGGAGTCCCCAGAGTTTGGCTAAAACTTACAAATGAAGTGGACTGATTTGTTTAGGCTGTATTTTAGCACAGTAAGAAAGAGATCCAGCCCCAAACATGTCCCCAGTCTACTATATTTCAGTAAGTGACCCACTATCTTAAGCAGCAAGGCGCTAGGATAATCCTCAAGCCCCTTTGTTTACTACCCTAAAAGTAACTCTACCAACGCATGTGACTCCACCCACTTGCACTGATTCCATCCACTTCTGTCCACTGACACGTGCCACTTATCTCCATGTGACTCCACCCACCTCCCTCCACCTCCACCCACCATTCTCAGCCAAGGAAGTCTCTCCAATGGTGCTTCTATTGCCATTCTGTAGTTCCTTGCCCACCCCTCACCCCTATTCCATAAAGCTGTTGAAATTCTTTTAAAAAGCCATATTCTTGAAAGCTTGCAACACTACCTTGTTTTAACTCTGTAATGGCATCTTTATCCCTTTTAGAATAAGATTGGTCTGCTCACCATGTCTTCCAGGCCTAGAAATTTCTGGCCCCACAGATCTCTTCTGTTCCCTTCTCTCTCTCTGTCATTTTCTAGGCTCCAGTCATACTTCCTGTCTATTCTTGAACAGTTCCAAG
Organism: Leopardus geoffroyi; assembly: GCF_018350155.1. NCBI lineage: Eukaryota > Metazoa > Chordata > Mammalia > Carnivora > Felidae > Leopardus > Leopardus geoffroyi. Next base: position 25,949,942 of record NC_059340.1, read on the forward strand.
TGCTTTGTCTCCTTATGGCTGTTCCTTCTGCCTAAATGCACACATGATGCACTCCCATAGATCTTCATGCAGATGTCTTTTTTATCCTTCAAACCTCAGTTCAAATGCCACCACCTCAAAGGGGCTTCCTAGATACCAACATTTGAAAGCACCTTGTTTTGCTGTGCACTAATATACTGCTTGATTCCCCCACTGTTGGGTAAGTCCCTGGAGAGCAGATATATCTATTCTCTTCCCCACTGTATTCCTAACGCCTAGAATGCTGCTTGGACACAGTAGGTGCTCAGGTAATAAATATCCATGGATCAAATGAAATTTGATTTCAGCCAGCACCCTATCTCTGAGATACATGATTTCACTGTCATCCCAAAAGGGGCAGGTGCTGACACAGTGTTGCCTGGAGACCCAAATTAGATTCTATATTAGTTTCCTATTATTGCTCTGAAAAATTACCACAAATTTAGTGGCTCGAAAAGTACCAACTTACTCTCTTACAGCTCTGGAAGCCAGAAATCAGAAGTTAATTTCACTGAGCCAAAGTTAAGGTGTCATGAGGGTTAGTCCCCTCTGGAAGAATCCCTTGACTTGCCTTTTCTAGCTTCTGGGTGGCTGCCTGAATCCCTTAGCTCATGGGCCTGCCCAGATAACCTCATATCAAAGTCTTAAACTTAATGGTACTGCAAAGTCCCCTTTGCGATGTAAGGTAACATTCACAGATTCTGGGGACTAGGACACAGACATCTTGGGAAGTCATTATTCTGCTGACCACAGACTCATGCTGCTAATTTGTGTTAATCATTTTGGCCAAGTGGCAACAGACCTCCTCTTGAAAAAGGGGGCATATTATTTTACCAACCAAAGTCTCTGCAAGCCATCTAGGCCTTTCTACTTGCCACCTATCATGTGACAGAAAGGCTGTTTATACTTCTTCAGGCTCCTGAACCAGCTCCTATACCTCCTTCTCCCACCCCCAAACCTGGCATGTCCACATCCAGACTAAGCAGGGAACAGCCTGGGGCCCTGGAATTCACCTGAGCCAGACTGCCCCAACAGGAGCAGGTGTTAGTATTCAGGACATGGTGTGAAACTCACCTGCCTCAGCCTTAAGGCTATGTGGCTGCTGGTCAAAGGAGGGGTTCATGGAGGCTGCTAGGAATAAATCACATGCAACAGAGTTCCTAACTGGCCACCAGCCAGAGAATGGATGTGCTACCTGCAAGTCCCCCACGTGTATTTGGGGCCTCATGAAGTGGGGGCTCAGATTGGGATAAGCAGTTATAGGTAAGGCTGGTGGTGACCCTCTCTTGGAAAGGCCTTCCCCCTTGACTCATTTTCTAACCCCTCCCAATACACAGCACTCTCACAAAAATCCTTTGTATTCTGTTTAATCAATTTTTCAAATTTCTTCACACTTTAGCTTCATTACCTGAAAAAAGGACCCAAAACCACCTACCTTTCATTGCTAAGCATGGAATGTTTTTTATCCCCAAGGAGTGCAATGCATCACAGAAGTAAATCTGAATAAGATATGCACTTTAGTATGGATTTAACACAGGCTAGCTGGGTAATCTCAGGGAAGCAACTTAATCTTTCTGACCTACAGTCTTATTGGTAATATGTGTTGTAACAATTATTGTATGACACAATAAACATAAAAGCATTCAGTACAGTGTCTGGCCCAAGAGAGGCACTTAGTAAGTGACAGCTGTCAAGATTATTAAGATCAAGTCTCCTACCCATGCTTAAAAGTTGAGAGAAGAGCATTCCAAGAAAATGGGAACTTCTGATAAATTGAGTAAGGTTTGTTCAAAAACAAGTATTTTTGACTACTCTTCCGGAAGCAAGATAAAGAAAAAAAAAAGTGATTGAATTTGGCAACATGGATGTGTTTGGTGATCTTGATGAGCAAAGTCAATGGAGCTGGCAGATCAGGAAGTCTATCAGTGTGAATTTGAGTGGAAAGTGTGCAGATAAATCTTTTGTGAAGTTTGGCTATGAAAGGTTGGAAAATAGGATGGTGGCTGGAGGGAGTGTGGGGTCAAAGGAAGGTTTCTATAGAAGGGACTAGCAGATGAGAATACTCTCAAGTGACTCCAAGAAGAGGAAGTTACAGGAGGAAGGAGTAAGCGAAGGTGAGGAAAAAAGCTTATCAGTGCAGGAAGAAGGATGCTGCCTCCATCATGACAGGAGAGGAGATGTGGAAGATGAGTCCAGAGACAGGAAGACGGAGAAGATAAGGGAGGCATTGCTTACTGGCTCCCATGAGTACACTGTGATGTCATTAAATGTGTGGGGCTGAGAAAGGGTGGGAATTTTGAAGAAAGAGTGGAAAAACATCCAACTAGAGAAACCCACAGGACGATCCAGCTGCACTGAGTGCAGGTGATGCTTATTGTTTTAAAATGTAGGTTTTATTATTATTCAGGTATTGCAAGGCCAATAGATGAGAAAACAGATGCCATTGAAAACACAGTTTATTATATTCACAGATCCCAACAGGAGGGGGCACACAAGGTCAATCAGGAGGTCAAGGGAGAGGGGGGAAGATGAGCAAGAGCCTTTCTTGTGGTTTCCCTGGGAAGGAAGAGGAGAGGCAGGGTAAGCAGGTTTAGGACTGGCTAGTTTGAAAAAATTTCAGTGGGCCCTGGGAAGTGGGAATTGGGAATCCTGGGAATCATCCCTGGTTGTCTGGTTCTGGCACTGGGGTGATTAGGGCAAGGGAATAGTGGCCCTGAAAGTGAGGGGTCCTGGCAAAGGAGGGTGTGGGGGTGGACTCTGGGTGATTGGTTTGCATATGAAAAGCAGATCTCAGGCCAGCCCATTGCTATCTGTAGGAATTAGTTAGCTTGGGAGGGGCAGTCCCTCCATGGTCAGCAAAGCCCCAAGATGTAAAAGCATCAGAGAAACTAGAAAAATAGGACTTATGAATAGTCTCCAACACAAAGGTCCCGCCCGTGGCCTTTGCCCAGACAACTCCAGGAGCCACCCAGAGCCTCCATTTTAATCTTTTGGATATCTTTTAGATCTTTTAGATAATCTTTTAGATAATCTTAAAGATACCTGGATGTGGGTTTAGACAGGGCCTCATTTGCACCAACCAGAAATGATATTCCCAATCCAAAATGGAGAAAAAGATTATTTTCTTCTTAAGCAATAGGAGGAAAAAAAAAAAAAAAAAGGAAAGGACACAAACAAACTGCCAGTTTAGAAAAGAATAAATAACCAACAAATGAAGAGACAACGACTTCTCCTTTCATTGAAGAATTGCAAAAGTAAATAATGAGATTTCTCACTTATTTTTTTGACAAAGATAGAAGAAAGTGTACAATGTTCAGGGTTGGTACTATGGTGGGACCATAAAATAATTTTTAAAAATCTCTCTGGGGTGCTGTTTGGGAAGAAGTATCAAAATTCGTAAAACTGCACCACTTCTTTGACCCAGAAATTTCACTCCTACAAAATTATCCTGTGGAGATGAGTGCACAGTGCTGATGGTTACCCTGCCACTAAATGAGACAGGATGAAAAAGATCCTGAAAAAGTACATGCAGTGGGTCACTGTTCATTTCCTACTCAGCCCAAGTTCACACATATTCAATTTTTCTCAGTGGGACTGACTCTTAAGACTGAACTGTCATCTACATGGGCCTGGGTCAGTAGTCATGGAGTCGAGCCCGGGCTCTCCCTTTTCCTACCCCTGTGACTGTCCATCAGCAAAGCAGCATTGGCAGTGACTTCCGCGGGTAGAATTGTTACTACATGTCTGTCCTTACATCTTCTCCTCTAATCACCATAACTACTCTAGGAGATGGGCACTTCCCCTTTACAGACAATAAAAATGACCTCAGAAAGATTAAGAAATGAGCCCTCTGGCACACTATAAATGGCTGATGAAGAGCCAGAACAACTGACTCAAAAGTCAGTATACCCAGTCATGAAGTTATCCACCTCCCAAGGGGCCTGTCCTCATTGGAACTCAGAATCTTTGTTTCACAGAGTGGGTCTGGTGCAGTGATGTCTGAATTATCTTCTGGCTCTGACCTTCAAGTATTTTCAGCTCCTCTCCTGCCATGCCTAGACCATCGAAGAGCTTGCTGAGCCCGTGAGGATGGAGTGTGCTTCTAAAGGGTGCCTTCTCCAGGGTAGGGAACCCAAATGGCCACAGGTACATGTCCTAATGGGGACAATAAACACCCCTTTTTTAGGTCTCCTGGGTCACTCAGTAGGTTGGGCATTTGACTCTTGATTTTGGTTCAGGTCATGAACCCAGGGTCGTGGGAACCAGCCCCATGTCGGGCTCTTGCTGAGCATGGAACCTGCTTAGGATTTTCTCTCCCCAACCATCCACTCTCTGTCTTGCCTCCTCTCTCAAATAAAACAAAAACAAAAACAAAAACACCTCTTTTCTTCCCAGGACAGCCTGGCTTGGGATACTGGCCTCTGCTTGGCTCCTTGAGTCCACCTTGTCCTTCTCATTGAGCAAGAAAAAGCCTAGTGCCTTGGCACTGCTTTTGCAGTTAATTTCTAACTCAGGAATCTCTTTATGTCAAAAGGTGCAAAAACAGAGGCCTTGTATTTGCAGGCACAAGTTTGACCCCCAATGTCAATCATTTGGGGTGTCTACATATTAGGAAAAAGAACAACAACCTGGCAACCTAGGAAAGGAAAACACTGTGCCCAAAGGGGAAAATATTCCACCCTCAAGAAAACAATCTCAAGAAACAGAACCAGAGGATAATTGGAGGAAAGACTGCCAGCCAGGGGTAGATGTATATATAGGAGGCACATACTTGTAAACAGATTAATTCTACCTTTCTGGCTTCAGGTAAGGCTATCTACAGCTCTCTCTTCTTCTAGCCACTTCTTCCCACCTAGCTGTCTTCTAATTCCCATTCTGCTTGGGAGAAGGGGGAAGAAAATCAAGAGACTGGACACTAGGGTCAGACCTAGAGTGAGTCCTTCCTCTGTTGATAATTGGCTTCATTATCTCTGGTTGGCCAGTCTCCCTCTCTTTGAGGCTGTGCTCTGTGCTTTTCTAATAACAATGACTACTATTTCTTCACTCATTCAATGCATGTTAGTTAAGTGTCTACTATGTACCAGGCACTGGGAATATAGCAGTGAACAATAGCATTGGCTCTGTGCTAGGTCCTGCTTTGAATATATCATCTTAGTTAATACCCATGACAATATGCAGTCAGTTATTACCCACCACAGTGTTTTCAAAGTATAGATCACAACCCATTAGTGGATCATGAAATAATTTGTGGATTATATCCAAAATCTTCTTTTAACTAAATACTATAGACAATGTCAACAAGCAATGTACACAGTAACGATAAGAATTTTTTTTATAAAACTTCTAGTGTGTGTGTGTGTGTGTGTGTGTGTGTGTGTGTGTGTGTGTGCAGGCACATACACAAGCAACTGCACCAATTTAACTTTTTTTTTAACATTTTTTAAAATATATTTTTGTGAGACAGAGAGAGACAGAGCGTGAGCAGGGGAGGGACAGAGAGAGAAGGAGACACAGAATCTGAAGCAGGATCCAGGCTCTAAGCTGTCAGCACAGAGCCTGACACGGGGATCAAACTCATAAATCGTGAGATCATGACCTGAGCTGAAGTCAGATGCTTAACTGACTGAGCCACCCAGGCGCCCCAACAACTGTACCAATTTATGGCAAAAAATATTTTCTTTATAGCAGATCCTAGTCATAAAGGCACAAGTTCTTTGATCACAGGGACTTCAGACTAAGCCTGGCACATCACAGGCACTCAGTTTGTGGAAGCAATGACCCATATTTCATAGATGAGAAAACTAATTCTTCCCGAAATGAAATACCTTGCCGAAAGTCACACTGTTAGTGATTGGTAAAACAGGGATTTGGATCCCTGTTACAGGCTCCAAGTCCCGCACATTTAACCACCATGCTACCCTACTTTGCTGCTGGAAAAATTAGGGTAGTATTAGTAGTACCCACCTAGGATTATTTCACCAATTGAGTGAAATAATAAGTGACTGCTCTGGAAACATTAAAATCCATTGTGAGGGTTAATCGCCTCTCAAGTTTCTTATCTCAAGCTATTTCTTTGTGATATGTGAGTTGCTTGAAGTCAGGGATCTTGCCTATCCTGTTCATTGTTTTCTTTGGTGTGTAGCTCCCTGTTTGGCACAAGGTAGCTACTCAATAAATGTTTGTTGAATAAATAAATGGATCTGGGCAAGCTGAAAGTTTCCCAGCAGGGATCAGCAGTTGGCCGTTAAAACCCAAAACTGCCTCCTATGATGGTGAGTCCAGAACATTCTACCCAATCTTGCTGCTTCCTGTTCCAAATGAGACTCAGTTCTTCCAGATGCACTGAGACTTGGGGAGCAGAGGATGGCATGTGGGTGGGAGTAAGGGTGGGGTCACAGATGAGAAAACCACCAAAGCAAGGGCCACAGCACTGCACACTTTTTGTGGTTCATATAAATGGCATCTTCTGGAGCTGTGCAGTGCACAACCAAAGCACTCCTCCCAACTGTGGGGAGGGGAGTTAGATCATGCGTTTATCCCATCCATCTCTGTTCACAGGACTCCAGACATCACAGACTGGGAGGAAAACCCAGGGGGTCAACCTGTCCTTGTCTTTGGGCAGGTCTTCCCCAGATCAGAAGTAGCTGTGAAGAGCAGAAGGAATGGGGCGGCTTTCTTCTCTGACCCTGATGCGGATGGTAGTGGTGGTAACCTCTTGGGTCATAACAGCTGTCACCATTGAGACCTCAGAAGCAAGTAAGTGTGTGTGTGTGTGTGTGTGTGTGTGTGTGTGTGTGTGTAGGGAACAATGCCACTATTAGCAGAGGAGGTCATGCTCTCTCTCCTGTCATGCTTGGAATTTGATTTATTCTAAATACATTTTGATACTTTAATGTATATAGGACTCAGATGGAAATTTTGCTAAAATGCAGGCTCTGATTCAGTGGGTCCTGGGTAGGGCCTGAAATTCTGCGTTTCTGACAAGCTCTCAGGTGATGCTAATGCTGTGGTTCTTAGATCGCAAGAGTCTAGAATACCACTAAGGTCCCCTGCCACTTTACTGGAAAGTCGGGAACATACTTAACCACACAGGAGGTTTAAAACACCTAAGTGGCTCCCAAATACCTCCCCTTGCATTCTTAAGAGGTCTTTCCATTGGGTCTTACATCACCCTCATGTAGCTTTCAGCTTCTCCATGGAAAAGGGAGCTGGGCACCTCCCATGAGCTGGAGTACTCGGGGGCACAGTAAATGCCATTTCAGTGTCCTGGTTAAGAGCATATACTTTGTGGTCCTGCCACCTGGGTTTGTGTCCTGGCTTTTACCAACAGAGCACATGGCTTAAATCCTCTGAACCTCAGTTTGCTCATCTTTAAAATAAGGGTAAACACAGAAGCAATCCCCTAGGGGCCATTGGGGAAGATTCAATGAGATAATGAGTAAAAAGCACACATCCCAATTTAAGTGCTTAATAAACAACAGCTCATTATCTTTATGGCTTTTATTGTCATGGAGGATGTCACACAAAGTGTGACTGCCCCTGTCAGGGAGAGTTGGGGAAGTCTTCAGGGAAGAGGCAGGGAAGATCTGAGCAAAAGGCATTAAATGTTCAAAAGTGGGGAAGGGGTGACAGGGTCACCTAAATCCTACCAAAGTGTCAAGAACTCTGTATTATTCCTCTGGATGTAGAAACATGGATATTTTAAAAGAAGACACAGTTTGAAAGCAATGCTTAACACAGAAGAATGCACAGTGCAATCGTAAGGGGAGTTTTGTTTATTTGTTTTGGAGGGAGTCCTCCAGGGACCAAGTCTAAAGAACATGGTACCCAAAGGGATATAGGAGGACTCTCTTGGTGACCACTGGTCCAGCTGTCCCTACTCTGAGGCTGGGCTCTTCTGTCCGCAGGAAGCTGCTCTGAATGTCACAGCAATGCCACCTGCATGGAGGATGGAGTTGCCACAACCTGCTCCTGCCAGGTGGGTTTCACCGGCGACGGCCTTATGTGCGTGGACCTGGATGAATGTGCCATTTCTGGGGCACACAACTGCTCCGAGGACAGCATCTGTGTGAACATGCTGGGCTCCTACTTGTGCACCTGCCCTGACGGCTTCCGCCTGATGCCTGGGCTGGGTTGCACCGACGTGGACGAGTGTGCTGAGCCGGGACTCAGCCACTGCCACGCCCTGGCCACCTGCGTCAACCACAAAGGCAACTACTCATGCGTGTGCCCCGCTGGCTACTGGGGTGATGGTTGGCACTGTGAGTGTTCCCCAGGCTCCTGCGGGCCAGGACTGGACTGCGTGCCTGAGGGCGACACGCTTGTGTGTGTGGACCCATGCCAGGTGCACCACATCCTGGATGAGTACTGGCGCAGCTCTGAGTACGGGGCAGGCTACGCCTGTGACTCAGGCCTGAGCGGCTGGTACCGCTTTGTGGGGCAGGGCGGCGTGCGCCTGGCCGAGACCTGCGTGCCGGTCCTGAGCTGCAATACGGCTGCGCCCATGTGGCTCAACGGCACGCACCCGTCCAGTGATGAGGGCATCGTGAGCCGCACGACCTGCGCCCACTGGAGGGGCCACTGCTGCCTGTGGGACGCACCTGTGCAAGTGAAGGCCTGTGCCGGCTACTACGTCTACAACCTGAGCGCGCCCCCCGAGTGCTATCTGGCCTACTGCACAGGTGAGTGGGCGTCTTCCCCCCACCCCCACCTCCACTCCAGGCCTGGGTGGGCACCACAGGAGCCTGGGGAGCATCCCTGCTGACTGTCTGTGTCCGTGACTCTGCAGACCCACGCTCTGTGTTGGGGACGTGTGAGGAGTGCAGTATAGACGAGGACTGCAAAACGGATGATGGCACATGGAGCTGCCAGTGCAAACAGGACTTCAACATCACTGGTGAGGCCAGTGGGAGGAGGCAAGGTGTTGAGAAATGTCAGCAACTGGGGGAGGGACATAGTCCTGTGTGATACATATCATCCAATTTGAGTGAAAAGAATATCTATTAAAACCAGCAGAAGCTCTCTAGGCTCCTGGTCTCATTTTAGTTGGCCCCAAAGCTCCCAGAGCTTGAGGGACTTCCTTATCCCCACCTTCTTTCTGAGGCTCCCACACCACAGCAGGACAGGGGAAGCTGCTACCTGTTGGCCAAAGACTACCTAAGCCAAAGTTCTGCAGCCCAAGAACACAGGACTGGTGACCAGCCTGCGGTTTCTTCCACTGACCCCTGGAAGACCCATAGCAGGGCTCTGGCCATCTCTGAGCCTCAGATTCCCCATATGTACAATGATTGAAGCAGGAAAGTATCTCCCAAACTTCAGTCATGATTTTAGTCACATCCAAGTTCCAATTTTACAATTTTTCTTTATGCAAGTACTAGCTTATACTGGGATTTTTATTAGTAACTTGTTTTTCTTTAAATTGATTGAATCCTTCTTCTTTGAAATAAACTTGGGACATTGATGGTCACTACTGCATCTATCTGTGGCAAGTAACACCTTTGATAGAAGGTAACAGTAAAAATGAATACAAGAAAAGAAAATTATTAAATTCTAGCAGCTGTGTAATACTTCACTTTTAAAGTAAAAAAAAAAAAAAAAATCCAGCTAGATGTTATTTTGTTCCCCAAACACTTAGCCTGATATCTGCATTCTGTTGTTTTGAAAGGGAAATTAGTAAGTGCAGAGCATTAAAAACATTAGTAACTAGTGAGGACTATATCTTTGATATAGAAAGGATGGAAAGATACTATAATTAATGTGTTGTTTTGTTTTGTCTTACTGAGATTCAATGTATTTAATGCTGGGGGGTGAATGGATCAAAAATGTTTTCATTTGTATACAATCCACATAGAGGGTTAACAAGGGGATGATGGATGGCCACTTGAATCCACCCAGTGATACTCAGAGTCCAATCTTGTGTCTCAGTCCCTCTGATAGGGAAGACCACAGCAAGAACAGACAGAGGCTAATATGAGTGCCCTCCAGGTGGTGGATAGCCCAACCAACTGGGCCCAGGGCCTGGAGATGTGGTGGACCCCGAATTGTGGTCACTGGCTTCCAATCCCACCTTCCCTGCCTATTTCAGATCTCTCCCACCTGGAGCGCAGGCTGGAGTGTGGGGCCAATGACATCAAGGTGTCCCTGAGCAAGTGCCAGCTGAAGAGCCTGGGCTTTGAGAAAGTTTTCATGTACCTGCGTGACAGCCAGTGCTCAGGCTTCATTGAGAGGGGAGACCGGGACTGGATATCTGTGGTGACCCCAGCCAGGGATGGCCCCTGTGGGACAGTGATGACGGTATGTGGTCAGTGTGGGACAGGGTGAGAGCACTGCCTGGTTCAAGCCCTAGCTTTATCATTTCCCAGTTGTATGAGCCTGGCTGTGCCTCAGTTTCCTCAACTATAAAATGGGATAATAGTACCTACTTCATAGGATTTTTAAGAGGATTAAATGAGTTATTGTATGTGAAGTGATTAGGACAGTGACTGGCACAGTGTAAGTGCTTAATAAATGTTAGCTTCAAATAAAGAGAATGATCCTGATGACAGTTCCCCATTTTACAGATGGGAACAGAAGGGCCTATACAGGAAAGTAATTCTTCTCAGCCAGTAGGTATTGGCACTGGGCTCAGAAGCAGGTCTGTCTATCTTGGGTGATCCTGGGAGGCAAGGTCTGCATCACTGGTGTCTAGAGAACCAGGACTTCACCTACAGAAACTTCCTCAAAAGGGACCCAGAGGTCAATGTTTGAGTGAACACTGCTTCCCCAACTCCCTCATCCCCCGGAAAGAAAAGGAAAGAAGACAAAAGAAAGGAAGAAGGAAGTTTTCATTTGCTGCATGTAGCATTTAAAATTCCAGCATTAACAATGAGTCAGGACATGGTTTTTAGTCTTTTTAGTGTATGAGAGAGGAAACATGGCCTAAGTGGAAGAGCCCAGGCTCTTAGATCCCACGTCTTGTGGGCAAGTTACTCAGAGTTAGTCAGTTTCTATGAAGCCCCATCTCCTCATCATGAGGCAGGAGATAGTAGAGCTTAGGGTCATTGAAGGGGCCAATACAGTGATGCCAGAGGAACATTTCGCTCAGGACCTAGCACGTGATGCATGCTCATAGATGGCTGCTGTTGTTATAACTTTTGATTATGACAGCTGGGAGGACAGCTCACAGGTAGCTAGAGAAACCCATTTGGTTTTGAGTCCTACTCAGATTCTCATGCCCCTTTCTCCCACTCCCACCCTCCAACACAGAGGAATGAAACCCATGCCACGTACAGCAACACCCTCTACCTGGCAGATGAGATCATCATCCGTGACCTCAACATCAAAATCAACTTTGCGTGCTCCTACCCCCTGGACATGAAAGTCAGCTTGAAGACCTCCCTGCAGCCAATGGTCAGGTGTGGCCAGAGAGGGTCCCCGGTGTCCCTGGCTGGCTCCACCCCACGACCCCTTAACCACCAGGTCCTCAGTTTCCCTGTCAACTGCCAGCCATAAGGAGCTGGGTGGGGGTACTGGGAGCAAGCATTCCCAATGGAATACAGCCCAACTGGGAATACTGGAGCCCAGATTCAAATCCAGGCTCTGTCACATACTAACAAGATGGCTTTGGAAATTGATAGCCCCACCCTGGGTGATGGTCTTCAGTGAAATGGACTTAGCAGTACTTTATTAGAAGCACAATAGTGCTTTGCACATGTAAATCAAATATTAGGGCCTCTAGCTTATCAGAGGGGCAGGGTGGTTGGACCAGACGGAAGGAGGGAGGGCTCCTGGTCCAGACCTGCTATTTATATGATATATAAATCATATGCCATATTTGAATCTCTGTTTCCTTCCTTCTCTGTAAAAAGAAGGAGTTGACTAAAGAGGGATTTAAAATTATGCCTCTTGGGGTTTCAGGGTCTTTAAGGAAGTGCCTTTGGGGATGCCTACAAGGTGAACCAGAGACGTTCCACCTATAATGGGTGCCACATGTGGTTTTATTATTTAAAAAAATAATAAAAGGATCCTGTTGCCAAATAAAACTGAAAATCTCTGAGTAGGATGACTCACAAGCCAATGATGCTGATGTTGGAAAAATTACAGTTGTAATTAGAACAAGCATTTATCAAGAGCTGACTAAATGTCAGGCATTGTGCTAACAGCTCTACAGGAAATCTCAGTGAAATCTTAGAGCACCTTTAGAGGTATAGGTATTACTATTATTATTATTCCCATTATACAGATGTGGAAATTGAGGCTCAGAGAAGGTTGAGGAACTCGTCCAAAAGTAGAGTTTAGTAAGTGACAGAGCTGGGATTCAAACCCAGGCCATCAGGCCCAGAGTCCCCACTCTACCATGGCCTTAATTATGAATCTCACCCATGGTTACATGCTCTTTGGGCCAACCAGACTTGGCGAAGGGCACTAGGCACTGATGAGGGTGCCTGGCTTACTTGGGGGAAGAAGGTTGCTCATTGTCTGCCTTTGGATGGGTCATCATCTGGTCAAGCAGTTCACTGAAGCAACGTGGTGGCCATGTCTCAGCCTGACAGACTTCAGGGAGCAAAACATCTGTGTGCAGATGTGTCTCTGCTTTGAGCTGGGAATCTTGCCTTACTCCAAATCTGAGTCCAAGCCAACAACCCACTTCTCACTTATAACATGGACTTCTGCATTACTGCGCTTTTATCATACACCTTGTTTCTAGGTATCAGTCTTACAATGTCCTTTATTGGCTCATCCTGTGAAGTCTACATCAGTGCAGCTATTTCCAGTGTGGTTTATTTGTAACCACAAATAAATTTACAAATTTACAAATTTACAAAACCCCTGTCTTCTGCTGTAGGTAGAACCATAACTCTGACTTAGGCCTGTAGGACTCATAGTCTCCCTTTCAACGGTTCCAGGTTGAGACCAAAGAAGAAATGTAGGTGACTCCCTTGAGAATTTGTTTATTGCACTTCTTAAAGGCAAGGGCTACCATGTGAGGGAGGTAGACATGTGATCTATGGATCAGCAGCAACAGCAACACGTGGGAGCTTGTTAAAAATGTAGAACCTTAAGCCCGACCCAAACCTACCAAACCAGAACCTACATTTCAACAAGATCCTCAGGTGACCCATGTCTGCTCATTGCAGTTTGCAACCATTGCAGTGGTGGTAGGTTCCAGTCCTACTGCTGGATAAAAATGCAGAGAGCTACCAGGGACTGCCCAGGACTGCAGACCAGAAAGGGTGGGCCATGTGTTGCTGTTCTCAGATCTGGTTTTCTCACCAGCCCCTCTCTCCCTGTAGCACCCTAAACATCAGCGTGGGTGGGACAGGCATGTTCACCGTGCGGATGGCACTCTTCCAGAGCCCTGCCTACACACAGCCCTACCAAGGCTCCTCCGTGACCCTGGCCACAGAGGCCTTTCTTTACGTGGGCACCATGCTGGATGGGGGTGACTTGTCCCGGTTTGCACTGCTGATGACCAACTGCTATGCCACACCCAGCGGCAATGCCACAGACCCCTTGAGGTACTTCATCATCCAGGACAGGTGAGGCTCCTGGATGGAATTCCAGGGAAGAACGGGGCAATCTCTGGAATGGGATTTGGGGAAAAGTACATCTTTATATTTGTTCATCTCTAGCTGAAAATCTAACATTACCATCCACTATGAACATAGGCAACAAATCATGAAAGTATTAGCAGGACATTTGTACATGTTAATACTTTCCAGTAACTAGAATATTACAGTTTCTACTAGAAATTATTTAATGTATTATCAGTGTGTATTTATATATAATAGATATGTAAAAGGGCACCTGGATGGCTCAGTCGGTTAAGCATCCTGACTAGCTCAGATCATGATCTCACAGTTTGTGAGTTTGAGCCCCACGTCGGGCTCTGTGCTGACAGCTCAGAGCCGGGAGCCTGCTTTGGATTCTGTGTCTCCCTTTCTCTCTGCCCCTCTCCCACTCACATTCTGTTTCTCAAAAATAAATAAAAAATAAACGTTAAAAAATTGTTATAATAGATATGTAAATATATAATATATATATCAAATGTTTGAATATTTTGAGAACTACACTTCAATTTAACTGGTTTCCTTTATAATCTTAGGTACTTTATGTGTTTAAAACATTATTTTTGAGGAGGGATGCATGGGCTTTACCAGAAGGCTGGAGGTGTCCAGGACTCAAGAAAAGGTTAAGAAACCTGACTGAAAGGTGCACCCACCCAAGGCAGGAGGCAAGCAAGCAGGACTTGGCTGGGAGGAGTGCACTGGAGACAGTTAATCAAGGGCCAGTTGTAAAAGGGAGGACACAGAAGTGCTGCTTTTTACTCCAGAGGCATTGGAGAACCATGGGCCACACTGTGAGAAAGTAATTCACACTGTCATTCAAAATGGAACAGATGTTTCTGGAAGCTTACTGTGTACCAGGCTCTGTGGATAACACAGTGCATAGAACAGACAAACCTCTATGCCCTCATACAGCTGATATTCCAAGGGGTAGGGGGAGACCAATAATTAACCAAGATGAAATCCGTAGCATGTCAGTGGTAATGGAGCTACAGGAAAAACCCAAAGCAGGAAAAGGGGAGAGGCATTTGCAATTTTAGTAGCATAGTCAGGAAGACAGTGACCTATTCCTGATTCAGTTCTTAGAATGTGTCTAATTACATCAAGGGAAAAGTCTCAGTTGGGTGCTCATCTGACATTTACACTTCTCTGTTATTTGCTAATCCCCTTTGCAGCAGAAAGAAAGCAGAAGTCTGTTTTAGGGCCTTTAGCTGTGACAGTAGCTAACTAAAATTTAATAGCACTGTTTTACTTTGTATTTATCTGTAAATGGTCATGTTTTGCTTATGGCAAGCGATACTGGTTTGCCATTTGTGGTCAGGATCTGAAGATTCTTCTGAAAAAATTGATGTATTCCAATAAAAATTTACATGTATTTGATGAAAATAGTAAGTAGATAATAATACAGATGTTGGGAAACACAGGAAAACATACATGAAGGTGGTTTCTTGGTAAGGCAAAAAAAAATTGGGAAAGGGTTGGCATGATCTTGATTGGGCCATCATGGAGACTTGGGTTCACATCTTGGCTTTGCTGTTTCTTTGTCCAGAGACACAAGCCATCTCATCTGTCTGACTATTCATGTTCTCATATATGAAATGAGCATATGTGCAGTTGAACATGTACACTGTGGAAAGCTTGGAAAGTTTTGAAAAAGCAGCAGGAAGAAATGCTGGATGTGCCTTTGTTTTTCTGTCTGGGCATGTGTGGGAGATGGATTGGGGACCACCAGTCTGAGAGAGATGTCAAACATCTCAGGATGTGTAAGGAGGAGCCGGCTGGGGAGACAGTAAGAGGGGCTGGATGCCCTGCTCAGGTTGTGTGCATGGGTCTTTCAGGCAGTGGGTCCCCTTAACCTCAGGGCCTTTATTTTGCCAAGTGGAGTGTGCACTTTTGCAATCAGATCTGAATTGTAGGGGACACAAAGCAAAGAGGTCCCTTCTCAGTTCTTCCTCTGTGCAATCAGCATTCAGCCCCTCTCGTAAATCAATTCTGAGCAAATCATGTAAAATAGCAGAGAAGATGCCCAATTTGTCTGCCCATGTGTCCTGATCCAGCCCAGCACATACATGAGTCATTGCATGTGCAGTTTTGAGTTTAGGTGCCATTGTGTACATTTACAGATGGGCACACACACATACACACACACTCCCATTTGGTCATTGCCCCTCAGGACTTGGAAGTTGCCCACTGTTATAGTTAGAACCACCTACATAAAAGATAGCAAAGGAATGGTAGTTAAGGATCCTGAATGTCATTTCCTAGGAAACCAAGCTGACTTCATTACATAGTTTCAACTCTGTGCTGACCACAGTTTTACTTCACTATCATATATATGTAGCATCTACTATGTGTCATATACTATAGTGAGCACTTTGAAAAGTTAACTGGCTTAATTTTCACAGCTATCTTATGAAATGGGTTACAAATAGTACTCCCTGTATACACGGGGAGACTGGGGCACAGAGAGATTAAATTGCTCAAGGACACACAGCAAATAATAGGGGGAGGAGTGAGAGTTGAACCCAGAAGTTTGGCCATAATTGCTTCTCGGCCTTTTGGCTAAGATCAAGTGCAGGAAGTTTGGCCATAGAGTGCTTGTTTAACCAACCATGTTTTATGACTTAAATCTCCCAGATGTCCACGCACTAAGGACTCAACCATCCAGGTGGTGGAGAATGGGGAGTCCCCTCAGGGCCGATTTTCTGTCCAGATGTTCCGTTTTGCTGGGAACTACGACCTGGTCTATCTGCACTGTGAAGTCTATCTGTGCGACACTGTTAATGAAAAATGCAAACCTGTGAGTTGCCTTTTCCTCCCTCAGGCTGCTTGCCATGACCTCTCCCTCACCCATCTCCAATAACCAAAGACATCTGGCCACAAGGTCTAAAAGAAAATAAACATTTTGGCTGTGTTTCTCTTTTAGTCCAGGAATAGAATGAGCAGTAAGACGGGGTGGGCGTGTCCAGGTAAGAGACCTAAGCTGTTGGAAATCAGGCGAGATCAGTGCATTGCAACTGGCTGGTAAATGCTCTGGCTTATCTGCAGGCTTGTGTTCTGATAACAGAAGCTGACATTTTAAAGTACCAGGTGCACCTTATCTGTGTTAATTTTTTAATTCTTTGCAGTAACTAAAGGGGAGGAATTTTATTAGTTCCTTATATGAGCCACTCAGAGAACTTTGGTAACTTGCTTAAGATCATATACCTAACAAATGGTAGAGGTGGGGCATGAGCCCAGGTATGCAGATTTCCTGACAACCCCTGCTTTGATCATCCTCAAGCCCCAGACTGAGGCAGGAGGATGCCCTTGTGAGGAGTGCAGCCCATTCCCCACGGCAGGACCACATTCAGTCTCCCTCATGGAAGGGTTTCTTTGTTGCCCTCTTCCTGCAGACCTGCTCTGAGACCAGATTCCGCAGTGGGGGCATCATAGACCAAACCCATGTCCTGAACCTGGGTCCCATCACACGGAAAAGTAAGAAAGATACTCCCTCCTCCCATGCTCCTGGTGGGGAATATTCTCTGGAGATGAGGAGGAATGACAGAAGTCAACATGTGGATCTTACTATGTTCAGAACTGGAGCAAGTCAATTCTGTGGGGGCAAGGTGGACTATAAGCTGCCTTCCTTTTACCAGTTCCAAGTCATGTGTTCTTTCTGTTGCACAAATTTGTTCTTCTGCCTCCTGTGTACTAGGCCCTATACTAGTGGTTGGGGATCCTGTGGTGAGCAAAAGCAGACACAGATCTGGTTCACATGGAACTTAGAGACCACTGGAGCAGACATTATTCAACTGAGGAGGGATTAACTAAGAGGGGTCAGGGAAAAGGGGTGAGGGGAAGGGAATCTCAGGGTACAGAGGGTACAGCATGGGCAAAGGGCCTGTAGTGGGACGTAGCCCAGCCTGCTAGAGGAACTGAGAAAAGGCTGGGCAGACTGGAAAGAAGAGGATGCTGGTATAGGATAAGCTGATGTAGTGGGGTCCAGACCATGTGGGGACTTACAGTTGTTGCTAAGTTTTGGGGCCTTTCTCCTGAAAGTAGTGGGGAACCCCCGAAAGGTCAAAAGCAGGGAAATGACATGATCAGGCCCGGGTTTTAAAAAGACTACTCTGGCTGCAAGGAGAAGAGCAAATTGAAGAGCTTTCTCTCAGGATTTTTGCCAACTGCATGCCTTCTCCTCACACTGATCCTTCTCTTTCCATCTACAGATGTCCAGGCCGTAGTCTCAAGGGCTGCTTCCAGCAGCCTGGGTAAGTTCAGGTCCCCTTTTCAGGGGACATCCACGAGAACCTTCCTCTGGGGCTTTTATCTATAAGCCCAGGATGTGCTGGAGCACCTGGCCTGGTTGGCCTGAGCTCTGAAGAGGTGACTGCACCTGTGGAAATGCCTGGTCCTGGGGATGTACATATGCACATATATGTATGCTGTCCCCCACTAGTGCACATGTGCACACAGACACAGGCATGCATAGACAGGCACCCCAGAATGTACATCACCCAGACATGTTTGCACACACACAGACACACACACACCGGGTCACATGCATATATTCATATGTGTACACACAGATGCACAGACAGCTAGAGTTGCATGCATGCATATTTGCAGGTACAGACACACACACAGTTAAACAAACTTATACCTAGTAGACATGCACACACTAGATCTGCATCCTGGGCACTTCCTGAAGCTTTGTGATTTATCTGTAACACTATTTTCAGGATTCACTCAGCAGGTAACAAATATATGTTCAGTGCTACTACATGCCAAAGACAATGCTTAGTTCCAGGATGAACACAATAGACAAACAAGAAACCCTGTTTCTCTGCTTCTCTGATGACAAAGGCCAGGGACAGGTGGCATTTTATGGCCTTTGACTGACTTGTCTGAAAATATGGATGAAAAGTGAATTAATGTAACTGTTGCCCTTCTTGGCTCCTGGTATCTAGATCTGAAGGAGTTGTTACACCAACCTAGTGTTTTACCTGACCTAGTCCAACCCTGTACCAGTGACCTTGGAGCTGGAGATCTAAGGTGTTCCTAAGAGGCTTCTCCTCTGTGAATATCTCAAGGTTACAAAGGATGCTTGAGTAGGTTGGGCCCTGCACATCAGTGTCCTTTTGAGGGGCTACCAATGCCCTTCCTAATGCCAGAGGAAAGACCGTCTTCTTCAATCTGGTCCACCTGAGAGGGCACCTTTCTCTATTTTTCTACTCTGAGTGGCACCTTTCTCTAATTGGATTTCAGAGCAGATCAAGAGAAAGAAGTTTCCTTTTTCTAACTGATCAGCCCAGAGAGGGTATCCTTTCCTAACTGGTCAGTCTAGAGGAGGCACCTAATGTTAGTTTTGCACAAAAACACATCTGTGTTAGCAGCAGCCCTATAATTGCTTTCTTTGCAGGGTTCCTGAAGGTCTGGCTGCCTCTGCTTCTGTTGGCCTCCTTGACCCTGATGTCTCAGTGATAGGCAGCTGGAAACCCTGTGCTCTGCAGCTCTCACTTCCTGATGGCTGTAGGTGATGCAGTTTAGTGCTCCAGCCACAGAAAAGGGAGCTCACACTTCAATCAACCTGCTCCTCTTGCCCCGCCTTTGATCCTTGCTATTGCAAAACGGCCTGTATCTTTAAATTCTGCCATCTCTCAAAATGGGACTTGTGATGTGTCTGCACATAAGGTCCCATGTCTCCTTAAAAAGTGTGGCAAAATAATAATAATTTTAAAAGCTCAGTCTTTGAAGTCATTCATTCATTATTTTTCATTGAGCATCTACTATATGTAGGAACTGATCATAGTGCCAAGGATCATGTGGTAAAAAAACCCAGGACTCATGGAGTTCACACCCTGGTTGGAGAGACTGGGTTTAACTGGTTCTGCTGTGTAATCTTAGACAAAATACATGATCTGACTGAGCTTCACCCATCCATCCATCCATCCATCCATTTATTCAAGAAATATTTGCTGAGCATCTCCTCTGTGCCAGGCACTTCTGGGGATACAGAAGTGAGCAAGTAAAACACAATCCCTCCATTCTTGGAGTTTACAGTCTGGCAAGAAACGGAGTGAACCTAAAAGGTGATTACAAGTGTGGCAGGCATGGTAGAAATGGAAGGTATAACTGGGGGCTAGTGCTGCTGTATAATGGGACCAATAATGATGCCCTCACAGGGTCTATTCAGCTTTGCAAAAACATTTATGTGAGCACCCAGTACGTGCCAGGTACCATGATGGGAGCTGGGGAAAGACCAGTGAATAGGATAGATGCAGTCCCTGTGTTCAGGAGTCTCACAATCTTTAGAGGTGATGCACTGACACAGCCTACAGACTTCCTTCCTTCACTGCACTTGTCCCTCTCCATCTAGAAGATGTAGGCCTGTTTACACAGCCACAGCAGCAGCAGCAGTGGAGAGAAGACCCACTACCCCCATTGGCCAGGGAGGCTTCACAAGGCAGGGGTTGGTGGGGTGGGGGGCTCCAGGAGTCTCACTGAAGGCACAACCAGAAATAAAGAGGCTCTTGGGCCCAGGAGACCCAGATATTCCAAGGACTCTGGACTTGAGTGTCAAGTGGGCCAGTAGAAGCCAATGTGATGGGAAATGTCTGCCCTGACACCAGCTGCTTCCTGGAAGTCCAGCTGTGGCTTTTCAGGACAGACCAAGGCCCTGTTGCTTTATTAGAAACTTCTGACCTCAGGGAAAACCACACGTGTGTATCAGCAAACAGGGCTATGGGGACTTGTATCTTGAGCTAAAAGATCTCACATGCGGGCACACAGACATGCACTGAATCCCCAGGCCTGCTGCCTTTGCAGAAGGGCTTTATGTAGGAGGACTTCAGTGCTGAGCCTGGCCCTGTCTGTGGTCAATCCATGCTTAGTGGAGCCTGGTTGGATCGTGTGCAGATTTACTTTGACTCAGGTACAACCAAACATGAAGAAAAATAAAAATGCCAAAGGCAAGAGCCAGGGAAAAGAAAACACATCAGAATTAATCCTTTCGTCCCTCTGCTCCTTTTTTCTTTTCCTTTCTTTTCTTTTTCTTTACTTTGCTGTTGTTTGTTTTTTTTAACAATGAAGGAGCAGACTTCTGTTTATTTATTTTGAGAGACAAAGAACAAGAGGGCATAGCATGAGCAGGGGAGGGGCAGAAAGAGAATCCCAAGCAGGTTCCACATAGTGTGGAGCCCGATGCAGGGCTCAATCCCAGGACCACAAGACCATTACCTGAGCCAATATCAAGAGTCAGATGCCTAATCAACTAAGTCACCCGGGTGCCCTTACTTTATGGTTTTTTTTAATCAGTTAGGTATTCAACTGCAACATTCAATAGATACTTTAAGCATAAATTAAATGCTAGGCACTTTTATAGGCACCACAGTAATAGCAAGTAATCAAAACAGAGTCCTTGCTGGTAAAGAGCTTAAGTTTAAAAGGGGGATACAATTAAACAATAACTACATGAAATGCCAGTGACATGCACTTTGGTGTAAAAAACAAGGAAAAGAGAATAGAGCTATGGGGGTGTTATTTTATATAGGATGGTCAGGGAAAGTCTCTCTGATAAGCAGAAGCCGAGACAAGAGAATGAACTAGGGGGATATCTGAGGAAGAACATTACAGGCAAGTGCAAAGGCTCGATTTTGTGTCTTCTCAACAAGGTTTCACTAAGAGTTGAACAGCCATAAATTTTGAGGCATGATTTGCAGGAGAGGCTCTGAAGCATGCATGTTGTGATTTTTTTTTCCATTTGTTTACCCAACAAGTACTTACAAGGTGCTGGTTACAACTGCAAAGACAGGATCCCTGTCCACAAAGATCTTAAAGCCTTCAAGGGAGACAAATAAGTTAGCAGATAATTAAATGGAACTGGAATCATCCCAGACAGGCACAGGGGCAGAGAAGAGAAACACTGGCAAGCCTGTGGTGTTCAGGAGTCTTCCTGGTGAAGGTGGACTTAAATATGTAGTAAGAACAGTATGGGAACAGTATGATCTAGGCAGAGGGAATAGCATATGCAAAGGGCTGGAGGTAGATAAGAGCTCAAAGAGCCACAGATTGGCTGAAGCATAGAATGTGTGGAGAGGAAACTGTAGACGAGGTAGGAGCTGTGGCCAGCTGTCAGATCCCAGGAAGCAGGAAGTTATAGGAGTGGGGGAAAATGCCAAGATGTGATACTATGGCATTTGGCCGCATGGAAGGTAACAGAATCAAAGGAGGCAAGAAAGAAAGCAGGGAGACCCACTAGGCAGCTATTAAAATAACCCTTATCAGATGATGTTGGCCTGAAGCAGGGTTGGTGAAACGGGGCTGAAGAAGGAAAGACCGATTCAAGAAATATTTGAAAAGTGAATGACAAGTTGTGGTAATTACCAGAAATGTGAGCCTGAGGGAGAAAGGAAGGAGCCAGGCAGGTCTCCAGCTTGGGTGACCAGATGCATAATAGTGTCACTGATTAAGACAGACAATGGGGGCACCTGGGTGGCCCAGGTGGTTAAGTGTCAGATTCTTGGTTTCAGCTCAGGTCACGATCTCAAAGTTCATGGGTTCAAGCCCTGCATCCGGCTCTGTGCTGACAGCATAGAGCCTGCTTGGGATACTCTCTCTCCCTCTTTCTCTGCCCACCCCCTGCTTGCTCTCTCTCTCTCTCTCTCTCTCTCTCTCTCTCTCTTTCAAAATAAATAAATTAAACAAACACACAAACTTAAAAAAAATAAGACAGGCAATGCAATGAAAATGGAGAGATCTGAGTGATGGATGAGTTCAGATTTGAGCCTGCTGAGGTGAAAGTGCCTCAAGCACCTCAGCCCAAGGAGAGAGGTCTGGCAGGAGCTGGGTAGAGAGACAGTTATGATTGGAATGGAGGGGTCAGAAGAGGGATGGAGTAAATGACTGTTTTGTGGGCCCAGATGAATTTTGGAACTCTGCATTTGTGGTGGTTGTAAGTTCCATATTTAGGGGATTTTTCTCCAAATGCAAGAGGAGTAGAGAAGGTGGCTTATAGCACCTTTCTTTGCCCAGGTTGGGGTTTTACTGGAAGATGCTACCAATGCCAGGATGTCTGTACTCCCTGCCCCCAATAGCCTTGGCTCCTTAAAGAGTCCCAGAGAAACACAGAAGAGGCAGTGACCATTTGTTCTGCAAAAGCTTTGACTCCCTTATTTAAAAAAATTTTTTTAATGTTTTTATTTATTTTTGAGACAGAGAGAGACAAAGCATGAGCAGGGGAGGGGCAGAGAGAGAGGAAGACACAGAATCTGAAGCAGGCTCCAGACATCAGGGCTGAAGCAGGGCTCAAACTCACAGACTGTGAGATAATGACATGAGCTAAAGTCAGACGCTTAACTGACTGAGTCACCCAGGCACCCCTTGACTCCCTTATTAATGCCACAATACCATGCCACAAAAGCCGGGTCCAAGCCTAATGCTTCAAAGTCCAAGATCTATGGCTTCCTCTCCCTTCCATACCTTCCAATCTCTAGCGTAGCCCACATATCAGAAGGGATTGGAGAAGAGGTGATTCTGACACTTATTTCGCCTTGGGGCCTTGTCTGTCCTTTGATATTCCGTAATTCACCATCCCCAAATTGGCCCTTCCCAGACTCTTCAACACTGAGTATCTAAAAGTGTATAAAGTCTATGGGCCAAAAATAGGAAACACCCATTCCCCACTTCCTTATTTATTCCCTTGCTCTAACTGGCCCTGAGTGGAATGGCATCCAGACAGAAGCAGAAGTTGTTCTAAGGTGATTAGCTAAGAACACAAGGTACAATTGGAAATCCATTGTGCAAACAAGTGCTGTTTGGTTACTCTCACTTCCCTTTGGGTATTAAGCTCCCTTTTGATTAGTGTTTGGTTTCTGGTAATAAATATGGCACCAGCTTCATTGGTTTATTTGGGGGGTTGGGGAGCGCATACGCTTCTTCCACTATTTTCTGTGGTAAATCACTTATCTTACCTACATACACCCAACAAGATCAATGTATACCTGGGAGATTAACTCCAGTCCTACCTCAGCACCAATCACAGATAGCCACGTGGGTGGGGAAATACAATAAAAGGATGGTCCACAGTAGGCTTTCCCAGAGCTGGACAGACGAGGGCCACCCTGTGTTCTTACCCCAAGGTAAGTCCTACTTCAAGACCCAGCAGGCTTTCTCCTGATTTGGTAGGCACTCCCCTATCATCTCTGACCCACTGGATGTGCTAGGGTTGTTTATTTCTAGCAACTTTCAGAAACAGCAAGGACTTTGGATCCTGGCCCTATCAAGTATTCCAGATATCACTCTGTGTCCAACTCAACCACAATTCCAGCTACCTGCTGGCTACTCCAGGTCTACAGATGCCTCCTGCCTCCTCACCCTGCCTGTCCTCCAGGAACGTAGGCCCCTACTTGGGATCTCATCCCTAAGAACTGCCAGACCTGCGTGCTCTCTAACATATTCATGATATCCCTTCCAGAAACAGATCTCTAGCTTCAACCTGAGTCTTCCAGAGGCTTTAAGAAGTCATCAGAAATTTGTCCATCCGAGCAAAGTTTTCCAGAAAAGGGAATGTTGCTAATTTGAATGTTGGCAGGCTCTTCATAGCTCTTTGTTTCTGCCCTCCCTACCCCCCATTTACTTTTTCATTTACTGCTCAGACCTTTAGTGAGCCCCCTTGTGTGTCAGACACTGTGCTAGGAGCAAGCTATGTGGGGCTCAGTCTGACATGGTCCCACACTCACAGAAACCTACACATATATAGGGTGCTTCAGGAGTCTCTTAGCACGGCATGTGATACACAGAACTAAGAAAGCAGCTGCTACTTTTGTCTGTAGATACTCACAGCACTGTAACTTTCTCCTCCATCCAGTCTTCCAGAGTCTCTACCTGTACCTGAGCAAGAACCAACCTGGGGCATTCTAGGACGTCCTACAGCACAGGCCACCTCTAAGCTTGCCTTTGGTTCTCTTGATGCCGACCTCATCCCTTTGACAAGCCACCTACTCTCATTACCCCCACCTCCTTTCTGCAAGTCATGCCTGCTTTAAAACAACACAGTCCTTCATGAAGGAAGTCATAGGTCCGTTTCTGAGAACGTGGGCCTGTGGTCTTAAACAAGCTATTTAATTTCCAGCACAGTGCCTGCATGCAGGAGGAGCTCAGTAAATATTTCTGTGATAAATATGTTCTGAGTCCCATCTCCCTCTTCATCCATAAAAGGGAACAATAATAGTACCTTCCCTGGATGGTGGTTCAGAGCCTTAAATGAGCTAAGGTATGCAAGGGGCTGAATACAAGCCATGGTGCTGAACTGATGTGAATTTCTTTCTAACCCTTATACCCAGAGGAATGACTTCTGTCACCCTGATTGTATCTGGGTCTTTCCCTCCCCCTAGCTGCATGGAGAGTCTGCATGTTGCTGAGTAACCTACACATCTCAGCTTATGGAAATGATGGTGGGCTCTTATGTCTTGTGGCTGGCCTTGGCCTCCTGCATTCTGACTCTGGCATCTACAGAACAGCAAGGTATGTTCTCTGTTCATCTGGCATCTCAGATGGCCCACCAAACCTGGGGAGAGGGGGAGTGCAGAGAAGGCAGTTCAGGGTCAGTGAGGAGAACAGGGACATGTCTAAAGCAAAGACTCAGCAGCTAGAAGTCAAGGGGAACAAGATGAGAGAAACCAGAATGCAGCCATAATCTCTCAAAGACTCAAATCAGAAATCCCCACTGTGAGGACCATGGAGCCAGTTAATATAACTTCCTATGCCCAGATATGTGGAGCTCAGATAGCAGATTCATGGGGACATGAATCGCCCAGTCACTCTGTGCCCTTGCTTTGGCAAGTACCTTCTCCTTCCTCTGTATGTTTGCTCATCTGTAGAAAGAAAGGATTGCAGGTAGTGATTTCTTGGGGTCCATTCAAAGATCTGTGGATTGGGCACCTTAGATGGTTGTAGGAAATGTCCTCAGGCTCAACACCAGGGTGAAATCTCTGCCTGTATCAACTGTGGAGGGGGCTGTGGGGAGGGGAGAGGAGAGACTCAGCTCATGGTGTCCCTTGGGAAAACACATCGTGTGGGAGGGAAATAATCCAAGAACAGCAAGTGCAGTGACTTATTTCCTTAAAACAAGCACATACATAAGCAAGGCTTGAAAATCTTTTTTTCTAAAAACTCCCTCTACCGTGTATTACAAGAGTGCAATCCTGCGTGTGTTCTTAGTCCATAATTCAGGCTCTCACACCGTTCAGTAAATCAGAACTGGAGGAGAGAACCAGCCTCAACTCCTCTTAGGACTCAGGTGCTGTGTTTGGCATTTTACACTTATTACCTCATTTAATCCTCTAGCAATGCTTTAGGGTTTTATTTCCTCAAAACAGGGGACACATTCCAGGAAGACTACAGTAGTGCATGGCAAACTCTTAAAAATTCTTTTGATGGCTATGTATATTTTTTCATGTGTATTAAAAATCTGTAACTAGGGGCGCCTGGGTGGCTTGGTCGGTTGGGCGTCCGACTTCGGCTCAGGTCATGATCTCATGGTCCATGAGTTCGAGCCCCGCGTCGGGCTCTGTGCTGACAGCTCAGAGCCTGGAGCCTGTTTCAGATTCTGTGTCTCCCTCTCTCTCTGACCCTCCCCCGTTCATGCTCTGTCTCTCTCTGTCTCAAAAATAAATAAACGTTAAAAAAAAAAATTAAAAAAAAAAATCTGTAACTAGTACAACATACCTATGGCATCACAGATATTATTCCTTAGGATGAAACAACTTTATAAAGAGAAACATTGAAAGAAAGATATTAAGTAGATAATTGGACAGGGGGACACAGATGTGGCAAACACCATGACTCAAGGCATGAGAATGGAGGGAGTTTGGGATCCACTAGCTACAGGTGTTGTTTTGCAGATTTGTCTCAGGGGAGTTGAACCACCTGTCAAGGTCATCCAGCCAGCAGGTGTGGAGCTTATTTAAACTCAGAATGACCAGCCCACCCCTTCACTTCTCAGCCTCTTCACACATCATAGTTTCTGAATCTGCTAAAAACAGATCAGCAAAATCAGAAAGGGTCATGTTAGAGCAGTGGTTCTCCATTGGGGGTGATTTAAGCAATATCTAGAGACAACTTCCAGGAGGAAGGAGCTACTGAAAGCTAGTGAGAAGAGCCCAGGGAAGCTGCTGAACATCCTATAATGCACAGGATGCCCCCACCCCCACCTGCCCCAACACAGAATTATCCATCCTCAAATATCAGTAGTGCCAAGGTTGAAAAACCTTGTGTTAGATCTGTATCTACTGATAATGGGAAAATGTCTATGATATATTAAATAAAAATGTAAGTGTAAAAAAAAAGGGGTACCTGCGTGGCTCAGTCGGTTAGGTATCCAACTTCAGCTCAGGTCATGATCTCAGTTTGTGGGTTCGAGCCTCGCATTGGGCTGGGTGCTGACGGCTCAGAGCCTGGAGCCTGCTTCAGATTCTGTGTCTCCCTCTCTCTGTGCCCCTCCACTGCTCACACTCTGTCTCTCTCTGAAAAATAAATAAACATTAAAAAAAATTTTTTTAAAGCTGTCCAGCATTAAACCCATTAAAAAAACCCTATAGTTTAAACATATGCATAGAAAGAGTCTGAAGACTATACAATAAATTTATGGATATTTCTGGGGATGGAATGGACTTGTGACAACTTTCACTACTACTTTATTCAATGACATTTGAAGTTTTTTCCAATCAGCCTGTATTGCATTTATAATACATAGACAGGACCATAGTATATGGTTGCACAGGGGAGCACTGCACAACTCTAGAGCCTGGGGGAGGGCACCACGCTCAATGTGAAGGATGCCCCTTGGAACTGTGCAGGGTGGAGACCTTAGTGTTCTTAATGCCTATAAAATACCATATAAAGTCCTTATTATTATTCTGACTCCAAGGTGATGAAGGCTAATGTTTAATGAATGGGTTGTGTGCCTCATGTCCTCATTAGGGTCCTTAAGCATATTGAAAACAGAGTGTGTTGGGGGGAGGTGAGGGGGATAAAAATCCTGTGGGCTCTGAGGATGCTCAGTAAACCCAAGCACACTGTTGCTTTCCAGGTGACAGATACTTCACCAACAGTAGTTCCTATGACCCCTGCCAGAATTACACCCGCCTGGACGAACCCTCCCGAAGCACAGAGAACACGAGAGAAGGCCGGGTGTGTGACAGGGACAAGCATGGCTGGTACCGCTTTGTGGGAGATGGAGGAGTAAGGATGCCAGAGACCTGTGTCCCAATATACCGCTGCCAGACAGATGCTCCTATGTGGCTGAATGGGACCCACCCCACGCTTGGGGAGGGCATTGTCACCCGCACCGCTTGTGCCCACTGGAGCGGCAACTGCTGTCTCTGGAAGACCCAGGTGCTGGTGAAGGCCTGTCCGGGCGAGTTCCACGTATACCAGCTGGAGGGCACCCCCAAGTGTAATGTGAGATACTGCACAGGTGAGCCGCAGAGAGATGGGGGCAGCTGTGGGGCGGGGCCACCAGCTACCGGGTGACTTGCCAGGCCTCAGCAGAGTGAGTGGAGCAGGCCAGGAGACTAAGCAGAGCAGCCTGGATTCAACTCCTGCCAGTTACCGCCCAGTGGGGATGTCACCCAAGGTTGCCAGCCTTCCAACATTTCAAGTACGGCCAGAAATTCAGATTGGAGGGTGAAATACCCCTGATATACCATATGTGTAGCATAATATGAAGAACTCAGGCTCACTCAGATTTAGATTCCATTTGGGCAGTTCAATTTATCTTTCTGAACTTGGGTTTTCTGATCTGAAAAAATGGATAATGGCAAAAGTAACAGCCAGTGTATAGTGTTTCTGCTCCTACCCAAAGCCCTTTAGACTACTAACTCATTTAATCCTCACACCAGTCTCACGAGATAGAGATACTGTATAACTATACCAGATGAGAGGTCTGGGGCATTAAGCAGCTTTCCCAATGTCACAGAGAAGAAACATGATAGAGCTGAAATTTGAATCCAAACACTCTCGTTCTGTGATCTATATGCCTAACCACTGTGCTACTTAGTCAAACAGTTACCATGAGAATTGAATTAGCTCATGTGTGGAAAATACTTGAACAGTGTCTGCCACGCAGTAAGCATTAGGACGGCAGCCTCTGGGTTCTCATTTCACTGGATTGGGGGTCAGAAAATCCAAGTTTGAGGCTTGACCCTTCCACTATATATTGCACATCCTTGGGTGTGACTTCTGTGCACTGGTAGAATGACAAAGTTGGCCTTGATAGCCTCAGATGGCCCTGCTCTGCATTCTGATCCTCTTCCTCTGTGCCTCACCCCCTAGACCCCTCCACTGCAAAGGCCAAGTGTGAGAAGGCCTGCCGCCCGGAGGAGGAGTGCCGCTTTCTCAACGGCACATGGGACTGTTTGTGCAGACAGGACCTCAACAGCTCTGGTAAGTGGCTTGGTGGGGCTGGGATGTGGGAACAGTGCCACCGGTGGAGGTTGAGTGAGGCAGCAGGGAGGGAGCCTCAGAGGGTCAGGACAAGGTATAGACCAGAGTCAGTGGGGATGGAACTGAGATCAGGGAATGAAAGTTCTCAAAGCCATTTGCAAGGATGGGAGAGCAGGGACGCAACAAATTGCCAGATCAGTCTTCGGACCATGGTCTCAGAAAGCAGCTCTGGCATGGGCCAGCTTGACCCACAGAGTGAAAGGTACTACGGACAAGCACCCTGCTAGTGTGGAACCTGTATTCAAATATCTGCATGTGAGAAACAAGGGCAGACTCTTTTGCTAGTCCTGGATTTGTGACTTAGTAGCTCTCTGGGGCCTGGGACAAGGCATCTATACTTTCTGAGCCTTAATGTCATCATCTGTAAAAGAGGAATAAGAGAATAGTAAAAATAGCCACCATACAGGGCAATTGTGAACATTAAATCAGAGCAGTCCAAATGGGCAGGC
Organism: Leopardus geoffroyi; assembly: GCF_018350155.1. Classification (NCBI taxonomy): domain Eukaryota; kingdom Metazoa; phylum Chordata; class Mammalia; order Carnivora; family Felidae; genus Leopardus; species Leopardus geoffroyi. The sequence goes on from NC_059340.1 coordinate 25,979,439, forward strand.
TTGTCAGGTGATGAGGTTCTTGTCCCAGGAGGTAAGCAAGCAGAGGCAGATGACCCATGAGAAAAAATGCCATAAACAAGCCCTAAACCCTGGATGGGGGTGGATGAGCTTCCCATTATTTCCTTCCCTCCTAGGATTCTAATGAGGGCCTTAGACTCTTGCCCTTGCCACAAGCATGCCTTCCTCTGAGCACACTCCCAGCACACTTCCAATTTCTCTGTGGAAGAGAAAGTGTTATAGACAGAGGGGAAAGCACAAGCATATGTTTGGAAAACTGGGCTGGAGTGTGGATCAGGTGGTGCGTGAGTGTGCCTAGCAGAAGCGGGGTAGGGATGAGGGGCAGGAAACTGGAAGGAAACAACCCTGCTCTCCATGAAGTCTCTTTCTGCTCATTGGGTAGACGAGCCCCCAGAGGGTCAGAGCTGTTTCCTGGGATGTGGGCCATCACAGAATCAGAATCAGATGTTGGGCTTCAAGGACGCCCTCCCTGTACCTGGAGACTCCTAGCGCATCCTTGGCAGGTCCTGTCAGGTGACTGGGTGAGCAGGTGGCCTGCCCTCGAGTCTTCAATGGTGGCTACTTAGCAAGTCCCTTCGCTTCCAGGAATAACCCCTTTGTGATTTGGCTTTTTTGCTTACTTCTCCATCTCTTGCACTCCACCCCCAACCATTCTAAGTTCCTGTACCTCTGAGCTCCGCATGTCTGTAAACACACCATCCTCTCCCATCACCTCTGCCGTGGTGCCCTCACTTGCCTTATACACCTGCAAAGCTCCTACTCTCTACTAAGTTTCAGCCCTCTGTGAATCTTTCCCTGACTTAACGGAAAGACTCAGATATACCTTCTTGTGTGCTCCCTCTGCACCTAGCACACACTTCAGTTAGTACTTTCCCCATATTGCATTATAATAAGCTATTGACATGTTGGTTCTTAGGTAAGACCAAGGAATCCTCTCGAGCTGTGTCCATGTTTATTTTTGTGTTGAATGTGCCACCCACATGGAGAAAGTGGTTAGTAAATGTATTTGAATCAATGCATTCATAAATATAATAGAAATGGTATTTCTCTTAATTTACTATCCATCTCCCCTATGAGAATGTTAGCTCTCTAAATAAGCGTGGGGATTTTGTCAGTTTTGACAAACACTGTGTCCCCAGTACCTATAACGGTGCAGACAGTAAATGCTCAAGCAGTATTTGTTGAATAAATGTTGAATGAATGAATGAATGAATGAATGAATGGAATGAATGAGTGAATGAACAAATGAACGAAATACAGTGGCTGTGAACCTGTCAGATGTACTGGCTTCACAAAGCCAGGCAATCAGAGTAGTGTGTGTCTAGTTTTGATTCTAGTCTGAAAGGCAGGATAGTCTTGCTTCCCCAAAGACCCCAATCCCCAGAAACCCCGATTCCTGATCCCTGAGATATGAAAGCTCTCCCCACACCTGCACATAGAATGCTTAGAAATCTTGGGCCAGGGGCTTGCCAACCTCATCTGCCACAAGCCTGGGTGTGAATCCCACCTTGGTCCCAAGTACCTACTAGTCTACCCTCTACTCCCTGGTGGATATGGGGGCTTTTCCAAAGGGCAGAGAATGTGGGCTCTGCCCATTGCTTCCAGAGCCCTGTCCACTCCACCAATCCTCTTCTCAACTTTCCAGATGTTCACAGTTTGCAGCCTAAGCTGGACTGTGGGGCCAAGGAGATCAAGGTGTCACTGGACAAGTGTCTGCTGGGAGGCCTAGGTTTTGGGGACAAGGTCATTGCCTACCTGCGTGACGGGAACTGCAGCAGTACCATGCAAAGACAGGACAGAAACTGGATGTCTGTGACCAGCCCTACCCAGGCTAGGGCCTGCGGAAACATCTTGGAGGTGAGTGGTGTTTATACCACGGCTGCCAGAGGGTGGCAGCTGGGCTGTGAAGCCCAGCTCAGTAGTTGTAAGACCTTGGTCAAGTCACTTAGCCTCTCTGGGCCTCTGGTCGAAGGCGAGATTACACATTCGTGAACATGTTCGTTCACATGAATAGTTTAGAACATGTTTGCTGATTGAGCTCAATAAATGTAAGCTACAATTATGATTACTCTAATCAGGGGTGATGTGGGAGGGGTCAACATGGGAGCAAGCATGGTGGTTGCTGATTCTCCCCATGGGCCAAAAACTACTATTCCAGTTCTTGATCTGGGATCCTCACACCCTTTCCCATAAAGTGTCATAGCCACTGGGGCAAGAGGCCCCTGTGCTTCCTTGCAATCAGAAGGTAGGGTGGCAGTGTGATCGAGAGCATCAACCTTGCAGTCAGGCAGGTGTGAGTTCCAGATACATCTACATACACATAAGCATATATGTGGTCTTGTTTTTATGTCAAAGAGAAATGGAACCCATGCCATCTACAAAAACACCTTCTCCTTGGTCAATGCTTTCATCATCAGAGACACCATCCTCAACATCAATTTCCAGTGTGCCTACCCACTGGACATGAAAGTCAGCCTCCAAACTGCCCTGCATCCCATTGTAAGGTAAGGCACTGACCCTCACTCTTTGACCCATAACCCTGACATTGATCATATTCACTTCAAGCACAGTTTATGATGTCCTTAGGATGCCGCCTACCTCCTTCAGGAGTTCTCACTCTTACCATCATTCATTCTGCAGATATTTGCTGATCATAGATTAATGTTCAGCACGCACAAGGCAGAAGTAGAATATTTTGTGCCTATTAAAGATTATTATCATTAAATAATGTAGCAACATGGAATAATGTTAATTAAATATGCTAAGGAACAAAAAGAACACCATGGTTTCATTAATCTTGGGGAAGAAAGGAATTAAGCAACTAATTATATCAATCATTACTCACAAGTGACATGAATGCAATGTGGGAGAAGCAAAGGGCACTGAGGGCTCAGGGAGCAAGGGCCCCTGACCTAGCTTTGGTGGGTTGGGGATGGTGGGAGCAGGAAGGCTTCCCTGCAGATGTGGGATCTAAGCCAGGATCAGCTTTGATTGGATAAGCACATCAAATTCACTAGAAAGAGAACCAAATAGCAATTTGGGTGGGGGTCCATTTGGGAAGAGGCTTTCATCTGTTGTGTCACTGCTGTCTCACTATGCCCGGAATGGTGCCCTGCAGAATGGATTCCTCAGCATTTCTAGACTTGATGGGGGACTTTCTGAGGGTGTCAGAACTCCAGGGTGCCCTTCCTATCCCCTCATTGCCTCCTGGGCTCACAGAGGAGCAGGATTAGGACTAGAGATTTTTTAGTTCAAGGTTTTCAGACTGTATTGTGTTGGGGCCCCAAGTTTCATAAGAAATTAAAATTAAAGTCGTTTCTATTTTAAAATGGATGTTTCACTGGTGACTGTGGGGTGGAGACAGGAAATCTGCTGCTAAAAATGGTGAATCCACAGGTCTTGTCCCATTGTACAGTGGGGAAGACAGAGGTGTAAACTTGCAGTTACTCTCTGAGTGAAGGAAATATGAATGATCTGTGAGGTGGGGAGAAATGGTGGAGATCCTGGAGACACACTCATGTACTTACCAAGTTTAGTGCCTAGGGGATACTCAATGCTCAACTTAAGTGGGTGATTGAATAGTTCCTTTAGGGATCAGAGATGTGCCTTTGCCTTCGTAGCCTCAAGCAAGTGCAGGGCTAGATTTATCTTGTTCTCACTGACGGAAACTCTCATGGCTTTCCTTTTCTCAGTTCTCTGAACGTCAGTGTGGACGGGGCAGGAGAGTTCACTGTCAGGATGGCCCTGTTCCAAGACCCGAACTACACATCTCCTTACGAAGGGGCTGCAGTTGTGCTGGCTGTTGAATCTATGCTCTATGTGGGTGCCATCTTGGAGAGAGGGGACACCTCCTGGTTTAACCTGTTGTTGAGGAACTGCTATGCCACACCCACCAAAGACAAGAATGACCCTGTAAAATATTTCATTATCAGAAACAGGTGATGAGCAACTCTGGGTTATCTTTTGGCCTGAATAAGATTTGGGGGGAAAGTGATCACTTTGAACCTACCTGACAGTTGTGTTAATTAGCTTCCGTCTTTTGGAAGATAATTTGGTGTTACAGATCATGACCATCCCCTTTGACCCAGGAATATCAATATCACTCCTGAAATTTTAGCCTAAAGCATTAATACAAAATAGGACAAGGTTAAGAAATGCCAATTATTTTTCAGTTCAGTATCCTTTATAACTTTGGATATAGGTTCATAATTCAAAAATAGGGACTTATTAAGTAATGATGGACTATTACATAGGTATTAACACTGACTAATCAACATGAAAACACCAATGACAAGTGTTACGGGACAAAGTATCATAGAAATTGTTACCTGGAAAAAGCAAAGGGAAAATGCATACCCTATATCATGACTCAAACCATACTAGCTAATACTTATTGAGTTTAGCTATGTGCTAAGCAGTGTACATGGACTGTGTCACTAAATGCTCACATCAACCCCAGGGGGTATGGATTATTGTCTCTGCTCTACAGATAGGAAAAGTGAGGCCCAGACAGGTTAAGTCATTTGCTCATGATCACTTAGTTAGAAAGTGGGTCTAGCTGGAATTGAAAGCAGTCTATCTCACTTCAGAGACTGTACCCTGCAGAACTGAAACCACACGCGCTGATGGATAAACATCTTGGAGGAAACCCAGAGGAATAAAAGTCTATGTCAGGATTGACGGGGGAAACAGGGAACTCTTTAATTCTCTTTGATGATGTTTTTATACTGGATACAGATTACAGATACAGCCAAGGGCCTCAGGTCCCCTGAATTGCTCTAGAATGTAGACCCTCACCCTGTCACCCTCCAGCTGTCCAAATCAACGTGATTCCACCATCCATGTGGAGGAGAATGGGGTGTCCTCAGAAAGTCGGTTCTCAGTTCAGATGTTCATGTTTGCTGGAAATTATGACCTAGTTTTTCTGCATTGTGAGATTCATCTCTGCGATTCCCTTAATGAACAGTGCCAGCCGGTGAGTATCACTTTAGAGTGAACTATTCAGAGCTTGACAGGGGGCCTAATACCTAGTAGGCTCTCCGTATGGATTTATTGGATTTATGAATGGATGGAAAGAAGGATGTGAGGGAGGGGAAGAGAGAAGGAAGAGAAGAAAGAAAGAAGGATGAATGGATGGACATTCAGCCTCCAAAAAGCCCATGTGTAGGCAATTATTGTGTCCCTGGAAAGCAGAACAGATGAAGGAGCCTGTTGATGAGGTTTCCTTGGCACAAGACATATTTTGAATGATTTCATAATTGACTTTTTTAGTGCTTACTCCTTGTCAGGAATTACACTAAAACTTTCATATGCCTTGTCTAATTTAATTCTCATAACAGCCCTTCACATAGATTCTTTATTGACCTCATTGTACAGTGAGGAACCTGAGCTTCAGGTCTTTTGCCCAAGGGCAACACAGCTAGAAAGCATCAGAGCTGGGACGTACCTCCATTGTCCATGCTTTTAACCCCGATTTGGCAGTGCCTGCTAGTAGTTGGCATTTGGTGAGTGCTTTCTATGTGTCTCTGTGTTGTAGACACACTCATCTTAATCTTCACAACCAGGAAGGTATATTTAATAGTAGTAGGGAGGTGAAGTCATTAGTCCCAAATTAGAAAACTAAAGGGAGTGGAGATGAGATTCAAACTTGGGTTTGTGTGACATCACAGTGAGGATTCTCTAGACTAAGAAAACCACAGCCTCAGAGTTAGGGCCATAGGGTGGGTGGGGTCCCATCCTTGGGCCAGATATGCCCATTGCAGGGGCAGCCTGGATAGCAACTGTGCCTTTAAATGTTGGTATAATGAGATTTCTCCATCCCACAGTCTTGCTCAAGAAGTCACCTCCGTAGCCAAGTAGTGGCTATTAACCCAGCCCAGGTTCTAGATTTGGGACCCATCACTCGGAAAGGTAAGTGGCCAACTTCTGGCGGGAAGGCCAGCTGGTCAAGTGCTGACAGTTAACCACAGATAACTGGCATCACCATCATAACAACCTAGAGCCTTTTTAGCCTCTTCACTGCAGCCCCCCCCCCCCACCAGTGAATCTATCTTTACATAAGGTCATTGGTAATAATAATAGCACTTGCCACTTGTGCTGGGCCTCCTGTGTGCTAGAGACCAGGCTAAGCTCTCAGTATCCATATTCTAACTTCATCCTCCTGACTGCATCCATTTTATAGGCGAGAAATCAGAGCTCAGAGAGATTAAGTGGCTCACCCCAAATCATTCAGCTCATGAGCAGCGGGAGTTAGAACTGTACCCAGCTCAGACTGATGACAAGGCTGTGTCCTTTCCCTTTTTCCTCCTGCCAGGTCCTCTTACCTCAGCCCCTTTTGGGTGAAGTCTAAGTCCTAACCCAACTTTGTTTTCTGGTGAATGACTATGTTTGTAAAATTCCAGTTATAATATTCTGGGGCATGATGTAGGGGAAGCTTTTCAAATGCTCCACAAATTTTCACCCATCCTACCCATGGGTTAGCAGTACTGTTATGGTTTTTATTACCCCTGGAAAGGAGGAGTCAAAAAACCTAGAAGAGTGAAAGCAATTTTTTTTTTGTCCTAAAAAAATTAGGACACAGTAATGTTAATAACAACAACAACAGTAATAATAATAACACACGTGGCAGGCACCAGGCAAAACATTTATATGCATTGTCACATGGAATGCTCACAGCAACTTAAGGAGGTAACCACTATTACCACTTCCATTCTCCAGGTGAATAAACTGAGGCTATCTTGTAAAGAAGGCTCTGCCTTGAACTGTCCTGCCTCTTTGCTGAGGCCTCAACTTGAAAAGCTTCATGTGGTACAACAGCGTAGTTGGAAGGTTAGGAGCTTTCATTTTGGAATCAGATAGACTAGAGTTCAAATCCCAGCTTTGCTACCTACAACAAGGTCAACTTGGCCTTGGGCAACTGAGCCTCAGTCTTCTCATCTGTTGAATGGGGATACAATCCCTCTGCTGGAAGAATTAAGTTTCAAATGCATGAAATGTGCTTAGAAAGGGAACTGCTAAACAAAAGATGTCTCAACAATGTGGGCTGTCGATGGCTGTGGTGAGCAGGTCCAGAAGAACTTGGAGCAGCTACGGCCACAGTGCCACAGTCCCTGGCACATGACTGAGGAAACCTTCACCTCTGCTCTTGTCCCCAGGTGCTCCATCTCTTGGTGTCACAAATGGAACCCCCAGCACTGCAGGTACATCGTTTTCTCCTATCTCCCTGCCCTCCCTCCCAACCCTCTCTCCCCCCTCTTCAATTCGGTGCACATTGAGTTAGCCTGTGCTGACAACTGTGGACATGGAAATGAATCAGTCCCATATCTGGCTCGCAGTGTAGCACAGGGGCCAGTAGTTTAACAGCAAGTATGTATCACAATACCTGGTACCTGCCTACCATGTGCCAGGTGTTGTTTTACATGCTGAAGATATAATAATGACCAGGACAGACCAGGTGCCTGCCCTCATGGAGCTTATATTACAGTGTGGGAAAAGGCAATAAAAAGTTAGCGAGATAATTAAGAAAAGAGGGTGATATGATAGAAAGTTACCAGCATGGGTAACAGCATCTTAAATAAGATAGTTGTTTATTTTACTCACATGTAAATGAAGTCTAGATGCAAGCAATCCAGGACTAGCAGAGTGGCACCACAAGGTCATGAAGAATCCAAGTTCTTTTCAGCTCACCCCTCCACATTCTTCATCCTCATGGTCCAAGATGGCAACCAGAGCTCCAATCATCATCTAGTGAGCAGGATGGAGGGAATATAGAAGAAATCACTGAGTGTTAAGGAACATTCCTGGAAGCTGGCACCTTATACTTCCACTTATATTTCACTGGCCACTGCTTAGTCACACCTGGTTGCAAAGGAAGCTGGGAAATGTAATCTTCATGCTGGGTGGCCGTGTCCCTAACCAATGTTTAATGGTTCTATTAATAAGGCAGGAAGGAAAAATAAATACCAGAATAGGTAAATGGACAAAAAAATGTCCACAGAAGGTGATATTTGAACCAAATAAAAAAAGAAGCCAGGTTTATAAATAATAAAGGAACAGCCCTATAGGCAGAATGAACAACAACTGCAAAAATGAGACAGTCAATAAGCAAATAAATCACAAACAAGTAGTGCAGAAGGAGAACAAAGAAGAGTAAATTAACTGCATTAGATAAGGTCAGGCAAGAATTTCAGCAGGTGGCAACATCTGAATGGGGTTTTTGTGGATGAACTGCAGTTCAACAGGGAGACCAATCCAAGAAATGTATTTTGGGCCAAAGGGAAAGCAATGCTATTAAGATTTTACTGCCCCGCCCTTCCCCAACACACAAATGACCTATATTGGTGAACCCAGACATGAAAAAGTTCTTTCTACCCTTAATTACCCAGCTAGGTAACAGTCTAAAAGTTTCCAGATAAGCTCAAGACAGCTTGCTTAATGCTAATATTCAGACAACATTCAGAAAAGTAGTGCTCATCAGAGAGAGGGGTTGGAGCTCAGGCTAAAGGCAGCTTGAGAGCAGACCTCAAGTCTCATTCATTTCTTCCAGTACTTCAGGTAAGCACAGTGCCTGGAGCAACCTGGCTTCCCAGTAGAGTCTGCCAGACTGACTAATTTCTAGGGTGGGCAATGGGTTCTGGAGCCTTCTGGAAGAGGAAGGGATCAATCTTATGCGGTATGAGACTGCCACAAGAGGGCACTTATGGCATTCATTGTTTGCGATCTCCCACAAACATTTCTGATGTTTTAGAATTAATTGAACTTCAGCCTGTTTCATAATTGCAAACTGGTTGTCATACACTAATATTTCTGAAAATTGTGATATTCTTCACCACCCTCCCTTCTAGGACATTAGCAAGTTACTTTGAAATTTGTGGGATCGGGAGAGGTTATAATCTTGTGGTGGGAAGGGGTACACATGCCTCTCCCAGGCCCCCCAGTATAAGGCAACTATCATCTAGGATCCATGCCTTTCATTAACACTGAGTGTATGGTAACTTTCAGAGGAGATATGACCCCAACCTTCCCACATCTTAGGGTCTAATTTTCAAAACCAGTACTTATACGGTGTTTACCATGTATCAGGCACTGTTCTAAATGCTTGATATGAATTTACTCATTTTAACCTTAAAAAATCCCATGAGGTAACAGCTACTAGTGATATTTCTGTTGTGCATACAGATGAACTCAGGCATGGAGAGACTCAGAAACTGGGCCTGCACAATTAGTTGTAGAGCTAGGATTCTAAGCTAAATAGTCAGGCCTCAGAGGCTTTGTAACCTCTGTTGTCTTTCTACTTCTTTAGTATTAGAGTAAGTAATGTTAGCTGCTGTAACAATCCTCAACTTACTGTGCCTTTACACAATAGTTTATTTCCCACTAGATCACTGGGGGGATACAGTTCTGTGCTTTGCAATCATTAGGAACTCAGGCTCTTACCTTCTAGTAACTTCTGGCAACTCCACTATCCCCAGCAAGTCCTCTGCTGGAGTCTTGGCTTCTGGTGCCTGGATGTGGATGAGAGAACATATAAAATCATGTAGGAGGTTTTAAGGACCACGCCTAGAAACAGCACATATGATTTTTACCCATATTCCACTGGCCAGATTCAATCACATGGTCCCACCTTCCTGAAAAGGAGGATGGAAGTAAAATGCCTTCCAATGTGCCCAAAGGAATATGAAAAAGTGATGATTTGATAGCTTTGCCTCTACCATATGACCCCTTTGCCATTTTCCAGGGGCTATAACCTAGAACAGGTATTAATATACTTTGTCTTGTCCTTGTAAGGCAGAGGATAGAGAGGAAAGCTTGCTTTGGCTGTTGAGCTCCAAAGCCAACACTTAACAGGCATCTCTCTTCCATTTCAGGGTTCCTGGTGGCCTGGCCCATGCTTCTCTTGCCTGTCCTTCTGGCTGGGCTGTTCTGAGACCTCAGCTGGGCATGTGGCCTTAAAGCTCGTGTTCTTCCCTCTGGCGATGGCTTCCGGTTACCTTTTGGCTACGCTGGTTCTCTCTCTGAATCACATAGACAGTCTTGGTGTTCACACACTCCAGGACAGGCTAGATTTTGGGAGACAGAAGAGTTTTTCCTTGTTCAACACTCTCTGTGCCTTTATATTCCTCTTTTTCTCACAGTGGGGGCTCTGTTGGCCTGGCCTGGCCTGACTTCCTCATTTATTAGCAGGATCTCAAGGCCAGACTTGCTACATGCCTCTGTGGCTCCAGCCTTTACTAGAAATGTAGCATGTCTATAACTCCAGGGAAGATGGGCTGTGTCACTGGGGGGAAGAGGAGGGGGATGGGTTTGTAAAGAAGGCACTTCCCCACAGTTCCTTCCCAAGTACCCCTTGTTCTTACTGCTGATGAATTGAACAGACTGATCCTTGCTTTCACCCGTGTCCTCTGATATATTTCCATCATGATCTCAACAGTCACCATGGGAATAATTGTAAAGGGTCCACTTTTGGAGACTCTACCCCAGAGAAGACTGGGTCCCATTGCTCCTCTGTCCCCCACCAGGCCATAGACATGCTTTGACGTGCCTAGGGCTAAGCAAAAACCTACCCTGGGACCCAAATGCTGGAGGGATTTCTTGGTTTGGATGCAGAGATGCTGTCACTCCAGAGTACAACTCTAGCTCTGAATAGTGGTGTGCTTATGAAGTCCTAGCAGTCCCCACGGTGTCGACCCTGCCATGGGGATATAGCAGCAGTACCTGGGGGATGAGTGAAGTCCCTTTCTTGAGACCTCTAATGGGCTCTCACAAAACACTCCACAAAGATACCACAAACAGAGAAGGCTTCCCTTTCCTGCAGCTACACACAGGGCCCCTCCAAGTTGGCCTCAGGGAAAAATGATCAGATCAGGGCCAAGCCACGGGCAGGGTAGGGTGGAGTGGAGGCTGTTTATCTGCCAGGAGAAGACTTTCCAAAGTGCTCTCAAGTTCAGAGGTAGTGTGTTTGCAAGAAATAGAAACCCAATCCAATCAAATCAGGCAAAAGGAGAATCAATTATAAGGATACAAGAGCAAAAAGTCCAAGAACAGAAGATACAACCTGGCTATATGAGAAAAACCACCAGAAACCAAAGTTTGTCTTTCCATCTGCCATTCTTCCTGAAACCACACAGCCTTTACATCTTTGGGTGTCTCCTTTATTCCCCCCTGTCCTGAAACTAGCTTTTCCTGTTCATTTACCATGTCTGAATTAAATATGGACATTGCAGCTTCACCTCACTTACTAATTCAGGGACCACAGAGACCAACTAGCACTTGGTACCCTACATCCAAATTGCACCAGGGGTAATGTGATTTCCCTGTTTCAGTCAGAGTGCTTCCCTTGGTCCAAACATCTGAGGCCAGGTGAGTGGTCTTATCTAACGCAAACATAGCCAAGGGGGCTGACAAGAAGGGGCAGGTCTCAAACACAGGGCAGTGTTTCCTGGATTGACATCTCAAAAGGATGTTACTACTATAATAGTGGCTTCTTTAAAGGTGAATTTCTTGGGAGGAATTGCTTCTGTTTCCCGGTAATTCAGAGAATTCATAGGTACTACATTTCAAGGGAGGAAGTGCACTGAGAATGCACCTGAAAGAGAGGTCAGGAGGTCCTAACCTTTTCCTTTCTCTGAGGCTCATCTTCTTCCTTCTGTAGAATAAAAGGGCTGGGCTAGAACAAGATTCTCTAACATTTAGAGTGGAACTCTTTCTTTAAATACAAATCTACATGAGCATTCAATAGGAAGACATTAAATGCTAATAGACTCTTGTTGATGTTAGGTAAGGGGCTTAACTCTCCTGTCTGTGATTCCCTCTTCCTCTTTGATTCTGGGCCATCAAAGAAACTCCATCATAACCCACAGGGTTACGAAAGACAAAGTTCTGTAACTTCCTGGGACATATCACCTCTAATAACTCTTCCAGTGTAAAGTACGTGGGATTCTACTTAACAAAAGTCAACCCTGGCTATTTGTCTATTTGTCTATGAATCTAGCTGACTGGCTAGCTAGCTATCACAAACTCTCCTACTCTACCTGCCCCCCATATATCTACCTATATATCTGTCATCTATCTAGCTAGTAACAGCTTTTTGTTTTCCGCAAATGGGTATACTAAATGAATAACAATCTCTGAATGTCCAGCCTACTTTATTCATCTGATCAACACTAATCTGCTGAGCAACTGCTATGTCCCAGATCCAAGGGCCTAGGTAAAATAATGAATGAAACACAGTCCCTGACCTTAGAGGTTCACAATTTGGTGGAACACAAGCACACAAAGAGGCACTCACAGGCAGGTCACACTCAAGCATGCATACCCGCTGACCCTCAGGTACAGGGCTTATATACCCATACCAACATACACATTCTAACAGATACACATATCAACCTCAGGTGCCCAAAGACACATTTCCACACATAGATTCTCACCTGGGCCCTCAAGCCCAGTCACTTACATATTTATTGTCATGAATAACTTAGTAACAGTCAATATTTTTAGCACATCCTATGCACCAGGCATTATTCTAAGTGCATTATGGACATTTCATCATTCCATCCTCACATTAGATATTGAAGGTAGGTACTATTATCCCTAGTTTAGAGATGAGTTAGGCAAGACTTAAAGAAGGCAATTATTCACTCAAGGACCTATAGCTTTTCAATGCTGAATTCAGGGCTTAGGCCTAAGTAGCCAAAATTTGGAGGATATACTTTTAACAGACACTGTATTCTGCCTCCATTTATACACAAAGCCCCCCTACACACAGAGGCACTCATTTTCATACATGTACCACCATACATACATGCACCCACTTGTATACAGGCACATGGGAACACATACATGTGTAGTGACATGTGTGGACATATAATTTGTTAACAGAGGCTCTCACACATACACAGGCTTTGACATTCACGGATGCACAGGTACTAACATGCACACTAACCTATGCATGGCCATTTAGATGCTGACACATACACTTTAGTATAGAATAAAACACAGGGACACTCATATCCTATGCTACACACACACTCACTCACAGATACATAAACATATATGTATGTTCCCTTAAAATACAGGACTTGAATCCCACTCCCCAAGGCCAAGACTCCACCCATGTCTCCTCTCCCATTTAGCTTTCCTCTCCTCTATCCCCTAGTCCTACCCAGCTGAGCACCAGGACAAGAAGTCCAAACCAGGGGGCACAGTGAAAATAGGCTCTGGATCCAGCATCTGGAAGATCTGGACTAGAAGGATGACAGAAACAGTGAGAAAGGACCTGACTCACATTCAGGGAAGGTGGCATCTCTGTCCTAGGGGAGCACCTAGAAGCAGCAGGTGGAGGATTCAAAGAGGGAAGGGCAGCCCTGCTCTCCAGAAGCTTCAGGTCTGCTTGGGAAACCAGGGCATACAAATTCGAGGCAGCCAAAGCTCAGTAGTGTGAGACCAAGACAGACACTGCTGCAAGATGTGGAGAAGGGACAAGAACTCCACTCGGCCTGAGAGAAGAGGGAAGGATCTGTCCACAGAGTTCCCTGTCTGAGAGAGGAATTAAGTTTCGTTCCATAAAATGCTTTGTATTGTGATTTGTGTTCACAAGGAAAGGACGGGTCTGGTTGTACATATTTTATTGCAATGCTGAAACCTAGCTCCAAATTCACTGAGAAGAGCTACAGTTTTAAAGGGCAGAACCCTTAGGCTCTGGGTCCCAAAATACCCATGCAAGCACTCCCACTCCTCACACTTCACCATGGGAGTAGCTGGTTGCTAGAGAAATAAAGGAGATAAAGGATGTGAAGTCACTTTGCAACACATGAAGCATCACACAGATGATAACATCAGCACTATCATGATTATCGTCATCACCTGCTATTTTTCCCATTGTAATGTATCAAAGTGCTTCTTACCTCTCTTAATTTGTCCTCTTACTGCCTAGATGTGACCAAAAGGAGACCATTTCTTAGAATCTTTGTGTTTGCCAGAAACAGGACTCCTCGGAGCAAGTGGAAGGAACCCATCTCCTTCCTTGGCACATAGAAAAATACTTTATGAACACTTAATATGTATAAACCAGTGCACCAAACATTTTACATTTTTTTATCCAACTTAATCCTCACAATAATCCTCTGAGAAAGGTGATGTTGTTCCCACTTCACAAAAGAAAAAACTGAGGCATAGGGGTTTAAGACACTCCTCAATATCATATCAATAGCAAATGCCTGTCATCTATTCAGTGCATATAGGTCAGTCAGCACTTCAAATTTCACATTTTATAGATAAAGAAGGTGTGATTAAGGAACACTAGATAATTCGCTCAGACTGCACAGTGAGGTGACAGACTCCAAGACTGGAACTCAGATTTGCTTAAATTTAAAATATATGCTCTTCTTTATGCCACACAGCCTCCCTGCATGACCAGTGATGTTCTACAATGATGACTGAAAACCTACCTCAGAATCATAGCAAGATCTATGCATGTGTATTTACATGTGTGTGTGCATGTATGCATGCATGTGTCTAAGTCTGTGTGTGTTGGCAGCCACTAATTAACTGTGGCAAGGCTAAATGATATAAAAACCACTTTTCCTGAGACATCCTCAAGCTCCTTCCACACTCAACAGGAACTCATAAGAGTCACAGAAACTAGGAGACCCAGAGGAGATTTACAGATGATCTAATCCTACCCCCTTTAATGTCCACAAGAAAACTGGTACCCAGAGTGCACTGAACCAGGAAGTAAGAAATTCCTGTTTCAGTCTGACTTCTGCTGATGTGAGAGTTTAAGAATGCCACTTAACTTCTCTTGGGCCATCTGTAAATTAAGATAGTAACATTCCCTCCACTACACTTAATGGTCTATGGCCCTGTCATTGACAGGTTGTGGCTGTCAAACCTTCTGGCCTCAGCACGGCCCTCTTTTATCCAGCCTGAGACTGTCTCAAGGCAGATTCCCATTGATAAACTCAGCCTCAACACCCTCGGATTGCTCAGAACCCAGGAGAGTGCCTCTCTGGTTCTGAACTGCCAAGCAGGAGGCAGCTCAGAACTCAAGAGATGACTGGGGAGCAAACTCTCCCTCCCTTGTTCCTCAAGCACTTTTCTGAAAAGCTTGGTGTGCCAGTTCCTTTGTCAGTCTTTTTTTCGCTCTCCAGGAACTCAGTGGAACTGGTAACCTTGTCAAGTGTTCCCCTCTGGTTGCAATTTCTCAGGTGGAAAAGTAGCACTTAGGGCCTTGTCCTCAAAATATTTGTGGCTGTGTTGCTCCTGCTGATGGTAACAGCAATGTGACTGTGATAAAAAAAAAAAAAAAAAAAAAAAAGGTAATGTCACTTTGTAGCCACAATAGTGCTTTTACTATATTTTATTGGAGCATAATATATGTATCATGCATTCATGTATATGCCTTGATGAATTTTAACAAAAGGAACACCCCCCTACAACCAGTACCCAGTTAAAGAAATAGAACAGTACCCACTTCCTAAAAAGCCTCCTTCGTGCCGTCCAGTTACAATACCTTTCAAAGCAACCACTATCCCAGCTACTAGCACCAAGGAACTTTGTTTTATTTATATATAAATATATATGTATATATATACATTTATATTTATATTTATAAAAGAGGAATCACATATTAACTTTTTAGCTTGACTTCTTTTATTTTTTTAAACTTTTTTAAATGTTTATTTATTTTTGAGAGAGAGAGAGAGAGAGAGAGAGAGAGAGAGAATCTGAAGCAGGTTCTGTGCTGACAGCAGAGAGCATGAGGCCGGGCTCAAAGTCACAAACCATGAGATCAGGATGTAAGCCAAAGTCTAATGCTTAACCTACTGAGCAACCCAGGCACCCCTCTTTTTTTTTTTGAGAGAGAGATAGTGTGTGTGTGTGTGTGTGTGTGTGTGTGTGAGCAGGGTGGAAGGGAGAGGGAGGGAGGGAGAGAGGGAGAGAGGGAGGGAGGGAGGGAGGGAGAGAGAGAGAGAGAGAGAGGATATCAAGCAGGCTCTATGCTCAATTCAGAGCCCAACATGAGCCTGACTGCTTATGTCTGTTATCTCTGTGAACTTCACCCATGTTGTTGTGTTTAATTACAGTTTGATGATTCTGACTGCTGACATTATTCTATTAGAAGAATATGACCTAATTTATTGATCCTTTCTATTGTTGGTGGACATATGGCTTGTTTCAGCTATTGTGAGGCATCCTGCTTTCTTGTACATGCCTGTCAGTGAGCACAGGTACCTATTTCTGGTGATGTGTGTATACTCAGGTTTAGTAGATACTGTCAAGAAATTTTCCAAGGTGGCTGTACTTTGACCAGACATGTTTTTAACATTACAAGATGCTTTAGCCTCCAGTATCTAGTCACTATTGACACAGCTTCTTTTGGCTCTTTGAATACTCCTTCAGGGCCTCTGCACAATGCTCTGTTTTGCTGTCATAATCTCTGCCCAACCAAAGGATGGGCAAGAGCTCATCCTTTGGGTATCAATGCAATGTTGCCTCTTTTCAAGCAGGCCCTGTGCCTGTTATACTCACCACTTTACATATAGTATCTAGTCCATGCCTGGTAAATGTTTAGCACTAAACAAATGTTAGCTAACGTTGCTGTTGTTGCAATAAATAGTCTTTAAGTTTTGCTTCCCAAAAATCTGTGATTGTGGGAAGTCAGATTTCCTGACTCTTATCCTGGTGTACTGACCTGTATGTGCCCCTAAAGCTTCTAAATCTTCCACAGGGGAGTAGTTAGCAGGCCAAGTTTCCCCAGGCTCCTCATAGTGAGCACCTATCTTCCTGAGGATGTACAGTCCCTGTTCTCTACTAAATGGCCAAAAGAGGGCACTGTGGGAACACGTCTGCAGAAAGAAAGAAGGAGGTGTTCAGAATTAGAAAGAACTAGAAGGGAACTTCATTTTGAAGACCCAAACCTTCATTTTATAGATGCTTAGAAGACGTGACTTGCCCAAGGTCACACAGCTACTGGATGGTGGGCAGAGATGACTCTTAGCCCCTTGGCATTCTCCACTCTGCAGGGGAGTCACCAAGCACTGAATGAGACAACTGCCCGCGGGAGCTGTAGCCTTGAGCTGCCAAGGACCATCTGCCAAGCCTCTCATTTCCCCAAACTGTCTTCTTCCCTCCTATTCCATGAGAGAAAAGATCTAGATTTTGGAGGTGAGACAAAGCATGCTGCCCCTCTGATTCCACAATGATCTCTGAGGAAATATTTTACTTTTCTTAATAATAGCTACCAATTATTGGGCAGTTCCTAGATTCCAAATACGCTGAGTACATTGCATAAATTACCAGATTTAATCCTCAAACCAGGATGGTGTGAAGGTTCGATGTTTCTGTCTCTTCTGAGAGTCCTTTCCTGATCACTCTCCATTGAGAGAGACTTTTCTCCACCTATTTCTACTTCATTGTATCACCCAGTTTGTTTCCTTCACAGCTTTTACAATTATGTTTGTAACAATTCTGCCTATTTAATTGTCTACTTACTTACTGTCTGCTTCAACTCCTCTACTCTTCCCAGCAGACTCTGTGAAAGACTCTGTGAAAGAAGGATTCTGGAGCCAGACAGGTCCGGGTTCAAGTCCCAGCTGGTTCATTTACTTGCATTAGTCACTTAAACTCTGTGAGGTTGTTTCTCCCTTTGTGAAATAGGGATTCGTGCATGTATTTTACAAGTACATAGAGGACTGTACCAGTCATCTGTTGATTAGACTTCCTCTCCAACTTTGCCAACATGTGGTCATCCACCCTATATTTGATTACCCTCAGTGATGAGGAACTCACTACTAAGCAGCCCAGAGAAGGCAACATGTTGGAGCATTCCAAGCTTGGTCAGTCATGAGTTACACATCTTTAGGAAAACCCAAACTTCTCTGAGCCTCAATTTCTTATTCTGTAAAGTAGGGATGGTGATGATAATACTTATCCCACAGTGATCCTATTGTTAACCTTAAAAGTAAGTTATTTTACCAGCAAAAATGGGTTTATTTGGGAATAGCAGAAAATTGTAATTTGGGACATGCAAGTTACACAAAACCACAGACAAGACTAACAAATAAAGGAGAGGAAACTTTATTTTATGGAGAAGAAGGAGGAGGCTGGGAGGGATTGTTTTGAAGGGAAGTCCCTTGGAGAAAAGCAGGACAGGAGTTCAGGGTGATGATGGTTTCTCATTGGCTGAGTCATAGGGGTCGTCAATTTCTGGTAGGAGATGGACTTCTTTTCCTGTTGGGGTTTGCAATTAATGATTCTTTCCTATTGAGAATTGTTCTATTGGAGTCTATAATTGACAATTCTTCCTATAATTGACATTGAGTGGTATGGCTCCCTCTTCTAGCCTCTGACTCTACTTAAATGAGGTTTCCCTGCATTAGTTTTCACACTTTGAAGATGAGATGAAATTGTATATGACTTAAGGGGCTTGCATATGGGAGGTACTTTCCTCACCTTGTTCCTCAGAAAGGGAAAATGACTCTAAAAAGCACATTTTTTTTCACATTTAAGGATACCTAAAGTACTAACATGTTTTATAATTAAATGGCATGTCATAGTTTAGAGGCAGCTTGGTGATATATAAAAAATGGTGTGTTTTATAACCAAAGCCATCTTAGAATCAGTGAGATGTGACAGTAGATGCCAGGGACAATATTCAAATTCAGGTTTGCCTAATTCCCAAAGGCCATTTTACACAACTTATTTCTGGGAAGAAGAGTCAGGTCATGGGGGAAGCCACTGAGAAGCAAACAGACAGTGGAAGACAGGGAGTATGTTCAAACTAAGACTTGTCTAAACACAGCTGCCTTCACTGCTCAGCTGGTAACTGAATTTGGAAAAGTTTCACCATACAGGTCTGTCTGCAGAAGACTCTCCTAACCACTGATGAATGGACTCCTCCACAACCCCAGCCCCAGCCAAGCCAAGCAAAACCTTAAAAACAGCTAGGGGTCATATTAATATGCTGTGCTTATGTGCCTGGGGCAAGGAGGAGAATCTGTAACTGAATTAAAGAAAGATGTTCATCATCTGCTACTGTCAACAGATAAGTCTGGAGGTGGTACATGTGGCTGTTTCAAAGGACACAGCATTAACTGAGTTTCTACGGAGTTCAAGGCATTGGGCTAGGAATTCTGAGAAAGGCAAACAAGTTTAGCTCCTCACCTCAACTCTATGAGGAAGGTATTAATATTAATCAAGCTCATTTACAGACAAGGAAAATATAGACAAGTTTAAGAAATGCATCCAAGATCACATAGCTGGAACATGTCATAGAGCAGGGATTGGAACCCAGGGTTACTTAGAGGCTGGAACTTCAAAGAAATTGGTTGAAATTATTAATTATAAACCTTAAATGGGCTATCATCCCTCCTCTTGGCTCACAGTGATCCCCAAATTCTGACAATATTCTCTCTGCAACATATACCTTGCATTAAAAAAAAAAAAAAACTTGGCAAAGGGATGTGAACTCCAATATATAAGCATTCATCCACTTCACACTTTTCCAAGAATGGACCTCTTTATTGGGTAGACTTTGTAGCAGAATGTACCAGCTGGACCTGCTTGGTCCAAGTTCTTAACAACTTAGTGTCCCAGTTACCAAATCTAAAGGAGGATGACAACCCTTCATCTGTCAGAAGAGCTTGATAGGATGCTCTGAGGTCCAGGACTAATGGTCAAAGGAGAACACACTGGCGATGCCTCAGCTATGGAGCCATGACTTTGAGCACCTGGTTTTCCAGACCCAAATGCAATAAAAGAAGAGGAAATTGGAAGATTTGAGCCGAGGAGGTCAGGTTCCAGTAAGCACACTCAACCATTGTTGTATGCCTTTCTGATCCCCATGGCTTCTATTCCCTCAAGTTTGTCTGCTCCACTAACTATGGCTCAGTTGAACTTGGGCTTCAACTACTTTATTCCAGGATTTCTCAAGCTCATCATTATTTATGACTTTAAAGTTAAACCAACTGGGCTCAGAGAAGTTAAATTACCTGCACACAGCTGAATGGTTTGAAATAAGTCTGACTCCCAAACCTAAGCTTGTTGCACTACAGTATACTTTCTACCTACTGGAACATGGGGCAGGCAGAAGGACAGTCTTGGAAATAAGTAACAAGGTACTAGGAATAGGAAGTAAGGTCATTAGGGCAACCATTCCAAGGAGCTTTGGTTTAATGGAAGAAAGGTACAGGTTTCTGGCTGACCCAATACAACACCTGACATCAGCACATTCCATGGTTCCCCTGGGATGCAATTCCCAGGTCCCAGTCGCCTGGAAGCCTGGAGCACATGGTCTCACCCTGAAAGTCTGTCTACGGAGCTGAACAAAAGAAGTAAGGGCAGATTTTATTAACAAATACACATACAGTGTCTATCATGTTGTAGGCACTGATCTAAGCACTGTAGCAATATTGTCTTTGAACCCTCACCAGGAAGGTACAATTCTTTTCTCCTGCAAGATGGGAAACTGAGTCACAAAGACATTAAATAACTTGCCAGGTTACACAGCTAGCAGGAAGTAGAGATAGAATTTGGATCCAGGCAGTTGGGTTGCAAAACCTGCATCCTTGACCATGATACTGTACTACCTATCTGAACCCATCTGGTTTTGACCCTGTGGTTTCTCTGTTCCCAGAACCCTGGCATCCTAGTTTGAAGGGTTTGTTTGATGCCTAAAGCAGAGATAGCCAGCCTTGCTCTCACTGACAGCCACTGGAGTCCAGCCAATAAATTACCAATGGGCCATCAAAAAGGAGGCTTCAAACTCATGCAGAAAGACCCTGTAGGATAAATTCATGGGAAAGCTCAATCTGTTCTGGATGTGTCTACTTCCTAGCTTCCCCTGGGATTTTTGTCTATTCTCAAGTCAAATTCCAAGGCTGTCAACTTCCCCTTGTCTTGCTGTTTCCCTCAAATGTGTTTATTTTACTATGGCCCAGAAAAGTCCTCACCCTTGGCAACGGGGGTTGTGATTCACATTGTGGCTTTTCACCTCCCATTGGCACTAGGCAAACAGATCACCACTGGTAAGAGTCTCTTTCCACACCTCTTGGAACTCACTGCTATTATGGCCTGTGCTGAGCTGTAAGATTTGTTTATGTGTCTCTCTCTATCCTTTTACCTTGTGAACTCCTGGAGGGAATAAGCCGTCTTATTCACCCAACACATCTAGTGTAGAACCTGGCACTTAGAGAGACACTTTATAAATGTTTCTTGAACAGGTAGGTGAGTGGATGGATGGATGGATGGATGGATGGATAGGTGCATGGATGGATGGATGGGATGGATAAGTAGATGAATGGATGGACAGATGGGTGGATGGATGGATGGACAGACGGGCAGACAGACGGATGGATGGATGGATGGATGGATGGACAGATAATGCATGGATGGATACATGGATGGACGGATAACGGATGGATGGATAGATGCATGGATGGACGGATGGATGGATTGATGGCTAAGTGGACTGATGCATGGATGGATGGGTGGGTGGTTGGGTGAATGTACCAGATAACTCTTAGTGAGATCACTTTTCTTCCCCATCCAAGCCCTGTTCAACTCCTGTTGACAGATACAAGAGACTCCTAAAGGGCTCTTCACCTCCACTCTGCCCCCCTCCAAATCTTTTATTCATAAAGCATCCAGAGGTTCTATAAAGATGCAGATTTGATTATGTCAGCCTCGCTCCATCTCTGCCTAAAATACATTAATGACATCCCCCTGTCCTTAGAATAAAATCCAAAATCCTTCCCAGAGCCTATGTGGTACTACAAGCTGTGATATCTACTGACCACTCCATTCTCATTCCATGTCAGCCTCCTCCTCACTGATAACAGTTGGATACCCTGGCCATCTTTCATTTCCTAGAATGAGCCCAGCTCTTTCCTGCCTCAGGGCCTGTGTCTGAACTTGCTGTTCTCTGTGTCTGGAATGCACTTCCTCTGACTTTTTGCATAACTGATTCCTTCTCCCTCTGGTCTCAGCTTCAAAATAAATTCTTGGGGAGATTTTCTCTGCCTCCTCCATCTAAACTATACCCCACATCTTCTTTATAACATGCATGTAGTAATCCACTTTCATTATAGCACTTTATTGAACATTTGAACACAACATATTGGACACAAAGCATTATTAGTTAATGTCTGTCTTCTAGACAAACTGTAAGCTCTAAGGGGGCAAGAAGAGCATCTGTCTTATTCCCAGCTGAATCCTCACTACTCAGCAGACGGCAGGTACTCAAAATACTTGTAATACATGTTTAGATGAATGGAGGGACAGGCACAAGATAGATTCTGACATTTCCTAAGAATGAGGACACCTGGAGTACTGCATGAGGGGAATGACCAGGCCTCTTTCTCTTTCCCTGAACATTACTGATAAATAAGTTTAGGTACAGAGTCATGATATCTGACTACCTTGGAATCTCTTTGATCAGTAAATCCAACTTCATGTTATATTTGCAGAGATGGAGCCCAAGAGTGGAAGTCATTTGCCCAAGATAACCATCATAGGGGCTGCTAGTTACCTGCACAATAGACATTTTCTTCTTCTTCACTAAGAACAGAACCCAGATTTTCTTGATAATGATGATTAGCCCAACTTCTATCATTTTTTAAAGTTTGTTTGTTTGTTTGTTTATCTGCTGAGTACTAAGGATTCAGCTGGGAATAAGACAGATGCTCTTCTTGCCCTCTTGGAGCTTACAGTTTGTCTAGAAGACAGACATTAACTTATAATGCTTTGTGTCCAATATTTATTTATTTACTTACTTATTTGAGAGAGATAGAGTGAGCAGGGGAGGGGCAGAGAGAGAGAGAGAGAAAGAGAAAGAATATCGCAAACAGGCCCTGTGCTGTCAATGAGGAGCCCAGTGCAGGGCTCGAACTCAGGAACCATGAGATCATGACCTGGGCTGAAATCAAGAGTCAGATGTTTGACCCACTGAGCCACCCACACAGCCCAGAATCTGCATTTTAATAAGATCCATTCTGTGGTGGTTCATATAGATGTTCAGACTTGAATGTCCATCTTAGTGAAGACTGGGGGAGGGACAGGACAAGGCAGCCTATGTCCTGATCCCTAAAGCACATTCAGGACATATTTGTAAGAAAATGACATCCATGCCTGGTGCCACAGGAGATGGGGACACAAAGCTGACAACCAGCGTAGCTGCCCAAATGAAACCGATTAACCCCCACCCACCATCCTTTCCATCTTGCTGTCTCCGATTTCCCCTTTTACACCCTTCTCTCCATCCACAGCATAGTGGTTAAGAGACTACTGGGGTCAGATCTGCCTTGATTCAACTTTTACAACTTTTTTGAAAATTTATTTACTCTCTCCTGAGCCTTGTACCAACTTCATAGCGTTGTCATGGAAATTAAATGAGTTAATACTTCTAAAACACAGAGACCAGAGCTTTGCAATCCTGGATTCATATTTGCATCGCCAAAGGAGCTGATGGCTGAGCCACCCCAGACCAATTAAATAAGAATCTCTAGGGATAGGGCTCAGCATTCATATTAAAACAGATCAAACACAAACCTCTGCAGGTTTTTTTTTTTTTAAATGTGCAGCCAGGAGGGAGAACCACTGACCTAAAGTGATGCCCGGCACAGAGTAAATACTCCATAAACGCTGCTATTGCTAGTCACACTGTGTGTCCTTCCTCACACACACACACCAGACTGCCTCATGCCTTTGCTCCGGGTGAATCTCATGCCTTAGATAACCTGCTCTTCCTGGACTGCCTGGCAAACAGGTTCCTCCAAGATTCTGCAAGAGTCTCCCATCCTCGTGTAGCCTTTCCTGATTCCTCCAAACAGTACTGACCACTTCCTCCTCCTGGTTCTAGTGTAACTGAGCTGCTAATAAAAATACTGACTTTGTCCTCTTATGGAGGATTTAGTCTATCCTGGGCCTTGTGCTGGGTCATGTGTACATTTCCTTTTTTGCTCTAAGGCAGGTTCCATTCAAAGCCCCATTGTATAGATGAGGAGACAAGGATCCAGAAAGGTGCAATGACATGCCTAAGATCATTCAGCTGGTACCCTGGGCAGGTGATATTTGTACTCAAACTTAGTGGCTCCATAGCCTGGGTTCAAACCCCTATACCACTTCACTGGTATTTGCACAACTGTCTCCTGCTATAGACTCTTAAGTCTTTCAAGGACAAAGACTGTGTGTAATTTATCATTGTACTTCTAACACCTGGGACATGTTAGGTGCATAACAAATGATGTAATTAATGGACTTCCAGGGTAGGGTGTGATAGATATCAACCACCTACTGTGTGCCAGGCAATCTGCTTGCCACATTCCTAATACTAGGTGCAAGAAAGCATAGAATTTGAACCAAGAGCCCTGGTTTCAGTCTCACTGGGATCAAAGACTGCCCACACAACTCCCAGGCTAGTAACCATTGGTGAGTTACATGATCTTTCTAAGCTGTAACTTTTCATTTGTAAGTAGGGACAGCAAATATGGTTATTTCAGAGGACTGAGTGACACACACAAGGCACCTAGCATAGCGCCTGGTACATAGCCAGGGCTCAGCAAATGTGAGCTGCTACTGGCATCTCATTGTACCCCACAAACACCTGTTGAGGTAGCTACTGTTACCATACTGTTATTTTCTTTTTTAGCTGAGGAAACTGAATCTCTTGCCAGAAGATGCAAAGCTAGTAAGTGGCAGAGCAGGGACAAGATGGTCTGACAGTAAGTCTGTGCTCCTTTCTCTCCAGATTCTCTCAGGCAGACAAAGTGGTTTAGTAATCATGCCTGCTCCCCTGGAGAAGGTTGCTGGCTGGGAGCAGTGGGGAGAGCAGCTTGCTGGAAGGAAGAGGCTGCCTCAAGCATCCAGGCTCAGAGGGAGACACCATCCTCTCTCACTCCCTGCATCTCTATGTGTGCCCAGGAGACAGGTGGCCCTAAGGACTGCAGGGGTGATAGCTAGTGGGCAGAGTGCAGGGAGAGGAGAGATGAGAATGACAAGAGGGGAGAAGGAAGGGTGGGGGAGTGTGAAGGTAGGGAGAGGGCTGGTGGTAGCCCAGGATGACTGTCCAGAGCAGATGGAAAGGTGACTAGGATAGCTGAGGGCAGGGAGCTAGGAGGCTGAGAAGAGGGAAAAGTGGCCTGTCTCCTCATGGTGGTGAGCTGATCTCCCCCTAAGTGGAAAAGCTGTTGCCATGACAACGCCCAGAGCCAGATCAATGCTTGGCATTGGATGGAGCTCTCAGTCACTGCCATCTCCCTCTCCCTTTCTCTCCCCTGAAGTGGGGAACACATGAGGGAGTGTGGGTGGGGGGAGGGTGGGGGATCATCTCTCGCTCCCCAGAGCCTCCTGGAGTCATGACAGGGATCCCCAGAGCCCCCAGTCTAGTACAGGAGAGTGGGCTTAGTGGGGGACAGGAGGCGATACTCTGCCTACCTCCTAGCTCCTTTGAATATAGGGCAAGGAGGGAGGACAAGGTTCCCCGGAGAACTGGAGTAACCTCCTGGCCTCTATCACTGGGGCTCAAGGGTACAGAAACCAAGTGTCACCTTCTAACCTCAGTCATGCACAGAGACCTGCAGAGAGGATCACAAGGCATGAGTTCAAGTTTCTTACTAGGCTTCCCCTTCAACACGTGGAAAATGCCGCCAGGGAATAGATTTTCTCTGAGGTTCCTTTTAGCTCTAAAAGCAGTGACTTTTGGGGGCGCCTGGGTGGCTCAGTCATTTGAGCGTCCGACTTCAGCTCAGGTCATGATCTCATGGTCTGTGAGTTCGAGCCCCGTGTTGGGCTCTGTGCTGACAGCTAAGAGCCTGGAGCCTGCTTCTGATTCTGTGTCTCCCTCTCTCTCCCCTCCCCCACTTATGCTCTGCTCTGTCTCTCAAAATATGAATAAACGTTAAAGAAAAAATAAAAGCAGTGACTTTTTTTTTCCTGTTAGTTTTATGAGGCAGAGTCACCTTTCTGGTGTGACTGGAGAACCCCCATGGAATGCCTTCCTGCCTCAATGTAAGTCTCCTCACTGGCCAGTTAAGAAGATCTGACAGGCCACTAGAGGGTCCACTTTTTTTGAGCTTCTTATACAAAAGCAAATACCACAAGGCAGGATAATGTATTAGCATATTACCAGGAGACAGGCCAGAGGCTCTGGAGCTCTCAGACCTTGAGTGGAATGCTAAACCCACCAATGACTGACTCATTGATGGGAGTCCAAGTTCAAGGGGATCCATCAAGGATGAGCAGTGTGTCACTGATTTCGGTTCAAGGAGGAAGAAAGGGAGGACAGAGAGAAGGGAAGGGAGAAGGAAGAAGAGAAAGAGAAGTAAAATAATGGTGAACAAGAAATTCTAGCTGCAAAACAATAAACTCCTTTCCCAAAGTCTAAAGGCCACAGGGTTTCACCAGAAGCCCCACCTGGATGGTGCAGAGAACCCCCACCCAGTCACCTCCACTTTCCCTCAAAGTCTGGCCTCAGGGTAGTACATGAGTAAGGGTGGAGGAAGCATTACAGAGCAAGGCAAGAAGTTGACAGACTGGGGCTTTCCAGGAGGGCAGGAGAGGGGAGGACGGCACCAGCCACACAGGTGGCCCTTGAAGCCAGGAGATTTCAAGAAACTCCAAGCCTCTAAAAGCCTGGCAGTGGCTCCCCAGCATCCAGACTGGAGCTGTTAGTGTCCAGGAGCTGGCCCTGAAGGATAGAGACAGAGGCTGGGGAAAAGGCTGGCACTGAGGCGAAGGCATCAAGTTCTGCTCACTAACAGCAGCTGGAGATGCCAGCCTCCTGCTGTCTGCTTTGGTTTGGGAAATGAATACATTTTTTCAAAAGAGTGAGTTGTGCTCTTACTTTGAAAGTGAGCAAATTTGCTGGCACATAGTAGTCATTTTGCCTGTTAGGAGTATGGTCTGTGCAGTCAGGCGATCCTGGATTCTGCTCCTGATCTGGTCCCTTGTTAGCAGTACAACCCCCAAGTATCAGTGTCTCCCTCTGAAAATGGGGATAGGGGATGTCTATCTTGGAGTGCAGCTGTAGGGATTAAATGAGATGATGTGTGAATGTTAGTTTAAAACAGCTGTCTTCGAACTCTGGATGTGCAAAGTGACAGAGGGGAATTTCTTCTAGAATCTCTGGGTCCAGGGTGGGTGGGGGGTGCTGGAATGGTCTCTGAGGGGCCGTAGGAGGACACATCACTGGAGCTGTGAGGAAGCCAGTGTGTGAGATGATGGAGACGGACATGGGGCCATGTAAGAGCACAGCATTGCCTTTCTGTGGGGTGAGATTTTACAGACAGCCCCATTTTACAGAGGGGCTAAGGCTTACAGAAGGGTTGATATTTACCCAAGTTCACCTGGTCACCAAGTCCCACCAATTGATGGAACCAAAGTGCAAGTTCAGGTGTTTCTGCTTTCAGAGCCTAGGCCTTTCCCATAATCTCCTCAGAGAGGGCAGCACATAAACGCAGGTGGTACTGGCACCCACTCAGGCAAGGGACTTCACCTCTCTGAGCCTCAGTTCCCTATCTGTAAAGTAAGGGTTAGATATGCTAATGTATATGAAAGAGTCTAGCAATTTCAGGTACACAATAGTGTATGGAGAAGATGCTGTTCTAAGAGCCAGGAGTCCTGGGCTGTAGTCTTGCCTCTGTATCATTGTGCTGTGTGACCTTGAACAAATCACAACCTCTCTGGGCTTTACAAAGAGCATTACAATTTCCAAGGGAACTTTAATGTTTATTTATTTTTGAGAGAGAGAGAGAGAGAGAGAGCATGAGTAGGGGAGGGACAAAGAGAGAGGGAGATGCAGAATCTGAAGCAGGCTCCAGGCTCTGAGATGTCAGCTCAGAGCCTGATACAGGGCTCGAACTCACAAACCATGAGATCATGACCTGAGATGAAGTCAGCCACTTAACCGACTGAGCCACCCAGGAGCTCCCCCAAGGGAACTTTA
This sequence comes from Leopardus geoffroyi, assembly GCF_018350155.1. Classification (NCBI taxonomy): domain Eukaryota; kingdom Metazoa; phylum Chordata; class Mammalia; order Carnivora; family Felidae; genus Leopardus; species Leopardus geoffroyi. The sequence continues at coordinate 26,007,394 of NC_059340.1, forward strand.
ACACAGGAGTGACTCAGCCTCCCCTCTAGAGATTCTGATTCATTTGGTCTGGAAGGAAGCCTACATAGCTGGGTTCTTCTAAGCCCCCAGGTTCTTTGGATAAGCAAACAGGGTCCAGATGACAACAATGGTCCTCAGATTTACTCCCTGAACCAGCAGCATGGGCATCACCTGGGAACTTGTTAGGAATGCGAAATCTCAGGCCTCCCAGGGACCTACTGAATCAGAAACATGGGTGATCTGTTTTTACAACCCCACTCCCACCTCTCCTGGTAATTCCGATGTACATTCAAGTTTGAGGGTCTCTGGGCTATAGGAGGAATCAACCCTAAAAGCCTACACTTTTTAGGTCATGCATCAGAGGAACAAGATGAAAGAACTGGGTAAGAGCAGGAGAAAGTGTGGGCAAAATTGGGAAAACAAAGAGGGATGGGAGAAGAG